>NW_027040818.1:14759060-15380345 GCF_037179485.1 Ochlerotatus camptorhynchus | reverse complement strand
TTTATTATCTGACTTTTTGGATATCTAATTTTCTGAT
Organism: Ochlerotatus camptorhynchus; assembly: GCF_037179485.1. Taxonomy (NCBI): domain Eukaryota; kingdom Metazoa; phylum Arthropoda; class Insecta; order Diptera; family Culicidae; genus Ochlerotatus; species Ochlerotatus camptorhynchus. The sequence continues at coordinate 15,380,308 of NW_027040818.1, read as the reverse complement.
TTTCTGATTTTCTGATTAACTGCTGTTCTGATTTTCAGATTTTCTTATATTTTGCAATTCAGGTTTTCTTATTTTATGATTTTTGAATCATCAGATTTACTAATTTTCCGATTGGCTGATTTACTGATTTTAAGTTTTTTGATTTTAAGTTTTTTGATATTAAGATTTTCAGATTTCCGATTTCCTGATTGCCTGATTGTGTTTTTTTTTTTATATATTCTGAAAGTCAGATTTTCTGATTATCTGATCAACTGGTTTTTTGATACTCAGATTTTCAAATTATCAGATGTTCTGATTTTCTGATAATCTGATTATCTGATTTTCTGATATGATTTTCGGATTCTCAAATTTCCTGATATACTGGTTTTCTGATATTCATAACGGACTTTCTGATTTTCTGATTTTGGTATTTTCTAAATTTCTGATGTTTTCGTTTTTTTCTGTGCAGATCGGTCGCCGAGTTGCTTGGGTCCAACTATGCCGACCACGTACACCGGTACACCGACGCCGATTGATAAACGGAGTTGGTATCGGGATTTGCGGAGACGGTACTGCTGAAAGCAGCAGTCTTCCTCCACAGTCCTCGGTTTTCTCGGCCGAGGCTGCAGTGATCTTCCGTGCCGCTACGACGCCAGCCAACAAACCGATACTTATCTTAACCGACTCACACAGCGTCGTTGAAGCGATTATCAAGTACGCCCCGCCGAACACCGTGTACACATGGATTCCCGGACACTGCGGAGTGTCAGGTAACGAGTCTGCTGATCATCTTGTCGGGGCCAGGACATCGGGTCCCAGACTCACCGACAAGCTACCCCTACAGGACGTCAGACGGTGGATCATGCGGACCATTCAAACGGCATGGGAGGCCGACTGGTTCCGCAACAGAACTGCCTTCATCCGCAAAGTCAAAGGGTCAACTGAAGCATGGGGCGAACAGGACAACCTGAGGAATCAACGCGTGATTTCGTGGCTTTGGACCGGGCACACCAAACTCTACTATAACTATGGTGGCCTGTCGTTCCGCAGAAGCTGCATCACCGTCGAACACATCCTGTGCAACTGCCCGGAGTTCTGCATAACTTCCAGCATCAGGGATCAGCCCGGGAATGATACTCCGGCCTCGGCAGCACTAGTAACCTTCTTAAAAGAAGCCAAGATCTACCACTTAGTATAGCAGGAATTTCTTTCGGTCGTCGGAACATCTCAGCTGGATGAATTTCATCCATTGGACCAATGCCAGCTGAGCTCTGTTTTGTTTGGATTGTTCGTTTGTAGCTTGTTTTAAATCATGTTGTTTTCTGTTGTTCCTCTGTTTCACTATTTTATATATTTTTAATTCTGTCCATATAAGTTGAAGAGCCAGCAATAAAAGTTATTCATAAAATGACGTTACTCACTCTGAGGCCTCTCCTTTCTCCGGAGATGAACTAGTCATAGGCTAAAAATCTCCTTAAGAATTAAAAAAAAAGTTTTGGTTTTCTGATTTTCTGATCTTCTGTTTTCCTGTTTGCGTTGAGTTGCGTTTGTAACGGAGTAATTCGCAGCTATCATGTATCTACTTTAGCTTTCTTATTCAAGTTGCTCGAGGAAAACTATTTGGAAATGAATAGCTCTCCAATTAGAATTCATAACAGGAAAAGCATGACAATTACCATTGCCGGCCACGCCCATCTTCTCCATTACGGGGAAAGGAAGGGTATTGTTGATGTAGTATCTACTTAACGGAAAGCCAGCGACTCACCGACGATTCCATAGATGCTACGGTGTTGGATAGTTGGGAAGGAGATGGGTCAGGATTCGCTTAAGCAGGCGATGATGTGACCATAGTAATTGTTTTGTTTTGGAGGAGCTTGGGAATACCACGATCTTCTACTCAGTAAGCAAAAGCGGTAGCGGTCAAGCTAGCTCTACTTCTCAATTTTAACTTCAATCCTGTTTAAAATAGTATGTAAACATGCAAAAAGGAAAGGTCTCACCCGAATGATCAATTTAGTCCTATATATGGCTGTATTATCTATTATTTAAATAACTATTATTAACAATAATTACAGGAAAACCTAACATAAAATATTGACTGCAGACAACACGTGACTACCTCCAAGTCGCATTGCAAGTTTTATGGAGGTTTTAAAGCATTTTACAATTCTTAATCATGACATGACAACAAGATATTCTCACAAAATTATTTCACGCAGCTATTCTTCAGGATATACTTTTTTCTACCTATCTTTCTATTAGGCCTATGGACATGCGTTAGCTTCGAAACTTCAAACCAACTAGCTAACTGATCCTCTGTTTTCCTGTTGGTATAATTTGCTAATTTTCTGATTTTGAATTAATGATGTTCTGTTTTTCTGATGTATGAATTTTATGATTTTCCGATCTGACTTACTGATTCACCAATTTTCTGGTTTTATGATGTTCAAAATTTCAGATTTTCTGATAATCTGAATTTCTGATTTTCGGATTTCCTTATTTGCTGATTTTCTGATTTTCATATTTTTCATATTAATATTACCTGATTTTTCGATTTTTCGATCTTCTGTATTTCTGATTTCATAATGTCCTGATTTTCTGATTTTTTGGTCGTCAGATTTTTGATTTTCTGATTTTCTGTTTTTCTGAACTTCTATTTTTCTGATTTTATACTGTCCTGATTTTCTAAATTTCTAGTTTACTGATTTACTGATTCTGAATTTCCGATTTTCTAATTTTCTGATTTTCTGATTTTCTAATGTTCTGATTTTCTTAAGTTCTGATTTTCAGATTTTCTGATTTTTTAGTTTTCTAATTTTTTGATGTTTAGATTATTTGATTTTCTACGGAGATGAACAAGTCTACGGCTAAAAATCTCCTAAATAAAGAAGAAAAAAAAATCTGATTTTATGATTTTCAAATTTTAGTGCTGATTATCACTTCTAATCGAAATGACATCGGAGACAAAGTTGTTTGGAAAAATAAGGTTTCTAGAAACGGATCACGGTAATTTTTTTTTTAATTTGCGGAAAAAAACCTAAAACGTGTTAAAAACAAAATAACAAAAATGTCTTGGTTCGTATTTTTATTTTGACGAAGAATTACGTCATATTGGGGGTAAAATTTCAAAAAACCAAAATCAACCGCGTTACGAAAAGTGGTCAGATTTTGACCACTTATAACTCTGTGAATAGCGGATGGATTTTAATTCTAAACAAGCCAATCGATTTCAATTTTTTCCACAAATCTGCTAAAATGAACGCTATATAAATTTTCAATAGGTCTTTATTGATAATTACACAAATGTCGAACTGTTGCAATCGAGATCAAAATTATCACCTATTTCCTGCCAAAAAGAGATTTCCCTAACACAGTCGCCGAACATTAATACCGATTTTTGTTTTCAAATTGATTACTATTAATTTTAATTGAAATGTCTCTTTTATTATTTCTCACAATTTTTTTTAGTTATGATTTATTGATAGACAATTTTTACTTCCTTACGAAATGCTTCAAATTATCGATTTCTAGTCATTGATAAACTCGCACATCGTGTTCTTCTCCCATTTCAAATCCACCATTTAAGCCATCCTCAAAACGACCTTACTCGGGAAGCCAACGTAGGAAGCCTTAATCCGCATCGGTCATAAATTGCCAGAAATTATAGCCCATCATGTTTCAGCACTTTACGGGACAACCTTGATTCCCTCTCTCGCGCGTATACATTCAACATCCGAGGGCGACTCCTATGAAGCGTCCCAGTCAACAAAACAGTGAAGAGGCCATTTTCGCTTCTGCGGTGTGGTGGTTGTTCCGGTGATTGTATAATGTTTTGCAACGTATACTTAAGTTTTCCTTCACTCCTGCTGACCTGACGTCCGATTTGCGATTCTTCCAATGCTAAGGGAAAGAATCGAAGTTTTTCACTACCCACACACACAAACTGAAGTGGACAAGGATATGCATATTTATGGCATTATAAGATGCAAATAAAACGGTTTTTCACTCGCTTCGCCTACAGCTCTGGATGGTAAACAACAGCAAGGTGGTTCAAAACCTGGAATAGAGCTATAAATATGATACTCAAACCGGGGGTGTTTGAAGCCGAGGTGAAAAGTTGGCAAAAGGTGGATGGAAGTCGATCGCGTAGCAAAAACGACCAACGAGAAAATAATAGAAATGTTATATTTCCTTTCGTTGGTTGTAATTTCATTTAAGGGAAATGGCTGCTCTTTTCCGGTCGCGTGTGAATGTTCCTCGATCGGGGCATTTTTCTTTGCTCCGAGCTTTCTTTCCACTCCATTTGACACGGTGTGATTGGTGACCGGTTATCAACGGCGGTGGTGCTGGTTGAAGTGCACCTATAGCTGGCAGTGCTAAGTGGGTATATTTCGAGGCAAAAGGACACATCCGACCGTGACGGCACGACAAAACATGCATAACAGATTTATGGTTGCTTTTGGAAAGCACTCCTGGAAGCGGTTTCCAGTGGATTGACCAGGATTTTTGTGTCGTCGTGGACAAACGTTGGTCGAGAATAGATGGATGGATGCTAATGATGTTAGCCGGCGACAGGAAAAACAGTTGACGGAAGTTGCACATTCATCGATGGGTCTCGCGTGAGCTCGTGTGCTAGGGTTCAAAGCGACAATATTTGATTTCGTTAAAGGATTTGCAATCGTTTCGAAACAACCAAACGACGTGAATTGAGAGCTTGATTTGAAATCACAATAATCAGCTTTATGAATTATGCATTCAAGTCAATCGCATTATCTCGTGCAATCAAGCAATCTTCGACATCACCTATTGTTGCCTACAACGGAAAGTGCCCTTCGGAGACACAACGAAGTAGATCAATTATGAACGAAGGATTGCTGTCATCTCATTTCCATTCACCTGGAGGCAAACGATGGAGAGCCGTCGGGAAACGGTGTTCCTTGAAGTTATCCATTGAGCCGGAGGAGGTACTTGTTGACAAGCGGTGCCAAGGCAACAGCCGCAGGATTTGATTGAATCAATTATGTTGAAAATTCACTATAGTTTTCAGTCATCGTCAATCATTATGTTTTGGTCGGGGATAGGAGAATTGAGGAATCTTGAGGTTTGCGTTGAAATTATCTGGAGATATTTTCTGGTTGTAGTTTCCAAGCAAGCTTTTCAGAAGCACATTCTTTATCTTATCAGTACACTATTTGTGCTAATTAATTGCTTCGAATACTTTGGATACAGGTACAGACTACTCTAAATTATTTGAAAACTAAAAAAGTGAACGTTCAAATATTCCGTAAAGTATAGAGGACAGTAAACTTTGGGGTTCATGCCCACACGGCGAATGAGAACGACGCAAATTTGAGTCTAATTCACTCATAATCGCCAAAAGTGCATGAACTCAGCGATGAGAAAATTTGCCTCATGTTTTCCCAGGTTTTTCCAGGATTTTCCAGGGAAAAAATCCCGAATTTGAGAAAAGTAAAGGTTGAATTCACTCATTCTGTTGGTACTACTCCGAGACTCAATAAAAAATTTTCGTCAATTTCCTCATTTTCCGGCAGATTTTTTAGGTTTTCCACAGGAAACCATGAGACAAATTTACTCATCGCTGAGTTCCTGCACTTTTGGCGAATATGAGTGAACTAAACTCAAATTTGGGTCGTTCTCATTCGCCGTGCACTGTTGTAATCGGCAACGTATTTTCTGTGGTAGTTGGCTGCTTTTGCTTCCGATACTCGCAAAACAAGTTTTCAAAATACACTACCGTAAACCGGGGGTATATTGATCACTGGGTGAAAATTATCGAACAAACTGACGAAAACAAATTCGTTTTTTTTTTATTCAAAAGGTATTTCTGTGTTTCCCGTCGATCTTGTTTTCCGTACTGAGTACCAAAGCTACCGACGCCAGGGAGGCAGCTCCTTTCACACCTGGATCCAACCTATCGACCCATTACTCATGGACCGGGGACTAACGGCTTTACTTCCCTTGCGAAGGAAGGGAGATTTGCCTCAGAAAATCCCGGCGCCGCCAACTGGGATTGAACTCAGGCCTTTTGTGGTGAGAGGCAATCACGCTTAACACTAACCCCCAGTGGCCGCTGATCCAAAGGCATGTTTGAGCAATTTGTCTTAAGATCATTGATAATGCTTCCCGCATTTATAGGGTTAACGCTCCTATAGTTGCGGTACGTTAGAAAAGTTAGGTTCCTATAGTTGTGTATTGAATCTCCATGCACAACTATGGGAATCAAACGCTTCTAACGTACCGCAACTATAGGAGCGTTTCCCCTAGTTGATCATAAACATATTTTTCAAACATATGAATGATTCAAAGATTTTTTTGTTGCTTGTTACACGATTTTCAGAGTTGGTGTTAATGCTAATATCAATATGAAGCTTAAGTGTGAGTTATTTTTAATGTCTTGTTAATAGTGACAAGACTCGAGTATGAAGTTGTTGGTGCTGCCATGTGTCGTGACCTGACCGAGATTTCCAGCCTCAGTCGTATCGTATGTCTCAACAAATAGCTAGCCGTTAATCTGCTGCTTCGGCCGCTCCGTCCCATTACTGCTGCTGCTGCTGCTGATCAGTGCGCAAAACAGTCAGGTTCATTGAGTTATTTTCGTATGAATATGAACTAACATGGACGAGTGCACCGATAGATTTGAGTTCACTCACTCGAGAAAAAGTGACACAAGCTGCGGGCAATGTTTACTAATCATGAACACTAAATGTTCATGAATAATGCATAATGAGCTTGTGTCACTTTTTCTCGAGTGAGTGAACTCAAATTCATCGGTGCACTCGTCCATATGCCTCATCATTCACTGCCTCGTGCTAGAGTCGGTGTATAATGAGTCACGCCAAGAGAAAAACAGTTGAACTCGCATCACGGTTTTCGAAACATTCCCTTTCCTTTCACTTGGCAACAGAGGACTTCTACATCAACTTCAAATGACTTCTAGCGAGAAAAAAAAATAGCGGCTGTAGTAAATTATTATATCAGTGATTTTGTCAAATTATCTTATCAACAAATAGTAGAAATTCTCATTACTGATCATTACCAAACGTATCCCATGACAATTTAATGCTCACTGCGTGTTTATGATCATTTCTTCAATTGTATTTTATATTTTATTGCAATACCTTTCGTGGACCTTTCATAGCATCGTAATGTTTGTTTACTTTGCACGATAGATAGCCGGTTTGACAGTTCAATAGGTAGACTTGGCTTCACTCTTGGCGTGACTCATTATACACCGACTCTACCTCGTGCGAGTCTGAATGATTGAGAGGTAAACGAGTCACTGACAGCCGAGCACTCAGTCAGTAGCTCAGTCAGCACGTTTATAGAATACTGCACGCTGACGTAACGAATGAATGCGATGAACCCGCGTTCATCAGTTTGACATCCAGTAGTGGTTTGTTTATTTTGCCTGTTATTCGATTAATCGCGATTCAAGCAGATTCAAGTTTTTAAACTAAAATGACTAAAAAATGTGTTGTTCGACGATGTTCCACTAAAAAATCAACGGGACAGCTAAGTTTTTATTGTTTCCCTCCTGTTGTCAACAACGTACACATTGATCGTTTAAATTCAGACCGATGGATAAACGCACTTAAATTAAGCGAATCATTTCGATGGAGGAGCAAATACGTTTGCAGCTCACACTTCCATTGGGGTAAGTGCATCTAATATGTTCAAATAAGTGTCCTTGATCCCCATTTACTTCTAGGAAAGCCTGCAAGACCAACAGATATCCAGAATATGGACTGGGTACCTTCATTAGAACTACCTGGATCGTACAGTGGCAGCGACTTTGATTCGCTTAGTTTGTGGTCGAGTTCCTCAGCTTCGAAACGGTTCGTGTCTAGTGATAGTATCTTCGTTACAGTTCAATAATAGTTAAAATTCCCGTTTATCCCGTACAAAAATGAGATCTTGTAGATCGGTGCAGGCTGGATCGTTGAACAACATCGACGAAACAATGTCTTCCATGTCGACACAAAACAACGGTGAGTCGCTTACTTTCGCGTTGAGTTCCTCATCTTCGACACCTGTCGTGTCTACTGATACCGACGCTACATTTTCGTCACTTTCTGCCGTTATGGACAATTGCCGTTTGTCCCAGGATACAGATACGAATACGAACAGCGAATCACAAATATCCGAAGAAAACAGAAATGCTATTTCGTCACCGGAGGCACCTGGATTTTGTGTTTAGAGACATTGAAGCTGATGATGTACTAAAATCCGACCTTGTATCAAATGATGAAAAATCGACACTGAATGCATCCGTATTTCGCACTGAAATTGGCGTGCAAGTTGGAGGTAGTTATTCAGAAACAGTTAAATAATCATCGCAATTTTAAGCTCACCTCGTTGGCTTTATTTTTTCAGAAAGGTGCTTTTCATCGGAAACATTTAATCAGTACTACAAGGAAATGATGCGTCTACAGGAGCATTGTTATAAATTGGATACCCAATTATCCCTGGCCAATAGGGGAATAGAGTTTTTAGTAGATGATGCCAAGTGTAATTACTATACCTGGATTGAAAAACTATCCGTATTCACTAAACTCTACGAGTTTCTGAAACCATCACTCGATGAACCATACTGCAGGTTCAGCCAGGATCAAATACTGATCATGACCTTGACAAAGTTAAGACTCAACAGCATTGGCCCATGATTATGGTGTCTGTGCCAATACTATATCGAAGTATTTTCACAGCACATTGTACGTCATCTTTCAATGTTGTCGATGGGTGATTGAGCCCACTCAACGGGAAAATTTGTCTCGGCACGTACCACCCGAATTCCAAAACATGTTTGGCAGTAAGAGAGTCTTTATTGTCGACTGTTTCGAAGTGCGATGCCAAACACCGAGCGACGTTAAGGCATCAGTGATGCACTTTAGTAATTATAAGAAGCATGAAACAGTTAAATTTCTTATAGCTTGCCATCCGGATGGTTCAATCGCATTTGTATCAGTAGGGTTTGCTGGTAGATATTCTGACCGTGAAGTATTCTCACAGAGCAAGTTTATAGATTTAATAGAGGAAGAAGATATAGTATTAGCTGACAAAGGGTTTGATATCTATGATATTATCAAAAGTAAGAAGGCTTCGTTAAATATACCAACCTTCCTTAGAAAAAAAAATCAGTTTAGTATGAAAGAGTTGGAAGTTGACAAGCAAATAACGAAATTAAGAATCCATATTGAGCGTATAATCGGATTAATCCGTGGAAAGTACAAAATACTTTCTAGCACGATTCCAGCTCAGGCTTTTGCCTGTTTCCAAAATGAACTTAATATGAGCACGCCCACGGTTGCTACTCTGTTATTGCCAGGTCAGCTGTAATTACACAGAGAACCAATAGACGATGCTTGGGACTAGCAATCATCCTCAATGTGTAAAAACTGATGATCTCGAATTAGGCAATACCAGCGCCAGCCGCGCCTGAACGAAGGTCAAGAAAGGAATGGGTAGGAATGTGTTGACGTGACACTCGCTTTGATGGAAGCCGAGGAGTCCTCTGCACTTCCACGAGGAATCACAGGGATGTTGGGTAAGAGGGTAGGGTTTGCAGCAGGGTTCGTTTTGGTAAACGATAAGCTGAATTGATGTCCTAAGGATCGTATAACGCGAAGGAGCTTGGGATTGATCCCACGGTCTTCTGCTCAGTAAGCAAAAACGTTTGCTACTAGGCAAACGAGCTCGTTTTTAATCATCGAGTTGCTTTTTTTTCCTTTTGCTTGTTTTTTTCCGTGCTTGTTTTCCGTGCTGAGCACCAATGCTACCGACGTGCCAGGAAGGCAGCTCCCACACCTGGACCCTACCTATCGACCCATCAACTCATGAACCTGGGACCAACGGCTTTACTTCCCATCCGAAGGAAGGCGTGATCAGAGATGTTATGCCTCAGAACATCCCGGCGGTGCCGACTGGGATTGAACCCAGGCCTGCTGGGGTGAGAGGTAATCACGCTTACCACTACACCACCGGCGCCGTTGTCATCGAGTTGCTGTTATTACCATGTAGTCAAATTAACAAATAAAACAATTGACGAATCTTGATGTGGATGGGCTTGAGATTAGACTCAGGATGTTCTGCTCAGTAAGCAAAAACGGTTGCTCTAAGGCCACCGAGCCCCTCATATCACATCATACCGTTACTCAAGTTGTTATTAACCATTCAAACCCGGCACCGACGACAACGAAAGGTTTAGCAAAATACACGATAAACAAGCGATCTTACCATACATTTTTAATATGAAAGGACCTGGGACCGCGTTTTTCTGCTCAGTAAGCAAGCCACCGACGATCTTTCAAATCCAAAAACAAAAGGCTACAAAAAAGTATTTAGGCCTTGATTAAATTCCACTATCACGCGACGTTCCATGTTTCGGTTTGCTCTTTACGCATTGTTCAGGCAATCATAACAAGCTATGACCAACGTGACGATTGTTTAAAGTAATATGAGTATTATTGTACAAAATACAGTACATTGTAGAAATTACCTCATTATTCTGCAGCGCCATCGGTTTTTATTTCTGGATCTTGAGTTGTTTTGGTGATATACTTACTTGCGGTATACTATTTTGGGCGCCCATATAGGCGTGTACTATGTAGGGTCGCTCATCTCTCGTCATGCCAATGAATACTCCTTATTGTTCAGTTACAATACCAAAACTGAACGTCTGTTCAAGGTTGTCTTGAAAGGTCTGCCCAGTGGTGAATCCTTGGATCAGATCAAAGATGAACTGGCAAAGTTACTTGGAGTTGTGCCACTCCAAGTAATCAAAATGAAAATGAAATCCCGTCCTGGCGATTCGCGCAACGGGATTTCTAATGATTTATATTTAGTTCACTTCAAGTCTAGTGAACTAAATAACCTTAAGGCCTTAGAAAAAGCTAGCCTTATGCTCCATGTCCGAGTGAAGTGGGAACACTTCAAGAAGACAGAAGGAAATTTCCAAAACCTCACCCAATGCCCTAAGTGCCAGGGATGGGGTCACGGAACTAAAAATTGCTATATGCCAGCTAAATGCATGAATTGTGGTGATTCCTCTCACGCAAAGGACGACTGTCCTGTGAAGGAAGATCCTAAGAAATTTAAATGTTCAAATTGTGGTGAAAACCACAAATCCAATTTTTGGGAATGTAAGACTCGCAAAGCGATCCTTCAATCTCGTTCTAAGCGACAGGTAGGAAACGCTCCAAATTCCTCTGCAGTTAACAACGGTCAGCGAGGAACAAATTCTACGCAGGTACAAATATCACCCCTGCTTCAAATTTTTCATCTATACCTACTCCCCTCGCTGCTAACAATGTTCAGCGAGTAAATGGAGCTATCTATGCTGCTAGGTATAGTAATCAGAATCAGTAGAAATCAAAATACTAACCAACGTAATTCTAACGGAAATTTTGAAAGCATTACTGCTTTAAACTGGAATTTTTACAGAAATCATTAATTGAAATGATTACTGATATGCTTAAATCTAACTCCACGTTTGATGCTATTCAAACTAGAGTTAAATTTGCGAACAATATCGTCATGACTTTGAAATTTAGTTATGGATTTTAAATCATTAAATACTTTTAATTGGAATGCTCTATCTATTAAAGATAATGAAGACGAGCTATTTAACTTCTTGAGAATTCATAACGTGCATATTGCCGTTATAACTGAAACGTTTCTTAATCCTGACCATAAGGTTAAAAGGGACGCAAATTATTTCATATTTTGTATTTTTTCTTTTTCAGAATGGCGTCTTTGACATTTTTCAATAAATTTTAGCACTTAAATGTCACTTCTTATCCCTTTCTATGTATATCAGATATTCTAGATTCTTCCAATCGTTCTGGAGTTTATATCAAATGATCTACAAGTTCAACTACGACTGAGATAATGTCAACTGCATCGAAACATATTAAAACAAAAACCAAAGAGTTTATACGTATCATTTGGTAGACACGGTATTATCATTGAGATAACTCTAAGACCAGAAGGTCCCAAAGAAAAGTGCTCAACTTTTTGGCTCAGCTCTGGTACTCTCTTCGGTCCCAAGCTAATCGATTTACCCCTCGAAACATAGGAAAATCCAATAACCCCTCATTTTGTCTGTCAAACCTTCATAGCGACTCAAAACAAACATTAAGTAGTAGTAGAATTCCGACTAGAATGGGATACGTTAATCGTTTTCTTGGGACCAATAGGCTAGTCAAGTAGTGAACAAGGTTTAAATCGTTAGTTTCGTATTGATTGTTGGTATTATCAAGCCAGAGGCGGTGGGTTAGATTCCCGGACGGGTCAAGGGAATCTTTCAGGATGGACATTATCTTGACTTCCCTGGGCATACGGTATTATTGGGCTGGCCATACAATATATTCATGCATTTGTGTTGACATAGAAAGCTCTACATTAATAACCGTAAAAGTCCTTTAAAATAGCATCAATACCAGGTAGAAGAAAATACGTATAATTTGCAAACAATTTCCATGTATATGAATATAGTGCTCGAAAAAAATGCAACACTTTCTTTTGTGTATAACTTCTTATTGCATCCAGTGTTGGGAAAATATCAAAAAATCAAATCTCTCCAACGCCCAAGATCACGCTTGATTTTCGTAGACAAAAATCAACAAGCAAACAACTGCGGTTGATTTTGCAAGCTGTGATAACGCAGCTCGGAATATCAATCTAACAAAACTAACCAACTGCAAATCTCACCAAACTGTGGTGAGATTGAGTTTAATGATTTTTGCTTTACACCCGAATGCAACCGAAACTTCCATAACGGCTTGCAGCAGTCCCTTCGCGTCTGCCATCGGTGAAGATTAAAAAGAGATAGCAAACTATGCTCTCTCTCTCTCTTTCTAAGAAAACGATGGGCAACGGAATCATGTTTGTGTCGAGTCAGCTCTCAGCTTGATTTTTGCACGTTGTGAATAGTCTCGCAATATCAAAGGAGCTTGTAAAATCAATATCAAGCATGATATTTTTTACAGAGCGGAAAAATATCAATTGATTTCTGATTTTGCCAACACTGATTGCATCGGTAAAAAAAATTATGAAATGTTGAGTAAAACTAGTGTAATGCTTACTTGTGCAAAATTTCGTCACAATCTGTCAAGTTGTTATCGAGATGGCTTCCAAGCAAGAAGTGCTTCGACAAGCCATGGAGCGGTCGTGGAAAATCCAGGCCAGTCCTACAGATGGATCGTGAAACAGTTTGGAATCGATAATTCGACCGTGTTTTGTGTGGTGAAATCGTTCAAAGAGACCCAAACGACTCAGCGACGAACTGGCAGCGGAAGAAAAGCGAAGACGACTGACCCCGTGAACGCAAGGAAGGTGAGGGATTACTTCAACCGCAATCCAATCCCTTGTATTCAAGACGTGGCCAAGAAGGTCAATTCTTCCAACTGGTTCGTCCAGCAGACAATGAAGTGGGCCGTACTTCATGTCTTCAAGGTAAGTAAGGCTCCTAAACGAGTCAATAAACAGAATACAGTGGCCAAATCCCGCGCCAGGAAGCTGTATCGCGAGTGGTTGGACCGTCCATTACCGCGTAATGGACGACAAGGCGTAGATTGAAGCGGCCGCCAAGCAGATCCCTGGCCTGAAGTTTTTCGTCAGCAAGTCTCGCCTGGATATTCTGGAGAAGTTCCGAAAGAAGAAGGTCTACAAATTTGCCAAGCAGTACTTAGTGTGGCAGGCGATCTGAGGGTGCGGCAAATTCAGCAAGCCGTACATAACGACCGGCACCATCCACGGTCAAATATATAAAGAAGTGTGCCTCCAGAAGCGCTTGCTGTCCTTCCTCCGGTCTCACGAAGGTGACACTCTGTTTTGGCTTGATCTGGCATCGTGCCATTACGCGAAACCGATGATGAAGTGGTACACAGCCAACTATGTTGTTTTTGTGCCGAAGGAGGCAAATCCGTCAAACTCGTCAGAACTTCACTCAATAGAAAAATTCTGGGCGATTATGAAGGGCAAGTTCCGGAAAACAGGAAAGGTCTTCAAAAAAGACAAGGATTTGAAGAAAAAGTGGATGAAAGTGTGTAAAAAAGATGGCGCAAGTATTGCACAGGATTTGATGGGTAGCGTTAAGTCCAAGGTGCGGGCATTTAGCATTTAGGAGAGAAGGTTTAATAAACCAACTTTGCAAAAACATACCCAAGCAGCACAGAAAACATCTCAATTCTTTTATTTTTTATTTAAGTTGCCCAGAAATCCCTTAAATGGTACAGGAAATACATCTTGATACGACAAAGTATCAGCTTTGTTGCTTCATTTACTTTAGGTCACAATAATGAAACTCAACTGTTTCAATGTACTGCTTGGATGACCTGTCAAATCATGCCTCAAATGGGAGGAGCAAACATGTTACACTCAAATTGGTATGAAGTTATATGCTACGTGATATTTTATGGAACACTTGAGCAACAAATCTAACTTGTGTTGTGTTTGTAAAATGAGAGTTCCATAAAACATTATGTTTCTTAAAACTTTGTTGCAACATAATGTGAACTATATGTTTTTTGTACCTATTGAATAACTGTTTCGAAATGTTACTAAAAAGTTGACGAACCAAGATGTGTTGAAGACCTATTTGCAATCTTGTTCCAATTAAGCGTATGAATCTATTTATATGTTTTCAAACTTCGTTTTGCAACCAACTGAATCAAGTTGTCACTGTAAAGGTTTTTTGTAACCATCTAGTATCTACCATGGCAACATTGGCAAAAGCAAAGAAATCGTAATGCATGTGCTAACATCAGCATAGGAAATGGAAGACCACGACGAGGACGATAGGATTACGGATGGCGGGGGACGATGGTGACTAAAGACAATGACAACAGCGGCTGGCGTGGCCGTAGTCTCTCAACCAACCGGGTGTTCCAAAGGGCTAAATAGAACGGTGAGAAGCCTGAGGTGACGATGGATTGTTTGTTGCATGAGCTGGGGGCAGCAAATATGATGATACCGCCGAACGGAGATGTGGCCGTTGAGGAACCGTTAGAGACGAAGCTCGTATTTGCCGGAACTGCTGGCGAACTGGAAACGGCACCAAATAGCGGGTGGATTGCCAGAACTAGTGACTTATAATGCTGAAAACTGATGACTGCTGGCGGAGGAGCTGCACCGATGTCGTTTCCACTCGATGTCACATTGCTACTGACAAGTGACGTTTAAAGCACGCACATACTCAACAAATTCTATGATTGTTCAAACTACGCATTTGGTACTTATTTTCAACATAACTGGAACATCGATAATACGTAATGGTGCAGTTATGTTGACAAATCGTTGCGGTGTTGTTGTAGTTCAAAATGAATCATTAATTTTAATATTCACTCATCTGCAACGTAAAAAATACTTGTTGTGAACTTTTCATGATGTCTTGAATAATAGCTACATTATTGTAACGTACTATTTATCATGTTTGCAACAGCTCAGTGAGCTCGATTATATCTGGATGAAACGTACACTACCGGCCGAAATTATGTTGCTATAATGGAGAATGTTCACAAATATTCCAAACATTAAAAAATTAATTCAATTCAGAATTTTACACTTGTTAATGGTTATGAGAGGGCATTTTGATGTGTTATCAGGGCAGGACATTAAAGAACTATTTTTAGTTCTCCATTTTGGTTGGCTCTATTTTCTAATGGTGTAATGTTGTTCAGGTAAAGGTTTGATTTGTATTTTGTCAAAATTTCGATAGAAATCTTTGCTTTATAATTAAAAGATCAGTGAATGATGACTAGATGATTATGAAAAGAAGTCTAACGGTTTGCGTAATCGACGTAGTGAAATCGCTTTAATTCTCGCCCAATAAATTGGGAGTTTGAATCCTAAGCGTTGAAAAATCGATCCAATTTACTAATTATTGGATAGCAATATTATGATCGAACAAGGGGTCAAAAAGCAAGGATTTATGTATTGACCAGGAATTGATGATACGCAGAAGCTAGCTGGTATATTTATTTGGAGTTAAATTTTTGTTTCTTGTTTCCGGGAGTCATACGAGTCCCACCACAGATCTCCAACGACCGTCTTCGGAATCCGTAACCGCTCAAGTTTTCTCATTTTTTTTGAGAGAATATTGACGGGTAAATACGTTTTTTTTTTCAGATATCATCGCACAAAGATGGACTCAAAAGCCGCAGAAAATCAACCTCTTGGTTTTGTTGGGAGTCCAACTTTCTTCGATGAGATTGAAAGCGTATTGTTACATGCTAATTTTCTATGAAATCTTTGGAAAATCATTTTTTGGATTATTTATATCTTTTTCAACATTTGGGATCATCCACAAATTTTGTAACGGAATGGGGGGAGAGGGGGGTTGACATTTTTATTCATAAAATTTAGTAGTTTTCATTCATAAAATTTAATGTGCAAATGCATGTAAAAAAATACCCAAATCGATATCTAACGATCCTCTGAAAATTTTAAAATCTTAGAAAGACTTTCGGGGGAAGGGTTGTGAACTGCAAATTTTACAGAGTCGAACAAGGACGGGAGGGGGATTTAATGATCATTCAAAAACCCTTAAATAATTTGTGGATGGCTTCCTATTAGAAAAATCAAAACGCATCGAAAAAAAAATCGAACCGGTAAACTTTCGTTTGATTTTCAAACGAAAGAATGTCAAAAATTTCCTGTATTTCAGTTCATAATATTTTCAGAATCAGAAGATTTTTTGAAATACTGCAATTTTCATCAAAACTTGAAAAGTTTGCGGTTCTATTGTAATGGATAGATAAAAATATTCTGTTCAAAAATGACGAAATTATGAAAGTTTTAGCATTTTTCAGTAATAGACAGCGGGGGTTTGCGAGTTAAAGTCATTAATTCCAATTGGTTTACAGGCTATTTCAATTTGTTTTTATTTCATTGATTTATTTACTTATTGATTGATTGTTTTTTTTTATAAATTGATAAAAATTTATACCATTTATTTTATTTAAAAAATATGTTATGTTTAAATATATATTCTTCAAATTAGTTTAATTTAAGCATTTTTGCGTTCAATAAACTTTCTGTCAGTTAAAACATTACAATTAATAGGATCTATAGGTACTGCATAAAAAACGCTTATTTGGTTTAAAAAGCTAATTACTTATTAGGCCTTAATTGATTGTTACTGGTGAAGTTTTTATTTCAAATTTACTATGCTGATAAAAATTTAGGTTGGCGGCTACGGGTTGGACACTTCATGAAATAGGGGTCTGGTAGGTGTGTTTTAGTTGCCCACTGATGTGACGGAGTGTGGCATCTACCAGCTTGCCAGAAAATCTTGTCGGTGATCGGCTCACAACAGAGCGCTGCCTTGCCTTAGAGAGCCGAAAAAGTCCTGGGTACATTATGTAGAGTTACCACTGATCATCCCATTGATTATTACTTTTTTTAAACATAATTTTGAGTTTTAAGAACTCATCATCATGCTAATTCGGTAGAATGAAATCAAAAATTAATCACATTCGCAAACACAACCGCACATACAAAAAAATATGGTTGTACTGAGCATGTTGACCCGCAATGTACACAATTAGAATGCTGTTGGTAAGACTGGCAGCCATATGTAATCCACCAGAAATAAACATAATAAACCTATTTTTCAATTTATTCATGTTTCACACCCTATTAACGTAAAAACGTGAAATACTTATTACAGCTGTAATGTTTTCCAATAGTTTGAATATAAATATTTTATTTTAGAGATCAATTTTTTTCGGCATATTTTTAAACTGCAAATTTGTGGCAGAAATTTGTAAGTTTTTGAAGGCGTATATATTTAATCGAAGCAAAATGTGTAATTTCACCATAAAACTAGATGGGTTTGAAAAAAAAATGGACTAGTTATCAATATTTTAAAGTAATTAATTTCATACTTTTATTCAAATGACTTTTTCTACGTGTCATCTCTGATTTTGCAGTCAAAATAAAAACATCAGTATGCTTTTTCCACATCACCTCACAAAAATATCCAATACATTTATGTGGTTAACTTGAATGTCATTTACATGTACTCGAAAACATCACAGTACTGTTTTATATATTTCAGTGAAACATTGCAGTTAAGTCAGTTAAAACCTCATTTACAACTTGTGTCATTCATATATCATGTTACATGCACCTTATTTGCAACACCTTATGCCACAAACATAAGTTGCAAAGAGACTCCACCTTCTGCGCTTTTTAAGGTACAATGAAGTTTTACATGCGGTGCGTTGTCCATAGTTTGGACCGTCTATTAGTTACACTAAGGTTGTTGTTACTCGCTGAGAAACAAATGGTGTTGCTTGGGTAGCTAATATGTGTTTTTTTATTCACTGAGAGTTTCAAAAATATCAGACTTAATTGGAAAACATCTTTTTTAATCGAGCAGAAGACCTGGTGAATGGCTGAGTTGTTGAATGGAATTTCCAACCGAATTTGAAAGAAAATAGGAAAAGTAATTTCATCAGAAATAGTCTTATCGCCACTGTTCTCACCGTCCTCGAAATTAATGGAGAGACTGCGAACCAGTGAGCTAGAATGTAACTTCAGCAGTTCCATCTCCGAAAATTTGATCGTCACTCCGATTTCCATCTCCATGGGCTTCAACTCTGACCTGCAACGAGTGACACAAATTAATTTTGCTCTAAAACTAATGTGATTTACTGATCAAACAAGAGAGATCATTGCCCAAAATGTATGTTATTTTATGATCATCAAACTGAAGGGAAAAACCCATGGAAAGTCAGGCAATCTTGTGGGTAGGACGGTTCCAAGAAGCCTTACGTCAGTACGATAATTCAATTTCCTCCAACGACTGACTAGTATACTGCAATAAGTGGGAAGTACTTCACTTCCATGCGCCGATTTAAGCCCATCAAGCTGCTTCGTACATGATTCAGGATATTTAATCAAATTCAAATCAATCACCCCCAAAGGCTTACCATCCGGCTACGAAACGTTCCATCAATCATCCGAAATCACAGCACAGAGTTATCCCACTGAGAACCGTATTCAAACCGCCTGCAATTCGCTTCCATTCGGACCAAATCAGGCAACGAAAAACTCCAACATCCATTTTGTGTCGTTCGACACGTGCAAAAGTCGAAACGCCACAAAACCCACCATTGACAGTGACAATGTTGCACCATTCAACACGGAATACAAAAAAAAAACGACAATAAGTACAACGGGACAAAAAACATCACTTTATTACATCGCCGCTGTTCGGAAGCCTCCGTGTAACAATTTTGCCTGTCTGTGGTACAAAGCTCCTAACAAATCACACCCCTCCCTTCCGAAATTTCCACACAATCGAAAACGTTTATCCTCAATTCCATAGCCATCACGACGTCCTACGAAACTGCCACCCGCCACAGTGAACGCGGAAAGTGCAACACGCTTCGATTCGATATTCATAAAATACATCACAGAATCCGATTCCTAACTGAATCCCCGTAAGGGAGAGTCGGATGGAAGTGAACCGCTCGGTGCTGCGACTCCAATTTTAGGGTAACTTTGACTATTGTCGGATCATTGATTGCTGGTGGTTTACGATTGAAGTCAAACATTCGACACCCTACCGTAGGATCACCAACGAATCTGAATCAGCTCAGATCTGTGAATCAGACGGGCGTGGACTGGGGGGGGGGGGTAGGAAAATTGCTGTAAAATTGTCATTGCCAGAATTTATGTTTCCTGATTCCACCGCCACCCTTACAATCCTTTCCCAGCTCTTTTATCGTAGGAATAACCGTAACATTGAACTGCTCCGAACATCACACTGTGACTTCTTTTTCTTTTTTTCTTTCAACCCTTTCTACCTCCTCCGTTGGGTCGCTCTCTAGTAGGACGATAGAACAATCAGAGCAGAAGGCTTTGGCCAGGATGCTACTATGACAACAGCAAGCTGTTGCTTCCGATGATGGCTTGTGTTTCGGGTTGCACTCGCCTCCCGCCTGCTCCGGTTCCAGCGTTTCGATGGTCAACAACTATTTTCGAGTCAGGAGTTCCGGGAAGAAATAATGACAACATTTTAATTGAAATCCAAGAACCTGGAAATGGTACCCAGTAGTAGTTTCAAGGGAGATTGATTGCTTTCTGTATGTTCGGTGGGTGGGTGGTGTTGGATTGCTGCCGTTGGCCAGTGCACATGCGACCTTTGATAAAGTTCCTGCAGCAGTGCCCATTCCAACGGGTGCACGACGTTAGGCATACGGTCGTTAGGCATACGGACGTTAGGCATACGTACGTTAGGCATACGGACGTTAGGCATAATGTACGATAGGCATAATGGACGTTGGGCATAAAGGACGTTAGGCATAATGGACGTTAGGCATAATCTACCGGATGAATTCCAGAAGGATGATAATGGAGACCGTCTATTGATTGCTGACTTCGGTGACAATAATGAAAGAGCCTTAATTTTTGGAACTCATGAACGACGTCTTGGACAGGCAAAGTATTGGGTTACAGATGGTACGTTTGCCACAGTTCCTTGTTTGTTTCGGCAACTCGTCACTGTTCATGGAAGTATCGCTCCCTCACATCAGCAGACGGTTCCGCTAGTTTTCATTCTGATGACAACAAAATCAGAATCGTTGTATCGAAAAGTATGGCAGGAAATCCTGGAAGCAGCAGGTATGTTTTTTTGTTATTGAATGAAAAACCACAGAATTAACCATTCTTGATTTCATGAGCTGTTCTTTGGCATCATATTTGATTCAACCTTAGCTGTTTTTTGTTATTGAATGAAAAATCACAGAATTCACCATTCTTTATTTCATGAGCTGTTCTTTGAGGAAAACCTTTTCTTCGTTGACTTTTGCAATATGTGTGTAAGAATATATTACAACAAATGTGTGATTTTTTTATTTCTAGATGCGATTGATTTCAAGATATAGTTCAAAACTAAGCTGAGTTTTCATTGTAAGATTACTTAACCTCTATCGCTACTAATCATGGATCTAAGTAAATATGTAGATACGTCACTTATGATATGATAAATAATGGATTCCAAACTGTGCTTATTAAATAAACTATGTTTGTTTAACTTGTATCATTTTTTATTCAACGCTAAGCCTAATTTAAGCACTGTTTACAGGTTTACAGGTTTAGCAGGTTTCTAGAGTTGCACAGCAGCAAGGTATTTTATGCCTAACGTCCATTATGCCTAACGTATATTATGCCTAACGTCCATTATGCCTAATGACTTTATGCCTAACGTCCATTATGCCTAACGTCCGTATGCCTAACGTCCGTATGCCTAACGTATTTATGCCTAATGGGGTACACTCCATTCCAACATATCCTACATAGGTTGGTCGGTTTCAAGATTCAATCCAGAACCAGTTATTGAGAAAACTATTTTCGTAATATAAAACAATATGGTACGGTTTCGTTTGTGTTTGACGTACATATCTCGGTATTGATTGTTTCGGTTTGGGCGGAGATGTTAGCTAGTGGAGCATTGTTAAATGAAGAAATTTAATGACTGTGTTTCTTTTAGCTTCAACTTCGTGAATAAGAGATTTGCCGCAAAATAATGTATAAGATGTCAGCGCTTGTTTCCTTAATGTTCAATTTACTTTGATGCATTTTCTAAAAATTCAAAAGCAGTTTTTTTCGACGCATTATTTCGGATTGCTAAAAGTTCGCGTCATTTTGTTTCGAATAGCAAAAGGAATCGAATAGTGCAAGCATTTTGCAATCTGAACTAATGCGTTGAAAAAAACTGCTCTTCAATTTTTCGAAAAAGCATCAAAGTAAATTGAACCTTAAACTGACATCACACTGTTTGACAAAACGGCAAACGTCATACCTGTACCATAGAGGTAACTCTAAGACAAAAAGGTCCCGAAGAAACGAGCTCAACTTTTTGGCTCAGCTCTGGTACTCTCTTCGGTCCCAAGCTAATCGATTCAACCCTCGAAACATAGGAAAAACCAATAACCCCTCATTTTGTCTGTCAAACTTTCATAGCGAATCAAAACAAACATTGCGTAGTACTAGAATTTCGACTAGAATGGGGTACGTTCATCGTTTGCTTGGGACCAATAGGCTAGTCAAGTAGTGAACCAATTTACAATCGTAAGTTTCGTATTGATTGTTGCCTGTACCATGTCTGTATTAGTTATATAATCATATACTCTATGCCTACAGAAGTGACCCCGTTGGTTTCGTACCACTCCAAGACAACATTTGAATAGTGGCACGAAGCTAGATCCGGCCAGAAGATCGAAGGGCCCTCGGGTAGCTTCAACAGAGAAAGCAGACGTTTCTGTAGATACTCCTTGAGGTAGATCTCCCCGTTTACAGTCCCGGTAGTCACGAACGGCGCACTCCGTTTGCCACATGAGCAGATCGCTTGCCAAATCATGTATTTCTTGGCAAACTTTGAAAGTTTCTGCTTCCTTACTTCCTCCGGAAAATCAACCTTGTGCTGGGCGGTGAAGAACAATAGCCCCGGAAGCTGCCAGAAGTCCGCCTTGACGTAAGCCTCATCATCGATGATGAGACAATGAGGCTTCGTCAGCATCTGGGTGTACAGTATTCGGGCCCGTGACTTTCCCACCGTATCTTGCCGTTCGTCACGATTTGAAGGCTTCTGCACTTTGTACGTATGCAGTCCTTGGCTCTCTGAACGAAAGACTTGGACAGATTCTACTTTTTTACATCCCTGACCGAAGCATTGGGATTCCGCTTAAACGCTTTCACGACACGATTGTGATCCTGATCACTGATAGAACATCCATTCTGACCGTATTTCTTCTTCCGTTCGATGCTCAGAGTTTCGTAGTAACGTTTAATAACATGACTCACCGTTGACTGCACGATTCAGAGTTGTTTTCCGATGTCCCGATGAGAGAGTTGAGGATTTTCCAGGTGCTTGAGCAAAATCCATTTGCGATGTTGCTTTTCGGGTGACGCCATTTTTTCCAACTTTTGAAAAACTGACAACGATAAAAATACAGTGTAAACAATACACTCTAAACTACTTCTCCCAAATGTTCAAGAGAAAATACCCAATGGGTAATTTTATACAGTGTTTTTCCGTGATGCAATTTGATGTGGGACATTCGGGATCATTTTAGTGTTAGAGTTATGTTAGTTTTGATCCGTAATCAGCCCTGCCGGCCCCTCCAACATTCCCTAGTAGCACGGTTGTCACATATCGGTTGTAGAAACTTCTTTACGACTTATTTCAGTCATAAACAAGTTGCTGCAACTTTTCTTAACGGAAGTGTGCTACTCGGGTTAGTTGCAGGCAGTGGTTGTTAGATCATGCGACACTGTAACTAGTACTATGTTAGATGTATGATTCGTCAAGTTTATGCAACTCAGTGTTTCAATTGAGGTAAACTATTACAATTATATGCAAATGCAAAATAAAAATTGGCAAAACATCGCCAATCACCTTATTCGTGGGCTGGGTCTGACGATGTGAATCTGATTTTGATCAGTGAACGGGCATCATATGGTACATTCCCTCACTATGAACCTGTCATTTCTAGCCTTTCTGAACTATTTAATAAATGGAAACCTTAACATGGGTAACGCTCCCCCTAAGCGGACCCTCCGCATCCTATCTCTGTCTTATCTCAAATACCTAATTCCAGTGGTTTCTATGTATATTTAAATTGGAAATGACATTCAATCAAATAAACCCATACCCCACTCACTTGGCCGGGCTTCAGAATCATCCAGTGGGCAGTGCGCTCTACACTCCAAGTTCCTTTTCTTTCAAATTCACCCCAAATTTGATATGTTACCCTTTTGAGTGTTGATTAATCACAATGAAACATTGCGACAGAGCAAGGGCTTGAGGTTACTAGAGCATTAAATAATCTAGGTCCTATTTAGGATTATAGCACGAGCATGATTGATCGCCCACGGTTGCTACTCTGTTATTGCCAGATCAGCTGTAATTACACAGAGAACCAATAGACGATGCTTGGGACTAGCAATCATCCTCAATGTGTAAAAACTGGTGATCTCAAACTAGGCAATACCAGCGCCGGCCGCGCCCGAACACAGGTCAAGAAAGGAAGGGGTAGGAATGTGTTGACGTGACACTCGCTTTGATGGAAGCCGAGAACACCTCTGCACTTCCACGAGGAATCACAGGGATATTGGGTTTGCAGCAGGGTTCATTTTGGTAAACGATAAGCTGAATTGATGTCCTAACAATCATACAACGCGAAGAAAAAGCTTGGGATTGAACCCACGGTCTTCTGCTCAATAAGCAAAAACGTTTGCCACTAGGCAGACGAGCTCCTTTTTAATCATCGAGTTGCTGTTATTACCATGTAGTCATGTTAACAAATAAAACGTTTG
This sequence comes from Ochlerotatus camptorhynchus, assembly GCF_037179485.1. NCBI lineage: Eukaryota > Metazoa > Arthropoda > Insecta > Diptera > Culicidae > Ochlerotatus > Ochlerotatus camptorhynchus. The sequence continues at coordinate 15,355,981 of NW_027040818.1, read as the reverse complement.
ACGAATCTTGAATGTAGATGGGCTTGAGATTAGACTCATGATGTTCTGCTCAGTAAGCAAAACCGGTTGCTCTAAGGCCACCGAGCCCCTCACATCACATTATAGCGTTACTCAAGTTTTTATAACTATTCAAACCCGGCACCGACGACAACGAAAAGTTTTACAAAATACACGATATACAAGCGATCTTACCTTACATTTTTTTTTTTGAATGAAAGGACCTGGGACCGCGTTTTGCTGCTCAGTAAGCAAGCCACTGCAACCGACGATCTTTGAAATCCTAAAACTAAAAGCTATGAAAGAGTAATTAGGCCTTCATTAAGATCCACTTTCACGCGACGTTCAATGTTTCGATTTTCTCTTTACGCATGGTTCAGGCAATCATAGCAAGCTATGACCGACGTGACGATTGTTTAATACCTGGTTAAACAAGCTGTTCAAATGAAATTACGTTCTCGAATTTCACTTGGCATGTAATGAACAACAGAAATAACTATAATTCATATTTTCAGTGGTTGTTGGTTAATTTTATATATACTAACGGTACAACCTACGGCGACTACGACAATGATAACAGCGAATTTGTAACTTACCATTTGTCTAGGATATAACACCTTTGCCCGGCACCTCCACTGGTTCTTTTTGTCTGCTATCTGTCACTGTTTGCAAAAATATTTAATAGACGAGTGACTGTTGATGTTAAAGGAAGAAAAATTCATCGTAGGCGATTTTTCGATCGTAAATATCGCCTTCCATAGCGCCCACCTTTGCAAGCGAGTCCGCTTTCTCATTGACCGGAATTGAGCAATGAGGTGGGACCCAAGCAAAGTGATGACAAAAGATCTTAAGGTGTTTCCTCGTAGAGTCCATTTTCCACCACACCTCTTAATTTCAAGAGCACACAACTCAATATCTACGACGTTTATACATCTGCAAATTACAAGTAGTAGTTTCAACTACGTGCATTCACAGAAACCTTTTTACTTTTACATGTGAAATTGCGAAGTGTAACACACAAAAAAGTACGCTACAAGGAATCACCTTAGAGATAAAGCACTTAGAAGCTCTCGTATTTTCATGAGCAAATACAAGGTATGCTTTACCGGGCTGTAAACTTTGTTAAATATCAGAAAATTGCACTAAATTATAAAAAAAAAGTTTGTAAACTTCACGGAAATTTGCGAACCTGTGCGAAATCGGCAAATTTCTGGGAAATTCTGCGAACATCAAAAGTATTCCGTATTTTAAGAACTCCAGGAAAATTCAGCAAAGTTTTGGAAAGTTTCGCAAACTTCACGAACATTCAGAAAATTTCAGAAAAATCTGAGAACTTCAGAGAAGTCTGTGAACTTCTTGTAAGTCTACGAACTTCAACTTAAAATTTACTTAATTCAAGAAAATCTGTGAATTTCTGGAAAAGTCTGCGAATTTCGAAAATATTCTGCCTACCTTCAGTAAAAGCGGCGAACTTCAGTAAAATCTGCTTCCACCAGGAAAATTCTGCAAACTTAAGGAAATCTCTGCAAGTAAGAGAGTAGCCTGCGAACTTGAAACATTCTTTAAAATAATACAGGATCAACCTGAGGTCTTGAAAAACAAATCGATAGGACTTCCGGGAGGCCTACCCAAGTAACAATTTTGGTTTTATGAGGGCTATGTAGACCATGATTTCCACTTATATAATGCTTTAAAACTTCGATAAAACTTACGAATGGTGTTACGGAGTCTAATGAGATCTTTGGTAGGGCTGTCAAGGTTCAGAGTGTTACTCACCTGTCTGGATACTGGCACTTGTTGTTCCCTGGTTCGGGAAATCGCCTCCTCGATGGTTTGTAGACACCGGTCAACATCTTCCGACGTCCCCGGTTGGACATCGTAGTCGATGGTTGTGTCGACGCAGTGTTGATATTGCGCCCAGTTAACTCGATGGTAGTTGCGCCGGGAAGCTTCGAATCGGTTCACCGAGGGTCCAACTTCGGCCACCACCGGGTAGTGGTCCGAGCTCAGCTCCTGGAATGCCACAGATTGCGAGACGTTGTGTCCCATATTGCTTACGAAGTTGTCGATGGTTGCATGGACCCCAGACCGACTCAACCGGGTAGGAGAGTCCGGGGCCAAGATGGTATAGTGGCCCTCTTGCAGGTCTTCATTGAGGATGATGCCGTTTCTATTGCTCCGACCGTTGCCCCAAGCTTGATGTTTTGCGTTCAGATCGCCAGCGATGATAAAGTTCCCGCTCCTCCGGGTGAGTTTGATGATGTCTTTGCGTAGGGCCACTGACGACCCGTCCCTGATGTTGGTTTGCTTGGGGCAGTAGGCCGCGATGATGGTGATTGGGCCAAGTGATGTGCTCACCTCCACTCCGATGGCTTTAATTGTTTTCAGCTGGAAGTTTGGTAGCAGCCGGCAACTGATGTTCCGTCTTACAGCGATGGCCACTCCTCCACCTCCAGAGCAGGTGCGATCTGACGAGCCGGAAGTCGGGAAGGAATACGTTCAGTTCGGGCTTCAGATGCGTCTCGGTGATGATAGCAATGTCGACCTCCTTGGTGTTGAGGAAATCGAGTAGCTCTCTATGCTTGTTCGTCAGTGAGCAAGCGTTCCAATTTGCAATTTTTATAGCTTCACGGTCCATACTTGGTGACGAGTGACAAGGCAGCATGAAGCTGTGCAGATCGAGTCTTGCAGGTACGCATGATGATGATGACCTCGGCCACGAGCGTCACAAGTTCCTCCGAGGTGAACGGAGAATCGTCGACAGATTCACCTGAGACAGCACCAGCGTATGATAAACCAGGGGCGGTGGATGAACCTGGAATTGGCTGGGCCGCAGCAGCAGCGAGACGATGATGAACTGTCCGACTGTTGGGAACCATTTGGATACTCGCAAGGTTGGCTTGTTGGTTGTTGAGCGGAAGCGGGGCTAGGTTCGGAACATGTCGACTGGGCTGGAGAGCTGGGTACTGGACTTCCGCTAGTACAGGAGGCGAACGATGATTACGAAGGCGACCGAGCTGGTTGTTGATTGTGGCCTTCCGACGGATATTAATGAACTCCACTCGCTTGGGACATCCGCGATTGGAGGCTTGGTGGTTTCCACCGCAGTTGACACACGTTGGCTCGATGTCATCGACTTGCTCACAGGACGCAGTTGAGTGAGTTCCAGCACACTTGCCGCAGTTTGTCTTCATGTGGCAGTTTTTGGTGCAATGGCCATATGAGAGGCAGTTCATACACTGCGTTACATCACGAAGTTGGGGTTTGTAATGCTCCCAACTGATGATGACCTGAAACAGGTCCCGGATTTTGGATCTCAGAGCCACAAGACTGGTGGATCCCTTCGTGAAATGCACCAGGAACAACTGATCACGGAAGCTGGTGTTTTGGTTGGGACGCCGGTTCATCAGGAACACGGCCTCAGGTTGGAGCCCAAGCCGCTCCAGCTCGGACTTCACCGCAGCAGCCTCGAACGACGGTAATCCACGCAAAACCACCTTCAGTGGCTTGCTCGATGGCAGATCATGCGTGAAGAAGTCCACGTTGTTGTTCTTCAGGAATCTTCCTATTTGTTTGTACTCCTCCAGGCTGGAGCAAATGATTTTGGAACCGATGCTGCAAAGCTTGAAGCGAGGCAGCAGCTTGTGTTTTGCCAGTTCAGCACCCAGCTAGGCAACATCCTTCACCGGCGTGAAAAGCGGGGGAATCCGCTCTCGTCTTGCAATGGGAACGGCGTCACCATCGCCATTTTCTTCCGGGAGTACTGCATACTGGTTGGCTTGCAGTACTCGTTTTCCGGCGTCATCCTGCGACGCGCTGGGCTTGATTAGCACCTTCTTTGAAGGGCCCGCTGCTGGCTCATTGGCACGTTTACGCACCATTTGTTTCGTGTCTGCAAGTTCAATTAAACTTGCCAGAACGCGAGAAGGTGGCGACACGAAACAAAATCGAATCGAGAACTTGAGCGAAAATACGGACTGAACAGCTCGACAGTCGAGCAAAGATTTTTTTTTAAGCGCTGAAAAACTCGACCGTACCTCTATTTATGCTAAGAGGTAAGCATTGTAAGTCCCTCCTACTTGGAAAATTATGGCATCGTACGGCTTGCTATGTCTCGCTCCCATCAGCAAAAAAACCGTTCTATATCAAAATTTTCCAAGTAGGATGGACTTTCATAGCTTATCAAAATGCATAAATAGAGGTACCGTCTGATAATTTCAGTGCTTGGTACAGAATTGTGTAATCTGTGTAGGGAAATTCTTTTCTTCTCACCACATAAACACCCCGTTTTCTTATGCAAAACAATGGATGTGCGTTCACTAATCGCACGAAATCAATTGATAAAAGGTGTACCTAGAATTAAATGGAGGGATTTCACGCTAAATCTGATCGCAAGATATTCACGATCAATACTGTGTGTGTGCTGCTGATTTTCAGTGTTGCCCAATGTTTAGGGAGAGAGGGGAAGAGAGGGGGTTTCAGAAGTTGTGACCGGCCATGTATTAGGTTAAGAAAAACACGCTACGAGAGGGAAGGGGGGTGAATTGGTCAAAAAAATTCTACGTCATTCATGGATGGTTCCTAATTTTACTTCCAAGGCTGTGTCCCAATGGGCGAGATGAATTTAACTTGCGGTTAACAGTGACATGAGTTATTAAGATGAGTTATAACTTTCGAAATGTCACGTTTAACCACGAGTTAAAATTAACTCGGCAATTGAGACACAGCCCAAGAGTATTTCTCGATTACTTTTTCAAAGGGACGTATCAGCTTTTGTAAACAACGCATTTGATCGTCGATTAGGCGTTACTGGTAGCTCACCCACGCATGCTAACACTACCATCAGATCGGGGAAATTTTCCCCTACCTGATACCGTGGCGTTAGTAGTATGTTTTCATTAAAGCCACGATTTCTCATGGCGTTTATCATTGACGAAAAAGACGCATTGTCAAATGCACCTTCAATATCCAGAAACGCTGCTAATAGAATTTCCTTTGCTGTGAAGGTTTTTTTCTATTTAAGTAACTAGCATATGAAGAGCTGTTATGGTGAATTTGCCTGACTGATAGGCGAATTGGGATCTACATAGTGGGTTACCATTAGACTGATGCAAAATTTGAAATTTTCGCTCCACAGTGTTCAAACGGTTCCAAATTGGGTACTGATTAGCCTCCCAAAATTTGAACTCATTTAGTTAGAAACTGACTTGGCACAAACCATTTGAAGTTTATATGGGAATTACTATGCAGAAAACATAATTTCGGTTCATATCAATCTCAAAATTCACCAGTTCACTCAACTTTAGAAAATGATAGCTGAGCTTGTTGAAAATTTTATCAGCTACAACTTTGTTAAAGACCACTTTTCGATCAAATGTAAGGAACAAAAATTATTAATGATTCAAGTTACTGATGTCTTATGATTTTGCTCAATCAACTGTTCAGCAGGCAACATTTGGAACCGTTTGAGCACTGTGGAGCGAAAATTTCAAATTTTGCATCAGTCTAGTTACCATGAAGAACATCTGATTTGACATATTCATCTATAAGTTTTTCTATTAACTTCAAAAATATTGATGAAAGACTTATTGGTCTAAATGATTTCGGTGAAGTTTTGTCTTTTTTGTTTGCCTTAGGTATGAACACCACCCGGACTTGCCTCCATATTTTTGGTATGTACCCTAGAAGAAAGCTCGAGCTTGATTAAAATAGGAATTATTAAAGTTTTGCACTTTTGGATATGTGCTGGAAAAATTCCATCTACACCTGGGGATTTGAATGGGCTTAAAGAGTCTATTGCCCATTCAATTCTAGAGTCTGTAAATAGAATGCTAGATTGACAGCCTCCTTGTTGAACACTACTAGTTCACAAGAGCTATTCATTCTAGTAGTACCATTTTGTTCTTCACATCTTAGAGATGTATCTTGTATGCAGTCAGTAGTAGGACAAGACCCTGGAAAATGAGAATGCATCATCATTTCCAAAGTTTCTATTGCATTTATAGTAAAAGAGCCATCAGCTTTTTTAAGAGCTCCCAGGCCGTTAGAATGGTTCTTTGTAGTTTCAGGAGTGCTTTCTATGTTTTCGCACATGTGCCTCCAGTCTTTTCGCTTGGATCTTCTTATTTCTCTGTTATACTCACTGAGAGCCTCTTTATACTGAGACCAGTATGCTGTGAATTTGGCTGAATTGAATAGTTTCCTAACCCTTTTCGTTAGTTTTTCTAATCTATCATTCCACCATGGCATATTTCTGTTAGTCGTGCGCACCTTTGCAGGGCAACTAATATTATAAGCCTGATTTACATTGCTTATTAAGCAATTAGCAGCTTTTTCTAGCTTAGAAATTGAATCAAAATCCTGTAAAATAGGCTCATTTTGACTCTGAAGACTGAAGCTGTATAGCTCCCAATTTGTTTTACGAGGATCTCTGTAAGTTTCCTTTAATAAAGGGTGATACGGTCAAAATTTGGTCAATATCAACTTGACGTATTTCTTTCAATTTTGCATATAAAAAACCTGAACACCCTTGAAGGTGTGTGTGTGTAGAATGTTGCTCCTATTTTGATTTTGGAATTCACTCTTCATTTGTCAAAATGCCGTCCAAGCAAGAAGAGCAGCGTATCAAAATTTTGCTCGCGCATCGCGAAAATCCGAGCTACTCGCACGCAAAATCGCTAAAAGTTGCCAAATCAACCGTTACAAATGTAATTAAAGTGTTTGGGGAACGTTTGTCGACAGCCAGGAAGTCTGGATCGGGGGGAAATCGAAAACCGGAAGCCGCTGAGACGACAAAGAGAGTTGCCGGTAGTTTCAAGCGAAACCCTAACCTCTCTCTCCGAGATGCCGCAAATAAGCTGGGTGTATCGTCTACAACCGTGCATCGAGCCAAAAAACGAGCCGGACTATCGACTTACAAGAAGGTAGTGACTCCAAATCGCGATGATAAACAAAATACGACGGCCAAAGCGCGATCCCGGAGGCTGTACATGACGATGCTGACGAAGTTTGACTGCGTGGTAATGGACGACGAAACCTACGTCAAAGCCGACTACAAGCAGCTTCCGGGACAGGAGTTTTATACGGCAAAAGGAAGGGGAAAGGTAGCAGATGTTTTCAAGCACATGAAACTGTCAAAGTTTGCAAAGAAATATCTGGTTTGGCAAGCCATCTGTACCTGTGGCTTGAAAAGCAGCATTTTCATAGCTTCCGGGACTATCAACCAAGAAATTTACGTGAAAGAGTGTTTGAATAAACGTCTGCTGCCTTTCCTGAAGAAACACGGTTGTTCCGTACTGTTTTGGCCGGATTTGGCATCTTGCCATTACGGTAAAAAGGCCATGGAGTGGTACGCCGCCAACAACGTGCAGGTGGTTCCCAAGGACAAGAACCCTCCCAACACGCCAGAGCTCCGCCCAATTGAGAAATACTGGGCTATTGTCAAGCGGAACCTAAAGAAGACCAAGGCAGTTCAAGGCAAACTGGCTTTCTGCGGCGAAGAAGGTGGACAAGGTGGCTGTACAAAATCTGATGGCAGGGGTCAAGCGTAAGGCCCGGCAATTCGGATTTGGAAAAGCGGAAGCCTAACTGAATATTTTTCCTGAATTTTATACTAATTGAACTTGAAAAAGAAATTTAATTTGATTTTTTAAATAAACGATTTCACCGATTTACACGCGTTTTCCCTTGACCAAATTTTGACCGTATCACCCTTTACGTCATTAACCGTGAATTCAAACATAATTTGCATATGATCAGATAAAGAAATTTCATCCGATACATGCCAATTTACTATACGATCTTAGATTGTTGGACTGCAAAGTGTTAGATCCAACACCTCTTCCCTTATTGAATTAATGAATGTTGGCGAATTACCCTTATTACATATATCAATATTTCGCTGAGAAATGAAATCAAAAAGTGACTCACCCCTCTTGTTGATCCCAAACTACTCCATATCGTATGATGGGTGTTGGCATCACATCCGATGATAAAGGCTTTATTACAGAGCTTTATTGAAGTTCAGAGATCCATAGGGCAGTTCCAATAACTTCAGAGAAGCACCGAAAGCTTCATAAAAGTCTTTCAGGGAAATTTAAATATCTTGAAGAATTAGTAATTTGTTCCCGCTTTTAAATCTTCAAGATGCTGATTACAGTTTTATCACCGCCAACGTTTTGATCCAGGGATTGGGATCTGGGGCTAGTTTTATTTAGTTTTAGATCATGAAGCGTTTTGCGCTACACGAAAGAGGGCACACTTTATGTGCCCTTAAGAAGGCCAAGTTCAAAGACTGAAACGTTGGACATTTAACATCTTAGTTTATAGATCCCCTGTTGAACTGAATAGCCAACACCCGAAAAATTAATAGGTTTAAATTGTATGGTGAGCTGATTGTAGACAAGTTTTATCCGTACCCTAGTTTTAATTTGAGGTAATTGAATTAGCATGTCATCACTGGGCAAGTCTCAGAAAGGTCAAAAAGTGAAGGTGTTCTGTTTAACTAATAAAAACTACCAAAATCTATTCAAAGAATTCCTATGTCTTCGCTTAAATTGTCTACAAGTACTTCTAACCCCCTTGCCTCATCCACCAAACGAGTCATTTCATTGCTGGAGGTTAACTACTGCTGCCTTCAATTACGGCCGAAATATGACAGCTCGGACTATGTTTTATGTGCATCAAGCCTTTTTCTGTTATTCTGCAAAAGGCGAATGGGCAATGAAATCACTGCCAGTGGGCTTAGAAACGGTCAATAAAAATGGAGCCCATTAAAGCCCCAAAGCAAAGCGGAGGACACTTCCAACAACCAACGACCAGCAACGAGTTGGAGGACATAAATAACGCAAAAGGAAGCTGCATCCTCGGTTCCACACCGCGGTCGATGACTGTGTCCCGCCAGTAAAGTAGAACTTCGAGAAGAGTGCGAAAAGACGTACGGAACATCCTTTTTCCTTAGCACGGTTAAAAGGCAGCCATAGGAACTATCACTTTTTATTCAATTTCCTTTGGTTTTATTTTTTGTCTGTCTTCTCGTTTGCTTGCACCGATCGCAGCCATCGCAAAGCTTTCTTATCTTCCAGTGCACTACGACGACGACGACTGAGCACTCTTCCCGGTTTTCAAGTGGGTTGTCGCTCGCCACCGAGGAAGTGAACAGCGGCCATAGTCGTGGCGTGAGAAATTGAAGACGGTGAGAAACCATTGAAGCTTTGTTTGATAACAGGATTTTATTTTTAAGCAAATTGATGCAAAGAGGATTGTATGAACACTATCGATGTCATTATCGCTGACGACCGGTCCTCGTTGAGGTTGAGAAGTCTTTGAAAATGTATGCGCTGATTCTATGTCGAAGTTGTAGGGTTAATGCAATTTTAGGTTGCAACATCATCATAGGATGCAATTTTTCCGGCAAAAACCACACCAAAACACCTGCTATATTGCTTCTGCAGTGCCATCGTCAATTCGCCATGGGGCATTGGTTGCGTGTCCGTTGACCCGTTAACCGAATTGTCCGTGCATCGGAATAACATATTCGTTTCCCGGTAGGGTGACTGGGCTGGTAGCGACTCTTCGCCAACCGTCGATGCATTCCCTTTTTCCGAAAATGAAAGCTCACCGGCGCAAAGCTCAACATTGATAATCGAATCAATTTCGCTGCTTTTGGCTCCCGCCGGTTGCGCCTATTTTGAAACGAAGTTCTAGTCCTGGTGCTTAGGTATTGCGTTGGAATGATGGCATTTTTATGGATGCTCGCATGATGTTCCGCCTGGCTGCTCTGCCAAAATTAATAACCAATTCCGTAAAACTGAAATCGTCCAGGTGTTTCGTTCACATACACACATATGCTGCGATGCGTGCAATATTTGGATCTCCGGATGTTGGCCGGTTAATTTTCTACGTAAGCAAATAATTCATATTGCATTTGGAATGGATTTTTTATTTCGGCACTCTAGCATTTATCTACCGGTCATAGGTAGACTCGTATTCCTCGAACTGAGGTAGGGTTGGTGTACCAGCTATGGCTATACTGCCTATATTCGCATATCAGTCCCAGATGGATTTTCGTCAATTTTGAGATAACAACGTTATCCACTATCAATTGGCATCTACTTTCATATGATGTGACAAAACTACGGACTTTGATCGTGAAAAATGTGAAAACAACATCAATTCTGTTTGTCATATCAATAAAAACAATCGCATATCAATCTCATCCCCTAGCAACGCTGGTGGTGTAGTGGTAAGCGTGATTGCCTCTTACCCCAAAAGGCCTGGGTACAATCCCAGTCGGCGCCGACTGTGCGTCGGTAGCATTGGTATTCAGTTCGGAAAATAAATTCAATCGTTCATAGTTCAAGTTTTAGTTCTGCTTTTAGAATTGCCATATTTTTCGTTGGTACAACAAAACATGCAAGTTTCATTGCAACTGATTTTAACTTTAAAAAATATTATTTTTCAAATATTTACATGAGAGTTGCACTTTGTAACTTCGGCGGCCATTTTCTCAATGTCTACTTCTTCCATATGGGTCTGATATGCGATTATAGGCAGTATACGTTATGGTGTGATCCACTTATGGCATATGAGAATTCCATAGGCCATAATTGGATCACACCATAGTAGGAACGTAGTGGTACATCTACCCTATATAGCTTTGGAATAATTTGAATCGCTCACTTCTTGTTGTTTACCGCTTGCAAATTGTATTGCGATTGGCGTGCAATCCGTGAAGCGGAACTGCAAACAAAGTCCTCCTGCGAAGCATTAAATATGCAAGCATTAAATCGAAATCAGATCCGGTCCAAAACACCTAATTGTACATTTTGCAGTCGGAAAATCCATTAAACAAACTGACATGAAGCCTTAAAATATCTCCAGTTTTGGTAACGGAATTTAATTCATGGTTGCAATAGGTATTTATCGATGAGAATTACTTCGATGAAGGTCGAGATTGTCACGCTTCATATCATCCTGGAGTGGGTCAACCAATTCCAACACTCCCTGTGTTTGGTATTCATTGACCACGAAAAACCTTTCGACCGATTCAATCACGAGAATTTTCGGAGCCCTGTACGATCCGATCTGCATCATCGCTGTTGAGGAACAAGGATGCAAACTTTGTTGATGTACAGTAGGGGGCAGCTTAGTTTTCAAATGCTCATAAAACCTAAAATTCGTTCAATTTTCTGATTCTAATTGGCTTGGAAAGAGATGGCCCATGAGCATGAACCAAAGATATCGATCATAAAGGTATGTATGAGTACTAAAAACTTTAAGTACATAATATGCCTCTGAAATAACTTTCTAACATTGTTGCGTTTGATAATGTGCATGTCGCAATATTTTTCCCGTTGGCATTTTGAAGACAGTTAAAACCTAAAGCGACACAGTAACGACCAATCCAATGCAAATCAGCGCAACAATCCTTTTGCTAGTAGTAGCAATTTTGTCAATTTACGTCAAACCGTCAAAGCGGATTGATTTTCGGTGATCAACATGGGAGGACAACAAATTGGTTAAGTTGGATTTGAAATCTAAAATCTACTATCAGCACCGTACAGAAAATAAAACCGTCAGTGAAAGCGCGAGAGCCACCGTCAAGAAAGTTCAAAAGATGTGGAGTGAGATAAAAGTTCCGGTTTTGCAGGATATCAGAAGCATTGAGCGAATCGAAAAAAACCTTCGTGGAATGGAAGAACTTGTTCAAGAACAAGACTTGGCTTAGCCAAAAGTGTAAAAACCATCTTCTTCTTCTTCCTCGCATTTCAAACTTATTGCTTATCGCATATTAGCTTGTTGCATGCTCTCAACTTAGTGTTCTAGATGCACTTCCACAGTTATTAATTGAGAGCTTTCGATGCCTGGTACCATTTTTGCATCGGTATAACTGTGTGGCAAGTACAATCATACTCTATGCCCAGGGAAGTCAAGAAATTTTCCAACCTGGAAAATTCCTAAACCGAACCGGGAATCGAACCCAGTCACATCCAGCATGTTCTTGCTTAGTAAATGCGTCTTTACCGACTAAGTTAAGGGAGGCCCCTTAGTCAAGAGTGTCAAACCAGCATTCTGTATTTTTGGCTAAGCTTGATCTCCTGTTCGATATAACCACGAAAGACGCTGTACATTGCGTAGAAGCTGAAACAGCAGCAGGACCATCGGTAGAGCGGAAAAGAATACTAGAAAATAGATTGTATTACTACAACCAACAATCCAAATCACGAGTTCTACGAACTAAAATCTTTAAGCACTAACTAAAATAAGAAACATACCTTGAACATAGATTATTCTTGAAGGACCGTAAAACGGGGTAAAATTGATAGTTTTTTTAAGCATATTCTAAATATTTTTTACAGCAATGAATGTTTTTCAATTTACATTTTTTGAAAACAAGAACTGAGGGTACCAGAGTCAATCCGCTAGTAAAATGTTTAACGGAGATTAGCAGCTTAGCATTTTCACTATACTTTGTTTCTTGTCACCGAACATCAGTTTTTTTGATTTGGGGCTACTTTGATAATACTCGATGAATGTAGAAAAAATGCATGAAATACAATCGGATTAGTTCAAGAAATATGAATCTTTGAATGAGTATATAATCAGAAAACGGCAAACATACTTTTGAATATAAAAACCAATAAGGCCGGAACACATCACAAGTTTTTTATTTGTCACTCGATGCTCGAACCAGTTGAGGGGGGTTAAAAATAACCTAAAAAAATAAAGCATTTAAAATTCATTTTACATTATATCTAAACCGTATATTTAAAACGTTAACATTTTTTCTTAGCCTTCGCTAAAGCCTTATACTTCTCTGAAGCCGTGATTTTTGACACTAATGCCACAAATGTTGACTTTATTATGTGTAACACTCGAGCTATCAACAAGACATTTCGCGCATAAGTTTTTGAATCCTTTCAAAGAAGAACATTGGTAATGATGTAGAAGAGTATGATCAAAGCAATTGAATTTTGGGTATTGATAAATTCCGGATAAACCATCAAGCGGAATACCACAAACGTAACAGCTCTTATGAAAAAAAAAACGTTCTGTTTTCGATACTTCCTCCCTATTTAAACATAACTCAGTTTTCTCAACCATTTTTCGTGCTTCAAAAAATCTAACTAGACGTATGGATTCAGGAAGGTCTATTCAACAAAATTCAAGCGTAATATTCAAAGGAAGGAGCCAAAATTCATCTTGGCTGAACATAAAAACCAAATTTTAACAAAAACACGTAGTTTTGTCAATTTAAACTTGGCTTTGCGTGTACTTAAAAAAATATCTTCACATATGAATTCAGCAAGTTCAATTTTATAAAATCTAAGCATAACTTTCAAAGGACAGTATCAAAATCCAACTTAGCAAAAAAGGAAAACCAAAAAAAAACCTTTTCGAATTACAAACCCGGTTTAACCTTCACGTATGGATTCAGCAAGGTCCATTCTAAAAATACAAGCCTATTTTTCAAAGATATGAGCCAAAATGCAATTAGGCAGAACCGAAAAATCAAATTTCTATGAAAATACGTATGGAGTCAGCAATTCGGTAAAATCCACTCCTATTTTTCAAAGGAAGGAGCCGAAATTTAACTTGGCTAAACAAGAAATAACTTGGCCCGCAAGAAATACGTACTTTTGCGAATTCAAACCCAGTTTTCTAAAAAATTGTGCATGCTTCAAACAAAAATTTACCATCACGTATTGATTCAGCAAAGTTCATTCTATAAAATTCAAGTCTATTTTCAAAGATTGGAGCCGAAATTCAACTTGGCAGAACAGAAAATCAAAGTTTTTGTGAAAATACCTACTTTCGTGAATTTAATCTCGGTATTCTCAAAAATTCAGTGTTCACTCGGCTGTCGACAAAAGCAGGCCACTCTCGATGTGTGCCACGCGATCGTATGTTTTCTCGGCAGCAACCATTGTGTGGTCCTACTCATTGTTCTTCATCAGCAGTTCTTTCGGTCGATGCGTCGTCGACTTTGGAAAGCAACCGTTTCGTGATGAGTGTGTGAGTGCTGACCACGTTTTGCGTCCATTGCTCCAATGAAAGCGCTCTGACCCTCGTTGGCGTAACTGCCATACAATGAAACCACTGGAAGTGGCTACATTTCTGATGGAGAAGGCTTTTTGGATAGCGGAAGATAAAGTGTTTATTGTGTTGTACCTTTTGACTATAGTTTAAGATGTATTCTATAGTGACCAAGAATCCTCGGCTCTGTTAAGTTAATTCGGTTGAGCCTTAACAAATAAATTAATGAACAAAAAAAACTTCTCAAAAATTGAAGAAATTCAACTCTCACGTATGGATTCAGCAACGTCTATTAAAATACAAGCCTATTCTTCAAAGGTAGAATCCAAAATTCAGTTCGACAAAACAGAAAAATTAATTTTCTATGAAAATACCTTCTTTTGTGAATATGAACCAGGTGCGTCCTTCCGGTATACAGCAAGTTCCATTTTATAAAATCCAAGCACAAATTTCAAAAGATTGAACCGAAATCCAACCTGGCTTCAAAAAAATCTATCATCACGTATGAACTCACAAAAGTCTATTCTATAACATCCAAACCAAAGGACGGAACCAAAATCCAACTTGGCTGATCAAGAAACCCAAATTTCTATAAAAATACGTACTTTTTGTAAATGTAAACCCAGTTTTCTCAACAATTATGCTTACTTAAAAAAATCTACCATCAGGTATGAACACACGAAAGTCCATTCTTTAAAATCTCAGCCTAATTTTCAAAGGTTGTGAATCTCACAAAAACGAGGAAGGGATCTAAGGGAGCGGAATCTTCGTTAAAAGTTAGGTAAATCACTTCAGGAAAGTTCAGACTAACATTCAATATAATTCAATCCCTCAACAGAAAAGTTTGGACTCCCTAAGGAACCTCTTCAGAAAAGGTTGGACACCATTTGAAAAATTTAAGCTCAAAAACGTGTCGGTTCACTTCGGAAAACTTTCTACACTTTCACTATGCAAGATTGTGTCCTTGCCAAATGCCAAAGCAGTTAACAAAAATTTGGAACTCACTTAGGAAAATGTCAAACCCGCTCTGACAAGTTTGGTTTCAGTTCGGAACAAGTTGAATCAATGCAGGAAACCTTGGATTCATTTAGGAAAAGGATTAATCAGCTAATGTTGCCTCACTACATTAAAAGCGAAACTAATTAGTTCAAGCTTTTATTCGGTATGTGTTGAATCACTTCAGGAAAGCTTTGACAAATAAAAAAAAGATTGAATAACATAACGGAAAAGTTTAGACTCAGTTTGAAAAATATTGATGACTTATTCGAAAGTTTGAACTCGCTTCAAAAAAGTTCAGACACAGTTTTGAATCTGCTTTGAAAAGTGTCACCTCAGTTAGGAATTTCCTGAATCGTTTCTGATTTGGTCTCACTTCTAAAAATTTTGAACCAATTTTGACAAGATTGGATTTAACGGGTGGCAACTAAAATTTTGGAATTTCTTTCTCAAACTGTCAAAAAAAGACAAACATACTTGAAGAAGATCTGATTTATTGAAATTAAAGATACATTGTCCATTGTTGAAAAAAAATTAGTGAACATTTGAAAACGGTCCGTAATCGGCGAAGCTTCCGTTTGATGTCGGAACAGGAGCGTTGTACGGCGTTCATGTCAACTTTGCGAATGCATCTCTTGATTCTACCAATCAACTGTTTGCAATTCATGGCTCTCCAGTTATTTTTGAACACCAAGGAGCTCAAAACCCCGAAGAAATCTTCACTGAGGCAGATTTTTCGGGTTGTGGTTTTTGGATACAAATGGGATCGAATGGGTATTCAGGAACGATTGTGTTTTTTTTTGGCGTAATGCGATGACGCTTTATCCGGCCAAAACACGTATTGTCCATCAGCATGATGTTTTTGTAGAAACGGGATCAAAATTTTCTTCAAACATTCGTTCTGGTACACATATTCATTGATTGCCAAACCAGAGGGCTTGAACCATGGCTTAGAAATGCCTTTCTCGGAAATTTTTGCGTCCATAATTTTGGCTGGTCTTCCACTACCTCGCTTGCGAGCAGTTATTGGGAATCTTAGGATATGACAAACAGTCGAAACCGCAACATTTTCGCTTTTAAAATGTTGTACCGTATACTTTTTGCCGAGATTTCTGTGCAGTTCGTAGAACTGTACAACGCGCTCGCGAAATACTTCTTGTTTCGACGGCATTTTGAGCAAAACTGAGCAAGCATAAACAAAACAGAAAATACTAGCAGAAAGAGGAGAGAGAGAGCTAACACATACACAATCTTATTTCTCTCTGAGCTCGTTTGTTGTTGAGCATGGAGGCCTCAAAAAAATTCCAAAATTTTAGTTGCCACCCGCTAGCGCGGAAAGTTTTGAATCACTGTATTTTTTTTTTTCCTTTGGTTTGTTTTTTCCGTCGATCTTGTTTTCCGTACTGAACACCAATGCTACCGACGTGCCAGGAGGGCAGCTCCCACACCTGGACCCTACCTATCGACCCATCAACTCATGAACCGGGGACCAACGGCTTTACTTCCCATCCGAAGGAAGGCGTGATCAGAGATGTTATGCCTCAGAACATCCCGGCGGCGCCGACTGGGATTGAACCCAGACCTGCTGGGGTGAGAGGTTATCACGCTTACCACTACACCACCGGCGCCGTTGAATGAATCACTGTAGAAAAGAAGTAAATCATTAAGTATCATTGCAGAAGGTTTGTAAGTTAAGAAATTTAGATCGAATGTAAAAATCTGGCGACTACGGTGGGCTGGGCACATCGTAATAATGTCGGATAACGACCCACTGAAAATGCTTCTTGGTAGTGATCCGACTGGAACAAGACGAAGATGTGCTCAACGAACAAGAGGGATCGATCAGATTGAAGGCGGCTTACCTAGTGAGTTGCCAAACAAGATTAGCAATGATGTTTGATGAAATCCGTTTTCAACAACTGATACCGGCTGATCCGATTTCAATGACCTGTCATGCCGTACTGGTCAAGTACCAATGTATGTGAATATTCTTTAAAAGAACAAGGTGATACAACAACAACAACAACAACAACAATATAATAAAATCTAGCAAAGTGAGTATCCATACCCAAATGAATTTGCGAAAAATAAATATACACTAAAAGTTTTATTTTATTTCCCCCTTGGTGATATTCCAAAATTTTGAACGGGGGGGAGGTGACAAAAGAAAAACTTGGTATTTGTTCCGGCCTAAATGATCCATAAATAAAAAAAATAAAAATAAAATCCATAGAAAATCAAGTTTTGCACACTTCAAAATATAGCCATGTTCGGATTAAGCTAATATTAAGTCTAAACCAATCTTAATGCTTAAAATAAAACCTATTTCAGCTTCAAGCTGTCCAAAATGAGACTGCTCTGAGGAAGTTGCTTTAATTAATCCGAACATTCTTGAAGAACAACATCGGATATAATCTCAAAATTTCGGAGGGATCAACACCACCGTTGAGTGAAGAACAGAACAGCGATCGAAACTGTACGCTTTGTGAAGACCATGACCACGTAGATGATATGGTCCAGTGTGATGTCTGCGATTTCTGGATCCATTATAGTAGTGCTGGTAAGACAACAGCTGTAAAAGAGATTCCGTACACGTGCTCAAAGTGCACAAATATGCTGAAGGTGCCGAAAGGAACCAAGAAGTCTGTCCCAAAGAAACCATCTAGCAGAAAGAATAGTGCGAGGAGTGATGCCGGATCCGAATCTGGAAAAGGAGGTACCAATGAGGTTAGCCTGGAGGAATCCCTAGACCAGTTGAAGCAGGAGAAAAACGGTGGAGGAAGAGAATCCTCCATGAAAAGCGATACGACGCTGAGCAGGAGATTTTTCAAACTATGGTTATCTTCCGTCACTCTTTCAACAAAGATTTTGCTAGTTTTAGGATTTAGGAATTCAATTATTATTTTAGTGAAGTAATGAAATTGGGTTGTTAGCGGAATGCTTAAATAAAACAGCAAAAAAGGTTATCTTCCATTTAATTCCACTTAATTAATTTTGGTATCCATGACAGATACGTATTTCGGATACGGGCGTCAAACAAATTAATGTTTCTAAATTATACCGTATGTGTGATAATGTTTGCACCATTGAGCAATGTCAAAACTAAAAAAAAATCTAAAAAATTTCGTTTTCGAGTTTTTTTTATTTATTCAAAGGAGGAATGTTTCTCAGAGTCTTAAACTATGTTAATCATCGATCGAATTTCCACTTGCTGCAATTACGGCCTCCACACGCTTCCGGAATGTACGGCTGGTTCTAATAATGTAGTCTGGATCCATTTCTTTCCAGGTACGGGTCAATGTTTGTCTGAGGCTTGCTGTACTCGGGTGGCGTTTAGAACAGGCCTTGGCCTTCATGACGCGCCATATTGAGTAATCCAGCGGATTAAGATCGGGGCTGGATGGCGGCCACATATCCTTCGCCCAGAACGGAAGATGTTCCTGCAACCACTTCTGAGGGCGGTTCGAGGTGTGGCACGGAGTCTCAACTTGTTCAAATACAACATTTGGCTTCGAAACCGTACTGTTCTTTGATCCACGGAAGAACATACTTACTTAAAATCCCGATGTAGACCTCCGTGTTGACCTCGTCGTCTTCTGGAATGAACACCGGGTCCATTTTTTTTGCCATCGGAAGCCACCAATCCAAACACCATAACGCTAGCAGGATGCTTGGTCAGATACACGTTCTTGTGCTCGTCGGCCACGTCTTTTACCAAAAGAGAACTAATATACCGGTCGGTTCTAGAATTTGATACGGGATCGGCGGTAAACATTCTCTCGTCGGTGAACGGGATTACCGGATTTTTTCGCTTAAGGAAGTTCAAGATTTTCTTGCATCGTTCGACTCGTAGCTCCCGAATGCGGCTGGTAATCATGTGAGTTTTTTCCATGCCCTCGACTTCGCCCCGCAATCTTCCTTTACGATCTTCCGTGCCGTAAAGTCACTGATCTCGTGTTCCTTTGCCATTTTCCTTATTGAACGCACTGGATTCACCCGAATCTTCCTTTTGATAGCAGCGATAACCATCGGAACCCGAGCTGACCTCGGACGACCTGTGGCCACCTTCGCGGATAGTTGTCCTTTCTTTTCTCGGTCTAAAACCTTTTTGACGGTCCACCGGGACACTCTCACGGCGATTGAAATGTCTTTTTGCGACATTTGCGCGTGGGACAAATCACGAATACGCTGCCACTTCGCCAGGGTGCAACTGTCAAACTAAGTAAATCACTTTCTTTTATACACAGCCTACTACGGTATGAGCTATTGGTTACGTGCATGCAAAGAAAACCAAGGCATTGTATGCTCAGGTGAAACGGGAACCTTATTTGTAAGATGGTGCAAACATTATCACGCATACGGTATTTTTCTCGCAAAAAAATGCATTTCTCGATTACTTTTTCGAAGGGACGCATCAGGTTTTGTAAACACAGCGTTTGATCGTCGATTTGGCGTAGCTGGTGGCTTGCCAGACGCATGCTAACGCTATAATCAGATAAGGCAAATTTTCCCCTAACCTGATGGTGGTGTTGGTATGCGTGGGCGAGCTACCGGTTACGCCAGACCGACGATCATACGCATTGCTTGCAAAAGCAGGTTACGTCCCTTCGAAAAAGTAATCGAGATTTTAAGATTTCACTCGTTTACAATCGTTTACGTGTGCAAATTTTGAAATCATCATCACTTTCATAGTTCTTCTATTCACCACGGGAGCCAACTTTGATTTGCCAATTGCTTGTCCAGCCACCGTTAATACAAAGTTGTTTGTGTTGACATCCAACACGGATAGAAATCTCCTTATACCTTTTGGCAAATTTCTATTGCTGATTATTCATAAAATGTATAAGTCAACTAATAAGCAGACACCTTGCAAAAAGTTAATGAAGATCATGTGTCAAATGAAATGTATAAGCGGTCACACATACCTTTTATGCATTCTTATAGAACCTATGTGGTTTGTCTTATGGAATGTATAAGGCTGATGTTTTGGCAAAAATGTATAAGTGAAACACATGAATAAAATAATTGATTTTCGTTTCGTGAATGATTTGGTCATGTTCGTAGGTCTTTCATAAAACATCTCCCTTGAATCACAAGAATCGCAAAGGACAATGCGTCTCCATGGTTTTGAAATATTTGTATGGAGAAGCTGCATTTATGTACCACCTACGGGTAAATGGGGGATTTTTTTTTATTTCCTTCTGATCTTGTTTTCATAATCGTAAATCATGCACCCCTTCCAAAGCACCCCCTCTAAAATTCTAGCCCATTTCGGCTAGCACTGCAAAGCAAAACAACCATCCATAAGTGAGTACCCCAGCCCGACCGAATAGAACACACTTTTCCGCGCAGACTCTCGCATGAACTTCCCTTCAAGTTGGTGAAAATCCACTCGCTCCCTCTCTCTCTCTCGGGGAAAATTTCCCATCTCCGTGTTTTCCCGCTCTGCAAACAAACAAATTTTTGCCTCTTTCATCTCCAGCCAGTTCAAGCCAAGCTGCAGCTCGTTTTGGAGTTCACATTTATCCGCAGATCTCTTCCCACCGTCAGTGGAACCAGTCGCATGTGCTACCAGAGTAGGTCAGTTTGTCGACTTTGATTCGGAAAGTGTTTTTCGTGGTAGGATTACCGAAAGCCTCGCTTCCTCTCTGCCCTCTGCAGGAACACGGCGGTGACCCGCGCGCGCGTCTCCACAAAGCACAGCTTGAAATTGTCAAGTGAAGTGCGAAAAGGGGGTTGTTTTCCCCTCGGGGCAGTCACAGGAATATATTTCATTGTGCGTATTGTTGAGTGTGTCGGTGTCGGTCTGTCGTGGAGGATCCAGGGCTGGGTGCCTGCTGCAGTCAGTGTCAGTGAGTGATGACGGGATGTGCGACGAGACGACGAGGATAAAGCGTTCGAAGAAAGTTGAGGTGCTGTTTTGATGCTAAAATAGAACGAGAAAGGGTAAACGTGGCGAAAGCTCAGCATAATTCAAAGGAAGGATTCAAACACGGTTTCCTGCTGTTTCTTTTCGGTTAGCGATAAGGTTGAAGGATATCAAAGAAATATAAACAAAAAGGGCAGACAAGTTAGGAATAACTTTTTCCTCCCGTTGGTTGTTGCCTTTTACGAAAAACGGTGAAAAGTGACGCAAATTGAAAGAAGACCGAAGCAAGAGATAAAAGTGCACGAAGTTTACCCTCGCGGATTCGCAGAAGAAAAACAGCCATAAGTTCCACGCTCAGATTGCGTTGATAATTAAAAAATTTCGATCCCTCGTCCATCAAAGTGTGCGCGCGGGAAAAAAAAAAGAGAAAACATAAAGCAATCGCAGCAGGCTGAGGAGTTTTCTTTGAGGAGCAGGAGGAGGAGGAGGAGGAAGGCCACTGCCGACGGTTGGAGGGCGGAAGTGAAAATTGCTTTTCGGTGTGATTTTTCCGATTTTGCGGGGTCTGTGGGGGCGGTGATTAAGTGAGGGAAATCGCAGAAAAAAAGGCAATAAAAAGAAGCAAAGTACCTTGCTCGGGGAGGAAAGAGGAGTGGCGAGTGAGGTTTGTGTGTTCGGCAGTGCACGATTTTCGTTTGCATCATTCGTGTGGTTCTTCCCGGAAAGCGTTGGAGCAACAGGGGAGGCAAGGGAGCGAATTACTATTATTGCTTCGGAAGCTAATGCAAAATCAAACCGGAGTAAGCGAAGCAGTAGCATTTAGGCATTGAAGTGCAGTAAGTGAGCAAGTGATTCTAAACACGAACGCGAAATCGTGTGCAAGCAGAAAATAAAAAATAAAAACAAGAAGAAATCTAACTCTCCTAATTGGATTATAAATTAGCCGGAAGGAGGAACAGCACCGCGCAGCACTAAGCTGAGCCGAGCCGAGACGAAACGAGCAAGTTGAGCGTGAAAATAAGCGGAAAATCCAAAGAGGTAAGTGAGTGCTGCTGACTGAGTGTGCTGGTAAACATTTCGTGAGCTGCAAAAGTGATTGGCATTGCTTCGGGCGATTGGAAAATTTTTGCCGCGTTATGCTTTGGCGAGTTTTTCCTCGTTGGTGAAGGCGGATGAGAGGGGGGGGGGGTGACTGGAAAATTTTCTCCAATGCATATTACTACTACCAACACGCTCTTACACCACACCGGTGGTACGTACGTGCGCCGAGCCGACTTTCCCGTCGGAAATGATGGAGATTGATGCCAGCTTCGACAGGTTTCAATCAATAACTCTCCCAGAGGTTGTCGATTCCAAAGTAATGCATAGCGTATAAGTAATCTTTAAAGATATTAATATTAAATATTCAGAAGTGCAATGTTGATGTGTGGAAAAGCGGCTGGATTTGAGATGCAATTGGAAAGGGAATGTCGAGAATGATGGCATCTTGTTACTTAATTTACTTTGATCTTCATGAGTGCCTACGTAAATATTCAGATTTCAGTCTAGTGATCAAGCTATTTAGCATCCGTCTTCTGCACTTTGATCAGAATCATAAGAATCTAGTGTTGGTTTCGGTTCAGGTTGTAAGAGTTCTGTTTGATTTCTACATGCATATGTGCAAATTCAGTGATTATGATTTCCACAGTTCAAATGTAACGAATGAACAAAGCACTTATCGAACTTCTCTATTTTTATCCGAGCATTAGTAACTTTTATGTTAACGATAAAATGAACTTAAGCGTCTCAGCTAGTAATGAAATATCAATATTTTCTGTAGACAATAATATTTATAAGGAATGGAGCACGCCTTTGCGATTTGCACGAAATGAAATTACCAGTGTCAGTGTCATTAAATGATCGAAAAGTATATAGTGGTATGGAATACAGTAATGACCCAATTTAAAGCCCTTAAAAATCTTTTCTTTTCCATGCGCTTTTTCAGTGGTCTTATTGTACCAAAGTATACCTTAAACATCCATACCCATGCTGACTTCGGTTATGATCACCTTCCAGTAACTTTTGAAATATCCCAAGAAATAATTTCTAATCCCAACAGCTCTACTTTCAATTACCATAGAGCTGATTGGGAGCAATATTGAATATTTATGATATATGACTTGGATCCAAATATTCCTTTGCAAGCTGATGCTGATTATGCTCTTGAATCTCTGACTTCTTCTATAGTTAAAGCAAGAGCTGCTTCAGTACCAAAACGCGAGTTTAAATTCGATTCAATTATAATAAACGACGATCTTCAGCTCTTGATACGGCTGAAAAATGTCCGTAGGAGGCAATATCAAAGAATACGTGATCCTGCCATGAAAGTTATCTGGCGGGATTTGCAAAAACAAATTAAAAAGCAGATCTCTGCCCTGAGGAACAAAACTTTTGAAAATAATGTTTTGAAATTAGTCCCAAATTCCAAACCCATTTGGAAACTCGCAAAATTTTTGAAAAAACCTTAAAAGCCTATTTCACAGCTTTAAGAAGGTGGTAAAATTTTGCGAGTTTCACCTCAATTTGAATATTTTAAATTCTTAGAATCTTCCACCACAGGACAGTCGTCTTTTTCGTGAGAGGAATCACCCCAATTAATGCATTTAGTTGGCATGTAGCACTGTTTGGTCCCGTGACCCCGTCCTTGGTACTTGCGGCACTGGGTGAGGTTTTGGAAATTTCCTCCAATCTTCCTGAAGTGTTCCCACTTCACTCGGACAGGGAGCATAAGGCTAACTTTTTCTAAGGTTTTAAGGTTGTTTAGTTCACTAGACTTGAAGTGAACTAAATAAAAATCATTAGAAATCTCGTTGTGCGAATCGCCAAGACGGGATTTCATTTTCATGTTGATTACTTGGATTGGTTCAACTCCAAGTAATTTTTTCAATTTATCCTTGATCCAATCCAGAGGTTCACCACTGGGCAAAACTTTCAATACAACTTTGAACAGACGTTCAGTTTTGGTTGCTGCTTCTCAGTAAGATAGTTGAGAAGACTTTTGAATCAGTCCAAGGTTTCAGCCGAGGGAGGCGACACATCTAAATCTCAATTCGAGATGCTCAACAAATCTCACACTAGCAAATCAATCTTCGAAAAATCTTCTTTCATTCTTTCCATCTACTTGCATCGCAAATCATCTTTTTACAAGAAATCTTCAGACTCTTCGTCAATCTTCTTTCTATCTACTCAGCTTGCACGCAGCTTACCACAACAAAACACATTTTTTCCTGTATCGTAGAAAGAGTCGCCCCCCTCGGTTTCAGCCAATACACGGCATTCACCCCGACTGCCAATTTGAAGTGAAAACATGAATTTAACGAAGTTAAAAAGTTCGGAAGTGGTTATCACAATAGGGGGGACCTTTTGCTTCTTGGCATTAAGCCGGGAATGTTTAATGGAATTTTCCCTAGATGAATGATCCACCATCCGTGAGCATTTCAAACTGATTGCACAATTAAATGTCATCAGAAGGGGGATCACGAGGTTGTCCTTTTCTTTTGCGTGTGGGCGCCATGGCGGCAGTAAAACGTTTCTCCAAATCGATTTTCTATAAGAATCTGAAGGATTGAAGAAGAGTTTTCCAAATCGATGTCCAAGCAGAATTACCTCGGGTAGGGTCCAAAAAAGGATCTAAGAGGAATAAGAGTTGAAGTTCACCGATTAGGCGATCTTGGATCGATCTTTGAGAGATCGATCTTTTTCATCTCGAATTGCGATTTCCAGGATCGATTTTTTTGTTTATTAAAAAAGTGTAAAAATCGATCTTTCTGTTCGATATTTTAATCTTCAAGGTAACAAATGAATGTCCTTTCTTTTAATTGCACTATTTTTTTTTCAGTGTGTATAGAACAAACGACCTAATCTATTTATGTAAAAATGAATTTCTGTCTGTCTGTCAGAACCTTATAGACTCGAAAACTACTGAACCGATCGGCGTGAAAAATTGTATGCAAGGGTTTTTGGGGCAGGGAAAGGTTCTGTAAAGGGGGGCTCCCATACAAATGAAACATGAATTTCTGCATAGCTCTAGAACTAATCAAGCAAATGGAACCAAATTTGGCAAATTTGGGATATGGAGGTTATAGGAGGCAGCCCTTTAGAAAAATGAGGGGGGGGGGCACGTACAATATAGCATATTTTTTTAAAATTGGCGCATAAACTCAAGCTAATATTGAATCCCGAGCAAGGCCGGGTACACTCAGCTAGAGTTATATAAAATAGTTGACAGCAAAGACGAGTAGTTCCACGTTAGGAGCTGTTCGTAAACTACGTAGATTCTTTAGAGGGGGGTTGAAAAATGTCTACGGTCCAAACGAACTCAAAAAAAAATGTACGGACGATTGCCTACGCGGGAGGCCGGGGTCTAAAACCTCTAAAAATCGGTCTACGTAGTTTATGAGCAGCTCTTTATCAAGCTAATATTCCATGATATGGAATTATGATGACTGCCGCCATATTATTACATTTTTTTACAATTAATCATATTGTCGAGCAGTTTTGAGACGACCTTCTACCAGCGATTTTACGGAAATGAAACAATAAATTTCAGAGTGTTTAAGCATATTGCAAATAAGACCCTATTTTCTCGAGGTTGTAGAAGAAAAAATATCAAAATATTGTTCCACGTTAAAGTTCTAATGGTAGGAAACGTCATTTTAAACTGCTCAATTGATATGATCCATTGAATTTGTCAATTGAAAGCATTGCTGGCATTAATTCCATTTCTGATTCTGTCTTTTTTTCTCACCTCCATTTAAGGAATTTATAAATAAGTTATGATAAGTTATGATGAACTAACAAATCTCTGTTGTTAACACGAGTAAATGCAAATGAAAAATGAGATTATGTTATTTCTTTCAAATACCATAAGTATAATTAAGCATCATGAAGAAAAGATCGATCTTCTTCCCTTACTTATCACATATAAGCTTATTGCGTTTGTAGTATATAGATTAGATGTTGAATAATAATGATAAAAAAAAATGATAACTTTATTCGAAGGTATACAAAACTTGACAGTTAAATCGAGTACTGAAACACTAAATTAACCACTTCATTCGAGCAGTTAAAATGACGTTTACTACCAATCGAACTTTGAAATAAAACATTATTTTGAGATTTGCTCTTCTAGAACCTCGAGAAAAATAGCCAACATTTGTGCGTTTCATAAAAAAATAGAAATTAGTTGGTCCAGTTTTGTGAAATCGCTGGTAGAAAGTCACGCCAAAACTGCTTGACAAAGTGGTTAATTTGAGTAAGTAGTTGGCGTAAAACATGATAGAGGTAATAGAAAAGAGCATGTGAACAAAATCTCATCGTAAGGGAAAATCCCGACACAGTAGCAGCCGCTAGAATAGCAGCAGCACTGGAACCAGTCGCAGCCGTGGGAGCTGATTCTGCAAAGATCGATTCTTTGGAACCGATTTAATCGATGGATCGATTCAAGTGCCGTAAATAAAAGCGCCCAATCGTAAGTCGAACAACGTCGGTCGGCACCGGTGGTGTAGTGGTAATCGTGACTACTTTCTCGCCCCAATGGGTCTGAGTTCAATCCCAGGTCGGTGGGATTTTTCTGAGGCATAAAAATCTCTGGTCACGTCTTCCTTCGGAAGGGAAGTTAAGCCGTTGGTCCCGGCCCATGTGTGTGTTAAATGGGTGCGATATTCTACGCAGGAGTGGAAGCTACCTTCCAGCACATTTGATTGCCGTCAATCGATGGCAATCGATGTCCGTCGGTGATTGGCACTAGATTGCGGAACAGAGACCAACATTAAATAAAAGAAAATTAAGTAAGTCGAACAAGGTAGAACATTTGCAGGTTATTACTGGAAAGGCACTGATAAGTGATGTTTAAATTTGTGGTAGCTTTAGGTAGCAGTTACACTTTCTTCAGCAAAAAGCAAATAGATCCGGACGACAAGCGATTACGATGCGAACTCAATACCAGTCATTGTTTTTGCGATTTACTCGGTTGGTAGTTTATGTTTTAAAGCGTTAACGCTGCTGTTTGGTTTGGTGCGATCCATCCATTTATTAAAAACAAAAGTTATTCCCATACATCACATAACATGCATTTATAAATGTAACAATAAAGACTGGAACGCCCAAAAATTGGTCGACGAAAAAATCGTTTCTTTCAGTCAAAATTCATATCACAAAAATCTTCTTATTTTTCTTTTGGCAGTTCAATTCATCTAGGGGAAATGTTGGCCTATGAATCTAAGATTAGGCCCCTCGCTAAAAATCTGCTATTTATCAATTTTATCTAGATGAACGCGTTATTGGGACGTTACTAATGGATATTTTTGGTAGCTATTGAAAATTTAGTCGACTACTGAATTTATGTATGGGCCCAAATTAGGGACACTTAGGCCGACATTACCTGCATTTCCCCTATATAAAGGATAAAATGTTCGTTTATTCTTTTGGTTTGCAATATCCGAACTGCCGTGCCTTCCGCTTAACCCCTTCCATTAAATTTTGCACAGTGGTCTCATCGACCTTATTCGCCGCCGAACGCCAGTTAGATTTAAACTGCTGCTCGTTTTCCATGGATTTACCATTTTTTTTTTTGTTTAGGTTCCGTTTGACCAAGGCCCAATACCGTTCGATTGGGCGTAGTTCTGGGCTGTTGGGAGGGTTGTGGTCTTCGGGTACCACAACCACGTTGTTCGCATCGTACCACTCGATTGCCTTTTTCCCATAGTGGCAGCTCGCCAAGCCCGGCCAGAACAGTACAGGTCTGTTATGTTGCTTTAGGAATGGTAGCAGCCGCTTTTCCAGGCACTCCTGGACGTAGATCTCTTGATTGATGAATCCCGTAGTGATGAAAATTCCGCTTTTTAGACCACACGTGCATATGGCCTGCCAGACGAGATATTTTTTCGGGAACTTCTATAGTTTGATGGTTTTGGCAAAGGTATAATTACGGAGTATTAGATTTGATCAAATTATTCACAGTTCTATTTGTTCAACGCTCCCAACTAGGTGAGGGGTAGAAGATGGCACACACACACACACACACACACACACACACTGTTATGCGTTTAAGAGCAGAAAAGTTAAAAGGCGATCCCGCCGGGAATATCGAATAAACCCTCTCCATAGCAGGTTTTTGTAGGTGGGAAGGGTGAATTAGATCTGGATTCACATTGAAAAGTGATGCGATCTTTTATAGCTTACTTACCTTACCACTTACCAATCAGACTGAGGCCTTGTTGTCCTTTACTGTCCGAAGAAGTCGTCTCCACTCTACTCGATCCATGGCCACACATCGCCTGCCTCGTAGTCTGCAAAGGGTCCGCAAGTCGCCTTCTACTTGGTCGATCCACCTTGCCCGCTGCGCGCCTCTTCTTCTTGTTCCTGGTGGGTCGCTTTCTAGAACCATTTTCACTGGGTTGTCGTGCGGCATTCTTATGACGTGCCGGCATTCTTACGACCGTAGTCGCCCAATTTTTGCAATGCGGACGATGGATGGTTCTCCAAGCAGCTGGTGCAATTCGTGGTTCATTCGCCTCCTCCACGTTCCGTCATCCTTCTGCACTCCACCGTAGATGGTACGCAACACCGTTCCGTTCGAAAACACCAAGGCACGTTGGTCCACCACGAGCATAGTCCAGGTCTCGTGGCCGTAGAGGACCACCGGTCTAATCAGCGTCTTGTAGACAGTCAACTTCGTGCGGCGGCGAATTTTATTCAACTGGAGCGTCCTCCGGAGTCCAAAGTAGGCACAATTCCCTGCCATAATGCGTCTTTGAATTTCTCTGCTGGTATCATTTTCGGTGGTCACCAGTGAGCCCAAATACACGAACTCATCGACCACCTCGATTTCGTCACCGTCAATCTGAACTCGGGGTGGGAGGCTAACATTGTCTTCCCTAGAACCTCTTCCTTTCATGTATTTTGTCTTTGATGCGTTGATGGCAAGTCCAATCCACCTAGCTTCAGCCTTCAGTCTGATATACGTTTCCGCCATCGTCTCAAAGTTCCGTGCCATGATGTCAATGTCATCGCCGAAGCCAAGAAGCTGAATGGACTTCCTGAAGATCGTGCCACTCGTGTCTATCCCAGCTCTTCTGATCACACCTTCTAACGCGATGTTGAATAGCAGACACGAAAGTTCATCACCTTCCGTAACCCCCTTCGAGATTCAAAGGGACTCGAGAGTGTCCCCGATACTCGAACAACGCACATCACTCAATCCATCGTCGCCTTGACCAATCGCGTCAGTTTATCCGGAAATCCGTACTCGTGCATAATCTGCCATAGCTGATCTCGATCGATTGTGTCGTATGCGGATTTGAAATCGATGAACAAATGATGTGTGGGCACGTTGTTTTCGCGGCATTTCTGCAGAACCTGCCGAATAGCGAAAATTTGGTCTGTGGTAGCGCGTTCACCCATGAATCCCGCCTAGTATTGCCCCACGAACTCTCTTGCAAATGGTGACAGGCGGTCGCATAGAATTTGGGAGAGTACCTTGTAGGCGGCGCTCAGCAGTGTGATCGCGCGGTAGTTGCAGCAATCCAACTTGTCGCCCTTTTTGTAGATTGGGCATACGACACCTTCCATCCACTCCTCCGGTAATATCTCCTCCTCCCAAATCTTGGCAATTACCCAGTGCAGCGCTCTAGCCAGTGCTTCACCACCGTATTTTAATAGCTCACTTGGTAGTTGATCTACACCAGTTGCTTTGTTGATCTTCAGCCGACCGATCTCCTCCTCAACTTCTTGAAGATCAGGGGCCGGTAGCCTGTCGTCTTCTGCGCATGCTCCAAGGTATGTTACCGTGCCACCTTCGTTTTCTGCTGCTTCACCGTTGAGGTGCTCGTCATAGTACTGCTCCCACCTCACAATCAACTCACACTCGTTCGTGAGAATGTTACCGCCCAAGTCCTTGCACATATCGGCTTGCGGCACGTAGCCTTTGCGCGAACTATTTAGCTTCTCATAGAACTTCCGAGTGTCGTTTACGCGGTACAGATTTTCCATCGCTTCGCGGTTTCGGTCTTCCTGCTGACGCTTCTTCCTTCGGAAAACTGAGTTTTGTCCGTTCCGCGCTTGTCTGTATCGCTCCACATTCAATCTCGTGCGGTGTTGCAGCATTCTCGCCCGTGCTGCATTCTTCTCCTCTACTAACAGTCTACCTATGGCGGAACGGATATCGATCTTTTATAGCCTGGTAAGCAAATGACGTGATGCTATCAACTCAGTAATGTAAAGGGTCTTGAGTTCTAACCCACGATCTGCTGCTCAGTAAGCAAAATCAGTCGCTCTAAGGCCACCGTGCCCCTTACATCACAACAAGCTGCGTCCGACGATCGTTCATTATCGGTTACAAGAAGCTATTAAAATGAAATGACTTCCCCGAAAGTAGCTAACAATGTCTTCCGAACCAGATCAAGCGTATGTCTCTGTTGTATAAATATATGTATTACTTTTCCGAATCGTTCCACCGAGTTCTATTATTCACGATTTTCTTCAAAAGAGGCCTGGGTTAGATCAGCTCCTTAATGTAACGAGACATGGGTTCTAAACCCATGATCTTTTGCTAAATAAACAAAACCGGTTGCTCTATAGCCACCGTGCCTCTTACATTACCACAATCTACGACCGACTTAACAAAAAGGGGAGGGGGGACTATGTTTCAGAACAATACCCTTCAGTTCTTCTTCTTTAAACCTAAGAGGAAGAGGAGACAACTGGCTTCTTACTCTTTTATCTCGATCAATATCTATATCTATCTCTATCTCTATCTTACACACTTCAAATCGGTCAATCACGAGCTGGTTCGCATTTGACAGAAAAGTGGTTCGTTTTCCCCACCGTATTGTCTCCTCTTCTCTTAGCTTTAAACGTGTCGAAATCAATATTTATAATTCTAACTACACGGAAAACAAAACATAGGTATTAAACATTTTTCAAGATTACTAAAAATCTGTGATTCTCGGTAGGAAAAGTGAAAAATCGGTAGTTTTCAACCTTTCGTCTGTGAATCGGTAGGCATCCCGAAAATTGGTAGGTCTGGCCACCCTGGCTACTTGAGGTAAAGCATAGGAGGTTAGTAGCCGTTAATCGATTGAGAATAAATCAAGCTAAATATTGCATTAGATCCTAAGGAACATTGATCGATTCTCTTCGTCGACTTTCTCTTTCGTTAATAACTTTTAGCACATAACCGATTCTTGTTGTGTTTGTCGTATTAGATGCTGGATAAAAGCTTCTTTTATCGATCGGTTTAATGAAAATACCCGAGAATGTCTTAACATGGGCATGTGGAAACATTGAGAAAGTCGACGAAGAAAATCTGCCAATGCAATGTAACATTGGAATTGTAACTAATGCAATTGGTCGTCATGGAGATATTGATTACAGTGCACACTGGGCCAGGAATACAATCTAGCGGAGCAAAATTAATAATTCTGAAACGAAGCATTTTCGCGACTTGGTGTCTCGGGCAAAGTTTCTCATCATAATAAGGACCATCGGTTGACACAAACAAATAGTTCAATACTCTTCCGCAAAGATGGCGCCACAATCTAACTTCTTTCTCTGACGTTTTGGAGACTTGATGTCTGGGGCAAAATTGTTTACCTTGACAAAATAAACAACTATTTTGAAGACGTAAAATGTCCACAGCCTACTGGTTCCGAGTTATATGGAGTTAAAGAAAAAAATGTCGAAAATATGTTTTTTTCTTTCTGTTTCGTTTTTTTTTTTTGCTTACAACAATATAATGTTATATTTTTCTTTTATGCAAATGCATTAAATAAATAACTTGTGCGAAAAAACATACTGGTTAAAGCTTCATATTTTAAAAATATTGTTGAAAAAAACGAAAAAAAACAACAGTTTTTTTTTAACTTTGTTTACCTCCCAAAGCGCAAAAAATCGTAGTCTGACATTTTCAATAAAAATCAAGCAAAACTCGCTTTCTGAAGAACTCGCATTTCCTCTAGAGCGTCTTTTCAACATGTCTCTGAAATTTGGAAATCATCTTATTTGGTACCTATTTTCAAATCAGGTGCAAAATCAGACATTCGAAATTATCGTGGAATTGCTATTATTTCTTGCATTCCAAAACTTTTTGAATCAATCGTAAACGGCAATATTTTTCAGCAGGTGAAAAATCTAATTACAAGTAAACAGCACGGCTTTTTTAAAGGTCGCTCAACTACCTCTAATCTTCTAGAATATGTATCTTTCATTATTAAAGCGTTGGACAGTGGCAAGCACGTTGAAGCGCTATACACCGACTTCAGTAAAGCATTTGACCGCATCGACATACCATTATTAATCCTCAAATTGCAGAAAATAGGAATGGAGCCTGGACTTTTGAATTGGCTTCAATCATACCTAACACATCGTAAACAAATAGTTCGCTTTCAAAATAAACTTTCAGAACCAATTTCAGTCACCTCTGGGGTACCCCAGGGTTCTCATTTAGGCCCACTTGTTTTTATTTTGTACATAAACGACATTTCCTACATACTTAAAAAAATAAAATTGCTTGTATATGCAGACGACATGAAGCTCTTTATGGAAATAAGTAATTCTAGCGATGCAGAAGAATTCCAGAATGAAATCAATATATTCCACACCTGGTGTACTAAAAGTCTACTTAAACTGAACGTAAAAAAATGTACTGCAATAGCATTTAGCAGAAAAATTGAAACACCGCATATTGAAATATCATAAGGCAACCACATAGTAGAAAAAAGCAAAATTGTAAGAGATCTAGGTGTAATCCTAGACTCCAAACTAACTTTTATAGAACATTATAATACTACCATTAGTAAAGCAAACAGAATGTTAGGCTTCATCAAAAGGTTCAGTCATAATTTCGAAGACCCATACACTATTAAGCTTTTATATACCACATATGTAAGGCCAATTCTGGAATCCATACATTTCCATACACGAAGAACGCATAGAATCTGTCCAAAAACAATTCATTTTATATGCTTTACGTAAATTGAATTGGACTGCATTTCCATTACCATCTTATGAAGCGCGCTGCATGCTCATCAATATACAAACACTTAAGGAGCGCCGCCAATTTGCAATGCTTTTCTTCATCAACGACATTATTTCAATGCGCATAGATTCGACTGAAATTCTCGCACAATTAAATTTTTACACACCTTGTCGATATCTTAGAACACGGAATTTATTTTCAGAAACATCGTACAGAACAAATTATGCAAAAAATAGCCCAATCAATCGAATGATGCGCCTATATAATTTGCATTGCGGAACTATTGACATCACTATGTCCAAGCAGCAAATAAAAACTAAGCTAAAACAGAATAGAATTAATGCATAGTATGTAAGTAAACATTGTAATAATCATTGTATGTAGTCTACACTGGCTTGACGAAATGGAAATAAATAAATAAATAAATAAACAAAATATCAAAACTTGAGGTAGGTATATTTCGGTGTTTTTGAGATTTGTCCATTTTAGTGGAACGTGCTTTTTTTCTACAACTTTTTTTTAATGCATTGAAATGGCGTTTTGAAGAATAGACGACTTTGGCAAAGTTGTTTATCTTGATGAAAACAGTAGGGTGTAGAATTTTGACGTCTTAAGAAGAGTTGTTTATTTTATCAAGATAAACAACTTCGCCAAAGTCGTCAAGTCGTGATGGTTTAATAGTTTTGCACGGCGAGGTATGGGAGAATAATTTTAAAATGCTTTTATTTTACGAATGAAGTATTTTTTTCATAAATTTGACTATGTGCATACGGGGTTAAAAAAGTAGAAATCTGTACTGCCGCTCATGGCAAGTCCATCTCATAGCACAAATCAGCAAGCCGAGAAAAACAGGTTGTATGATAGCTTTTTATGCAATGGGACTACCCGTTTGCCAGAACAAAGTTGTTGGGTTTATCCAGTATTAGCACCAATTCCATTGAAAAACTTAGTTTTGACAAAATCGCCAACGAAAACTAAGAAAAATCATAAAATAGCTTTTGAGGTTTCTTCCCCCATAGCAATAACAGCAATAAAAAAATTAACAAATATTGTTTTCGGTTAGTAAATGCTTTTTAAAATTTCTCTCTTATACCTCACATTGCAAAATTTTGAAAGCATAATCATATTTCTATTACTCCTATTCGCCAGGACCGCTATCGTTAGATCGCCAATAGCAGTGGCTCCATAGCAACTCTAGATAAACATTGCAAAAGTTCCTATCTGCATTGATCGATTCTCTTTATCGTCTTTCTCTTTCGTTAATAACTCAGCTCCAAAATCTTTCCTTATTGTATTTACCATTTTGGACACTAGATAAGAACCTCCTCTATCAAACTGTGTGGTACAAATATCGCGAACTATGTTTGCATGGCAGTGGTTATCAAAAGAGAAAATCGATAAAGAGAATCGATCAAAGCAGATAGGATCTTTTGAAATAATCATCGAGATCTAACTCGAAGAGTTCGACAGTGAACATGCATAAGAACGTATACGCGATGATCGATTCTCTTCATAGATTTTCTGTTTGCATTGCTACAGCCAGGCATGGAAAATCATTTGCATTCATTTCATACATTCATTTACGTTCATTTGCCCCTATTTTTTTTTCATCAACAGCAATCTGCAAAATGATATATAGAGCTTTTGTAGGTTTTGTTATTAGCTACAAGTTTTGTTCATAACTCAAATCTGTATCTCTAATGCATCACGAACTAGAGCGGGCAGAACTTGTTACTGTTTTTCAGTGAATGTAAAATACATTCACTGAAAAACAGTAGTGGCTTCTGTTCGCTCTGCTTCGTCATGCATAAGAGATATGGATTTGACTTGTTAACAAAAGTCTTAGTTAATAACAAAACCTACAAAAGCTCTGTACGTCATTTTGCGGAATGCTGTTGAAAAAAAAAGTTAGAGGCAAATGATTTTCCATGCCTGGCTACAGCTAAGCGAAACAATTTTTTAGAATTTGTTCAATGCAGAGTTTTAAAAGTTGTAACAGGTTGTTTTGGCTATCAAAACCAACAGCAAATGCACCGAGAAACGTTAATTCTAGCGAGTTATTAACAAAAGAGAAAATCGACGAAGAGAATCGATCATCGCGTTTACGCCCTTATGCATGCTCACTGTCGAATTTGGACATGACCCGAAGCGAAGTGATTCCTTTTTCCTGTCGCCTTTCTTATGAACTGAATACATCTGTGCATTCTTCCAGCATGTCTAGAAGATTCCAGTGTTCAAAGACCATCCAAAGAGATGAAGTAGAGGCTTTAGTAGACGTGTTAAGTGTTCGTTCAGGAAAACGGATGGTCCTGGACTTTTAGTCGATTTCAGTCTGGTTGCTGCTGATGAGATGAGTGCTTTGATGACCGGGATTCCGTTCAATTCTTGATTATAAGCAGGCACGTTGAAAGCAACTAAGGCTCCTCTCGTATCTCGTAAATAGAATACCTGAAACTACAAAACATGTCTGGTACCTCTATATATGCATTTAGATTAACATTTGAAGTCCTTCCTTTTTTTACATATTTTGCACAAACGATACTTTCTGCCCCGCCCCATTCATATAATTCGGAAGGAAATCCTGTGAGGGGTGAGCTATTTTGAGTGCAGAATGTGTTAAGAAGGAGGGACTTTGCTTGTTAATCTAAATGCATATATCAAGACCAACAATTGAAATAGCCTTAACTCCATTTTGTAAACAAACCTTGTAAGGCCATTTTTTCACGAACCGAAGTCCGCAAAGGCAAACCAACATAATGAATAGGTAGGGGAAATTCTCCTGTACCAGATTGTGGTTTAGGTTTGCGAATGAAGGTTTTGGTTCGCGAGAAAAGGTTTGTTTACAAAATGGAGTTAAGGCCATATCAATTGTTGGTCTTGATATACGCATTTAGATTAACAAGCAAAGTCCCTCCTTCTTAACACATTCTGCACTCAAAATAGCTCACCCCTCACAGGATTTCCTTCCGAATTATATGAATGGGGCGGGGCAGAAAGTATCGTTTGTGCAAAATATGTAAAAAAGGAGGGACTTCAAATGTTAATCTAAATGCATATATAGAGGTACCAGACATGTTTTGTAGTTTCAGGTACTCTATTTCGTAATCTATCGAAGGCAAATCACAAATTGGGTGTCATAAATAACATGGCATGTTGAGAGATTGAGCTCGTGAGAGCTAATTTTCTCTCACAAATTTGATTTTTTTGGCTTTCTGGGGATTGGCAGTAAAGCAGGTAAAACTGTATGGGGAAAAATTATTAATAATAAACAATATTTTCTGGGAAAAAATGAATGTCCCTGACTAATTTAAAAAGCTTATCGTTCATTTTTTGACCACTTCTCTCAAATTCTATATGTGGTTTTTTTTCCTACCAGCGGAATGTGAATTGTAAATGTAAATATTTATTGATCTAAAAAATTAAAAAAATCTCAGATCGTTAAATTCCAGCAAGTTCGAATTTTGGAATCTCAAAATTTCATCAAAAAATAGGATAATATTTCAATTCAGGAATCTAGTATTATTCGAAAATTTATGAATTCTTCTGAAGTATTCGGCCAAACGGCGTTCGGCCAAATAACCGCACACCTAGCTATCAATGCCGTTGTTAGTGGTTCGTTCTGGAACCTCTTCGACCTTGGAAAGACACTTTGAGTGCTCTGCTCAGGGAAGAACAACCTGAAGAATCGCATCACATTATACAGAGCGCAAATGCTATTAGACCAGCCAACCAAA
Source organism: Ochlerotatus camptorhynchus (assembly GCF_037179485.1). NCBI lineage: Eukaryota > Metazoa > Arthropoda > Insecta > Diptera > Culicidae > Ochlerotatus > Ochlerotatus camptorhynchus. The sequence goes on along the minus strand of NW_027040818.1, from coordinate 15,319,332 downwards.
GATGAATACCAACCGCGTAAAGAGTGTTCCCTTTTTCCAAAACTCGACATAAATAAGCGCACGTACAATATAACCCTTTTCTATCTCTTTTCCGCTGCTAGGAGGTTACTGAACTCATCGTACTGTGCATTTTTAATCCCAATTAACACTATCTAATGACACATTCCATCTTGCATCATGCTGACACTTTCATCACCACTTCAAAACCCAAGCAAGTTGCAAGTTTTATCGAGGTTTTAAAGCATTCTTCAAATCTAAATCATGTTCTACAGAACCCTCATAAAACCAAAATTGATACTTGGGTTGGCCATTCACTGGATCTATCGAAAGGCAAATATTAAATCCGATTCAAATACCTCAAACAATATCCCCCTTTATTGGCACAATCAATTGAAACTTAAACTGGATTAAAATTCTCAAACACAGCCGGAGGCAAAAAGGCAACTTTCTCCCGATCTTTCTAAACTGCACTAATGGAAAGCTGTTTTCAGCAAGCTATACTCACAATTCCAGCCACTACTACTGACAAAGTTGTGCGATTCTAATTTGCGGAAAGTTTCACTGCACCCATTCCAAGCGGCACCCAGCCAGCATCGGCCATTACCATGCACGTCCTTTCTATCTCCCGGCTTTGGAAACTGATTGGATCCGAGAGGGAGAGTTGTTCCATGTTTAGTTTCCCCCCGCTTATGAGTTTGTGCGTGTGTTTGTGTTTGAGAACGCGCATTTGCTGCTGTTGCAACTGCTACCAAAGTCCAGTCATGTGGTCCTGGAAACTGGAAGCGAGTAGATAGATGCTTCCTCACGGGAGTGGCCTAATTGGAATCTTCCATAATGGGGACCACCAGAACCAGAAATGAGGATTACGACGACGACGACAACGACAACTAGATGAGATTTCATCGGACGATGGTCATGTGAGCTTAACTGCGAGGGGTCCCACGATTGACATGTTTCATCGTTAGGGAGTCGACGTCAAATGTGGACGGTGGCAACCGTAAAGAATATGTTTTAGCAAAGGTTCTCATGTGACCCCTCACAAGGCCAGCTTTCCAGGTCACAATCGCAAAACCATAAGGTTTCCATCCGTTTACGTATTGACTTTCGCAGTGCCACCGACGACGGAGGAAAAATAATGATGGGATTATACGTACTTGTTTCGTTCCCCGGACTTCTAACCTGGGCAAGCAGTTCCCGCGTTCACAGCTTCAAAGCTCCACTTGAGTTGAATTGAGGGAGACTAAATGAGAGGATGGGAAAATACCAAAGGGGATGCCTCCTCTGTGGCTGAACGAGTGAAAAAAAGCTCGCTCACTGGAGTCAGTTGACTGTTTCTAAATTGAGAAACTTTTCTTGTTTACCTTCTATTGCCATTCGCCGTTTGTGGTGAGTATTTGTTTATAGCGGCTGCGGTGGCTGTGGCTGCGGAGCGGTAGATGATTTCCCCCGAGGGAGAAAAAGCAGATCCATGGCAAGGATTAAATCTCCTTCGTTTCACCGACTGAAGTGAAACAAAGTGGCAAAGGTTGTCGAACCTGATGATGCCAACGACGGTCTGAACTCACTTCTCCCATATACAAATAGGTTCAAGCAAATATAAACATTCCGAAACAGGAAAGTGCCATTAAGTATACAATTTACTGTTCACCTTAATGGTCAGTGAAAAGTGAGTGGAGTGTACTTGGCTGCTGCTGCTGCTGATGCTGAGTTTTTTTCTATAGAAAAAGCTCGACTGCAGGAATCTGCCCGGAAATGGAATATCAAATGAACGATGGTGATCATGGTGGGGCTTAGCTGGAATTTTATTTTTCGTTTGTGGAATGAGACAAAACCATAAACAAGCATTTTCCTTCGGATTTGCTTATTTAAGATACTCGTTTCAAATATATATAGCATATGGCATAATCGTAAAATTCGTAATTACTTCAGGTCCATTAACTATTGGATAACCCTTTTAGGGTCCACTCTAGGCTCCCCATGCACATAGATGATTACACTAATTGAAATCCGGACAGTAAAACCCTTAGACTAAAGGCAAGAGCTACACCAAATTACACCGATGAGAGAATGGATCTCGCACACAAATTAGGATTCAATTTACGAGACAGAATCCTCATTGTGACCATCCTGACGCCTGATGATTGAATCTGGATGGAAATTAAGCTCCCCCGCATACACTAATCACTCAATCGTCATTGGTCCAGGCAGACAGATCAGCATTGAAACTGATTTGTTGATTCATGGGGTTTTCGGCAGAGCCCAGTCGCTGCTGGACTGATGTAGATTAATTACTGCTCTCAGTTGAGTTGAAGATTGTCGATTCGCTAGGAAAGGGAGTCCGTAGAAGGATAATCTACGGGAAGAAGATATGGCATGAATCAAACCGCAACAGAGCCGGAAATTGAAGACGATTTGCTTGGGCTTGCTCGGTGCGGCAGTACAGCTTGCGAAGCCATTGATGTGGGATGAGTTACGGATGGGATGAAGAATTAAACTGGAACACTTGATTACCGATAGAAGTTGCAATTGAAATTATTGTGCTGCATGTCTGATGGTCTCAGGTGCTGGTGGTGTAGTGGTAAGCGTGATTACTCCTGGCCTGGGTTCAATCCCCGTCGATGCCGCCCGGATGTAAAGCCGTTAGACCCCGGTTCATGAGTTTGATCCATCGTCCAACATATAATGTTGGGGGACCGTCTTGGCAAAATCTCAAATAGTTCAACAAATTATTTTTACTCTGCTGCCGTTTTGCACTTCCAACTAACACAATAAGAAATTATGATTACGAATCATAACATTAACTACACAGAAAAAGGAAAATGCTTTCTTTTCTCAGAAAAATAAGCTTCCGCTCTTTCCAAGCTTACGTGTTTTCGATGTTCTCGTTACCCCACGCACGGGAATTTTGTGCATTTGTGATCGATCGTGCTGTGGTTGCACTTCATGACGGCGTTTCCCGTCTGGGCTACGTTCGGGAACTCGACCAATCCGGAGGTGGAACTTTCCGATTTCAGCGGGAACATTCGCACTTGTGACGGGTGGCAGTCCTTGGTGGTGAATGCAGTCAGCAGCAGATCCTCGGACGGCATACGGGTGGGTTATTGAAGAAGTGATGCTGCGTTCGATTGGTTCGACTCCAATGGCGTCTCCCATCTGGACCGTGGCGGTACTCTTTTTGGTATTTAGGAACTTAATCCTGGCAACATTTCCGTACAGGCAGAACAGTTTGAACAGCTTATCGGTGTTGGCTGTGTTGTTATCGAGTCCGTGCACCATCATCACTGTTGCTGTGCCGGTCGTATGAAGTTGGCTGGTCCGTTTCGGGTCAGCGGTGCGTCCTTCATCATTCCAACGGATGCATCCAGTGTGTAGTCCCAGCTGGTCCGTGTCGTTATTGAAAACATTGAAAAACAAAACATAAACAAGAGCTGTTAAAATACCTGGCAACGCGGCATTATTCACAAGCAAACAAAAGTCAGTTCAATGACTTCATGGCACTGCCGGTACAGCTGCGGCACACTGAGACACACTGAGAAAAATGTTGGCGCAAAATAAACAATGACTATCTCTTGTTTGTACTTCTATAATGATGCGAAAAATAAATGTTTCATTCTAGTGGCGACCAATTTTGCTCATTGAGCAAAAAATTATGGGTTCAATCCCAAGCTCCCTCACATTACAGAGTATTAGCGTAAATGAGCTATTTGACGTAGGACTACGTCTTTGATTTCTATATGGGGGTACACTTTGTGAAAACCGAAAATGGAACATGTAACACATTAAGAAAGATTTTGAACGTTAATAACTCAGCTGCCCCTGGTGCAATTTCAATAATTTTATCACCAATCGATCAGAAATATGGCTACGCATCGATAACAATTCTTTTGAATGTTGATTTTCAACATGAAACTATTGAAAAACTGGTAAATGTTCAGCATTGTCCAAAAGCGTCGAATTAACTAACAAATCCACCAATTACCTACATGCATATGCTGCTTCCCCAGCACAGTCGTCAGAGAGTAGTAAGTAGACGAAACAAGTCGAAGTGGCATTCGCCTCCGATCCTCGGGCGCGTGCGAATAGGGAGGATGGAATTGCGTAATATTTTGCACACTCATCGCCATTCTCAGAACCACACGTTCCCAACGACCACACCACTGTGTGGTGGTGTTCGGTCGTCGAAATTAGTAGCAGCAGTAGCAGCAGTAGCAGCAGTAGCAGTGCTTTCGCCGTGTGGCGTTGAAAATTGATCTCCAGTAACAACGAAAGCCTGCCTGCAAGCAGCGAGCTGCAGAGCTCACATAAGCAACCATAAAAGGAGGAAGAAGCTACAACGCTATGCTATGGATCGGAATCAGTAGCTCTTCGTGAGTCGCTGCTGGTCGGTCATATATGTCAAGCGTGCCACCCTCGCTCCAAACGACATACAGCTCGACAGCCTCATCCGTGTTGAACACCCAGCACAGAATTACTCAACCATCACTACAAAACGGTCCTTTTCAGGGCCACCAAAAATTTGTTAAAGAGTATTATTTGGTCATCAGTTCCCACAAGCGGCTAGCTATCAAGGCTCAACCTGTCTATAGAAGGTGTGGAATTGTAGGCCTAAATATATTGGTGCAATTAGTTTTTCCTCGGCTTTCATTCCGCACGATTCGTTTCTTTCGTTTAATCAATCACCCTTGTAGTGACGTCGAAAAGATTGTTTCAATCGGCGCTTACATATGAAATTTAATGTGGATTATAGAATTTTTTGTATGTTACCAAAATTTATGAATGGTTTGCCTTTAAATGTTGAGATAATTTATTGATTATTGAATTATCACACTGTATACCATGAAAAAGCAGCCTGTTTGTGAGTTTTTGCCTGTTTTCAAGTAGGGAGTTATCATAAAAAACAAATCGCCAGCTGGTCTTTCCCGGCGACTTTACAAATAAATAAAATCAAACACAAAATTGCTTTCGAGTGTTAAGACATCGTCTCCCGCAAAGTTTACATTTTTCCCTCTACCAACACATACATCAGGGCTAGATAGATCTCCACAGGATCTATAGAATTCACGCAATTTCAAAAAAACCAAAATGCACAGCATTACGAAAAGAGGTCAGGTTTCGACCAATAGCAGATAGATTTTAATTCTAAACAAGCCAAACGATTGGAAATTTATCTACCAATCTGCTAAAATGAACACTTAGTTAATTTTCAATAGGTCACTATTGAAAAATACCAAATGTCCAACTGTTGCAATGGTGATCAAAATTATCACCGAATGTCTGAAAACATCGCATTCCCTAACACAGACTTAAAAATCGAATTCGATGCGGTCCCACTGAACGTAAGTGGTGGTGTCCAGTCCAGCAGCAGCAGTAGTAGCAGCCAGGCTTGGGAATTGTCAACCTCATGACGATAAACTATGTAACAACGACAACAAAAAAAAAGTCAACGCTCATGTGACAAGCACGATGCAACAAAATTCTGCTTGAAAGACTGATCTACTGGGCAGTCTCTCGACGAAACATTTTCTATTCTTGTCTTTCTCTCATTTGGTCACGAAACATCTGTTGTGTGACGTTTTCCAGAATGACTTAGTTGTTTCAATGAGTGTCGCTTTGGATGCGAGACATAACAAGATAGAAATAACTGGAATTGTGTTGTTTCGACGTGATTTCACCTCTGACTCGAAGTAGTGGGAAATACTGCCAAATACCCTTCAATATGTATATCTTCGGAATCGGGATGACGTTGAGAGACCGAAAATCGATGTCTAGCGCCATCTGGAAATCAATGATGGCGGCTGCCGATTTCAGAAAAAGTGGGAAATACTACCAAATACCCTTCAATATGTATATTTTTGGAATCGGGATGACCTCAAGAGACCAAATATCGATATCCAGCGCCATCTTGAAATCCAATATGGCGGCTTCCAATTTCAGAAAAAGTGGTAAATACTGCCAAATACCCTTCAATATATATATTTTTGGAATCGGGATGACCTCAAGAGACCAAATACCGACATCCAGCGCCATATTGAAATCCAAGATGGCGGCTTCTAATTTCAGAAAAAGTGGGAAATACTGCCAAATACCCTTCAATATGTATATTTTTGGAATCGGGATGACCTCTAGAGACCAAATATCGATATCCAGCGCCATCTTGAAATCCAAGATGGCGGCTTCCAACTTCAGAAAAAATTGGAAATACTACCAAATACCCATCAATGTGTATATTTTCGGAATCGGTATGACGTATAGAGACCAAAAATCGATATTCATTGTCATCTTGAAATCCAATGGAAGCTTCCAATTTCAGAATTTCAATATATATATTTTCGGAATCGTGATGGACCGAAAATCAATTTCCAGCGCCATCTTGAAATCAAAGATGGTGGCTGCCGATTTCAGAAAAAGTGGGAAAAATTGTAAAATACTTTACAATATGGATATTTTCGGCTCAAAGACGACGTGCAGATGCCGAAAATTGGAATGCCGAAATTCAGAATATCTAACATTACTATCCAGTTTATCTGCAGCCAGAAGCTGCCATCTTGGAATTCAATATGACATCGGACAGTAATTGCTAATCCGTAGTTACCACCGTGAAACCGAAAATACCCACATTCATGTGTATTTGACAGTATTTCCAACTTTTCCTGTATCCTGTAGCTGCCATTTTGGATTTCAGGTCACTCATTTTCTATTTCTAGATGTAATTATCTAGACGTCATTCCTTTTCCAAAAATACTCATATTGAAGGTTTTTTGACTGTATTTGTATCTTTTTCTGAAACCGAAGCCGGCATCCTGGATTTCAAAATGGTATCGGACATTGATAGTCGGCATCTACATGTCATCTCAAAAATCTATATTATTGGGTATTTGACAGTTTTTCTAAAGTCAATGGCCGCCATCTTGCATTACAAAATGGTGTTGGACATAAATTGTAGTTTTGTTCCGAAAAAAAACCCATGATGTAGGGTATTTGGCAGTTTTTCCGAATCTGAGAGCCACCATCTTGGATTTCAAAAATGGTATTGGACAACGATTTTCGGCATCATGCACGCGTCCTGTACCGAAAATATCCATATCGTAGAATTTGACAGCTTTTCAGAAAGCAACGGCCGCAATCTTGGATTCCAAAATGCCGTCAGACATCAATTTTAGGGATGTACACGTCGACCCAGCTCCGAAAATATCCATATTATAGGGTATTTGACAGTTTTTTTTCTAAAGTCACTTGCGTCAGACCTCGATTTTTGGGATGTACGCGTAGTACTTGTTCCGAAAATACCCAAATTTGATAGTTTTCCTTAATCTGAGAGCCACCATGGTGTCGAACATCGATTTTCAGTCTCAAGACGTCATCCCGATTTCGGAAATACCCATATTGAAGGGTATTTAGCAGTATTTCCCCCTTTTTCTGAAATAGGAAATACCAATATTGAAGGAAATTAACATTATTTCCGGCCTTGTTTTAAATCTAACCTCCGTTTTAGAATGGATGGTTTCTTGTCGTGATCCTCCTTTTTAAACAACCTATATAGACTTTGTCTCAGAGAACAGAATGAGTGACATATGACTAGAATAGATAGTCGCGACTGGATGGATTATTGATTTTGTCATGGTGATCTTGTCGTGCGTCAATGACAAACGCGACAATTCCCATATCGTGACTAGCAGCAGCCGCAGGAGTGCTTTCAACAACAACAACAACAACAACAACAACAACGAAAGGCTGCCTGCAAGCTGGGACGGGACTTGACAATCGGGTAGCGATTTCGAGCCAATTTGCTGTCAAATCCGAGCCAGTTTCTGATTGGTCGATTTGACAGTAGCAATCGTGGAATAAAAAGGAAACAGGGATCGTATCAATCTGGCTGGCAGTGATGCCGGAGTCAATGTTGACGTCAATGGCGTTGTTAATTGTTTATATTTGCGAAAGGAAAGATGAAAAATCGAGGGCACTGCCTGTTTTAAGGCATGGATATTGTTGTTGGTTTATGGTTGTTTTTATTGTGTTGAGCAAAAATGATGTACAAGCTGCTAAACTGCGGTAGAAACCAGGGGCCTGGCTGGCGGCCATGTTTTTGATGCTATCATCTGCTCTTGTCTTCCTGCTTATAATACGATTTTCCGTCCCTTTCCGCCATATATACGTCAGGCGGGCCGTATTTAAATAAGGCCCGTGATGTTGTCTACTGTCAAACGCATAGGATTGATATAGGGTTGCCAGGCCCCTGGTAGAAACTCCGTAAAAAATCCAAATTAAAATAGAAAAATATTTTACATTCCTGGCATCATTGGTCAACTCCGTCAAACACCACACACAATTTTCCGAAGGGTATTCTTCAAAAACATTAAGAAGAGTGAGAAGCTCGATTGTCAAGTCCCGTCCCGGCCTGCAAGCAGCGAGCTGCAGAGCTCATATGAGCAACCATAGAGAAGGAGGAAGAAGTCCCACCGCTAGGCTAGGATCGAATCAGTAGCTCGTCGTGCTCAGCTCAGCATTACTCAACCATCACTACAAAACGGTCCTTTTCAGGGCCACCAAAAATTTGTTAAAGAGTATTATTTGTACATTGGTCAAGGTCATCAGTTCCCGCAAGCAACTAGCTATCAAGGCTCAACCTGGTCTCTATAGAAGGTGTGGAATTGTAGGCCCGAATGTATTGGTGAGATTAATCATCGTCCGACCATTTTCCAGAACACGCTGGTAGGAAGTGTTATAGAATTTGAGAGAAGTGGGAATAATTCATTTTGGGTGTATATTCAGTCCCCAGAATGCCAATAAAATCAGATTTGTGAGAAAATTAGCTCTCACGAGTTCAATCTCTCGAAGTCCCTCCTTTTTTACATATTCTGCAGCCGAATGACACTTTCCACCCCGCCCCATTCATATAATTCGGAAGGAAATCCTGTGATGGGGTAAATTGAATACACTTTAATACCAAAATGCACAAAACTTAAATATTCATATATAAAAAAAAAAAAATCAAAATACCTTTTAAAGTCGGGTAGATGAATCGAAAATACTCAAGTTGACAGTCCCTTGGATTCTCTTCATCAACATTCTCTTTGAAATAAATACTACAAATTTGATACGCTGACAAATAAAAAACGGAAAGAGTTAAGATAATTGATGATTGATCAATTAAGAGAACTAAATGTTCACATTTGTTCCGTCCACTAGCGGTCCTACGTCAAGCTTCCGTTCGCGCTCCTAGGCACAGACCCTTCTACTTTTTTGGCATCCCTAATGGCTTGGCGGTAGTTGTTTCTCTTGGTACGGTAGTGTTCGGTAGCACGCTCTTCATCGGGATGGTCCTTTGGTAGACGTTTTGCATCACGGAGGGCCTTTCTTCTTGCTTTGATTGCTGATTTTGCTTCGGCACACCACCAGAGGAGAGGTTTCTTCAAAGGGTTCGGACTGGTATTCGGTATTGCGGTGCACGCTGCTTCGAGGATAGTATCCATTAGTTCCTCCATACTTGTCGGTTGATGTTCGTTGAATACATGGGTAACACCTTGTTCAAAAAGCTCCCAGTTGGCTTGCTCGTATCCAGCTTTCCATTCTCAGTAATGGCGGCCTGTTTGTATGAATAAATGTATCCTTCCCTGTGCTATCTGGAGGTTCGCATTTTGACCCCTCCTTTTCTCTCTCCCAGGAACAGAAGAAAATGAAACAACATACGCCCTCCAGTTAGTGTCAAAAAGCACAGTGAAGGATACATTTATTCATACAAACAGGCCGCCATTACTGAGCATGGAAAGCTGGATAGCCACAGGATGCTAATCTAAATGCATATATAGTGGTGCATAGTAGAGAAAGAAACTCTATCTACTATTTTTAATAAGTGCAGTATTACTCAGGAGTGATTGTATGATTACGAACCCGCGTTCTACAAATACTTCTTGGATGTAAAGTAAGCGATTATTGAGAAATTTTACAACAGTGAAAATCAGTGCTATGTCTCAACATATGTAAGCACTCGAAGGATCGTCAGGCAGACGTTTCGTCCCAACGACCCAAGAACGCTACAGAGACAGCTCGATGTTATCGGATCAACATGAAAGCAGTCAGAGGTAACAGAGGTTCAGCTCATGGTAGGAAATGCAAGTAAATATTTAACAAGCCTTTGGAACTGCATAGGTTGACAAGTAACTATGATGCTTACTATCAAAAAATGAACAGATGGAGAACTTGTATATGAGCTTTTGCTCTGACTTTGAAATTCAATAGCTGAAACCCCCCAATTTTCCATTAATGTTGTACTAAGCACCTACTTATTGGAAACCAAACGCTTGATTCGAGAAAAGGCACAGTGTTCTATAGATAGGAGAGGAAGGGGTATAATGAGCATAATGACCACCATTTTCTATTTCCATTGAGTCTGGCTGAAAATCTCCTTAATAAAGACAACCAACCAACCATTTCCATTGGCCTCACACGCGAACACATAAAGCATGACAAAAATAAGCAGCTTTACCATAAACTATAGTATGAAATCTCAAATATGTACATACGATTGAAATAATAGGTTACTTCTACTGTATTTTAAATCAGTATCAAGAAAAATGCACGAGAAGTTCACTAAACAGCTCAACGTCGTCTACGTCAACGGTCGTGTCTTGTACACAACTCCACGATTTTGATTTCATTTCTATATAAGGGTACACTTTGTGAAAAACGAAAATGGAACATGTAACGAAAATTATGAAAGATTTTGAACGTTAATATCTCAGCTGCCCCTGGACCAATTTAAATTATTATATCACCAATCGATCAGAAATATGTATACGCATCGATAAATCATTTGGACTGTTGGTTTTTAGCAATAAACTATCGAAAAAGTGATAATGTCAAGCATTGTCTAAAAGCGTCAAAATAACTAACAAATCCACCAATTACATGCATATGCTGCTTCCCCAACACAGTCATCAGAGAATCATTTCTAAACGAAACATGTCGATGCCACACAGGGGAAATGGCTCTAATGTTGGCCTATGGATCTAGGCTTAGACTGATCTCTAAAAATCTGCTATAAATCAATTTTATCTAGATGAACGCGTTATTGGGTCGGTACTAATTGATATTTTGGTCGCTATTGAAAATTTAGCCAATTGCTCAACTTATATATGGGCCCAAATTAGGAGCATTTAGGCCGATATTACATGCATTTTCCCTAGTTTGATAAAAGAGTTTCTTATCTAGCATCCAAAACGTCAAATACAACAGGGAAATCTTTTGCAGCTGAGTGATTAACAAAGATCAATACTATTGAAACTTTTATCTAGAAATCTCGATTGATTTAAAGCTGGCATATGTCCATGATAGCCATTTGAGTGCCCACGACCATACTGGTCATGTTTTAGGAATCCCGGACGGAACTGAAAGCGAGATAAAAAATTTGGGTTTTACGGGTATAAATCGGTTTAATGATTTGGAAAACCCACCAGCCGTCATGCATGTAATATTATATACTGGATAATCCGAGAATGAAAATTTCGATCACATAAAAACCCCTCAAATCGCGATTAGAGCCGTATTACCGTCACGTCTTTCTGCCTGTAACCAATAGCAAACATTTCTACCATTGTCAAATATTCTCAATCGATCGGGATTGATCCACTCTTACTCGACAGTTTGATTGAGAATCAAATTAAATATGATAAATTGGCTCGGCAAGACTACGTAAGCTTTTTTCTCAATAACTCTTTTGTGTAGAAACTGAAAGATCTCATTTTGTTATTTTGGTATTCATTTGATGTTATACAAAATATTTCGATAACTGAATAATATCAAAACAAGGTTTTATACCACAAGCATAACAAAATCTGGTATCATACCACATTAATATATTCATTTGTTATTGATTAGCTATCGGTTCCTGCTCAGGTAAACCTGTTTCAAGATTTCGAAAATCCAAACACTTCAAATGGGTTTAACGTTTATCTTGGAATGCAAAGCGATGTTTCAAATTGTCATACATTGATTTTGACGAAGCACTACGTCTATGATTTCTATACGGGGGTATTCTTTTTGAAAACCGAAAATGGAACATGTAACAAAATTATGAAAGATTTGGAACGTTAATAACTCAGCTGCCCCTGGACGAATTTCAATAATTTTATCACCAATCGATCAGCAATATCCCTACGCATCTATTAAATATAAAAATTTATTATTTTCCAAATTGTCACTAATGAAAATTTGCACGAATGTGCAACTGTTGATATGATAGTTAAAATTATCCCCGATTGCCTGAGAAAAGCGATTTTCCTAACACCGATTTCAAAGTTGAATTCCAGCCGGTCTCACCAAATGGTGTTTATTCAATCATCGCGGTGTGAGTGGTGGTGTTCTCCGGTCGTCGGCATCCGCAGCAGCAGCAGCAGTAGCAACATCAGTAGCAACAGCAGTGCTTCCCGTGGCATCCCGAGCAGGAGAAAATAACTAATGAATACCTAATTCTGAACTGATACCAAAATTTGGTGTTCATCAGCATGACATAAGAGGTAAAATACCAAAGAATAATACCAGAAAAATACATGCAAATAATTAGTAAATAATAAAAATTGTACAAGAATACCTGTGTGGTATTGTTTTGGTATTGCATTATCACCCAATATTCTCAATAACAAATGAAGCGCTCCGACCGAATCAATGTTTATCATCATCCGATAGGCCGAAGTGAACTCATTGGCGTTTCAATGGCGTTTCAATGCGTTAGGCCGAGTTTAGAATCCGTAGACCGAGTTTGGCGTCAAGAAGCTGGGTTAGACTTTTAACAATATCTCAACAATTTGTTTCTTTTATACCAAATCTTCGTGAGTCACTGTGGGTCATTCATGCCAAGCGCGTCATACTATATAGTATAAACAGAGAGAACCCCGCTCAAATTCCTATTCCTACACAAAACACAAGCTCCTGTTGCAGTTAACAATAACATTTATTATATAAGACCACGTAGTCCTACATCACCATTACGTACAACCCCATAGGGCTGTCCCTTGTAATTTTTAATAGGTTAAGGCTACCATAATAAGGTATTGCCGAAGCTGTCATTTACCCTATTCATAAATAAACTAACTTTGATTTAATAAGTTTTAGCACAATTCTCAACCTCGCTAGACCGGGAATTGCCCGTGTGTGTGTGTGTGTGTGTGTGTGTGTTCAATCTAACCCCCACTGGCCGGCAGTGGTATTATGGAAGAAATTTGCTTACAACAATCCTTGATGTAATAATTTAAAGCAAGTTTAGTCCGGGAGTTAGAAAGCGATAGCTCTACTGCGGATTCAGCAACCCATTTCAGAATGCCTGGTAATTCACGTCCATTCCGAGGTTACTTTCACACACAATAAGCCCCGCATGTAAACACTACCGTTATCATATGAATAATGGTACTGCAAACACACTTCCAGATTTCTAAATGTGCTGTTTCGAAATCTGGCGCGTATTTAGTAATATATGGAAATATTCATTTATGATTGATTATAAATCAGGTGGATCTCACCAAATTCTGCCTCCGAAAAAGCACCGGTTTGTTCACTCGTGGTAATCGAAAAAAAAATTCCGCGTTGTTTTTACAACCCAACACGACATTTTGAATCACATGCGAAGCTTTTCATTTGCACCGAATTTTTGTCTGACACCTCATTCGCGTGCATCCTCCGGATGGCAGAACGCCAGCACCAAGAAAAGAAAAAAAAAACCGGTAAAACTCTTCTTGGGAGGGAGGCAAATCACCAAAAACAAGCGAAAAGAAAAACCGATCAACGCGACACAACAGCAACACAGCTACTCGAAACAAATTCTTCTTCCCAGATTTTTCACGTTAATTACAATATTACCAAAAAAAAACTTCTTAAAACGTGATGGATCTTAATTTACACTTATCCACACGCAAAAACTAATATTTTTTGATTTGGTACAATTAAAAAAATATGCGGAAAACAGATGAAATCAGCGCCAGCGAAAACAAAACCAACCGTTCGATGGCATAGCCTACTGCGTTTTTTTCTCGCTAGACCGGGAATTGCCCATGGCCTTTATTCACTATTCTATCGGTAGGTGTCAAATAACAGAAAGGACAACCCCACGAAAACAAGGTGGTACCTGAAAAATGCTTCCAAAATCAACACTTTGCGGTCCATAACTTCGTTTGTCTGCATCCTCTACAACGATATGTACTTCCGTAAACACAATCCGGTACTTTGTGTAACGAGCATAAACTCATACTTCACTTATCCCATGCATGGTAGCCAACCGTTGCTGTATTTCTTGTCTGCTGCCACTTTCCCGCGACCATCAGTCACTTGAATATGCTCTCCTGAAAAAAGACGAAGAACAACAACCACTCGACTAAGGATGCTTTTCAATTTACTTATTTCCTCCCAAACCACTAACTGAGCAAAGAGCTCAACCGAACCTAACCTCCTTTGACCCACGTTGCTCGGTGCGGCCTCGCCGACTATTTCAATGGAGACGCATGGTTGCCACTACCAGTCGCTCCTGGCCTGGTGCATTCGAAATCCATTTACGTGTGTGTGTGTGTGTGTGTCTGTGGGTGCCGAGAAGCAGCTAGGAAATGAAGTGCACTTCCCACTTGGTTCCGTTCCGTGGATGATGGTGGTTTCAGTTTTTGCATCAACATTGAAGATCTACTCCAGTCGACTCGACTCGACTCGTTCTCGTTCTCGTTCTGGCACCGCCGTAGTCCGCCCGGGGGAGTTGCTTGATTGAAAGCTTTTCCAACAATTTTATACGTTTATGTGTGCATATGTGTGTGTGCGTGTATGTGTGAGTGTGAGAGGGCTAGTGGATTGCTGTGGGATCGCTTGCCAAATGCATATTGCTCTGCATAAGGCTGCATTTTCCGTGAGCGGTTCTATGAAAACGTGTGGGCACACTGTGGGTGTTTGCGCTGAACAAATTATTTGATTGAATCAATCCACCGGGAATAGTTGTGGTCGGATGGATTATAAATTGAGACGGAAGTTTATTTTAAAACCACAACCATTGGTTGTGGATAATCCGGTTAGTGAAGGATGGTCCATACGCAAATGTTGAGCTCGAGGTTCACCGAAATTGGCTTTCGGCCAATCAACGCAGCACACGTGCCATCCTAATATGCGCAAATCAATGTTGGTCTTAATAAGAAGGAAAATGTTCCACCATTCCTTCTGCGGAAAACCATCTGATACAGATAATCTTCCAGCGCTTTCAGGGACGACGACGACGACATTGGCACGCTATCTTTCGTCCCATCTTTTCTCTGATCTGCTGCAGCGGTGTTTTGAACTTTTCTTTGAACTGCAATTTTCCGAGAGAATTTGCTCTGAACTCTGTGGGAAGAAGTAACGGGGCGTGGGTTTAGAGATAAAGCAGATAATTAGAACCAGTTGTGGTACTGCTGCTGCGGTGGTGTCGAATTGCGATGTCGCAACTTTGTGAAGTTTGCTAGTGCGGTGAGACTTGGGGTGGATTTTATCTCATAAAAGATGTTTGGTCTTTCAGCAATGCAGCGGAAACAACGAGCAGCTTGCAAATTACTTTTCTAACCACCTCCATCTACGAGACAATACACTGCACGCAAAAGGGAACAAGTAACGTGATATCAGCCATCCAATGTGGTGCAAAAGCACGGTTCTCTATAGTTAATTTTCCCAACATGATATCCCCCGTACTCTGCAGCGTTTCTCCACCCTAGGTCGCAACTTGCAAACTTGTCTAACGAGCAACCCGAGATGCAACGATGCAGCAGGAGGAGGTACCTGTGCCATCATCGTCGTCATGAAACGGTTCATCCTCTTGAATGCACCGACGGCAAGAAAACTGGATTTTCTAAATCATCTGATGCCTTATCTAGAGTATCGCTTTATCCACCTTGTGTGAACTACTACAATGAACAAAACTTTTCCGGAACACACTCACCGTTCATTCCGAGCCACATATAGCGCTCGATGGAGATTACATGGGTGTGATTAGAGTTTTATCCCCGGACTTGTGCTGCTTCCTGTGCTATGTGGCGCTTGTTAGTTAGGTGACACTTTCAACGCCTGAAAGGTGTGTGCGTTGTTTTCCGCCGGAACAATGTGAAATTTGTTTAAACCGAATGGATATCTGTGCCAGATTGGACCTGCGAGCGTGAAAGGTATTCTTCGGGGAGGAATTTAATTTCCTTTGGTGTCTCTGGCTGTCTAGCACAGTGATGCCCAATCCACGGTTCACGAGACCTTTGATAAAGGGTTTTCTTTAATTTAAGTATTGTGTGATTCAGTAAATAAGGAAAGGGCCTCTCTTAGCTCAGTCGGTAAAGTTGCCCCTATAAAGCAATACCATGCGGGAGGTGGCTGAGTTCGATTCCCGGTTCGGCCTAGGATTTTTTTCGGGTTGAAAAATGTCTCGACTTCCCTGGACATAAAATTATGATTAAACTTGCAACACATTCATACTAAAGGTTTATCGCTTGGGCAAGACAGCTTTCAATCATGAGCAAAATCTGAGTTAATTTTGAGTAACTCTGAGTAGCCCACGTTTATCAACATCATATACACATAGAAACCTGATTGTTTTGTTCAAACTGATATTGTCAAGCAAAGCAAATTTACGTAGGGGAAATCGCTCTAATGTTCGCCTATGTATCTAATATTGGACCCATCGCTAAAAATCTGCTATTTATCAATTTTTTTTAGATGAACGCGTCATTGGGACGGTAGTAATCACTGCCGTGCACTGGGTGGGGCAAAGTGGGGTAATTGCCCCTCCTTTTATAAAGAAGATGTTTGTTTCCACATTTCCAAATTAACATATAAAATAACTTGTTTTCTTGATAACTTGATTTGAAGGTAAAATAACTTACTATAAGGGCACTGAACACCTTTTATTGCGTCAATTCCTTTGACGCGAAAATTGCACCACAAAGGTGCATGAAGTGACAAACTTCAATGAAATTTTTTGGTCAAAAAATTGCATCACAGTGGTGCATACAAAAAAATTCTGCTGTAATTTTTTTTTCAAGGTGGTTCATGGAGGGATAAAAGAAGAGTGGTAATTTAGGTTGAAAAAATTCACCTTCGTGGTGGTAAATCGAAGAGAAAGCTATTTATTGAATATCTGGTGTAAAAATATCATCAATCATGGAGGGACTAATCAAAATGAATAAAACTGGTGGAAAAATTGAATCACGCTAAAAATATGGAGGTGCACATTTAACGGAATATTTCTGGTGAAACGTTCGCAATACTGTGGTGAATGTAGAAGTAAGGTTTATTCATTTTTCTGGTGCATAATTTGCATCGTTCTGATGAATGCAAGCTTCATTGTAAATTTATGGTGGAAAATTTGCACCATACTGGTACCTGAGAATTGCACCACAAAGGTGCATGGTAAAACAAACTTCAATGACAATTGTTGGTGCACCATTCTGGTGAATGGAGGAGAATGCCTTATTGAAAATTAATTTCTGGTGCAAAATTTTTATCGCTCTGATAAATGAAATTAACAGACAATTTCTGGTGGAAAACTTTCACTGGTCTGGTAAATGAAGGCACAAGCTTTATTTAAATTAAGCTATATTGAAAACTTCTGGAGGAAAATCTGGGAACGGATGGGCAAGCTTTTCGGCAAATGTTTGGTCTCAAATTTGCATCCTTTTGCTCAATAGAGGAACAAACTTAAATTATAATTACTGGTGTAAAATTTGCACCATTCTCATGATTGGAGGGAAGCTGCTTTACTGAAAAATCTGAAAATCGGGGCAAATTTTATTTTGTGGAAAACCTGCAACATTCTGATGATAGCAGAAGCAGCTATATTGAAAATGTCTGGTGGAAAATGGAAAAAGGAAATCTGCACCAATCAGAAGATTGGAGAACAATTTTTTTGAACATTAACGGTGAATAATTTGCATCGTTCTGGTCAATTGAAATTTCCTGGTGTAAAATTTTCTGGTGTACAATTTTCTGGTTTTAAATGTTCTTTGGGCAAGGTTGTATTGAAAATTTCTGGTGTAAGATTCAATCTGCTGCATGAAGGGGCTAGCTGAATTGATAATTCCTGATGTAAAAATTGAACAGCTCTGGTGAATCGAGGGGCAAGCTTTATTGAACATTTCTGGTAGAAAAACTGCAATTTTTTGGTGAATGGACGGACAACTTAAACTTGACTTCCGAGAAGAACCTCAAGGGTATTGATTTCTGAAGAGAAGTCCCAAAAGAAAAGATTTCTGGGGATGATTCCATGCAAATTCTGCGAATAATTTCTAGTGAATCCTGCAGATAGTTGCAAAATAATTTCGAAAATAATATATAGAAAATCAAATTTTGAATGTAATTTCAAAGGGATGTTGGGGAAAGTTTCAAGGAAATTCCGAGGATAATTTCAAGATCATTTTGGGAAGAATTTCTGCAGAATACAGAGGAAATTCTTCTGAAACATTAAGGGAATTTCAGTTCCAAGGTGTTTTGAGAAAAAAAAAGTTCTAGAATATTCCTAGAAGTACCTCAAGGATATTGAATTCTTAGGACAGTTCCAAAATATTTCTGGAGAGAATTCAAAGAAAATTCTGCGGATAGTGCATCCTGCAGATAGTTCCAAGATTATTTCGAAAAGAATACCGAGAAAATCAAATTTTTAGTGAACTTCCAAAGGAATTTTAGGCAAATTCCGAGGATGATTTCTATCTCATTCCGGGAATAATTTCTGAAACTCTAAAGGAATTTCAGTTCCAAGGTGTTCAGCGAAAAAAATCATGAGTAATTGAAATATATTTCCAGTGGGCTTTTAAAAAGAATTCCAAAAGAGCTCTTCGGAGAGTTCTAAAAACTCCGAGAAGATCCTCAAGGATATTGAATTCTGAGGACTGTTCCAAAATATTTCTGGGGAGTATTCCAAGAAATGTCTGCGAATAATTGTTAGTGAATCCTGCAGATAGTTCCAAGATAATTCCGAAAAGAATACCGAGAAAATTAAATTTTGAGTGAAATTCCAAAGGGATTTTGAGGGAAATTTCAAGGGAGTACCAATAATTTCTAGCTCATTTCACTACTTCAAATTGGTGTTTTTCTGTTAAAAATGCATAAAGAAAAACCAGAAATGCTGCATTTGGAAGTTGATGATGAGTTTTCACCGTTTGCTCTCCAGTTTTCAAAATGACGTCCAAGCAAAAAAGGGAAAAAGGCAATCGAGTGGTACGATGCGAACAACGTGGTTGTGGTACCCAAAGACCACAACCCTCCCAACAGCCCAGAACTGCACCCTATCGAACGGTATTGGGCCTTGGTCAAACGGAATCTCAAAAAAACTAATAAATCCATGGAAAACGAGCAGCAGTTTAAATCCAACTGGCGTTCGGCGGCGAATAAGGTCGATGAGACCACTGTGCAAAATTTAATGAAAGGGATTAAGCGGAAGACACGGCAGTTCGGATTTGGCAAACCAAAAGAATAAACGAATATTTTTTCCTTTAAATATATGAATTGAACTACCAAAAAAAAAAAAACATTGAACATTTTTGTGATATGCATTTTGACTGAAAGAAACGATTTTTTTGTCGACCAATTTTTGCGCGTTCCAGTCTTTACAAGCTGCCCCCTCGAACTTGGTGACTGGGTGAATTTTTATGGTGACCAAGACCATACGGAAGATGCTCTGCTTTACAGAGATGCTTTGCTTTACAACCATGCCGATGACGATCGATCACAGCAAACATTAGCAACCGCACTCCGTAGAACCCAGGTAAACTGACCATTTTTAATCTGAACACTGTTAAATTAGCACCCCGCTAATCTGCAGGCCGTGCAAATTAAAAAATTCTCAAACGTCATTAAGCTCATAGAATGGAGAAAGGCGCAAAGGAACTTCGGGAAACGAAACGCAGAATCAAAACAAAAGAGCAAATACCAGAAACAAATTTTTCAGACGCTCATAGGGTTACTAGAAGTTCAAATTAAGAATTAACCCCGTTAATATGAATGAAGAGTCGTTCATATTAGCGGGGGTCCACGGTAGTATGACAGTCCCAGAGGGACTATGAACATTCCTTGGGAGGATTCCAGTCAATCGCAAAGGGAATTTATGACAGTCTCAGGAGGGATTCCAAACAAGCCTAGGGGGTCCTGACATTCCTAGTGCGGCTTCCCAACAATATAAAAGGGCACAATCCAAAGTGGGATTATGAACTATCCTAGGGGAGATTCCGGACGATCCCAGGGAGGATTTCAGTCAATATTGAGGGGTATTCCAAACAAGGAAAGGATTCTGAACATTGCCAGAACAAATTCCGCACAGTAAATCCAAAGGAAGATTCCGGACAATATCCGTATGACAAACAAAACGAGATCTGGGAGTCCCTGTATCCATTCGACGATAGCTCATTGATAAACTTCATATAAGTTTCTGAATGTGTGCTAAATATGGATCATCACAACAACACCAGGCCAAAAAAAATCAACCCGTTCTTGTTCACCTTTTTCAACTATTGTCTATGGATGTGTTTTTCCAGAAAACAACGGAAATTTCTGGTGACAGTTGACTTTTGCTTTGACTTTTCAAGATAAATATTCAAGAGATTTATATCCCTCTTCCATTATTGAATTACCCAAGTAACAATTCAAGCTGAACATTAAGAACATAAGCTGATTATTGGTTGATTTAAGGTGTACAAAGCTGATTAACATCAGGCTGAATATATAGTTGATTAGTAGTGCATGAAGCGAATTGTACCCCCATAATCCAACCTCAATAAGTTAGCTGATCCAAAGATTGAACAAGCCTTATTTAAGCGTAACACAACTCCACAAATCAGCAATGCGTTACACATATTTTGATAGTTTGATTTGTTAAATGTCGTCAGTGTCTGTGTCCCTCGTTGCATGTCCGACATTTTAGTTCTTCTAAATTCACTGCCTACCTTTCCAATTACAAGCAGTGGCAGCAGTAAAGACAAGGAAAAGGAGATTTTTAGGAATAGCTGGTAGATGTGGGCTGCGACAAGTATACATTTGTATTCCTGTGTTTTGTCTATTATATTGCACTGAAGTTTCAGACCGCATTTCAAAAATATTAGTTGTTGTTTACAATTCTGCATTGCTGTATAATACTCTTCCGGTTGCTTAACTTAAATTTGACGTGCTTCAAGTTAATGGTCATACCTTTTGCCACACATATGCTTAAATGGTCCAGTAGGTATGGTTGACGCCTGTGATTCAGCGACTGCCGGTTCGAATCCCAAAATCCAAAGGTAATTTTTAAACTTATATCAACAACATAAATATGTAAATTCAATTAGTCAGCAACAATTTAAAGCAGTTCCATATAAATGCATAAGATATGAAGCGGTCTTCCATTATTATTTTTGAAATAAAACTAGAAGGCTGAACAAGGGTTGGAAAAGACTGTTATGTAATGCCTTAAAAAGCTTATAATGTACATTACTGTTCAGCTTTTGGCTGATTAAAATCACCAGATTTAGATGTTTAAAAGCTGAACAAAGGTTAACGTGGTCTATGTACAGCACTTATTCAATCTAAGGCTGAATTAAAATCGATTTAACAACACTTGTTAAGCATCAAATTGTTACCTGGGTAATAATTATGTTAATGTCGAGCTGCTTCATTCAACAAGATGAGAAGTCTCTTTTAGCATTAGTTGTACAATATCGCGGGTGGTACGAATTGAAAATTATTAAGAGCAAGACGGATATCTATTACTGGATAGATAGTAAATAGGAAATAATTACTATCTCCCAGATAAAGACATATCCCGCTCCAACAGTCAAGGATTGTCCTGGCCACGTTCTTACAACTGGTAGGGATAGGAAAGGTATGTTAGTCCAACATTTAATTACGAGAGATGCAGAGAACTCTACGACCCCTCATACATGTCTCGGGAATTTAGGAATTATGTCAGTAGGGAAGGTAAGCCATAATTCAACAAGATGAGAAGTCTCTTAGACAGAAAAGAATGTTCTCATAACATTTGGCCAAAATCCAAATACCTTACATCACCACATCACCAAAAACTTCGAAGACATTACACTTTATCCATCGATCCCAAGAAAGCAAAAGAGGCCTAGGTATCCCCTGGCCTGAAAAAGAGCAATCTAATTTTGGATCTTTTAATGCATGAAAATTAAATATTGAAAAATATTGAGTATGTTTTTCTCTCAGACGGCGATTGTTTCCAGAACTTCATTTGATGAAAAACATGAGAATGCTTTGTTTATTTTTGAGTATATTTACTTGCTGTTAAAATATTAACTCTAAGTACAGCCCCTAGGTTGAACATGAAATAATCCGGAAACATTAAAAACGGTACCATTAAGGCTTTTTGACGTAGGACTACGTCTGTGATTTCTATATGAGAGAACACTTAGTGAAAACTGAAAATGGAACATGAAACAAAATTGTGAAATATTTTGAACGTTAATAACTCAGCTGCCCCTGGTCCAATTTCAATAAATTTATCACCAATCGATCAGAAATATGGCTACGCATCGATGTTTCAGAAGGTTGATTTTCAACAAGACATTATTGAAAAAGTGGTAAATGTCCAGCATTGTCCAAAAGCGTCGAATTAACTAACAAATCCACCAATTACGTACATGCATATGCTGCTTCCCCAACACAGTCATCAGAGAATCATTCCTAGGTGAAACATGTCGATGTAGCATTACGACGAGGTTGGGTAGTTCAGTGGTTACCGTTTTTGCTTACTGAGCAGAATGTAGGGAGTTCAATCCCAGACCTGTCCCCTTCTATCCCCACTAGATTTAAATAAAAACAAATTCTGCTTTAACCGATCGCATCACTTTCCACAGTAAATCCTGATCTAAAAGTAACCTACCTCACTAATACAACTATTCTTCCCGAGACAGCCGTGGAGATGTAGAGGTATTCTCGATCTCTAGTAACAACCGGACGTCGAACTAATCATCCTTTCCTCCCCCAAAAGACCGTGAGGACGTGGCCGGCGCTGTGAATTGATCTATAGATTGATCCCATGCACCATCTATGTAGTTCGCTGTGCAAGTGGATTAGATCTGATCATTCACGGAGCAGCAACTACGAAGTGCACGGTCAGATAACGTTAACTCGACGGCAAACACATTCATTGATACGTTTGTTGTTGTGGATGATAGAAGAGGAAATCGATAAAGAGAATTGGCTTTCACCCTTCTGCTTCTAAGCCCCTTACAGTCATCGTCATAGCATCGCACCGCTTTTGGTTCTAGGGCACTTGCTGGTTTCAATTTTTAGATCAGAATTCACTGTGATGCGATCAGTTGTAAGCAGCAGAAATTTCCTTCCCAACTCTCTTGTGGAATCTTTTGGTGGCTCTGAAAAAGGGCCGGTTTTGTTAGATTTCGACGGAAAAATTAAGAGCGTTCACCACAAATACGAACAGCCAGCTGAATGTCCTTTGGCATATTTAATTGTGACACGCTTGGACACTGGATTCCTGTAGGGCCATTAACAGTCGAGTTCTGGAAGCGCAGATCGGTTTTGAAGTCCTGGGTCGATTTCTGGTAACGACGGATCTCACATCAACAGCATAAACAATGACTGGACGTGAAAAGTGAGGCAAAGGACTCGGCAAAAGAGGAGCCAGTTGTGTTGCATGATAACTTACAGGGTATTACCAAGTCCGCCGTCCGTCGTCTGGCTCGTCGTGGTGATGTCAAGCGTATCTCCGGTCTGATCTAAAACCCGAGTGTGCTCAAGGGAAGGTGTTGCTGGAAAACGTCATTCGTAGCGCTGTTACCTGATGCATCAGGGACGCACCTGAGGTTAAGCTTCGATCATTTTCCCTATCCGAAACGGCCCTATTCAGGGCCTCCAACAAATTTCAAAAGAGATTGTTTAGGAATGCTACTAATCTTGGCATGAATGAAATTCCTGGAACCAGCAAAACGGTAGCAACCAAGCTTCTAATCTTGAAGCAACTGGGCTCTCTGAGTGCCCATTTCTCGTAGTGGTGAAGGCTAGCGCTGCCTTTCCAACCACCGGGTCAACCCGTGTCCAGCGTAGCCGTACAAAGAAGTATTTATGGTGATCTTATATGTTATTATTATTATTATTATTATTATAATTGTTATTATTATTTATTAACGACACTTTACCTTCATTGTGGCATTCGTGTCGGGGATCTTATATGGTTGACACAGAACTGCCTTATTGCATTGAGAAGATAGAAATTCAAATAGCCAGAAATTATTTGTGACCCTGAAAAGGGTCGTTTGATTTGTCACATGAGTTCTGATGAACACATCATGGCTTTGCTGTTGGCTCACACTCCGGTACGGTGCAGATTGGCAAGGATGATAAACGCCCTGAGATAGGAGTCTAGAACTCGAAAAGTGACAAAACTGGGCGATGGTTTAACGTGTAAGAGTTATACTTTTTACTGTCAAGGCGGACGTTGCGAACGAAAATTAAGTCCACTCACGATCCATGTCCAGGTGCCAATATTTCTTCATGAACTCGACGAACTTCAAGTTCCCTTCGTTCGTGAGGTCCATGTTAAGGCACAATCATGGGCATTGGCTCCAAGTAATATTTCGTCAGATTCCGCGCACAAAATCTGTACGATAGTATAAAAATATAAAAATGAGGTGAGGAAAATAATTAAAATATGGTCCAGATTAATACTTGGCTCAATAAAGATACACATTACCATTTATTATATAATACCACGTAGTCCTACGTCACCATTGCGTACAACTCCATCCCTTGTAGTTTTTTGAGTATTGTTTTTTTTTTCAAAATTTAATTGAATCAAGCTAAGTGTGTATAGAATCACAGTAGGCATTGTCAGGATTTGGCAATTTGTTAACATCGTGGCTTCACCGGAGCAAGCTCGACGCGATCCGATCCTGCACGCTCTTAGCGAAAATCCCGGTCTATCCGCTCCTGGCAGTTTTCGATCAAATTCATGGGTAGGAATTTTATACCTTGGTTGACCGGAAGAGTGCCCCAGAAGAATTTAAAATCAACAAGAAGTTGAAATCCTCCAAAAAGTTCCTTCTCTGGCAAGCAATTTTCAGTTGTGGGTTGAAAAGCTAAACTTTCGTTACTTCTGGGACCATGAACCATCAAATCTACCAGGAGGAATGCCAACGGAAGAGAATACTGCCTTTTCTGGAGCAGCATGAGGTGGATTGCCTATTTTGGCCGGGGTTGAGGTGTTCAGTCTACCCACTTATTTTGCGCCAACATTTTTCTCAGTGTACCTCAAGTGTGCCACGCTGTGCCGAGAGTTCCAGTCATCAGACTGACTTTGTTTGTGAATAATTGTATGTTTGGCAACCCGGTATTTTGGGGGTTTTGTTTTGGTATATCAAACCGTACGAGAGCTACCGAAGACAACGGTCACGTCAACGCCAGATCACCAGACACAACATTCGGCCGTTGGAATGCTTCCGATTCCGTGTGGACCACGCAGGTCGATCTATTCGGATGGTAAGTACCGCGGGGAAGCGATTCACTACGATGGCAATGTGATCGACATACTGTACACCATTTCGAATCAGACGCTTCCCTGCGGGAGGAAAGTCTACTGCATCTGGGTAATCCGGGATCCGGATTCATCGTACAACCACCTGGAGGATGAGGATAAGTATCAGAATCTGACGTTGACGTTCAACAGCGTGACCAGTATGGTGGACAATTCGCTTGGGCAGGTCATCAAGAATATTGCTGCTGCGCAACACTCGGATCGGCCCAGTTCAGTCTCTCGTATATCACAGTGTGATGAAGATTTGATCCACGGAGAGTACAGCAAAGATTACACCCTGGTGCGGAACTTCGGAAAGAGCGGGAATTTGAGCTACCGGAACTTTGATAGGTTGCAAGTGACATCGAAGTTCATACTGAAGGAGAAATTCGTGCCGCAGTTTATGATTAAGACCGAGGAGAAGCGGGAAATTCCGATGTAAGGCTCCAGGATGAATCTGTTTGAGTTTATCGATCAAGACCCGGGATGACGGAGAAGCTGTGTTGCTTTCCTGCACTCGTTGAACATTCTGCACCGAAACATCAAAGACGAGAACGATATCATCGATCGCAATTTGCACCGATGGAATTCTTTCAAGACCCGGACTCATAATTCTGCTCATGGTTGGGCCAGAGAGTGATACGTAACTGGCAGCCAGTCGCTAGTCGCTTAATGTGACACACAAGGAAGAAGTGTTAGTTTGTTAACTAAAATAAACTATGCCCATTTTGTTATGGCAAGTTTTGCTATAAGAAATGCTACTCGTGTTTATTAGCGAAATTCACATCAAAGATTGATTAATTGCGTATGAAATCAGTTTGACATGGCATTTATGACCAGCATACACCTTCCGGTCGTATGAAACAGGTCAAAACTGTCCAAATCCGCCCATAAAGTTTTAATTTGAATTTCTGTATGGCAAAATAGTGAACTTTTCGTAAACATTTACGGCAAAGAACTCACCAACACTGGGAGACCGTGAGCTCCTGACCACCTGTCATAAAACCATCTCGAGCCAGTCGGGCATGGTCGTCACTCAGTCTCTCATCCGTGAAGACACTAGCAAATTTTTCAGAGAACTGCTGACAGATATTTGCGTAGATGAGGCCACGTAACCATTATATATCATGGACGACGACAGACCAGCTTCATGACGATTTTCGTTGACAAACTTCCAAAACTGCTTGATTTGCATACATGTATTTATTTAGGGGAACATCACAATTGTCACCCTTTACTAAAGCTCATCCCAACACCAAAGATCAACTCGCATAAAACAAGCTTTTTCGATCGATACATTTGTTTCTGCTTGTCTTTATCTCCCCTTCTCTTTCCTCTTTGCTATCCTTTAGCGTGCACTGCCAATTGGCGTTGACGGCACCGTCGAAAAATTTGCTTTTCCAGCAAATATAGACAGTTTCTGATTGGAATTTTCAGTGTAGTGAAGGGATAGTACATAGTCCGCCATGTTTCACGCACAGTCTGACGTTTGCTTATGGATTTTCTCATAGGAGTAAAGAGCTACAGAGTCGCTGTCAACGCCAATGGTCTTTCCCATACGCAGCGTTGCCAGTATTCCAGATGTATCTGGATTTTCCAGATTTTCAGTCGTCGTGCCAGATACACAGACAGATCACGTTTATTCCCAGATTTCTTAAATAGGGAAAATGACGGCTTCGGCATGCCACACTAATTTCGGCAACCCAAATTGAAACACTATTTTCACTGGATTTTCTTACGAAAACACTTCGCTGAATGTATGCAAACGATTCTTTATGCTTTCAGCTTCAATTTGACTATATTTTTACCACTGAGAAAAAGCAATCTAGCAAGGTTGTCTTGAAATGAAACACACGCACTACAAATTGTAGCTGATTTCGAGTTGCCGATAATAGAACAGCAGATTTACATGCAGTTCAAATGGAACGGTTGCCGAAGAAAAACTGGTTGCCGACAATACACGCTCTCACTAGAGAAGATTGGAGCTTTGTAAAAGCGTTTCAAAACAGTTTTTGACAATTATTTCGACTGAAATTGTTAGAGCAGCTGGCAGCAAAAGATTGTAAACAAACCAATACTGCATATGTGTGCGTTCCTTAGAGAAAAAGGCTATAGAAAGAAGGTCGCTGCTTAGGTTGCCGAGAATACGGAAATTCCCCTATGTTCCAGATTTTCCCAAATTTTTTAAACGTTTTGCTGTAAAAATATCACTGCAATTGATGGACCCTCTATTCAAAAAATAAAAAGCCTACCCAGATAACAATTTCGGTTTTATAAGGGTTCTGTAGACCATGATTTAGACTTGTAGCATGCTTTAAAACCTCCATAAAACTTGCAATGTTACTTGGGTAACTTACTACTTTAATTGTTAAGGGCCATCAACGTTGGACATTATTACAACATCATACATGGAATTGTTACAACATGTTTGCAATGGGTTGCAGGATCATGAAAATTAAGACATTTTCTAAACATTGTTCACTGCAGAAAATCTTCAAATTTTTAAAAATATCGAGCCAGGATTTTATTTTGTTTTGAGTTTTTGTTTAGATTTTCGCTATGATTAATTTTTTTTAATCTTTGATTTATAAAAATCAAAATTTCAATATTGTAGAATTTTCCTAATTTTGAAATTGAAAAAAAAATTGAAAACTGTTCAGGATTGAAAACAATAAATTGAGCTTTGAAAAATTAGCATGGCTTTTGAATCTAGACAACCACCAGGACTTTGAAGTATGTTTGTGATGTTTTTGATGATAATTAATTAGATTTTTCAATAGAGTTTTAAAGTACCTGTGAATATTGAGTTACCTTAAAGGGTTATACGGTCAAAATTTTGTCAATATCAACTTGACGCATTTCTTTCAATTTTGCATTTAAAAAACCTGAACACCCCTCATTTTGAAGGTGTGTGTGTGTAGAATGTTGCTCCTATTTTGATTTTGGAATTCACTCTTCAGTTGTCAAAATGCCGTCCAAGCAAGAAGAGCAGCGTATCAAAATTTTGCTCGCGCATCGCGAAAATCCGAGCTACTCGCACGCAAAGTTGGCAAAATCGCTAAAAGTTGCCAAATCAACCGTTACAAATGTAATTAAAGTGTTTGGGAAACGTTTGTCGACAGCCAGGAAGTCTGGATCGGGGGGAAATCGAAAACCGGAAGCCGCTGAGACGACAAAGAGAGTTGCCGGTAGTTTCAAGCGAAACCCTAACCTCTCTCTCCGAGATGCCGCAAATAAGCTGGGTGTATCGTCTACAACCGTGCATCGAGCCAAAAAACGAGCCGGACTATCGACTTACAAGAAGGTAGTGACTCCAAATCGCGATGATAAACAAAATACGACGGCCAAAGCGCGATCCCGGAGGCTGTACACGAGGATGCTGACGAAGTTTGACTGCGTGGTAATGGACGATGAAACCTACGTCAAAGCCTACTACAAGCAGCTTCCGGGACAGGAGTTTTATACGGCAAAAGGAAGGGGAAAGGTAGCAGATGTTTTCAAGCACATGAAACTGTCAAAGTTCGCAAAGAAATATCTGGTTTGGCAAGCCATCTGTACCTGTGGCTTGAAAAGCAGCATTTTCATAGCTTCCGGGACTGTCAACCAAGAAATTTACGTGAAAGAGTGTTTGAATAAACGTCTGCTGCCTTTCCTGAATAAACACGGTTGTTCCGTACTGTTTTGGCCGGATTTGGCATCTTGCCATTACGGTAAAAAGGCCATGGAGTGGTACGCCGCCAACAACGTGCAGGTGGTTCCCAAGGACAAGAACCCTCCCAACACGCCAGAGCTCCGCCCAATTGAGAAATACTGGGCTATTGTCAAGCGGAACCTAAAGAAGACCAAAAAAACTGCTAAGGGCGAGCAGCAGTTCAAGGCAAACTGGCTTTCTGCGGCGAAGAAGGTGGACAAGGTGGCTGTACAAAATCTGATGGCAGGGGTCAAGCGTAAGGCCCGGCAATTCGGATTTGGAAAAGCGGAAGCCTAACTGAATATTTTTCCTGAATTTTATACTAATTGAACTTGAAAAAGAAATTTAATTTGATTTTTTAAATAAACGATTTCACCGATTTACACGCGTTTTCCCTTGACCAAATTTTGACCGTATCACCCTTTAGCAGTCTGCAATACTTTAGAAATCTGAATTGCACTAAATTTCAGAATGTTAAGGTAATTCTGAAAATAGTTTACAGTGAAGTGTAAGTATGCAGTATGTGCAACCTTTCATTGAAGTGAAGACGGTATAAATTGTTTTTTGCAAACTCTGATGACAATTGCATGGAGATTTTGTGAAGAAAGGAAATAGTTAGAATTCGGAAGAGAAATCATAGAAAATTCTTATGTTGAAACTTAAGGAGAATGCTGATACGAATCGGGAGATTTTTTTTATATCTTTATTAAGGAGACTTTCAGCCCTAGGCTGGTTCGTCTCCGGAATCGGGAGAATAATTTCAATGGAATTCTTCCCAATGTTTTTATGGAGATTCATTTTTATCAAATTTTAAGAAATCTGGCCATTTCAAGTAAGTAATTTGGCAAAGTACTTGAGTACTTAGGAAATACTGAAGAGGATTTCAAAACAATTCTGATCTTACCTACAAAACAGTTCAAAGGATGAAGTCTGAGAAAAATGTGACGGTCATTCTGAAGAGCGTACCAAGGAAATTATTAAGAATAGAGATGGGCAAAACAGTTCAGTTCACAGAACCGTTCCTTGTAGAACCATTCCGCATAAAGAACTAGTTCTTTGGAACCGTTCTTCGCTCTTACAGATTTTTTCGTTATTTGTTTGTTTGAAAAAAATAATAGAAATGGCAAAAATAAATTTCAATCAATTTTATAATTTCCAAGCAACTTTTTCTTCTAAATAAAATAACCTATATTTTTGAAATCATATTTGAGTCTTTGGATTGTATTCATTGATTTATATTCGGTGATCGTTTTTACAGTTATATAATACCAAGATTTTCTTAAAGGTTATGATTAAGGAAAATAATTTTCGAAACGTTCGTGGCCTTCAATCTGCTCCTTCTTTCGTTGCATATCTGGCCTGTTTTAGAAAAAATGCGTTGAGAAACTGGTTCAACCGGACGCATGGAAGCAACACATGTAGAAGCATTTCCACCCTCACTTGATGCAATTTACGCGTTGTTCTCTCGAGAAATATTCGATGAGGAGCTCTGTTCGGATGTTGTCTCGGAAACATCGTCTTGGCTACTGGTGCTGCTCCTCTCCATAGGATTCTAAGGGAGTTTGCTTCTCAAATGCCGTTTTAAATTAGCACTGGAACCGGAAGACATTGCTATTGCAGAATGGCAATAACGGCACTTTCCTTTACCATCATCTTGCTTCACAAAATGGTACCAGATGCCACTGGTAGCTCTTCCTCGACCAGCCATTGCAGATCTAAATACAATTGATTTATAATATTTGAATTTATTGAACACGGAATACACGGTATAGGTATGACTATTAAGTGATTTTTAATTCACACAACGCGAGAAAGAAGAATTCTGTATGTCAGCGAATTGTGTTCTTTTACAATGAATGACGTTTATTCTCACAGCTTCTTACTTCTGTTGAGCAAAGGAATCAATAATTATTGACACAGCATAAGCGTTTTGCAATGACGGAGATGCTCTATCTCTTTTCTCCTATAGGAAATTCGTGCGTGAAACATGGCAGACTATTCTTTACTCTGTTAAATCTGTTAATCATTCTATGAGGAACTATCACTCTGTGCGTGAAGATCAAATCAAGCTAAAAATTGCTTTAGGCCCTGAGTAACATTGACAGATTCTCTTTGCCGACTTTCTCTTTGCATCCCCACGGCCATGTAAAGACATTCCCAGGTATTTTCAGCACACAGACCGATAAAAGAAGCTTATCGACGAACACAATAAGAAACGGTTATGTGCTCGAGCTATTAACGAAAGAGAAAGCCGACGTAGACAATCGATTAATGTTACTTAAGACCTAATGCAATGTTCAGCTTGAAATGCCCTCAACGTTAATTGAAAAAATAGAGATAAATGTTTATCCATTCATAACTTCATTATCTGCCGAGCGAACAACGGGAGAAATTATTGTCACAATAGACAAGTGCATGGATGGGTTTGAGTTCACTCACAATTCTAGACTAACATTTGAAAAGGACGTAATTCCAAAATGACCATATCGAGAAAATCGCTTCTGAATTTTGATGACCTAAAAATTAATCCTATTTCACGACTTTCCATTTTCTGGATGACTTTATAAGCTTAACATATAGTTAATAGTGTAATCTATCATCATGCATCACTAAAAACTCAAAAAAAGTTTTCTTTGTCGCGAAATCGAGAAGAAAAAATCATGCGCCCTGATAATTTCATACATGTTGTTACCCCCCGGATCTTCCACCCTTTGAACTGCCAACACTGGTGATACGCCGTGGAAGTACACCCTCGGGATTTTTTGTTTGTTGTTCCGCCTTGGTTCTTCGTTCGCAAATTTTGTGTGAGTGGAATTACGCCCGGAGATTTTTTGGTCTTCTTTTTGTTCGTTGTTTACACGTGAACTATCAATCGGATGCATTTGAAATTAATCGGGCGTGACTAGATACTACAGACTCAATACGTTTGGCATAATAAAACGATATAATTCGTAGTTCTGGTCCAAGGCGTAACAACCAGATGCATCATAGAGTTGAAAGTTGGAAATACGCCATGTAAGAAGAAACGTTTTTGATGATTTGAAGTGATATTTTCTTCTACTTTTCCGTGTTTATCGAGTAGTTTGTGAACTATTCTCTCTATATGTGGCAAAATAGGGTTTGTTTACATTTTGGCTCTTACGCCCCTTTCAAATGTTAGTCTAGAATTCGTTTTATTTTTCAAATGACGGGACGGGACGAATATTCGCGCCAAAGTGATGTTTTACCTCCTTCCACACACACGCTTATAAGATAAATAAACATCGTTAGAGTAAACATTGTCGCTAGAACCGATGGAAACTATTTTCTATATCTTTACTCCAACAGTGTCCATCATTTACGTGCATGCGAAAACAAGACCAAACAAAACAATTCTTTCTCTCACTATTTTGCATGAAATCGAAAATATACCTGTGCTATTGTTCGTTTGGCATACATGTCGTTCTCAGTCTTTTCAGTTCATTCTTTCTCGTTCTTGCTCTTCGTTCGTTCATTCTAGTTCATGCCGGGAGTACTCACCACTCAGAACGAACGAGAGCGACATACACTCTTATTGTGAACTAGCACTCTAATTCAGAACTACCGTTCTTTCACTCACTGACGGGATCTAGTTCTTCTGAACCGTTCGAGAACGAAGCGCCCATCTCTAATTAAGAATATTCCAAGAGAATTTCATAGAGAAAAATTGTGACAAAATTATGCCAATTCTTGGAAATTATTACCAGTTTGAGGGAATTGAGGAATGAGAGAGCGATTTATAAGGTAACGCTAAGCACTCTTAGAATGTTACTGAAAATGTTTGGATATTATCAAGATTAGTTTAGGGGAATCCAGAAAAGAAGTATGATGAAATTCTAGGATGATTCTTACTGAACTCTGAAAAAAAGGACGAAGATATTATGTGAAGAGTTCCAAGTTAGTTAAGACTAACAAAAAAATTAATGATCTGGGACCCAGGAAAATATAAATTCCAGTATTTAGAATCATTACAAGATCCTGAGACTTCAAAAATGACGCTTTCAGAATTTCATTTTAGTTATATAATAAAATTATTCTTTGGCATAAAATTATGTGTAATGGTCATGTGGAGTTACCCGTAGTTTAGGTAAAATGTGTAAGAGTACCACGATGTTACGCTTTGATTCTCACTTCAGCCAGGAGAATTTTAGTTTGAAATAAAATTGCCTACTGGTCTACTGGGTGTTGTGAGTTATATGATGCCAACAATTAAATTGTTAGTCTGATCAACCTCAAGGTAATATTAGAATTATTTAGAACCAATAAAACCTTTATGACATATTCTGCTACTGCATCAAATAGTAAGGACTAGATCGAATATTAGTTTAAAAAATCATTCCATCATTTAAATCAATTTTGAAATGCTGCGTAGTGGATATTTAAACTTTTTGGGAACACTGTGTCAATACTTTTCTTAACTTTTGGATGATTTTAGCAATGCTAACAAGTTGGCTTTACATTTTTTTTTAAACATGGTTTTCGTAAACATTCTAGTAGACTTTGAATAAATTCCAGATAATCATCCTGACCGATTTTTATGGGAGATTGGCACATCACTTTGATTTCAATAGCATTATAAACGGGATTTTTTTGGAGCATTCCAGATTTTTCCAGATTTTATATTTTGACTGGACCAGATTTTTCTGAAAATGACCTGGCAACGCTGGTTACATGCATGTACTCACTATTGACTACCTATTGGGTTTAAGTCGCTGCAGATTGATGAGGAGACGACGGTGGCGCGCGGTACCGAAGCTGCATACGCACTACTTCGGCCCCGAAACTATCGCGGATGCGATCATATGATGCGGATTGGTCTCACTCACCGGAAGCGCGGGCTTACCCGGGAACGCGGCACATGCGTTCGTTCGTCCGTACCCTCGACCACGTGTTGCATTGGTTGTTCGGTGTTGCGACGGGTACAGATGACGGTTTCGTTTGGCCGACCTGTCCAGGTCGCGTAGATTGACGGACGCGACCTCTTCCGACCACGTGTGCCTCGGGGATACTCCGAAGTCGACAGGTTGGGTCAAAAGCGGTCTCTCACGAAAGGTGGTGTGTCGGCAAATGGCCTACGCACGCTAGTATGTCGACCTATTTCGTGGCCTAGGAATTACTACATTTACATCGTAAACTTCTGGATCCACACACTTTGCCGCCCACTGCACTTCGCTAGCTAGAGTTTGCCTAACTTGTCACTAAAGGAAAGGGAAATATTTTAACAATCCTACTAGGGATTCTCATGTCGCTAACTACCTGTTTTAACACACCACGACACGATTTAAGAAACCGACCACTCTTGCCTCTTCCACAAGTCGATTCGAATTGAACGATCCAAGCTTGGACATTCCTCAGTTAGCCGCTAGTACAGAACTTTGCCTAGCTTGTCAACGCGCCATTTTGTAGTTATTATCCTTTCCCACGCATGATGCAAAGCTCTCAGTATGGCACTGGTCCAACACTTCAGTATGTGAAAGTCATGAATTGTTTTCCTCCAGAAAATGGTGATTAGCTCTCCATTCCAAAATCCATACCTTTCATTTTTATCAAAAGACCGCAACGGAATGTTCCAAATCAAGCACATCACCGATTTTGAGTCCTCAATTACTCAGAAAAATTTCCATATGATGTATTCAATTGCCTCCGTAACAAGCATCCGTTATTTTGAAGGATTTTAATAAGCCTCTGCAATGAACTGCAAGAATGGTTTCACCAAATATTTCGAAGACAGTTGGCAATAGACATTTTTTCCTTATTGCCTACCCTCCAAACTCAATAAACCTCAACAAGTAAAAATAACAAACAAAAACAAATCCCCTCCCTTCTCTCTGGCAAAGATACGAACGGCGGAAATATCACCGCAATGGTGCTGACAAAGCCATTTTCTCGGAACCAATGCACGAATTACTTTCTCCCCCTTCATAATCGGCAAGTCTCAACTTTTTTGCGCTTCCTCCGCTCCATTTTTCAATCTCAATGGTTCTACACGAACGATCAAACCGACTCTAAATTGAGTTAAATTTTCCGGACTTTTCCAGGAAAAACTTTTCGAATATGAGGAAAATCCATAAAAATTTTACTCAGTGTAGAAGGGTACACTAGCAGACTGAGTGATACCTCGCATCGATTTTCCTTGTATTCCAAAAGCCCAGAAAATTAAACTAACTATAATGTTGCGTCAGCCTGATCGTCCGTGTATCTGAAAATTCGATTACCACCCATTCAGAAAAAGCTCATCGATTTCCAAAAGTGTGATGCCGGCGTTAACAACCCCCTCCTTCAGTGATCGAAAACGGCGCGGTGCCAAAATGTAAGGAAATTTGTTTTTCCTGTGTGAATTGTACCCACGAAAAGCAAGGGAAGGATCGGAAGCAATAATCAAAAAGTTCCACCTGGGCCTACCTTCCGTGGTTCAGCGGCAACATGCCCAAAAAAAAAATGAAAATGGTAGGCGAATGGTTTCACGTTCAGATTAAATTTTGCGGTTTCCTGTTCGTGGGATTGAATGGTGCTAGAAAAGGACGCTGGGAAACGGATGGCTCCCTCAGGAACGTGGAAAGAAATATATGCTAGGGCATTACTTTTATGGATCCCAACCTGCCCGCGGCAGGTTCTGGGAATTGAATTGGAAGCGTGTTTTTCGATCTTTGAAAGCGAAAAGTTTTCTTCGGTGGAGGCTAATGTAGAAACAAACACCTTTATTGATGGCAGTTCATGTTTATTTTTCTCTTAAATTGACATGCACTCAAAGGGATTATTTGTTTACGAAGAATCGTTCGATTTTTTGCGTTTTAAATCGACCACTTTGGTGAGCAGTTCCACACCAAATGACGAATCGGAAAAGCTAGACTATGCATAATTGTTGGTTATGGGCAATGATTCACATTTTTGCTGAATTTCTGTCAAACCAATCCATTGTAAAATTTTCAAAATGGCGCATTTGATATAAAAAAATAGCACGAAAACGGCACTTCTAATTGTTTTGACGTCTAAAACATAGCTGTCAAGAAAAATAATGTTTTTCTTGTAAAAATATACGAAACATTTTTGTAATTTCAAGTTAAAATTCGTCAACAAATTTTTAAAACCTATGTATCCCAAAATGTCCATGTCTGATTTTTGAAAAATAAATATCAAGAAGATGTTTTTAAAATAATATATAAATATAAATAAATTACCAATTAGAAAAAAGCACGACCTACTCCGATTTGCTTAAAATTTTGTTTTATTGTGTGTTATGGGCAATCATTCACATTTTTACAAAAATTCGATCATTTTGGATGTGATTTTTTTTTATTTTAAATAGCGTCGTTGTCATTTTTTAATGAATGGTTGTACGAAAACGTAAATTATTATTTAAATGACGTTTGGTATAAAGTTATAGAGAAAAAATACTTTCTGGGAAAAATATACATGAAATTGCGCAGTAGGCTCTGCCCGCGAACGGTTGGTTTTAATTTCGCTGTCACAAATTTCGTGTTTTCCGCGTGATTTTTGGCTTGTACCAAGGCAAAAATAAATTCGTTTTCATTATTATCACATGTATAAAATGAAGATTTATCATGATGAGTATATCAGTGTTGTAATATTTTAAATTATTGTGAAAACTCCCGGGCAATAATTCGAGTTGAATAGTTGTGTTGCTGTAGCGTCCGCCAGTGGTTTGTGCTTCGGTTGGTTTTTCTATTCGCGTATTTCGGTGCTATGCCTCCACTCCCGGAAGATAAGTTTGCCGTGTCTTTTTACGATTTTGATGTTGGCATTATGCCCTCCGGACAATAGCCGGGAATAGTAGCTTACAGGTTACAATATTCAAGAGGAGATACGAAAAACTTCGAAAAGTGATAGCAGAGCGTAAAATTATTGACTGCCTAGGCTGAGTGTAAAAGCACTGCACTATTCAATCGATTGCTCTGTGCAGACCACTTGTACACAGAAATTCAAAACAACCCAAAATTAAGTTCTTTTCACTCATCTTCCATGTTCCGTACGATAAGCCAAATTTGGGTAAACCGGCTCAAAGTAGTTTGCATTTAAGCACGGCAAAAAAAATTACCCATCGCTAAGTTATTTTCAATTTTTTCTACCCAAAATTAAGTTCAATTAACTCAAATTTGGGTACATCGCATATTACTCAATTTTGGCTTCTCGTACGGAACTAGACGGTTGAGTCGAATCTTTCGTTCTATTTTTGAAAACAATAGCGAGAGTAAATGAAACGGGCAGAGGTCAAATAACTCAAATTTGAGTTTAAAAAACCCTTTGGCCCAGACCTTATATAAACGTCATTGACTCACGAGCAGGCGACGCACACCGCTTGTCTTCGCTCACACAGCATGTAATTGAGTCATTTTTCCATAGAAAATATCTAGATAGAGCTGGAATTAGGGCATAACAGCTTTTGTAAACAATGACTTCTATCGATGATTTCTAGGAACTCAAGGCAGGCCCACGCCGACGAATATAACCATCGGATAGGGGAAGTCTTTCCCTACCCGATGAGGATGTTGGTTTGCGTTGGCGAGCCTTGAATTTCTAGAAATCATCGATAGAAGTAATTGTTTACAAAAGCTGTTAGGCCCTAATTCCAGCTCTATCTTGATGTAAGCGCAGTCATTCAAAGCAAATATTGAATATTGGGTACCATCACGGCAGAATAAATGTGTTGACTGAGCTACTGACTGAGTGCTCGGCTGTCAGTGACTCGTTTACCTCTCAATCATTCAGACTCTCACGAGGCAGTGAATGATGAGGCAGTTCATATTCACATCAAAATGACTCAATGAACCTGACTGTTTTGCGCACTGAGTGATAGAGAAAGAGAGAAAAGAGCATTCCACCACAGATGCCGATTATTCAATAGAACTCAACGAGAATCGAGATGACAAATATTCAGCAGCAAATACACAATACATAAGCGGTGAGATCTACCTTATTACAACTAGATATAGAAATATGAAATGCATCCTACTAAATACGTGCCATCTACAAAGCAGGATTTGCAATATACATTTTATATCGGTACTACGTGTATGCGGGGCTTGTTGTTAGTGAAAGTAACCTCGGAATGGACGTGAGTGACCAGGCATTCTGAAATGAGTTACTCAATCTCAACAGAGCTATCACCTTTCAACTTCCGGGCTAAAATTGTTTGCAATGGGATCAGTATAAGATAATAATAGATTATATTGCAAATATTTTTCTTCCATAAAAACACTGCCGGACAGTGGAAGTTGGATTGTATAGACATACATAATATAGTAATTTTATGTAAAAATTCCAAATATTAAAAATTCAAATATGTCAAGAAGTACATCTCTATTTTTTTTAATCTCATAAAAATGCAAATCTTTAGAGTACTTCAAACCATGGATACTTTAAAATTGACGAAAATTGTTGAATGAGAACTTTTGCATTGTACGAGTTAGGTAAAAAAGTGTGCGTTTGTCTAGTAATGGCGCATTAATGACCCTTCGTTCATTTTCAACTTCTTTTCAATTTTCATACTGTCGTACTCTAGCGGAACTATCAAACTATCCTCTAGCTAATAAATTATCAAACTAAAGCTTCATGAGCGCTAGCACTTCCAACCAACTCTGAAGAACTTTTGGTCAAATTTTTTAATCAAAAATGTTCTGAAGTGCATGCTTGGCATGCACAGTTGTACACACCAACTGCGCATTTGTTCATAACTTTTCACTCAGTTGTTGAAATTTAGTTTTCTTTAAAGTAATTGATAGATTAGGATCATAGTTTGCTGTAGACATGCAAAGAGTAGGTAAATCTTATCATTTGAATCAACACCAATGAATTTTTACCCTTAAAGTCCGAGATGTGCAACGAGCATTTCTCACTTAATTTTTGCAACGCAAAATCAGATACAGTTTATTGTTAGAATTAAAATCAACTTTTTTTTACGTATCTATAAGAACTTAAAATCTATTCTATCGACTGCTTCAAACAGAACTATGTTTCGTCAACTCTGTGCAAAGTTATTAGCAAATGAGCAGTTCGTGAGCAAAACTGTGTATGCCAAGCATGCTGAAGTGTTTCAGTACTTTCCAAACTGATTTTAAACACCTCTGAAGTTATTTATTAAATTCGGAAGCAATTCCAAATTTTTCCAAGCAATTTCCAAAATGATTCCGAGTTTTTCTTAAGTGTCTCCGATAATTTCTGAAGTTAGTCAGTACATTGTGAAGTGATTGAAAACTTTTCTAAAATGATTCAATTCTTTTAGAAGTAATTCAGTACTTGCGGAAGTAATTTCTATCTTTTCCGGAGTAATTCATTACTTTCAAAAGTGAATCCAAAATTTTCTGAAGATTTTCAGTACTTTCCAAAGTGATTCTAACTGGAGTGATTCTAACTGGAGTGATTCTAACTGGAGTGATTCTAACTGGAGTGATTCTAACTGGAGTGATTCAGTAAATTCTGAAGTAATGCCAAACATTTCTAAAGTGATTCAGCACTTTCTGAAGTGATTCCCAACTTTTTTTAATCGATTCAGTACGTACAAAAGTGACTCCCGAACATTTTTAAAGTGATTCAATACACTTAGAAGGTATTCAGCACTTTTCGAAGTGAGTGAATTTTTTTTTTAAGTAATTGAGCACTTTTCGAAGAGAGTCTAAACTTTTCTGAAACGGCTTCGAACTTTTCAAGTTACAAGTTTCATCTGATATGATTCAGTACTTTTCAAAGTGATTCGGAATTTGTATGAAGCGATTCATTCCTTTTCGAAGGGACTCCGAACATCCCTTAAGGAATTTAATATTTTCAGAAGTGATTCCAAATACTTCTGAAGTGATAAACTACTTTCCGAAGTGACTCCAATCATTTCTAAACTGATTCAGTGCTTTCCAAAATGAATCCGAGTTTTTCTAAAGTGATTCCGATCATTTCTGAAGTTAGTCAGTACGTTTTGAAGTGATTAACATCTTTTCTAAAATGATTCAGTTCTTCTAGAAATGATTCAGTACTTCCGAAAGTATTTTCTATCTTTTCCGGAATGATTGAGTACTTTCCAAATCCAAAATTTTCTGAAGATTTTCAGAACTTCCCAAAGTGATTCTTAACTCTTCTGAAGTGATTCAGTAGATTCTGAAGTAATTCAAATTTTTTCTAAAGTGATTCAATACTTTCTGAATTGATTCCCAACTTTTCTGACTCGGTTCAGTTCGTTTAAAAGTGATTCCGAAAATTCCAAAAGTGATACAATACATTCCGAAGAGATTAAGCACATTCCGAAGTGAGTGAAAACATTTCTGATGTAATTGAGCATTTTCCAAAGTGAGTCCAAACTTTAATGAAGTGATTTTGAACTATGTATAAGTTATTTAGAACTTCCTGATATGATTCAGTACTTTCCGAAGCGATTCCGAACTTTTATGAAGCGATTCAGTCCTTTTCGAAGCGATTCCGAACATTCCTGAAGTGATTCAGTATTTAGCGAAGTTGTTCCGAACATATCTGGAGTGATAAACTACTTTCCGAAGAGACTCCAAACATTTTAAAGTGATTTCGTATTTTCCAAAATGAATCCGATTTTTTTCTAAAGTGATTCCGATCATTTCTGCAGTTAGTCAGTACGTGGTGAACTGATTACCAACTTTTCTAAAATGATTAAGTTCTTTTAGAAATGATTCAGTACTTCCGGAAGTAATTTCAAACTTTTCCAGAATGATTCAGTGCTTTCCGGAGTGAATCCAACATTTTCTGAATATTTTCAGTACTTTCCAAAGTGATTCTAAACTCGTCTGAAGTGATTCAGTAGATTCAGGAGTGATTTTAAACATTTCCGGAGTGATTCAGTACTTTCCGAAGAAACTTTGAACATTTCTAAAGTGATTCAGTACTTTCTGAAGTGATTCCCAACTTTTCTGACTCGGTTCAGTTCGTTTAAAAGTGATCCCGAAAATTCCAAAAGTGATACAATGCATTCCGAAGAGATTAAGTACATTCCGAAGTGAGTGAAAACATTTCTGATGTAATTGAGCACTTTCCGAAGTGAGTTAAAACTTTTATGAAGTGATTTTGAACTGTTTATAAGTTATTTAGAACTTCCTGATATGATTCAGTACTTTCCGAAGTGATTCCGAACTTTTATGAAGCGATTTAGTCCTTTTCGAAGTGATTCCGAACATATCTGGAGTGATTAACTACTTTCCGAAGAGACTCCAAACATTTTAAAGTGATTCCTTATTTTCCAAAATGAATCCGATTTTTTTTTCTAAAGTGATTCCGATCATTTCTGCAGTTAGTCAGTATGTTGTGAAGTGATTACCAACTTTTCTAAAATGATTAAGTTCTTTTAGAAATGATTCAGTACTTCCGGAAGTAATTTCAAACTTTTCCAGAATGATTCAGTGCTTTCCGGAGTGAATCCAACATTTTCTGAATATTTTCAGTACTTTCCAAAGTGATTCTAAACTCGTCTGAAGTGATTCAGTAGATTCAGGAGTGATTTTAAACATTTCCGGAGTGATTCAGTACTTTCCGAAGAAACTTTGAACATTTCTAAAGTGATTCAGTACTTTCTGAAGTGATTCCCAACTTTTCTGACTCGGTTCAGTTCGTTTAAAAGTGATCCCGAAAATTCCAAAAGTGATACAATGCATTCCGAAGAGATTAAGTACATTCCGAAGTGAGTGAAAACATTTCTGATGTAATTGAGCACTTTCCGAAGTGAGTTAAAACTTTTATGAAGTGATTTTGAACTGTTTATAAGTTATTTAGAACTTCCTGATATGATTCAGTACTTTCCGAAGTGATTCCGAACTTTTATGAAGCGATTTAGTCCTTTTCGAAGTGATTCCGAACATATCTGGAGTGATTAACTACTTTCCGAAGAGACTACAAACATTTTAAAGTGATTCCTTATTTTCCAAAATGAATCCGATTTTTTTTTCTAAAGTGATTCCGATCATTTCTGCAGTTAGTCAGTATGTTGTGAAGTGATTACCAACTTTTCTAAAATGATTAAGTTCTTTTAGAAATGATTCAGTACTTCCGGAAGTAATTTCAAACTTTTCCAGAATGATTCAGTGCTTTCCGGAGTGAATCCAACATTTTCTGAATATTTTCAGTACTTTCCAAAGTGATTCTAAACTCGTCTGAAGTGATTCAGTAGATTCAGGAGTGATTTTAAACATTTCCGGAGTGATTCAGTACTTTCCGAAGAAACTTTGAACATTTCTAAAGTGATTCAGTACTTTCTGAAGTGATTCTAAACTCTTCTGAAGTGATTCAGAAGATTCAGAAGTGATTCCAAGCTTTTACGGAGTGATTCAATAATTTCCGAAGAGACTTTGAACATTTCTAAAGTGATTTGGTACTTTCAACTTTTCTGAATAGATAAAGTACGTTCAAAAGTGATTCCGAACATTCCAAAAGTGATACAATACATTTCAAAGGGATTCAGTACTTTCCTAAATGAGTCAAAGCTTTTCTGAAGTGATTTTGAACTTTTCAACAGTTATTCAGTACTTTCTGATATGATTCAGTACTTTCCGAAGTAATTCCGAACTTTTATGAAGCGATTCAGTCCTTTTCGAAGCGACTCCAAACATTCCTGAAGTGATTCAGTATTTACCAAAGTGATTCCAAACATTTCTGAAATGATGAACTACTTTCCGAAGTGACTCCAAACATTTCTAAAGTGATTCAGTACTTTCCAAAAAGTATCCGAGTTTTTATAAAGTGATTCCTATCAATTCTGAAGTTAGTCAGTACATTGTGAAGTGATTTCAAACTTTTCTAAAATTATTCAGTTCTTTTAGAAATGATTCAGTACTGACGGAAGTGATTTCTATCTTTTCTGGAGTGATTCAGTGCTTTCCAAAGAGATCCCACAATTTAATGCAAATTTTCAGTACTTTCCAAAGTGATTCTAAACTCTTCTGAAGTGATTGAGTAAATTCTGAAATAATTCCAAACTTTTCCGAAGTGATTTAGTACTTTCCGAAGCGACTCCGAACATGTCTAAAGTGATTTCT
Source organism: Ochlerotatus camptorhynchus (assembly GCF_037179485.1). NCBI lineage: Eukaryota > Metazoa > Arthropoda > Insecta > Diptera > Culicidae > Ochlerotatus > Ochlerotatus camptorhynchus. The sequence continues at coordinate 15,276,134 of NW_027040818.1, read as the reverse complement.
TTTCTGACTCGATTAAGTTTGTTCAAACGTGATTCTGAACATTCCAAAAGTGAAACAATACATTCCGAAGTAATTAAGTACATTTCGAAGTGACTGAAAACATTTACGATGTGATTGAGCACTTTCCGAAGTGAGTCCAAACTTTTCTGAAGTTATTTCGAACTGTTTATAAGCTATAAAACTTTATGAAATGATTCAGTACTTTCCGAAGTGATCCCGAACTTTTATGAAGCGATTCAGTCCTTATTTAAGTGACTCGAAACATTCCTGAAGTGATTCAGTATTTACCGAAGTGATTCCAAACATTTCTGAAGTGATAAACTACTTTCCGAAATGACTCCAAACATGTCTAAAGTAATTCAGTACTTTCCAAAATGTATCCGAGTTTTTTTCTAAGTTATTCCGATAATTTCTGAAGTTTGTCAGTACATTGTGAAGTGATTGCAAACTTTTCTAAAATTATTCAGTTCTTTTAGAATTGATTCAGTACTGACGGAAGTGATTTCTATCTTTTCTAGAGTGATTCAGTACTTTCCAAAGTGAACCCAAAATTTAATGAACATTTTCAGTACTTTCAAAAGTGATTCTAAACTCTTCTGAAGTGATTGAGTAGATTTGGAAATTCCAAACTTTTCCGAAGTGATTCAGTACTTTCTGAAGTGATTCCCAACTTCAGTTCGTTCAAAAGTGATTCCGAACATTCCAAAAGTGATACAATACATTCCAAAGTGATTCAGTACATTCAGAAGTGAGTCAAAACAAACGACTACGAACATTACTGCAGTGATTCAGTATTTACCAAAGTGATTCCGAACATTTCTGAAGCAATAAACTACTTTCCGAAGTGACTCCAAACCTTTCTAAATAAACTGATTCAGCGCTTTCCAAAATGTATCCGATTTGTTCTAAAGTAATTCCTATAATTTCTTTAGTTAGTCAGTACATTTCGAAGTGATGGCAAACTTTTCAAAAATGATTCAGTTGTTTTAGAAATGATTCAGTACTGACGGAAGTGATTTCTAACTTTTCCGGAGATTATCCAAAATTTTCTGAAGATTTTCAGCACTTTCCAAAGAGACTTTAAACTGTTCTGAAGTGATTGAGTAAATTATGAAGTAATTCCAAACTTTTCCGAAGTGATTCAGTTCTTTCGAAGAGACTCCAAACATTTCTGAATCGATTCTGTACATTCTGAAGCGATTCCCAACTTTTCTGAACTGATTAAGTGCGTTCAAACGTGATTCAGAACATTTCTAAAGTGATACAATACATTCCAAAAGTACTTTCCAAAGTGAGTCCAAACTTTTCTGAAGTAATTGCGAACTTTTCATAATTTATTCAGTACTTTCCTAAGTGATTCCGACCTTTTATGAAGCGATTCAGTCCTTTTCGAAGGGATTCCGAACATTCCTGTAGTGATTCAGAATTTTCAAAACATTTCTAAAGTGATAAACTACTTTCCGAAGTGACTCCAAACATTTCTTAAGTGATTCAGTACATTCCAAAATGAATCAGAGTTTTCTAAAGTGATTCCGATTATTTCTGAAGTTAGTTAGTACATTGTGAAGGGATTGCAAACTTTTCTAAACTCATTCAGTTCTTTTAGAAATGATTGAGTACTGACGGAAGTGATTTCTATCTTTTCTGAAGTGATTCAGTACTTTTCAAAGAGAATCAACAATTTTCTGAAGATTCTCAGTACTTTCCAAAGTGACTCGAAACTCTTTTGAAGTGATTGAGTAAATTATGAAGTAATTCCAATCTTTTCCGAAGTGATCCAGTACTTTCCGAAGAGACTCCGATCATTGTTGAATCGATTCAGTACTTTCTAAAGTGATTCCCAACTTTTCTGATTTGATTCAGTACGTTCAAAAGTGATTCCGAACATTTCTAAAGTGAATTTGAAGTAATTGAGCACTTTCTGAAGTGAGTCCAAACTTTTCTGAAGTGATTGCAAACTTTTCATAATTTATTCAGTACTTTCCTAAGTGATTCCGACCTTTTATGAAGCGATTCTGTCCTTATTGAATGGACTCCGAACATTCCTGTAGTGATTCTGAATTTTTCAATCATTTCTGAAGTGATAAACTACTTTCCGAAGTAACTCCAATTTTTTTTTTAAGTGATTCCGTACTTTCCAAAAGGAATCCGAGTTTTTCTTAAGTGATGCCGATCATTTAGTCAGTACATTTTGAAGTGATTAAAAACTTTTCTAAGATGATTCAGTTATTTTAGAAGTGATTCAGTACTTGCGAAAGTGATTTCTAACTTTTTCAAAGAGACTCCGAACATTTCTAAATTAATACAGCACTTTCTGGAGTGATTCCCAACTTTTCTGATTTGATTCAGTTCGCTCAAAAGTGATTCCGAACATTTCTAAAGTGATACAATACATTACGAAGTGATTCAGTACTTTCCGAAGTGAGTGAAAACATTTTTGAAGTAGGTAATTGAGCACAGGAGTGAAAACGATTCTGAAATGATTTCGAACTTTGTATAGGTTATGCAGTACTTTCTGAAATGATTCAGTACTTTCCGAAGTGATTCCGAAGTGGTGAGATCACACCCCATACGCACTCCTGATGTTTTTCATCCACACAAAATTTAAGCTATCCAAAAAATTATCAAATTTAAATATACCCAAACTCCCTGTTATTTCAATGCAATCTCTCAAAATTTTCTTAAGATCAATAGTCACTTAGAACATCCGTCTGTTACTTGAAAATCATCCAAAAAATCATCAAGTTTCTATCGAGACCCTAAGCACTGTGCTGTTGCAATTCAACGTTTAAACAAATCAACAACACCCAAAGTTTTCTCAATCTAAGTCCCATGTTTTGTAAAAATTGAGCATTTTTTTAAATTATGACAAGTTCCGTTTCCCAAAAAAATTCCATACAAACTTTATAGCTCTCCCGCCAATCCAGATCGTAACCGAATTCGATCATATATGGCACAGTTGCTAAGGACCTCAATACGAATCGAAAGAGCTTTGGGAAGCCACGGGTTTTGATCCACCCTAATGTGCAGTTAGTTTAGCTTCTATTTTTTCCAAACCTGACTACGTCTGGCTGCAATTGATAAAACTTTTAAGTCTTTATACTTCCGTAAAGCAAATCGCGGAATGATAAATGTGACACATTAAAGCGCCAACCAATCGTTTCCAAGTTCCTTGCTACATCAAACATCATCTCCCGGTAAGTTCGCAGCAAACTATGCAACCTTGTTTCCCGGAAAGACACTTTCCCACACTCGGACCCACCCAAAATCCATTTGTCACACGGCAAACCCGACGAAAGCACCTGCAAACATCCCATAGCTTATTCCTGCTCATCCTCGATCCCATTATTTTCCCTGAGCTTGGAAGCAAGCATACGTACGCACAAAGGAAGGCTGTTAAAGTAGTTCCAGGAAAACAACCAACCGTCCTACATAGCTTTCCCGGGTCTTTCTGTCGGTGACGGTTGTAGTTACATGAAGGAGCAGCCCCGGAAGACGGAAGAAAGGCAAAATAGTCGCCCATAAATCACCAGCATTATGAAACATTACCCCATGTATACTGTAACTACTACCAAGAACCAACCCACCCGCCCACTCTGGGACTGAAACTGAAAGAATGCAGATGTCCTCCCACAGACCTACACGCGCGCGCGTGTTACCACTCTACGTGCTCTCCAAGGACTCAAACGAGCAGCCTGAGGGGTGTGGGTGGGCTTGGAGCAGGAGGTCAATCCCTTTCACCCCTTCTCATCGTCATGAATGCATAAGTAGCAGAACCCTCTTCAACCACTTCACCACTGCAATCAGCGACGGAAGCCGATAGCAACGACAGACAGGACTGAGGTTTATGCGCTCTTGAGGGACTCTTTTTTTTCTTTCTGAAAGATTTTACTACTAACCGATAGAGAAAATAAAATCCACTTTATTGAACACGGCCGGGAACCCTCTTCTGGTTCCAATAGATGGCGGCATCGACGATGCTGGTTCCCCGGATGAAATCCACGGCAACTATGTTCGCCGTCGGGCCCAGTTCTTCAAAGTACCACTTGGTTACGGACCGATTGACGGAATCGGCCATCTTCCGGAGGCCTCCGTAGCGATCGGTGATGATTCCCCACGGATCCGGCGTAAGTTCTGCCATATCGGCTACCGGACGGTTAGTGTACCCGAAAAAGTGTCTCGTGTGCACCTTGAATAGGAAGGATTTAAGCTCTTCCATACTCTGAACGTCACCCCACTTCTGCTCAGCCGAACGCCAAACCACATCCGCATAGGACCTCATGGCGTACTCGTGATCGTAGCACAGGATCACCGTTTTGTTCCTGGCCCAGATGTCCGATAGGCGTCCGTACCAGCTAATCGACGGATCTGCCATTACGTCATGGAGGGTTTCATTCAAGAACCTGATCAACTTGTCATGAACGTCGTACTGTTTCCCGAATCCCACCGGGAACTCCTGCACGTCCACAATGATAATCTCATTCGTTTCCAGGGCATAATCTCGAATCTGCTGCAGTATCTGCTTCAAGGGATGCAGCCGCGTAATTCCATGATTTGCCCAAAATTGCGGATTCGATACCTGGTAGTAGCCAACCCGCAGATCAATGTATCGAACACCCTGCAGCAGCTGTTTCCGGATGTCATCGTCCTGCGTCAGCGAATACTTGGTAACGATGTTCTCCTGGTAGTAGGCATTCTTCTTGTACGACGCGGAATCGTGCGTTCCCGGTATGAACAGTTCCCTCATGCGGAATTGGCCCACGTGCGGCCGCAAATCGTTCATCCAGGTGGGGTACAGCTTCATGCAGTGCTCAGACAGAATGGTGCCATTTGCGTTGATGAAGTATGCATAGTACCCGTGACAGCTCGTCGTAATGTCCGCCTGGTCCAGCCACTCGCGGTTGTAGAATATGTCTGAAACGAAACACACCGAGAAGGGAGGAAGCTGTACATGAGTCAGATTGCGCTAATTGGACAAGATTGCCTCTGCCGTTGCTGCCACGGTGACGTGACTATAATTAGACGTGAGAGTGCGGGAGTAGCGAGTATGATTCACGTCCGTCGTGAGTCAGGTGGTTCCCATGGTAAATCGGAACCATCGCTAATTTGCATAATGTGATAAAAATTGAATTACACATTTCGCGCCATTTTGCGTCATAAACAAATACAACTTAAATTCCAATCAAGCATCTGCATCATCAGGTGGTCCATTCGGAAAATGGGTGGTAATTTCAACCATAACAATCGAACCGACCGCAACGGGTGCGGTCAGGCCAGGACCTAATTGAAATCACATCTATACTCCCACCATTTCGCTCAAACCAATCAATTGTCCAATATTGAAACAATCATGCAAATTAAAAATTGCAACCGAGTAAATATGTATAACTGTGCCCCTGGACAATCATGTGTGCCATCACAGAGGATGGCTCTGTGATTTTCCATAAATGTATGTACACCCGCAAGAGCACACGATTCGAAGATTTTTAATTTCAATCGTTTGTGTTCGATTGACTTCCACTCGGAGTTGGCGATTAATTGAGCAGAAATTCATAATTTGGATAATATATAATTCAGCTCGGTGGGTTCCATTGGTGGATGGAGTGGTTGTTTAAAACGGATTTAACTGTATTCAATGGGACAGTTTCCAATCAAGCGTATGCAAATCAACAACAGTCAGAATCTTAAAAGCTTCGTTAAAACCACCATAAAACTGCTATTCTAATGGCAGCCTCCATATTTGCTGTTTGCCAAATCAATGTGCGGTCTTGGAAAATACTGTTCTGCTTGATTTTGTTGAGTTTCATTTCAGATATGAACGTCATTGAGCAATTACTGAAATTTCGACAAGAAAATTAATATTTTCATCCCGTTTCCAATACATTGCAGTATACCATTTTTAAAATTCAGGTGCAACACCAAACCGCAATCTTCTTTTTTCATATTGGATACAGCTGTCGGGAATTAAATCTAAATAAAATTTAGAGGCGAATGAATTGGTTAAAATGGAAAACATCTGAAATAAAATAATAATAATGATAATAATAATAATATGAAAAAAAAATAATAAAAATAATAATAATAATAATAATAATAATAATAATAATAATAATAATAATATTAATAATAATACTAATAATAATAATAATAATAACAATAATAAAAATAATGATGATTCTCCAGAATCCTTTGATTCTCCAAAAAAAATTAGATTCTCCAGAATCCCTTGATTCTTCAGAATCCCTTGAGTCTCCAGTATCCCTTGAGTCTCCAGAATCCCTTGATTCTCGCGAATCCCTTGATTCTCGCGAATCCCTTGATTCTTGTGAATCCCTTGATTCTTGTGAATCCCTTGATTCTCGCGAGTCCCTTGATTCTCCAGAATCCCTTGATTATCCAGAATCCCTTGAATTCTCCAGAATCATTTGATTCTCCAAATCCCTTGATTTTTCAGAATTCAACAGGGTTTCTTTTGATTCCCTTAACTACCAAGATTATGTGCATATACTTGATTCTCCATTCGTTTATTTAAAAAATCAAATTAAATTTCTTTTTCAAGTTCAATTAGTATAAAATTCAGGAAAAATATTCAGTTAGGCTTCCGCTTTTCCAAATCCGAATTGCCGGGCCTTACGCTTGATCCCTGCCATCAGATTTTGTACAGCCACCTTGTCCACCTTCTTCGCCGCAGAAAGCCAGTTTGCCTTGAACTGCTGCTCGCCCTTAGCAGTTTTTTTGGTCTTCTTTAGGTTCCGCTTGACAATAGCCCAGTATTTCTCAATTGGGCGGAGCTCTGGCGTGTTGGGAGGGTTCTTGTCCTTGGGAACCACCTGCACGTTGTTGGCGGCGTACCACTCCATGGCCTTTTTACCGTAATGGCAAGATGCCAAATCCGGCCAAAACAGTACGGAACAACCGTGTTTCTTCAGGAAAGGCAGCAGACGTTTATTCAAACACTCTTTCACGTAAATTTCTTGGTTGACAGTCCCGGAAGCTATGAAAATGCTGCTTTTCAAGCCACAGGTACAGATGGCTTGCCAAACCAGATATTTCTTTGCGAACTTTGACAGTTTCATGTGCTTGAAAACATCTGCTACCTTTCCCCTTCCTTTTGCCGTATAAAACTCCTGTCCCGGAAGCTGCTTGTAGTCGGCTTTGACGTAGGTTTCGTCGCCCATTACCACGCAGTCAAACTTCGTCAGCATTGTCGTGTACAGCCTCCGGGATCGCGCTTTGGCCGTCGTATTTTGTTTATCATCGCGATTTGGAGTCACTACCTTCTTGTAAGTCGATAGTCCGGCTCGTTTTTTGGCTCGATGCACGGTTGTAGACGATACACCCAGCTTATTTGCGGCATCTCGGAGAGAGAGGTTAGGGTTTCGCTTGAAACTACCGGCAACTCTCTTTGTCGTCTCAGCGGCTTCCGGTTTTCGATTTCCCCCCGATCCAGACTTCCTGGCTGTCGACAAACGTTCCCCAAACACTTTAGTAACATTTGTAACGGTTGATTTGGCAACTTTTAGCGATTTTGCCAACTTTGCGTGCGAGTAGTTCGGATTTTCGCGATGCGCGAGCAAAATTTTGATACGCTGCTCTTCTTGCTTGGACGGCATTTTGACAACTGAAGAGTGAATTCCAAAATCAAAATAGGAGCAACATTCTACACACACACACCTTCAAAATGAGGGGTGTTCAGGTTTTTTAAATGCAAAATTGAAAGAAATACGTCAAGTTGATATTGACCAAATTTTGACCGTATCACCCTTTAGATTCTGTATAGAATGTTTCTTTAAAATAAATCGTTTAAGGTGTCCCTTGGTTCAGGGGCGCGTTCTGCCAGATTGTCTAGACAGATTTCATGTGTGATTAAGTGATGACACTTGTCATTGTTATGAGAAATTCACATTAAAAGGTACGTTTCATATTTCACCACATGTAGTTCCAAACAGCCTGAATGAAATGTGGCGCTTGTGAAGATCACTTGAAGATACGATATGAATATTGTAAATGGTTGTATAAACCATAAGTAAATGCTTCCAGAATCTAGGCAAGATATCAAATTGAAAACTGTGATAATTGTAAGTCAAAAAATTGTTATGTTGCATTTAAATACTTTAAATCGTGTTAAATTTAAATTTTTCCCTCATTTCACATCCGTCGAACCATTCTGAACGACCATCCTGTTGTGGTTATATCACAGTATTACTAATAATGTATGTATTTATATCTTTTGTGGTACCATGGAGTCAACAAAGTAAAAGTGAAAGGAGTGCAGCAAAATTGAGCACATGCGATACGAAAATGGAGTGATGCTCGTCAAGAAAATACCCGGAGATTGGCACTGTCTATTTTCATCAAACAAAGATAATAGACTTACGTAAACGAAGTAGGTATCCGTCCAAGGAAAAATGTCAACGACAACAAAGGTAAGTGGTTGGTGAGGTAAGGTTGATCAAATATTGATTAAATACAAAAAGCATTCAGCAGTAAGCATTATTTAAAATATGTCTATTATTTTGTTTTAAAAAATATTTAAATGGTTTATTTAAAATTACAAAAGCTACAGCTGGGTGCTTCTTGCGTAGCCAATTTGTTTAATTATCGGGAACCAGGACGGACCTATAGGGCACACAATTGAAGCAATTTGGATGGGGATATTAGGATTGCCAAAAAACATGTTGCTAGCATTTCGTGGATTGACGGTGGGCGCTTCTCCCCGCCTATAGGGATATTCATCTACAAAATGGCTTGGTTTGGGTTCTGGATGTAAGAACTTACTTCTGGAAGGAGATTCTCTATCGTTTCCGTGGATTTTGCGTAAGTGTCTCTGCTTACGGGTCCACCCACTGTTTTTGGTACTTCACACAGGGGTAGTATGAGTACGACCAGAAAATAAATCTTGATCAAGTCATGGGGTAAGAATAGTCCATTGCTATTTGTAGGTGCCTTGCTAGAATAGGTGGTAGTTCATCAGTATCATCATCATCATCATCAAAAGAAACGGGATACTCAAAACGTCATACCAAACAAAATTTGTAGAACGTTTTTCAATTATTTTTGTTCTAGTATTTCATTAAACATGCGAATTAATCAAATACACACATAATCAAAAGAAGGATGTACAATATCAGTAAAAAAATTAATTCTGGTTCGCAAAGCTATTGACAAGAATAGTAGATTATGAGTTGCAGTTGCTTATGTTTAAAAGTAAGAAACATTTAATAAAATCATTAATTTAAGGGAAGAATGAGTAAAATTTAAAAGAAGGAAAACCAAATCTCATGTAACATTCAAATCCTTTAATTCAAAAATGTTTTCATGAAAAGTTAATCTTGGAATAACTATGCATGTTTCGGTGAAATGTTCTTCCGCAAAACGACCAGCTCCCTAAGGACACGATTGACGATTCGAAATTAATCTAACTGTTTTCAGATCTGCACGACTACTGGATGTTGATATTAGTGCCCACCAAACAATGTTAGCTGAATTTAGGTAAAAATTTGCAAGATGATCCAAGAGCATGTTCTGCAGCTAGCATTGTTTGTATCCTCTGCAAACGAAAAGAAGCTGAAAATCGATAGCCGCAGCCATATTGACATCCAAAATCAAGGACGTGGTTTCAAGACTGCGACTAAAGGAAAATGAACAAACATGGTTATCTAAGGAATGAGCTCGAGGAGTCAAACCCATTGCGTAGATTTATTGCATGAGTTCAAATGCGTATACTCTATCCAATGACCGCCATATTGAATCCCGGTCCACTATCGTGGAACTCAAGATGGTGGTGGACAGCCGTGGACCGATGGCTGGCAACTTCAATCCGGGTTTGCGATATGGAATTCAAAAATGGCAGCGGACATCGATTTTCAGCTTATACTCGTTGACCTAATTCTCCAGATTCTCATATTTTAAGGGTTCATATGCGTATTCACTGTACATAATTATTAATTCAGACTCGCCATTTCGAATTCGATTTTCAGCTATAGCACGTCGAGCCGCTTCTGTAGATACCCATATTGAGTGGGTTAAGATGCTTATTCGCTATCAGCTGGCTGCCAACTTGAATCCGATTCTTGAATGGCGTCGTCTACCCATCGTCCCCGTTCCGAAAATATCCATTTTGCATTATTTTTAAGCTGGAGTTCGGCTGATTAGGTTTGTTGCTTGGTTGTTCATTTTCAATGTTACCTGCTCCAGACAAAATGAACAAATCACTGGCATGTGCATCCGTTTCTACATAAGCAGAAGATGAAAACATTTGAATTACCATCTGCTATTTTTTTTTTAAATGGAACGCAGTTCATTTGTCTGTTTGGGAGAGTTCTCAGTCTTCTTAAAATGTTGTCATTTCCTATACAAGCTAAAATTGTGCTAATGCTTTTGTGCACCATGATATCGAGTGAAGACCCCCTTTGTGCAAGCTTCATTCAAACAAATGTGCTTACCTCTGAAATTTACTAAGAAGTACCAATCAATTGAAAAACTTTATGTCGCAAACCAATTTGTTGATACACTTGTCTAACCTTCAAAACGGTAGAATCCAGCTCAAGAACAATGATTCCATTGATCATTATTTGAGCACACCTTTGCACAATTTCTCTCATTCCCAATATATCTTCCACATCAACATTTACCGAAAGTTCAATATTTGCCCAATCCCACCGCAATTGATGCTAATGAATTGAACCTCCCATCACTGCAGGTTAACACACTCACCGGTCGTAGTCCACCCGTTCGTGTACATCGGTTGGATGGAAACCAGAACCTCCCGCTTCCGTTCTCCGTACTCATCGCGGAAGTCGTACTCCCATGCCATCTCCACCATCGGGGTGGTCGAAATTACCGATTGCTCCGTCGTCGTCATCGTCGTCAATGATTCTTCACCCTCAACGTCTCCACTTCCTTCGCCACCGAAATCATTGCTTCTGGGTGTACTTTCCTGGCCCATTGCCTGTAGATCGTCGTACGTAGAATAGAATAGCTTCTGTTGAAACTCTTTAATAGGATAATCTTGCGTTAACACAATGAACCCGGTAGGGTCGTTGAAATTCCTCCAGGTCAACTCCAGCATCCGGTGGCGCGCATTCACCGTAATGTACAGATCGGCGATCTTGGGCTGGTACACACGATCACCTGCAACAAACGACAAATCAAACCCACGGGTCGTCGGTCAATCAAATCAATCTCGTTTAAACCAGAACCGGCGGGGAATTTTCTCTCACCAATTATTCGCTGCGCTTGACCTAATTGGATAATCGACAGCTGCAGTATCACAGCCAGCGACCACCAAACCGCAGTCATCACTTTTCCGCACATATTATTCCACTATCGCACTCTGTTGGCAAACCACCGCCGAAAAAAAATAAAATCAAGCTACGAATTCAAAATGCAAAACGATACCACACACGCGAGCCGCGACACTTTTTTTTTAATCAGATTAAATCCCAGCGAAAGCGGAAACAAATTACGAGCTAGTTTTCTCGTAATATCAATTTCACAGCAGAGACTCTCGGCGCGCGTGGTCTTCCAGCAGCAGCGTGGCGATCTCAAGCGGGAAACGATCCACTCTCGGGCAGCATTGTCACCCAACTGATTAGCGCAGCTCGAACAGTACATAGTTCCTAGGTGCGGTAGTCGACGAAACTAGTCAGTAGTAGGTTGGAGTTTCGCGCCCTCACTACTAGCGCACACTACCACGCTTGGCTGGATAAAGTTCATTTATGCGACCGCTGTGCTATGCGGAATTTGCAGTAGGAATCTGCCACCGTCGTCGTCGTCGTCGTCGTCGTCGTCCGTCACACAGCTGTGCCTGTTCATACTGTTCATGATGATGGCGATGGTGCTGACTGCTGGGAGTCTCTGAGTGACCGACTGACGTTGCTCTACAGCTGCTGCAACTGGCAGTACCCAATGCAACCAGTCAGTAGGGCAATGCCAGAACGTAGGTATAAAGTTTGTACGGTTTGTGGTTTTCTGAGATTAAGCTTTCGGGGGGCTTGGAAAAATTCAAGCACCATCTCTACTCTATGGCGGAATTTCGGAGTATCGGAGATGGTGTTAGATGGACCCGATTATTCATTCGCATAGCGTTTCTATGACAGCCCTGTGAACTTTCGTATCTGCTTTTGAAAACATTCAAACGTCAATTTGTCGAAGCTCTTAGCTTACCTTAGCAAACGAATGCCACCATCATACCATGTTGGTGAATCCTTTTGAAAAATCGTTCTTGTAATAACCTGTCTGTTTTAGTATTGGGTCCAAGATAATGAAAACTTGCCTGAAATACATCATATGCAATTCAAAACAGCATTTACATGGCATAATACCAAACCACCCTGGAGAATTGATCTTGAAGTTCTGTCAATGAAGTCACTGAACCCGACTGAATGAATGAAACAGTAGAGCTTCGTGATACCTCATATGGGAGATTTAAAGGTCTTTTAACAAAATGATATCCCGACTAAATTTTTAAATCCACACATCTTCGTCTAACTCCTCAATATCATGTGAGATATGTAGTTGGTTTGAAAACATATTTCAGATTCTCCAAATTATCCTGGACTTTAGATCGATTAGTATGCTCGATGTCCAGGTAGCCCAGGTAGAAGCCCGTAGAGCTTCGTGGAGCTTCATAATTTCATATGGAATGTATACTTGTAATGATAAAGTATTGTGGGGTCTCAATACTATCCTAGAGTTAAGATCGTCCAGGCACTTTGGAGAATTAAAGATATGTTGCTAATACAACTTATTGCCCATATTTAGGGCCGTCTTTACCATCCTTGGGAGCCCTGGTCTATTTTTTTTATAGTGGGGCCCCTATGATGTGTTTTCGATTTTTGTATGCTAACAAACATGATATTGTGATGTGGTATTCACTTTATTGTGATATAAACCGGTCACTTTAATTATAGGTTGTTTCTTTTTATAAATGTAGATAAAAGATTTTTGACTCAGCCTTATTTTAAAATTCACGAAATTAAACTTAAGGATTTGTCATGATTTTTGAGTAATGTAGATTTCATCTTTATAAATTTATGTATAACTTTTCCAATAAGTTTATTAAACAATTTCAAATCCAAAAATTGAAAATTGTTTAAGATTAATTAGATTAATTTTCGGTGACTCTAGTGCCACACACACCGTTCGTTTTGGCTTCCAAAATGGAAGTGGGAGACCGTCATTGGGTGAAAATTTCAATTTCTTCAAGGTGCTGGATGCGAATGCTGCTAAGATGGAAGCAAGCTATTGGATATTGGAGGAGGAGACAGCCCTATTCATCAAGATTACTCGTTTCAGTTCCAATTTTTTCTAACGCATATTATAAGAAACTTTTAGCACTTTTTGTTAGAATTTAGTTTTTTTTTTTTTAATTAATTACTTTATTTGTACAGGCTCAATCGAATAAACTTTACAGAGCCGAGTTATCCTTTCCTTTATACATTATTACTGTCTTATATTTAAAGTTAAAGGAACTGGACCGAATACTCGCGGTTGTCTCGAGGTTAGTTGAGATTTACATTTTTTTTAAACACAAGGTTAATCAAACTTCCAATCTAAGGTTAATATTCTTAAAGTAAACATATATGAGTTTCATAAACTCCAGATCGCGTCTAGCCAAAATATCCCGAACTGGAACATTAGGTTGTCTACCTCGAGCCCGAAGGGAATCATAAAAATGTGATCTGACTCCACGATACTCCGCACAAGACCAAAGGATGTGATCAGCGTCCTGGTAACCTTGTCCACATTCACAGAGATTGCTGTCTCCCAACCCCACACGGAACAAGTGAGCATTTAGACAATAGTGATTGGACATGAGACGAGACATCACACGCTGCTTGCCCCCGAGTAAAGATCGTCCACGTAGAAGTCCTTACGTAAGACTTCGGCTGCCTCTGGAAAGCTGTCCTGTTCATCATCTGCAAGTTGCAGGAGAACACGAGCAGCGAGAAAGGGCGCGCTTGCAGTGCCATAAGTTACAGTTAGCAGCTCATAGGTACCCAGTGATAGCTCCGATGATGTCGTCCAAACAATTCGTAGAAGCAGAGTGTCCCGTTCGTCTACGAGTACTTGTCGGTACATCTGCTTGGCATCAGCGATGACCATTATTCGACAGATTCGGGAGCGCATGATGATTGACCGAATCTCTTGCTGCACGGTTGGACCTACCATGAGTGCGTCGTTGAGCGATGGTTCCTCCGGGGTCTTGCATGATGCATCGAAGACCACTCGCAGCTTCGTAGTAGTGCTCTCTTCTCGAAATACAGCGTGGTGAGGCATATCCTTCTTTTCCTTTATTTAACGTCGGTCTCTGTTCCGCAATCTATTGCCAATCACCGACGGACATCGATTGCCATCCATTGACGGCAACCGAATGTGCAGGAAGGCAGCTTCCACACCTGCGTAGGATATCGCACCCATTCACAACACACATGGGCCGGGACCAACGTGTTTACTTCCCTTCCGAAGGAAGACGTGACCAGAAATTTTTATGCCTCAGAAAAATCCCACCGACCTCGGCTGGTGATTGAACCCAGACCCATTGGGGTGTTAGAAAGCAGTCACGCTTACCACTACACCACCGGCGCCGGCTACGGTGAGGCATATGATAGCATGGAGATGGAGGCGACTGGTAGTCAAACACCTGCTTCATGTGGCCCAAAGCAAGGTATTCGTCCATGAAGTCACGGTATTGCTGCGCTATGGCTGGGTTACGAACAAGTCGACCTTCCAGCATTCGAAAACGACGGCCGGCAGTAGAACGGTTGTCACCAAGTTGTTCGATGACGTTTTCCTTCACGGGTAAGCGAACAATATACCTTCCCTCAGAGTTGCGCTTCATGGTGTGTCGAAAGTGTTCTTCGCAAGCGGCTTCTTCGACGGAATGGTTTGGAGTGCTTTCGTCTTCTTCGATCGTTGCAACATTGGCGATGATTGGAGACCTCGGAGTGCCGTGCGAAGTCTTTCCAGACACTATTCAACCAAGAACCACGTTGACCAAGGTTGGACGGGATTCGCCGAGCTGAATGCGACCTGAAACCTTAAAGAGCTCAAAGAATACTTCTGCGCCAATGATAATATCCACTGGATTTAATTCGTAGAACAATGGGTCGGCTAGCTGAACACCGGGGGGAATAGTCCAAGAAGAAGTGTCGACTTGAACAGATGGCAAATCGATGGTAACTTTGGGCAGTACAAGGAACTCGGCAGAGGTGCAGTAGTCACAAACCCTTGATTGAATCGAAGCGACGATCTTGTACCGTGCGTACGTTGATGATTGCCCAATGCCACTGATCGGAACGGATATTTTTGTGCGTTGAGATTTGATGACTTGCGAGATTGATTCGGTAATGAAGCAACATTCACTACCGGAATCGAGAAGCGCTCTGGCAACATGTTCAGTGCCGTTGTCGTTCACTAGTTTAACGGCTGCGGTAGCCAAAAGCACGCCCTTTCGTGCTTGAGCGGTGCTTGCATGGCTTGAAGGTCCGGTGACGGTAGCTCGACTGTTCGAGCTTCGCTGTGGCTGTTGATTGAGGACTTGGTTGCCTGGAGCTTACAGTGGCAGAATTCATCCCGGAGCAGAGCTGTGTGTGGTGACGACCTCGAAACTTTCGGCAGGAACTGGATGACGAACAGTCTCGAGCTTGGTGACCGGTGCGCAGGCAGTTGCGGCATAGTTGATGGCGGCGAACTTCCTTTTCCTTCGCTTCGATGTCGAGTTTCGAGAACAGCTGGGTGATGATCAGAACACACGACGCATTTCCGGCCAGCGTGAACTTGATTGGCCCCATGACAAGCAACGACACGTTGACTGGACCTTTTCATCTGTTGAGTAGATGCTGGAGTGTCGACAGCTTTTCCCTGGATCGTTTGCAGAACAGTCACTCTTCGCTGGATGAAGGATGTCAGATCCTAGAACGTCACGTCTGGTTTAGTTGAAGATAATTCCTCCCAGTCCCTCCGAGTTGTGGGATCTAGGCGGACACTGAGCATACGGATCAGAATGAGGTCCCAAAACTCGGTTCTCTCATCGAGCTGCTTCAACACCTTCACGTTGGCTTCAAAGCTCTCTACCAGCAGATGTAAATCGGCTCCAGATTCGCGTTTCAGGGTACCGACTTCGAAAAGAGATTGTTTCAGACGCGAAGGGTTTTGATAATGCTCAACCAGCAGATTCTGATGGTAATCGTTTGAACCAGTTTTAAGGCCTCTCCAGCCAGAGAGGAACGAAGGTAGTAAAACTTCTGGATGTTAGATAATTCGACAGAAGAGTGAACCAGAGAGACATACAGATCATGGAAATTAAACCAGGTGTCGATGTGTCGAACGTAGGAAGTTTTATGTCGGGTAAAGCGCACATGCGACGACGAACCATGGACTTGTGAGCTTGAAGAAGAAGACGTAGTCATGGACGTCGATAGCGGAGGTTTATTTTTGGATAGTAGAAGACCTGTCACCCGGTAGTAGGCAGTTTCAAAGTCGACCCGTTCTTTAAGCTGCTCGTCGATCGTCTCATCGACGGATTCGAGCTCCGATTGAGTGCTCTGAAAATCCCTTTCCCTGAAGGCATCCCTTTCTTCCTGATAATTGTTAACGAACGTCTTGATCAGGTTGAATGAGACGGTTAGGCTCTTCAGCTTGGTCTTCAATCCCTTGATGCGACGTTCCGTTGACATGATGAACGGCGACAGTGGTCTGCAAAGCGAAAGGCCGCGCAGATCACACGAGAAAGGGTAGAGGAAATAGGAAATCTAATTACCTTTGAAAAGGTAAAATGTGCCTTGTATAGCTATTCAATTAGCGAAAGTGATGGCGGGTTCCAACGCTACTTTGCTATTGTTCCACGGACTATGATGGCGAACCGTGCGCTAGGTGGTTTGTAGTAGCGATGGCGGTTGTCTCAAAACGGACAGCTACCAGAACGGACGGAGTTCGACGGCCGTAATTCGGCTCGAAGGACCATCTGTTCGAATCACTCAGTTTTACAAACTCGTTTCTGTGCTCAATCTTTATTCACCACTATTTTCCACTCATATGATATAAAAATGTGTAGTCTACGGAATAATGTTCCTTATGCTGTTCTTAAAATTTCGTTCAAACATAGTTTTCGTGTAGATTCCATAGATTGAGAGATAAAAATCAGAAAAGAGGCCGTTATAGCTAAAATTCACAAGACAACACGAGCCAATAAAAGTTTCAATTAGATTGACATAACATAGTTGCATTGCTTTTCAATGTCGACCGATGACTGTTTCATTGATAGATGATTTTTTTAGAAATACGAATCCTCCGTAGACGTGTTTTTTTATCAAAGGCAAGTGTCACTCGAGCCATCCAAAATGATAGTTATTTTATAAATTGCTGATATGGCTCGAGTGACACTTGCGTTTGATAAAAAAAAACACGTCTACTGAGGATTTATATTTCTAGAAAAATCATTTATCAATCTAACAGTCATCGGTCGACATTGAAAAGCAACGCAACTATGTTCTGTCAATCTAATTGAAGCTTTTATTGGCTCTGTTGTCTTGAGAATTTCAGCTATAATGGCCTCTTTTCTGATTTTTATATCTCAATCTATGGAATCTACACGAAAACTATGTTTAAACGAAATTTCTAGAACAGTATAAGGAACATTATGCCGTAAACTACGTTCTGTCAATAAGAAACATTATGCCGTAGACTACACATTTCCGGAGTGATTTGAGATTTGGGCGTAATTGCATTTGTAAACAAACACGTCAATCACCGATTTCTCGCGAATAAAAGATCAACCTCGAAAAGTAATAACACTATGAGGTAGATGAATGATTCCTCTATCATTTGGTATAGTTTGTTTGTGAGATTGAGCTTTTATTCATGAGAAATCAGTAATTGACGTGTTTGCTTACAAAAGCAATTACGCCCAAATCTCAAATCACTCCGGATTTTTATATCATATGGGTGGAAAATTCGTAGAACAAATACTTTCAAATTCTTCACTAGTTAAGATATCTTCGAACATTAAACTAAGTCAAACTTCGATAAAATCACTTTGAATAATCAATCTTTGGTCACAAAATCATTGAGCTTTGATATGAAAGTTGTTACAGCAGTTTTCGTTGTTTCAGTCTCGAGATACAAATATTATAAGCCGTAAATTACCTTAAAAACATAAAATTAACTTGAAGCACCTCTAAATCATCACCGATTTTGCTGAAAATTTGCACAGAAGTTCAAATTAACATGACGAACAGTAATCACGGTTGACCCGGTGCATCCCGAACATTTCTGTTAAAATGAACAGGTCTAATATATAGACTGTTCCAGAAAGTATAAACACCCTTTCAAAATAACAAAAAAGTCATGTTTTTTTAAGTTTTAATAATTTTATTTGGCAAATCATATTTGTATTTGTATTTCAAATGATATTTTACTCTCGTTTAATCAACATATTTAATCATAGCCAAGACACCTAGCTTTTCCTCGAACATGACCCATTAGCTTCTGCACAGTGGTACTTCCCACCATTTTGACTACTTTGGCCAATCTTTTTTGAATTTTTGGATGTCGTCCGCTGGTTTTATTAATTTTCGAAGCTTTGCTTTGGTTGAAGCCCAAAAAGTCTCGATTGGCCGTGCCTCCGGGCAGTTCGGCGGATTCATGTCTTTCGGCACGAAACATACATTTTGACTTTTGTACCATTCTAAAGTGTCCTTTGCGTAATGACATGACGCCAAATCAGGCCAAAATACTATTTGACCTTCGTGCTGCCTGATCATCGGCAACAATCGCTTCTGGAGACATTCCTTAACGTATTTCTGAGTGTTCATCGTCTCCGTTGTGATGAACGGACTAGATGTTTTACCACACTCGCATATTGCCTGCCAAACCATAACCTTCTTACCGAATTTTTCGGTAAAATTTGCCTTCTCCGTTTCGGGGATGTCCTTGCCTTCGCTTACAGTATAGAATTGTGGTCCGGGAAGCGTTTTGTAATCTAGTTTCACGTACGTTTCGTCGTCTATTATTATACACCCAGAATTTCGACACAATAACAAATCATAGAGTTTGTGGGCCCGTGGTTTCACGGACGTGGCCTGTTTTGGGTTCCTTTTGGGTTTTTTTCTGCTTCCGGTATGTTTTTAGCCAAAGTCTTTCTTTGGCACGCATGACGTTACTCGACGAGGTCCCTAGTTTTTTCGCAACATCCCGAACGATATCCGGACTTACAGGACCGGATTTCCGGCCACTCTTCGGCGCATCTTCAAACGTACACTGTTCTCTATATTTTTTAAACGCAGTTCGTACCGCTCCAACGCTTACACCCTCTTCCTTGGCCAATTTTCTCAAGGAAAGTCCACTCACAGTGCACCATTTGTGCACGATACTTTTTCGTTGTCTGGAGTAAGACCACACATTTTGACAGGAAACACAAAACTGAGCACTTTTTTGATGCTATGTCATTTAGAAATGAGCAAACAAAAGGACGCAGCCAAAACATGTTGAAATATTTCATTATATTCAAAGTGACCGTTAAAATAAGGTGTGCTTATACTTTCTGGAACAGTCTATATATGCCAAATCTTATGAACAGTCGACGTTTCATGCAGTTTGAAGGCACTTGAGCTCAAATGTTTTCATGAACCCACGTAGGTGGTTCTTTGGTTTTCAAAAAGTTCAAACTTTAACGATTTTGTGGCACCCCTAAATCATGTCCGATTGAGCTCAATTTTTGCACAGGGACTTTTAGGCAACAGGCAATACACATTTTCATTGTCACCATAGTGACAGACTTTGAAGGTGAGTCCCGAGTATTTTGATAACAATTTAAGAAATGTTCGATAGCAATCCGAACCAACCAACAACCAGACGAGCGACCATAACAACCCCTTTCAGTTTGCCATGCTATGTGAACAGGAGGGTCAACTTTACAACCCCCTGTTTCTCACTGCTCTTTCAGTGCTCATTGAGGTCCCAAACAACTGGGCAAAATTTGAACAAATTTGGTTATAATCTCGATTTGCGGGAGAATTTAAAATTTTGTAATGCATGGGAAGCGGAACGATCCTATTCAGGGTGTCGACTACCTGTAAAATCAGGTAATCTCAGGGAGATATTTCTCAGGTAATTCAAATTCAGGGAAATATTTCTTTATATCAGAAACTTATTAATAAGTATGACTAACGAAGTTATAGTTTCAAACAACTTAATTACTCGGTGTAGTTTAAGGATGCTTTGTCATTGCAAATTTTAAACAGAGTTGCGAACTTGTGGTTGTTCGGTGCTTAATGTTGCATTATTGCAAGTTGAGTAAACGTTACTCAATTAAAAGGGTTGTAATGCCCAGGTATGTGGCCCTACGTTGTGTTTTGTGGATATCAGCAAATTTAGATATTGGACGTCTCAAAGCACCATAATAAACACCACAGGTTTCCTGCCTTGGTCGGAGGTGAAACGTAAACTTGATAACATATTAACAATTGCTTCTCTTTAATACTCTAGGGCAATCAAATGACTTACAAATAAATCCAATCATTAGAAAATAACAATGCAACACAATTTTATGAACCATTTACAATTCAGCCTACACATACAAATATGAAGCGTGGACAATTTCGCCTGTGTTTTTGAAAGGCCTTTTGATTCGCCTGCTCACTCACAGCAGGAGATGATTCGCAAACAATACAAATCACAACATCCCGGCCCCCTAAAACATATGTTTTCATTTAACTCTCCAAAATAATGCAGCTGAAGCTGCATATAGAAGTAAATTTTTAGCGTTTTAACAATGCGTCTTCCAGTTAAACTGATCTTGGGTGAGTAATAATTTAGTGATGATAATGAAAGTTAAATTATCGATCGCATGGCGGTCCCCGAATCCGATGTTGATTTTCGACGAAGCTGCTGCCCGATCCGATTCAATAGAAGAATGCTACGATCGTGCGGTAGGACATTTTCGTTTGATGATAGAACGACGGATGGACGTACGGGTCCAGCTGCTAAACGGAAATGTTCGGTAGGACGACGCAGGAGTCCGGCAGTTGAACTCTTGGGTTCGGCAAGTAAGCGCATCGATCCAACGATATTAAAATTCGGTCCAATATGAGGACGCAGGAGTTCAGTAGGTGAACCGTTTGGTATGAAAAATGAACGCTGTGGTCCGACAGGAACACTAGGATACAGCAGAAACGCTGAGGTCAGACGGGGACGCTGAGTTCTTACAAAATACAGCTGTCCGACAGAGACGCAGAGGTCTGACGGGAACGAAGTGATCAAACAAGAATGGGGGGCATCTGGCAGGACATTGATAGTCCGACATGGAAATTTACTTTAACGATGTGCATCCGTCAGGGACGATTAATATTCCGACAGGGATTCTAAGAGTGGGGTCCGACAGGGATGATAGGCAATCCGACAGGGACCAACACATACGTAAGTACGTTACGGTTAAAAAATAATCCAATACGGCATGATGGCGATATTACAGCTGATTCAATAGATGAAAGCCATGACGAAAACCATCGATCTCTCGAACCATCGATGGCAATTTTCACTCGACGTCTTCAAATCCATTTCCAATGCGTATCCTGGTCACGGCACCATATGTAATGTCCAGTATGTGGCCCTACGTTGTGTATTGTGGAGATCAGCAAATTTAGATATTGGACGTCTCAGGGCACCAGAATAAACACATTTTACACATTGAATTAGTACTATTTTATTGCCTCCAAGAGGTTTTTTCTTAAATACTCTAGGGCAATCAAATGACTTACAAATAAATCCAATCATTAGAAAATAACAATGCGACACAATTTTATGAACCATTTACAATTAAGCCTACACATACAAAAATATGAAGCGTGGACGATTTCGCCACTCACAGCAAGAGATGAATCGCAAACAATATAAATCACAACAAGGGTATTTCGATTATTTTGAGCTTATTATAAATTCAGCCCCCACTGGGTGTTGTCACATTCCTGAGTTGAACTGAGATAAAAATCCATTTCCGCCGACGCTGGACGCTCTTAGTTGTTTCAAAATTTAAGCTGCTAATGGGTATGTGCGTGTCTTACACGCAATACTACACCTAATTGCGTCTGACAAAATTAAACCATCGAGTAGACTGGTGCGTCTGCTCGATCCAGCTGTGTCCAACAAAAATCAATCCCATGAGCGCATTGGAGCGCCTTTAGGTAAATGCAAGAATGGTAAAGAGTTAAGCTGGGTTTAGACAGCGCAAGTTAATTGATCAAGTCAGTTGACTTCAACTGACTTGAACGTGAATTGAACGTGTAAACTATGCCATTTAACTGACTTGATCAACTCACTTGAATTGAAAAAAAGTAGATCAAGGCTCAACTTTTCAAGCCAATTCAATTCAACTGAGTTGATCATTTGACTTGCCTAGTCTAAACCCAGCTTTAATCTTAAAGCTGGGTTTAGACAAGGCAAGTCATTGATCAACTCAGTTGAATTGAATTGGGTTGAAGATTTGAGAATGGTTTAACTTTTTTCACAACGAGTGAGTTGAATGGCTTGGTTTCAACTGAGTTGATCAATTGACTTGCCTTGTCTAAACCCAGCTTTAAGAGGAGATGATGATGTTTTTTTCTGAATACTTCTAGTTATTGTTCCTTATTGTATTCTTAACAGCTTGATTAGTTCAGAAAACTAACTAAATGAGAAATTAGGATAATGGTCTTGCTTGGGAGGTTTTTTTTTATTGCTTGGAGTAGCACTTTTATGATTGGATAATGATTCGAATATACGTAGAGAAGCATTGCTTTGACAACATAGAGCTGCTCTATGGAGTATTCTAGGTCTTCATTGTAAACCTGGTTAGCTCGTAAAATTAGCTTCTCACTGAAGTTTTAGTATTGTAATGTTGCTGCTATTGCAATTTAGATGGAATTAACTTGCAGAATTTTGGAGGTGAAAGCACTGTTTTTACGATTTCCCACAGGATGCATCCGCCCGTGAATTAGCTTTTGGTTAAGGTTATTATCTGGAATAATTTTCTTGCGGAACTGGGTCTCAAAATGTGCTCAAGGAAAATCAAATATAATGGGAATAAAAACAAGTGTTTCATATGTAAAATGCAGAGTGACCGGTGAACGGGGAAAACCGGGAAAAAGCTGTGAATTTGAAGTCACCGGGAAACAAAACCGAAAGATGACAAATCTGGAAAAATATACCTAGTTCTCTCTTCGCAAACAATAAGATTTTAAGACCATTGGACTGTACTAGATTTTCAGGATACAGTCACTTTCAAGAACTATTAACAGAATTTTAGGATTTTTTTCCTAAGCAAATGTGAGCAGGTTGTAGAATGAATTCCAGTGGTAACACCATGGAATTTCAGGGAATATTTTCTAGGGAGCTTTAGGGAAATCTCTAAGAGAGTTTTTACCAGAACTCCCCAAAGTGAAGAGAATTCATGTTAATAAGAATTTCATGCAATTACCAGAAGGATTTTAAAGAGAATTCCAAAACAATTCTGTGAAAAATTTGAAGACAATTCTCGGCGGGATAATTTTCCCTGTCCGAAGGTGTTGGCAGGACAGGGGGATTACAAGTTTTGGTCATAAAAGCAAATAGGCTCTTTTCAATTGTTAGTCGAGAATCTGAGGTGAATTTCATGGGAACTCTACGGAGAATTTCAAGCAAATTAAAAAAAAGAAAGCTCTAGTGAATTTTTAGAATGAGTTGGAATTCAAAAATAATTTAAGGACGAATTTTAAGAATTTTTTTGGAGTGTTCTACAAATAATTTCTGGACTGTTAAAAAGATATTTTCCAAGGGCCTTCCAGCGAGAATTTTGAATTGATTTTAGAAGAATTCTAAAACAAACTCTCAATCTCAATGTCTGTCTGTCTGTCTGTCTGTCTGTCTGTCTGTCTGTCTGTCTGTCTGTCTGTCTGTCTGTCTGTCCTGTCTGTCCTGTCTGTCCTGTCTGTCCTGTCTGTCCTGTCTGTCCTGTCTGTCCTGTCTGTCCTGTCTGTCCTGTCTGTCCTGTCTGTCCTGTCTGTCCTGTCTGTCCTGTCTGTCCTGTCTGTCCTGTCTGTCCTGTCTGTCCTGTCTGTCCTGTCTGTCCTGTCTGTCCTGTCTGTCCTGTCTGTCCTGTCTGTCCTGTCTGTCCTGTCTGTCCTGTCTGTCCTGTCTGTCCTGTCTGTCCTGTCTGTCCTGTCTGTCCTGTCTGTCCTGTCTGTCCTGTCTGTCCTGTCTGTCCTGTCTGTCCTGTCTGTCCTGTCTGTCCTGTCTGTCCTGTCTGTCCTGTCTGTCCTGTCTGTCCTGTCTGTCCTGTCTGTCCTGTCTGTCCTGTCTGTCCTGTCTGTCCTGTCTGTCCTGTCTGTCCTGTCTGTCCTGTCTGTCCTGTCTGTCCTGTCTGTCCTGTCTGTCCTGTCTGTCCTGTCTGTCCTGTCTGTCCTGTCTGTCCTGTCTGTCCTGTCTGTCCTGTCTGTCCTGTCTGTCCTGTCTGTCCTGTCTGTCCTGTCTGTCCTGTCTGTCCTGTCTGTCCTGTCTGTCCTGTCTGTCCTGTCTGTCCTGTCTGTCCTGTCTGTCCTGTCTGTCCTGTCTGTCCTGTCTGTCCTGTCTGTCCTGTCTGTCCTGTCTGTCCTGTCTGTCCTGTCTGTCCTGTCTGTCCTGTCTGTCCTGTCTGTCCTGTCTGTCCTGTCTGTCCTGTCTGTCCTGTCTGTCCTGTCTGTCCTGTCTGTCCTGTCTGTCCTGTCTGTCCTGTCTGTCCTGTCTGTCCTGTCTGTCCTGTCTGTCCTGTCTGTCCTGTCTGTCCTGTCTGTCCTGTCTGTCCTGTCTGTCCTGTCTGTCCTGTCTGTCCTGTCTGTCCTGTCTGTCCTGTCTGTCCTGTCTGTCCTGTCTGTCCTGTCTGTCCTGTCTGTCCTGTCTGTCCTGTCTGTCCTGTCTGTCCTGTCTGTCCTGTCTGTCCTGTCTGTCCTGTCTGTCCTGTCTGTCCTGTCTGTCCTGTCTGTCCTGTCTGTCCTGTCTGTCCTGTCTGTCCTGTCTGTCCTGTCTGTCCTGTCTGTCCTGTCTGTCCTGTCTGTCCTGTCTGTCCTGTCTGTCCTGTCTGTCCTGTCTGTCCTGTCTGTCCTGTCTGTCCTGTCTGTCCTGTCTGTCCTGTCTGTCCTGTCTGTCCTGTCTGTCCTGTCTGTCCTGTCTGTCCTGTCTGTCCTGTCTGTCCTGTCTGTCCTGTCTGTCCTGTCTGTCCTGTCTGTCCTGTCTGTCCTGTCTGTCCTGTCTGTCCTGTCTGTCCTGTCTGTCCTGTCTGTCCTGTCTGTCCTGTCTGTCCTGTCTGTCCTGTCTGTCCTGTCTGTCCTGTCTGTCTGTCTGTCTGTCTGTCTGTCTGTCTGTCTGTCTGTCTGTCTGTCTGTCTGTCTGTCTGTCTGTCTGTCTGTCTGTCTGTCTGTCTGTCTGTCTGTCTGTCTGTCTGTCTGTCTGTCTGTCTGTCTGTCTGTCTGTCTGTCTGTCTGTCTGTCTGTCTGTCTGTCTGTCTGTCTGTCTGTCTGTCTGTCTGTCTGTCTGTCTGTCTGTCTGTCTGTCTGTCTGTCTGTCTGTCTGTCTGTCTGTCTGTCTGTCTGTCTAATACTAAGAGTTACAACACTTTCAATTTAGGCCAACTGTTCCAGCGACCTTTTTTTATAAGAATTCTGAAAAGAACTCTCATTCAAATTGAGCGTAGACTTCGAACGTGTCGCAAAACCAAATTGAAGATTATAGAGAATACTATGAATTTGGGCATGCAAATAAATAGGTACGTTTCGTTTCCCATACAATCTCCCATACAAAATTAGAAATTCTCCCGCAAATCCAGAGCATAATCAAATTCGTTCAAATTTGACACCGTTGGTGAGGGCCTCAATACACATTGGAAAAGCAGTGGGAGACAGCCCAAGTAAAAATTCCACTTTATAGAGGTTTTATAGCATTATACAAGCCTTAATCATGGTCTACAGAACCTTAATAAAACCAAAATTGTTAAATGGGAGGGGGTTGTGATCCACTGTACAAACTTGACCCACCCTAATGAACAATCACTTCGTATGTGTTACTGTTAGGCTTTCTTCAAGCTGCACATTTTCCTTGAAACTTGGAATGTTTTCAAAAGAAATGCTAATGGAAGCCATTATTTAATGGTTCGTTGAGCATGAACCCATCCATACTAACCAAGAACCAACCACAACAAAGTGACTCGCAAAACAACCGGTGAGTCACAAACCCACAAACAACAACCACCCGTCAGTGTGTTACGACGTGCTCTCAGTTCAGCACACGTTTTACCTGAAGCAATCTGAAGTTCATTCGGTCAAGTATGTAGTTTCAAGTCCATCGTACACGTACCTTTGCAGTACGGATTTCAACTGAGCCAACCGAGCAGCGAGCTTCATCCAACGGAGCGCATAACCTATCAAGTGCTTCCAGCATTCGTATCGTGAAAGGTATCATTCCACCTGTACGAGTAGGTTATTCATCGTCGTAGAAATAAAAACAAAGCCGGTAGCAAAACCACCTGGCTGGTGTATGATAAGTACATTTTAATGTAATTTATAGTTCGCGTCGTCGTCGTTGGCCGTCAGTCCCGCAGTCTGTTTGGTACTGCGCCCGAAAGCAAATATACCTAGGTACACTGAACGAAAACATCCGCAGGACTTCGAATGATTATTGCATTCGTCATCAGCTGATGAGAAGCTTAGTTGAAGGATGATATTTATTTGAAAATTGGCTGCACAACATACAGTGCTGAAAAGGCAATAATTTAAGAATATTATGACTTGCAAATGCTCTAAATTAGAGTCATAATTCGATTGTTTACATTTCCATGCTGAATAGCCATGGATAGCCATTCCATCATGGATACAAAAATCTTTTGTTGGTAGAGGAAGCGTTCTCCACCACGAAATAGAAAATCTGCGGTTTACACGCTTTACCACATCTGATAGCGATGACTATGTTTCCACCTCGTTTGTCAGCTTAGTTCAGCAAATGACGTTCGATAGAATTATTCATATCATCGTTTTGGATGATTTGCGCTATGGAGCATTTCAATTTGAGATGACATTTATTCTACAGAGAGCATTATGTCGCTTCTCGTATCAATGTTCATCATGGATTTGAGAGCAGCATCATCATCATTCGAAAAAGCGATTTCGATGTTTCGTTTCGAATGGTTTGAGGTTTCGTTCGAACGGACGATGATGTTTTTGTACAGTGTACATGCACAGAGTGGATGCTGGGCTGAATGGCTGAATATGATGAGCAATTTTTCATAGCCTCTACTGTAGAGTTGATTCGTCTTTTTTTTAACGAACGGAAGAGGAATAACCCGCATACCCTTGAAACAAGCTGTGTTGTTTGTCGAAAGTTTTGTTTTTTTCATAGCTTCCTAATGCAAATGCATGAAAGAGATTTTATTCAAAAAGTGGTTATGGTCGGTTTGTTTACTTTGAAATGAAAGCGAAAATGAATAAAGCGCCAAGTGCCCCCTGGCTCCCATGGCTTCAACAGATATGGTGGAATTAAATTATATCAGATTTGAAAAAAAAAATCAAATCAAAAACTGCACTTCAATTTAAACCACTCGATTGCCATCTAAATCCAATCACAGGCGAAGCTAAATTCCGCCAAAAAAAATTACCCACAAACCATGTTCGGCTCTGGTGCCACATGAATTATGGAAACACGGCTCGCCCAATTTCCGTTCCTCATCCTACGGCCAACCAGGAATGTAGAAGCTCTACATGTACATTGTACACAGATATGTATGGCTGCAAGCTAAAGCTTCAATTTACCTTATACATAATTCAAATTTATTTATTTTTTTCGCGTTTTGCATGATGTAGATACGTGTAGCTACTCAACATGGACTAAAGCCGGGATCCGGTGGAAATATGATTTCCACGCGCGTCTGTGTGTGTATGTGGAGGACTCTCGAATCCTCCTCGAAAATAAAAATGAACCTTCAGCAAAGGACGCCGAAGCCGGTATGATTCCGTTCTTAGATTGGATGTCTGCAAGCTTGAGGCGCCTCTTCCCACGAAAAGTACTTCCATCCGTAATCTACATATACACTCCGCACAAGCTGTTCATTACCTCTGCGTTACGATGAGGCATACGGTCGTACCTACGAGTCTGTTGCGGGGAAAAGTCGGAAAAATGGCATTCACGTGATGTTTATTCTCGCGCCGACGACGTCTGCTCTTGAAACTAACGAAGAGGACATATGGCAGTGCCACGGTGAGACAGACTTCATCATCACGACAAGATGATGCCATAAGGACTGTTACCGAGTAAGGTAAAAACGGAGATATATCTTTGCACGACTTGATGGTGAAAATTAAGAACATTACAGAAATTCCATTTGCCAGATAGGAATCGCAACCCGCGTAATTTCAATCCATTTTCTTCAGGAACAACGTTCCAAAATCGTCGCCACTGACTTACCACTGCTACTGCCATGAATGACACACAATCTCGCCACTGATGTAGGCGATAGTAGAACTTTTCATTTGCATCCTTTCAAATTCGATAAATGTCAGACTTCCTGGTAGCCCTGCGTACCGTACCCACATTCTCCCATGTATATCCATCCATCACTTATCGCAATCGACAACCGATGGTTTCGCTTTCGGGCTTAGGTGACAGTTTTCGTTTTTGTTTTGGAAAATCCCAATTTCGGATGGGAAAACTTTACATGCGGAAGTTTTCAATGTTTCAGCCCTCGGCCCTCGCCCACGATGCTGACGACGGATGAAAGTTATTGGAATCGAGCTACCGTCATCAGTCAGTATCAAGTTGACAATCAGCCGTAGTGGGAGATCGCTTGAAATGGATTCAGCCTCCCTGTTGGATGTGGGCCGAAGTATTTGTGTCCAAGGGGGAATTCAACGTTGGAAAAAATGCTGGATGGCTTTAGTGTGTTATAGCAATTCATTTTGTATGGCATTTCACTGGATTCTATAGAACATTGTGACCTATCAACTCATCGGGTCGCAAACTGAAAATAAAGTCGCCAATTTTTTTAATGATGGGATACTATTGAGCAGTAGTTCCACGCCAAATGACGAATCGGAAAAACACGATCTTCTCCGATTTGCATGAAAGTTTGCGTAAATGTTTTTATGGGCAATGATGCACATTTTTGCTAAAATTCGGCCATTTTGGATCTTGTAAATTTTTCAAAATGGCTTCTATTAAATTTTTAACAAAAATTGTAGCACGGAAACGGCACTGCTGATCAAATGAAATCTGAGACAAAGTTGTAGAAAACCTTTTGTTTTTCTGAAAACAAATATGTTTTTAGTAAAAGTAAAAATTAAAAAAAAAATATGTAGGGGAAATGACGGCTTCGGCATGACAGACTATTTTCGGCAACCCAAATTGAAACACTATTTTCACTGGATTTTCTTACGAAAACACTTCGCTGAATGCATGCAAACGATTCTTTATGCTTTCAGCTTCAATTTGACTATATTTTTACCACTGAGAAAAAGCTATCTAGTAGGGTTTTCTTGAAATGAAACACACGCTCTACAAATTGTATCTGATTTCGAGTTGCCGATAATAGAACAGCAGATTTACATGCAGTTCAAATGGAACGGTTGCCGAAGAAAAACTGGTTGCCGACAATACTCGCTCTCACTAGAGAAGATTGGAGCTTTGTAAAAGCGTTTCAAAACAGTTTTTGACAATTCTTTCGACTGAAATTGTTAGAGCAGCTGGCAGCAAAAGATTGTAAACAAACCAATACTGCATATGTGTGCATTCCATAGAGAAAAAGGCTATAGAAAGAAGGTCGCTGCTAAGGTTGCCGAGAATACGTAAATTCCCCTATAACCAAAATCTACGTTAGAAAGAACATGTCAGATTTTTGTTTTTTTTTTTATTAAAAAAAGCTCATGGAAAATACAATCTTCTTGAATGAACACATACAAATTTACAAAAATCGTACAACAAGAATTTTGGGTAAATTTTTTAAACTTTCGATGTAAACGTTTTTTCATGTAATTTATGTATACTCAAAAAATAATGTTTGAGACATCTTAAATCATTTTCTGTTAAAAAGTACAAAAATTTGACTAAATGTTCTTGTTCTACGATTTTCGTAGTTTTCATGTGTCCACGGTTTTAAACATTCCAAAAGTATGCATGTTTCGTAACCTTTTTTTTATTTTCTGGCATTTTCAAATTTAACTACAGACAACTCCACATAACTCGATATTGAAGGGACCATCGAGTTATAGAATTATTGTCTTATGGAATTATTGTCTTATAGAATATTGTTATATAGAAAATATTGTTTTGACTGCCTAGAATTTCAATAATAATACCGAAATACTCCATTTACTAGAATATCTGGCCTTATTAATTCATATGAATTCGATCATTCATATATGGAATTTCTGAGTAGTCAATTTATAACACTAAGCCAATATACACAAAACACGCAAAACCATTTATTCACGCAAAACCATTTATTGAAATTGCCAATGTATTAAAGGTTCTGGTCATTTATCTTATTTATTTATTACTATCGTCACTATCGGAATTTCACCATGTCCGGAATATTAAAAAAAAAAACTACCTTAGTCTTGAAGATTTTTCTTAACACAGGATCAAAGAATTTTCTAAACATTAAATCTTAAAATTTAATAATTTATAATATTCTTCCAAATCCTGAATCTTGAATTTATCTTTTTGTCCAATATCTTGAATTAAAATCTTTTTTGGTATCATCTTGAAACTCTTATTTTCTTCAGGATTTCTTCAGTATTTTCTGAAAAATTTGCTTGAATCATCTCAGAATACCCTCAGAGTTCACCTTACACCTCTTTCTGGTATTTTCTTATAATTCGTTTCATAATACTCTTGAAAATCATCTGCAGAACACTCCTTCCCAGACAACCAGAATTCGTATAACAATGTACAGAAAGTATCGTAAATAACTACCGTTTAAGTCAAAATCGCATATAAGAATGGCATACTGAAATATTTGCTGAATAAAATGAATTATATTATTTAAAACATTCCCGGTTTTCCAGGTTTTACCAGGCAGTAGACACCCTGAATTTAAGTAGTAAGGAAAAACTTCTTCGTCTTCTTCCTGACATGAGACGGAATTGGCGATTTGAATCCAATATTAAATAACTTTATTTATCCTTATATTTTCTGCTGATTATTCTCTTTTCTAAACCAGCAAATTTTCGTCGCGTGTTAAATTTCAGGTTAAATTAAATTTCAGGAATTTGGCCTAACGACCATTCGGCCTAGTGACCATTCGGCTATAACTAAAACCCAGCATCTATCATGAGCATTCAATATAACCTGTTTGATGAATATCATGATAAGCCGTGACATAAACTAAACGTACGGACCATTTACTCGGAACACAAGGAACATATTCTGGTGTGGTCGATGGGTCCTGGGTACTCAATATTATCACCAGTTATCATGTCTTTAAAGTTTCTTTGATTTTAACATGAACATCAAGGAATTCAGAAGCTCTACCTTTGACATAGATCAAAGTAGAGTGCGATACATGGGAAAAATGAAGGGACCGCAGAATCCGTCGAGTTAAAGAATATCGTGTTGTGTAGAGTTGACTGTACTTTTACTTGAAATAATTTTAAAAAAAATGTTTATTTTTCCCAGAAAGACATTACATTTTCTCAAAAACTATCAGAAGTAATTTCAATCAGAAATGCCGTTTCCGTGCTACAATTTTCTTTGAAAATTTTACAAGATCTAAAATGGTCAAATTTTTTCAAAAATGTGCATCATTACCCTTAACAATCAATTACGCTAAGTTTTATACAAATCGAAGAAGGTCGAGTTTTTCCGATAGGTCGAAAGACAAAAGGTCGAAAGACAAAAGGTCGAAAGACAAAAGGTCGAAAGACAAAAGGTCAGAAGACAAAAGGTCGAAAGACAATAGGTCGAAAGACAAAAGGTTGAAAGACAAAAGGTCGAAAGACAAAAGGTCGAAGACAAAAGGACGAAGACAAAAGGTCGAAGACAAAAGTTCGAAGACAAAAGGTCGAAGACAAAAGGTCTAAGACAAAAGGTCTAAGACAAAAGGTCGAAGACAAAAGGTCGAAGACAAAAGGTCGAAGACAAAAGGTCGAAGACAAAAGGTCGAAGACAAAAGGTCGAAGATAAAAGGTCGAAGACAAAAGGTCGAAGACAAAAGGTCGAAGACAAAGGGTCGAAGACAAAAGGTCGAAGGCAAAAGGTCGAAGACAAAAGGTCGAAGACAAAAGGTCGAAGACAAAAGGTCGAAGACAAAAGGTCGAAGACAAAAGGTCGAAGACAAAAGGTCGAATGGACAAAAGGTCAAATGGACAAATGGTCAAAATAGACAAATGGTTTAATGGATAAAAGGTCGAATGGACAAAGGGTCGGTATAACAGGTCAAATGGACAAAAGGTTGAAAAGGACGAATGTTCGAAATTAATAAACTTGTCAAATTGTTGGGGGTTAAAATGGGTGGCTAACTCTCAATTAATTTTTCTCCATTTAAATCATGCGCAGTTCTTTGGAAAATTAAGATAACAAATAATTACTGTCACGACAAATTAAGAAAAAATAACTGCTTTTCTCTTGGATATATTCCTTCTTTTAATTATGGGCAGTTCTCTGAGACTATTTACTTAGTAATTTTTTTAAGCTCATTTAAACCTGAACGAAAATTTGCTAAAGAACATGTTGTCAATTGTGAATCGGTTTTTTGAACTTTTTTTTCATTTCGACCTTTTGTCCATTCGACCTTTTATCCATTAGACCTTTTGTCCATTTCGAACATTTGTCCATTCGACATTTTTTCCGTTCGACTTTTTGTCGTTTGACCTTTTTTTACAAACAAGTTTTAAGTACTAAAATACTTCAAGAAGTATCCCAACAAACAATTCAGAGCTTCAATTAAGCGTATTTGTCAAATAACAGTTTTATAACAGTGCTGAATAAAATCGTATGTTGAATAATGTGGTGAAAAAGCCATATTTTTATCAACATCATAGCGGCGCCGGTGGTGTAGCGGTAAGCGTGATTACCTCTCACCCCAGCAGGCCTGGGTTCAATCCCAGTCAGCGCCGCCGGGATGTTCTGAGGCATAACATCTCTGATCACGCCTTCCTTCGGAAGGGAAGTAAAGCCGTTGGTCCCCGGTTCATGAGTTGATGGGTCGATAGGTAGGGTCCAGGTGTGGGAGCTGCCTTCCTGGCACGTCGGTAGCATTGGTGCTCAGCACGGAAAACAAGATCGACGGAAAACAAATCAAGGAACAAAAATCAACATCATCGCATAATAAACTTATTAGGCATCTTACAAGCGTCGTCTAGTTTTCTCAATTAAATGGTCCAAAAATTAGTTTAATATTGATGCTGAATACGGGTTATTTCCATAGAAACGCATAGCCTTATTAAACTGCCCCGTTTGTCTGATTGAAACATACATTGGACACCCGATAAACGTTTTTCAACTTCCTTATGCGATGGGATTGGATTAACTAGTTTGGCACTGTGCTGGACAAGGGATGTTGCCGATAACAGTTAAGCTTCAATTCCACTTTTCGTGGCGGCAACGTCATGTAAACAAACACGGTACTACTGTTGCTGGTTACACCAAGGAGGAAGTTACGAATTACGGTGAAATATTTTACTGTTTACACTTTGTTTTACGAAATGGACAGTAGGTATAGAAACAGTGAATCGACCGGAATGCATATGGTGAGTTTTGTTTGGATTAAGAAGATGCAGGCACGTGGATAATTTCGTTTATAATTTTTTAGGCTTACTATCTCCAGGGCAATGCTCCGCAGCCTGGAATAGATGAAACGGTGGAATGTGGTTTGGTTTGGACAGCTGGCTGAATGAAATGCTGGTCGAGTGTACTTGTCGGTTCACGTCGGTGGATCTGATTTCGTCTGAGTTCGTTTTTTAGCAGGAGTTCAGCTCCTGGATTCAAATACTGGGGCCTGTATGAGATCTGCGAGAGAGAGCTAGTTCTAGATTTGCAACTGGATGCTATGGCTCGGGAGCTTGGATTTTGGAAATATGTAAGTATCTCTATGGGTATAGAATAAGGGTTCTACTGCCACTTTCATTTCAAAATTTGACCGACCCAATTCTGAGAAAATCAGTCTTGAATATTCAGTGTGAAGTTTGGAAAATGTTGCAATTTTAGGAGAATTTTTAGTAGCATAGCATACGCGATTGTACAAATCGTGGGGGACTATATAATGATCAACTAATACATTTGCAGGAAATATCGTGTGTTGCCGTGAAAAATCACTTGGGATTAGATGTTTTTCCCACATCACAATTTGCAAATCAAGCATCGCATTATACACCTGGCCACATCCTTACAATGGCAGGGGAAAAGAAGCAGGTGCAGGGAACCCACACTATCTTCAAAGAGTTCACGGGAAGAAACATTTGTGTTAGCAGGATATGCAATATATTTAGGAATCTTTATTCGGAAATACAAAGTAAAGATTGTGAGAAAATGGAAATACTATTACATAACTACAAAAGGAAAGATTTCACCAAAATTATCTTCCTGTCTTTCCTGTTTTTGAAACTGTTCCATGCATCATTCTCGCCATTACTCTCCAACACGCGTTTGCTTTTTACACCGGAGCATCGAGGCCATACACCACTCAGAATAATTGCACTTCTTTTCCACTCAAATCTAGCAATATTTTCATCGTAAATTCCACTGCGAAGCACTTTATTACTTTTCCTTTTTAGCGAACATCTTGCACTTTTTCATTCGAAAAAAAAAACCCCGAAGCGATGAGAACACTGTCTCTCAAACCTCAGACTGCACTTAATAATTTCATCGGGTTCGGTCCATCTCACCAATTCTCGATGAACATTTCAAATGGTCCTATCTGCTTTGATCGATTCTCTTCATCGACTTTCTCTTTTCATAACCACTGCTATGCAAACAGATTTCGCGCTAATTCTACCACATAGTTTGATAAAGGAGGTTCTTATCTAGCGTCCAAAACGTCAAATACAACAGGGAAAGGTTTTGCAGCTGAGTTATTGACGAAAGAGAAAGTCGATGAAGAGAATCGATCAAAGCAGATAGGACCATTTGAAATGTTCATCGAGAATTGCATGTTTACAAATCATTAGAACTTTCTGTTTATCAACCGGTGAATTGCTAGAAACTACGCCTGAAAGATAGGCAATATCTGTATGGTCGTAGTATAGTGCTCGAATCAGTAAGGGTATAAAGGGTGTCCCACATCAAATTGCATCACGGAGAAAACGCTGTAGAAAATTGCCCATTGGGTAGAAGTAGTTTGGAGTGTATTGCTTACATTGTATTTTTATCGCTCTCAGTTTTTCGAGAGTTGGAAAATATGTCGTCACCCGAAAAGCAACGTCGCGAATTGAGTTTGCGCAAGCACCTGGAAAATCCTCAACTCGCTCATCGGGACATCGGAAAGCAACTCGGAATCGTGCAGTCAACGGTGAGTCGTGTGATTAAACGTTACTACAAAACTCTGAGCATTGAACGGAAGGAGAATTGCAGTCAGAATGGATGTTCTATTAGTGATCAGGATCACAAGCGTGTCGTGAAAGCGTTTAAGCGAAATCCCAATTCTTCGGTCAGGGATGTGGCCATAAAGTTGAATCTGTCCAAGTCTTTCGTTCAGAGAGCCAAGGACCGGGAGGGACTGCATGCGTACAAAGTGCAGAAGGCTCCAAATCGTGATGAACGGCAAAATACGGTGGAAAAGTCACGGGCCCGGAAACTGTACATCCAGATGCTGACGAAGCTTCATTTTCACATCATGGATGATGAGATTTACGTCAAGGCGGACTTCCGACAGCTTCTGGGGCTACTGTTCTTCACCACCCAGCACAAGTTTTATGTTCCAGAGGAAGTAAGGAAGCAGAAACTTTCAAAGTTTGCCAAGAAATACATGATTTGGCAAGCGATCTGCTCATGTGGCAAACGGAGTGCGCCGTTCGTGACTACCGGGACTGTAAACAGGGAGATCTACCTCAAGGAGTGTCTACAGAAACGTCTGCTTCCTCTGTTGAAGCAACACGAGAGCCTTACGACCTTCTGGCCGGATCTAGCTTCGTGCCACTATTCAAATGTTATCCTGGAGTGGTACGAAGCCAACGGGGTTACTTTCGTACCCGAGGACCCCAACGCACCGGAACTAAGTCCCATCGAAAAATACTGGGTTATCATGAAGCAGGCACTACGGAAGCATCCCAAGAAGGTCAAATCTGAGGAAGACATTAAGAAAAAGTGGGTTTCCGTATAGAAGAAGCTGCAGCCAGATGTTGTACAGAACTTAATGAGTGGAGTTAAGCGTAAGGTGCGAGCGTACGGTTATGGTATTGAAGTTGAATGATATAAATATGCCTAAAGCTTACTAATGGGTTAAATTTGATTGTCTGAATGTTTTAAAAGAATAGGTCAATTAGGTAATTTTCTACAGCGTTTTTTCTGTGATGCAATTTGGTGTGGGACACCCTTTAGGTTAGAGTCATTATCATTTATTATGGTTTAACTTATGATCGGATAATCCGATCAACTCGTGCCATAGAACGTATAATGGTATCAGTGAAGACGTTAATGAGTTCGACAATTGCGATTAGAAATCTGATCTACTTTAGATTTAGTTATAAGTTTTGCAGTCGACAATATCCGCATCGTCATCGAAGCAGATGAATTGACTGGATTTATGGTTAATCGTGCCCCGCATGATAAAGTGCAAAACATCACACCTCTAGTCGCCAGACCGTTTGACCTATTGGCATAGCCAGTATTGCTCAAATTCCACTATTCAGCTGTCAAATTCGGACTGAAATCAACAGTTTTTCAACGCTCTAATTCTATGATAAAATGAATCTTGTTAGGATTGAAGCAACCATTTCCAAGCTCCGGAAAATCTCTGTCAGCTAACAAGATTGAGCCTACACAAATACCATTCGCCATCTTCCCATTCACCCCATCAGTCGTCACCGGCAGAATACAAAGGGCACTTGACTGTTGATATGGAACTTTTTGAGCTCCCGCTGTCATTACATCTCAACGCGTCCGCCGTTGGATAGGCCTTGAAGCCACCATTCTACCGCAAAACCTTGTTGTTCCGAGACCGTACATACCTAACCTTTCAAAGGCTCCTTCCGGGCATCCGTTCACTATCTGCTCCATCATAGCCACCATCACCTACAGAGGAGATAGCGAGTGCGGATGATGATGATGATGATCCCGCACAGCATGAAAGACTACATGCACACACGTATTGGTTGTTATTTCGTATTGCGGGGCCACCGTGGAAAAGAGTTGCGGGTGGTTCCATTTGCCAGGGCATGTCAATCTCTTCATTCGACCCATGTGTTGGGCTACAAAACCTATTCTCCGCACTTGTCGTTCGTAGGCAGCAGTAGCAGAGTGGTTGCTAGCTTGTGGGCAGAAACTGAGAAGAGTAGAGAGAGAGTTGAAAACAACACAAGCGAAAGCTTGTAACTCCAGTGTTGTTAGGTAGGCGATGATTACATTGTTACAATAGCTGCAAACAAGACATGCTGACATGTTTGTGAATGTACCGGGAAAAGTTGAATCATGAACTTTAAATTTAATAATGTTACTAATTGTTACTCAAATTTCTGCTTCTTTTCAGGTAAAATTGACACCTTTAAACAAACAGGTTATTCCCTCCCAAAATCACTTCATTATGCGGCCGTCATCAACAACAACAAACGGGAGTCACTCGGTAAATATTGACACATTAAACCAGCCAACCAACAACCGAAATTCAACTCATCAAAAAGTTCAATCAAGCTCATTTTATTCATTGCATCCTTCCGCACTCGACCCGTGCAACAGGACAACAAAGTTCGAACCGCCCACAATAAATGAAAACCGAAAACGAACAGGTGAAAAATTGCTACCTAGAACAGACACCGACTTCAGCCAGCAGACTCCCGTCGCTTCGGTGATGGAATGCCATTTTTCACCATCAACAAGTGCCGCACAAGAACCGTGTCTCGAACAACACGCCATAACGACGATGGGTTCTTTTTCGGTGTTTGTTTTCACTTTGTTGCCCCCAACCATGGTTCCGGGATCGGAAGAGAGAGCGAAAAAAAAAACTGTTGGCGAAAACATGAAACTATGAATGTAATAATGTCCTATCACCCACACAAGTTGGTGTGGCGTTGTTTCATCCTTTTGTAAACTCCGTGAAAAATGCTTAAGCCTCTCTACGGTAGGCTCTGCTGCGGGAAGAAGATCGCGTGCCTGCGGAACTGGATAATGGCACGTGTCTACCCGAGAATTCTACGCTCGGATAGGGATTGTTGTAGGTAGTAGGTTTACATTTTTGGGCTTATGCCAGAATGTGCTGCTTTACTGTTAGGCTTTGTGCCTTTTCCCGGCGGGCTGTGTGCTGTCGAGTTCCATGAAATGGCGATGCTGGCGATGAGACTGGCGGAAAGCGCAGTGTTCTGTTGTTTTCAGTTCATTATGAAAAGTAAATCGAAGGAATTATAATAGTGCTCCGAGGCAAAAGAACTACCAAGGGGTGAAATATTGATACATTTATAAAAACCAGAAAAGCAAGGCTCAGCGAAGATGAGTTAGCTTCATCGCTTTGCGTTTGCCGGGGAATAATTTTCGTTATTTAAATCTGTAAATTTTACCCGATGCTTACTGTTCTGCAAATATGAACTTGTCGTGACCATGTTACAGTTGATATAAATCAATGGAGACGCATGGTAGTCTAGTCACATAGGAGTATTAGCGTTAGCGTTCCAATCAAAACAAGAGTAACAGAAGCATGACTGTCGCTATTCCCGGCCACGCCCATCTTTACCATAACTAGGGATAGGGAAGGAAATGTTGATGTAGTACTTACTTAACGAGAGGCCACCGACTTAGCGACACCCTCATAAGTGCTACGGAGTTGGAGGGTTGGGTAGGGTATTCGGTTAGGATTCACCTCAAGTTGGCGATGCAACCAAAAGTATGTATTGTTTATTTGTTGTTTATTTAATCTATCGATAACCGGCTATCGAAAGAACATATTCATTTTGTTTAGTGATCATGAATTTTAAGAGTCATGACGGAGAGCTTGGGATTAAACCCATGATTTTCTGCTCAGTAAGCAAAAACGATCCCTCCAGGGTCATCGAGCATCTCAGAACCATAACGCTTCGCGACAATACAGGACTACGTTTTCGCTTGACATGCAAATAGTTTCCAAGATTAATGTTCAATATCAAATATACAAATGATGGTGGCGATTTATTGTGCTGTGGAAGAGCTTGAAATTAAATCCATGATTTTTTGCTCAGTAAGCAAAATCGATCCCTCCAGGGTCATCAAGCATCTCATAATCCACAGCGCTTCGCGTCAAAGTCCGAATATATGGATGAACTATCTATTATTGAATAACTATTATTTACGATAATTACATGAAAGAAATAAAATATAAACTACAAACAAAACGTGACTACTAAAATCTCAAAAAGATATACTCACAAATATATTTCATGCAACCAGGAATCTCAAAACCATTATACCCTATAATGATACTCTGCATATGTTAGACACAATAATAGGCCAAAAAGCAAACGTCCGACTCACAAAACCTGCCAAATCCACTTGCAGTCACAATCAACGGTTCTACGAATCGCGAGCGCTCACGAATCATAAAACCGCTGACTGCGACATTCTGAAAGCGAAATTGGCAGGCTCTATGCGTCAAACTCCCGCCCTCCAATCTCCTCCTGCATCCAACAACACAAATCTCCACTACAACACCTAACGAATAAAACTCCGAAAATCACTTTTTCTACCTATCTTTCTATTAGGCCTGCGGACATGCGTTAGCTTCGAAACTTCTAACCAAACTAGGAAAATTTTCAGATCACAAAAAAAAACTTTTAAACGTAATTACAAAATAAATATTGATTATTTTACGCAAAAACGAGCACTTTTGTATCGTATGCTAAAAATAAAGTATTAATATAATTAAATGCAAAATTTACTAGAAAATCATTACTTTATTGATGAGAAGTTTCTAATAAGCCCTCCCAGTTCCTCCGTATACAGAACAAATCTGATACTATAATCAGAATTGCTCAGTCTGCATGAAGCAGCCCATTTCATCAAGGAAGTTCTATTAACAATCAAGAATTAATCGTTTGAGGCATACTGAAGCATTAAGAAGGTGATATGTGTCACTATAGGAAATCATCATCGTTGCAAATATAAAGAAATTAAACATAACCCTTTGCTTCAGTACCGTCAACCTCCATGTCCATGGGGAGGGACTGTAACCGACGATCTTTCAAATCCGAAAACTAAAAACTACGAAAAAGTACTTAGGCCTTCATTAAGTTCCACTTTCACGCGACGTTCAATGAGAGAGTCCTATCCAGGATTACATCTGAAAAATCCAAATCTGGCCAACGCCCACCTAAACCTGTTCGAATCCACCTGAAATGACTAACGAATGGAAAACTTTGACTACCCAGCCATGCAATAGTCTCATTCCGTGCCTTATGGCAACTTGATGATTCTATTGCGCTCATCTTTTGCCACCACCCAGGGGAGACTTGGTCCTGTACCCAATGCTTAACTTATCTCCATTCCACTCAGCTAAATACTCGCAATTTCTTGTGATATAGTGGGCGGAATATT
This sequence comes from Ochlerotatus camptorhynchus, assembly GCF_037179485.1. Lineage (NCBI taxonomy): Eukaryota > Metazoa > Arthropoda > Insecta > Diptera > Culicidae > Ochlerotatus > Ochlerotatus camptorhynchus. Next base: position 15,235,457 of record NW_027040818.1, on the reverse strand, counting down.
ATTATATGAGACAATTCAATGCAGACGTCTTTCCAAATTTGGCAGATCGACAGGTAATCGGTGAGTTAACACGATAGTTGCTATTCAACAACTCGACAATGTCCCATCGTCAACGCCTGCTATGAGAATTTCCCATTGCAGACGCCAACGAAATGACGTCATCGAGCTATCGATCAACTACCCTGGTTATCGCCTGGTACCTTATAGCACGATGCTAGGAGGCGAACCGGAAGAATCGATGAGCTACCTCTCCCCCGGTAGTCTAGTCACATAGGAGTATTGAGCGAAAACCCAATACTTGACTCAAAAAACATTTTTTTTTTTATATGTTGTGTAGAAACGTAAATTAGGCCGGAACAAAATTTCTTTTGTCACTCGGTGCTCACACTAGTCGAGTGGGGGTGGGGGGGGGGGCTGGATAAAAAATAAACCAAAAAAATAAAAAAATCAAAGTTCGTTTTATATTACATCTAAACCGTATTACATTACTTCTTAGCCTTAGCTTTAGTCTTATACTTCATTGATTTTTGACAATAATGCATAACAAAAATCACAAATGTTGACTTTATTATGTGTAACACTCGAGTTATCAACAAGACATTTCCCGCATAAGTTTTTGTATCCTTTTAAGGAAGGACATTGGTAATAGTAGATGAGTAGGATCAAAGAAACTGATTTTTGGGTGTTGATTGATTCCGGGGAAATCATCAAGCGTAATACCACAAACGTAATAGTTCTTATACAAAAACGTTCTGTTTTCGATACTTCCTCTTTATTCAAATATAACATGGCAGAACAGAAAACTCAAATTGCTATGAAAACACCTACTTTGTGAATTTAAACTCAGTTTTCTCAACAATTGCGCGTGCTGCAAATCTAACTAGTCGGATGGATTCAGGAAGGTCTATTCAACAAAATCCAAGCCAAAATCCATCTTGGCAGAACATAAAAACAAAATTTTAACAAAAAAAAACGTACTTTTGTCAATTTAAACCTGAATTCAGCAAAATCCATTCTATAAAATCCAAGCAAAACTTTCAAAGGACGGTATCAAAATCCAACTTAGCAGTAAAGGAAACCCACATTTCTAAAAATATACTTTTCGAATTACAAACCCGGTTTAACCTTCACGTATGGATTTAGCAAGGTCCATTCAATAAAATACAAGCTTTTTTTTTCAAAAATATGAGCCGAAATGCAATTTGGCAGAACCGAAAAACCAAATTTCTATGAAAATACGTATGGATTTAGCAATTCTATAAAATCCACGACTTTTTTCAAAAGAAGGCGCCAAAATTCAACTTGGCTGAATAGGAAACACAAATTTCTTTGAAAATACGTACTTTTGAGAATTTAAACCCAGTTTTCTAACAAATTGTGCATGCTTCAAAAGATGTACCATCACGTATGAATTCAGCAAGGTTCAGCCTATTTTTCAAAGGACGGAGCCAAAATTGAACTTGGATGAACAGGAAACCCGAACTTCGATCAAAATACGCATTTTTGTGAATTTAAACTCGGTTTTCACAAAAATTCAACCCTGACGTATGGATTCAGCAAGTTCCATTCTAGAAAATCCAAGTCTATTTTTCAAATATCGGAGCCAAAATTCAACTTGGCAGAATAGAAAATCAAAGTTTCTATAAAAATATCTACTTTTGTGAAAATTACCATGGTTGGTCCTTCACGTCAGCTAACCCAAGTAACATTGCAAGTTTTATCGAGGTTTTAAAGCATGCTACAAGTCTAAATCATGGTCTCCAGAACCCTCATAAAACCAAAATTGTGACTTGGGAATGTTGCCTCACTCCAGAAAATGCAAAACCAATTCTTTAAAGCTTAGGTTCGAGATATGTTAGATCACTTTCGGAAAGCTTTAACAACTTTAAAAATGACTGAATAACATAACAGAAAGGTTTAGACTCAGTTAGAAAAGTGTTGATGACTTATTCGACTCTGTTTTGAATCTGCTTTGAAAAATGTCACCTCAATTACGAATTTCCTGAATCGTTTCTGATTTGGTCTCACTACTAAAAATTATAAATCAATTTTGAAGCGATTGGATTTAGCTCGGAAATTGTTAAATCGCTGTAGAAAAGAATTGAATCATTAAGTAGCATTGCAGCACGTTTGTAAGTTACGAAATTAGGGATCGAATGCGAAAATCGGGCGACTACGGTGGGCTGGGTACATCGTAACAATGTCGGATAGCGATCCAATAAAAATGATTCTTGGTAGCAACCCGACTGGAACAAGATGAAGATGTGCACAGCGAATAAGAGAGATCAATCAGATTGAAGGTGGCTTACCTAGTGAGTTGCCAAACAATATTAGGAATGAACTCGATAAAATCCGTTTGGTTGACAGTTCCTCTCGAACTCGCGTGGAGGCAAATATGTCTGCAAGTATTCTAGAATTCTTTAATGCTCAGAAATGTTCCTCTGATTGTAGAGCACCATATTTGACCATTAGGTTTGTTCAAATATCGACTTTGCTCCACCAGGCTCAATTAATTTTAAATCAGGTCCTGATAATTCTCTCAAAATTTGAGATTATTTGGATGAGATCTCATACTGCAGTGGCCCATTAAAGTTTTTTGTGAGATTTACTATGGGTAAAGTGAACTTTATGTTCTCAACGTCCTTGGACTTTGCCATAATGATTTAAGGAAGAGCTTGCTATTGGCTCTAATGTGAAATATTATCAGCTACAACTTTGCTGAAGATCACTTTTAGATTAGACAGCAAGGTAATTGATTATTAATTGATTTTGAAGCCGACAACTTTCTGATATGATTAATCGTCTGCTTTCAGGACAACACTACATCTTGCACTTATGACATAGTAGCACAACACAGGTACTTCGGACCCAAAAGTGGCTCCATATTATTTTTGTGAACAATAGCGCACCTGGCGGTAGCAAACAGTTTATTTGGGCAGCATTCTTTGATGATGTGAGTGTCCATAGAAAACCCGTGTGAAGCGCATCCACAAGCATCGCCTGGTTAACAAGAATGTTCTCCCACTTTTTGATACACTGATTCGTTCCCATTTCCACTTCTGTTCTGTGATAGTAGACTGAATTTTTTCCCTACACGCAAACTTGAAAGTACCAATTAAATGAGTATCTTTCAAAAGCGGGTAATTTTACTAATTTTGGTTTATTTTTGAAATTGGCTTCTTGCAGTTAAAATGGATAACAAACGTTTCAATGAAAAAGTAGTGCCATTTTCAAAGAACAGAAGCTAGAAGTAAGCTCAGCGTGGAAGTGAAACTTTCAAACCGAAAAATTATTTTTATGCAATTCATACTTTAGTAGGATTCACTTGTCCTGTTTCCGGATGCTCTTTGTTCGTTACAGGCTGTCCTATACCTAAACCGCAATAATGAGGCTCAATATAGCAATCATTTAAAGCTTTGATGGCCCCCATCCTAATGTATCATCCCTGAAAAGCTGTATAAGGTGGTTTTACTCATTACATGTCATTTTTCTTCGAAATGGGTAAAATTTTACTCATTAATAGATACTGTGGGTTATGGGTACTTTACCGTGTATTCTTCATGTCAAGCACACCAATGTTGCCTGCTGTGCAGTTTATGGAGCATTTCAGGAGAATATCATCTTTCAATTTAATTAATCATTAATTATCTTGACGTGCAATTCAAATGAGGCCTTCAGCAAAGTTGCAGCTGAGAAAATTTCACACTAGTACAAATAACAAAAAATTCAGCAGATCATAACAACTAGAACGATGAGAACAAAAAGTTCACTTTACCCATAGTAATTCCCATATAAACTTCAAAAGGTCAGTGCAATATCAGTTCGCTTCAAAACGAGCTCAAATTTTTGGGAGAATTACCAAGACCTGATTTGAAATCGGTCGAGCATGGTGGACCAAAATCGATATTTTGAATCGCTCAAGTGACCATCGTCACCTAAGGCATGATAAAAATGCCTCGCATGCTAAAGGTCACAAGTTTAAATCTCTTCTCTAGGAAAAAATGGACTGAATAGTCTCAGATTTTTTTTTTAATTTTAACCACAGGTAGAGTGTACGGTTGTATGAACGAAAAATTCAATTCAAATAATTCAGTGTGGTTAATTTTTCAGAAAATTTTAGGTAAAATATTTGGTTTTCCCAGACACTACGTAATTTTAAAATCCATAACTCATGGACCATGCACAAATTATAAGGAAATTATCTCAGCAATGGATAAGAAATGTTATATGAAAAATGTTTTCCTCGAAAATTTATACGGTGGTGAATAATATAAGGATAAACCATTCTCAGAGTTTCTAATGTTTTTTGTGCTATAAAACTTCTTACCTTCCACTGATAACAATTTCAGACTGAGCTTAACCAGGACCCAAAAAAGTCACTCTCAATCGAAACTCGTCAAGCGACGAGGAAGCTGTCAACCATCACTTTCAACTGAAAGTCATTCTGTCTTCTCTTCGAGCAGATCCCCTTTAACATCATCAGACCAACCTTTGATCAATTTTCATGCTGTTTGTTTTGGCTTGACTGGAGTTAATTTCGTCTTTCGTTGCCAAATGAACTTAATTTTGCATTGAAGCGAAGCTGTTCGATCCAAATTCACGCAGATTTTATGCCTTTTGTTGATTATTCACTCAGTTCATTTAAGCGCATGTGCATACATCTGTGCACGTAGATGGCAAATTTATCATTTTCGGGTATTTTTGGAATCGTGGTAACATCAAGAGGCCGGAAATCGTTGACCGACGCCATTTGGAAAGACAAGATGGTGGCTTCCGATTTCATAAAAGTGGGAAATACCGTCCAATACCCATAGATATGGGTATTTTTGGAATCTGGATGACGTATAGAGAATGAAAATCGATATCCGACGCGATTTTGATATCCATGATGACAGCTTTCGGTTTGAGAAAAAGTTGAATATTCTATCAAATACCCATATATACGATTTTTTTAATCAAGGTAACGTCTAGAATGGGGAAATCAATATTCGACGCCTTTTTATAATCCAAGGCCGCGGCTTTCATCTGGGAAAAAAGTTTCAGAATGACATTTAAAAACCGTAAAAACCCCGCTCCTATCGTCTCAATTGTTCTTCTATCAAGCACAAACAGCTCTTTTGAGCAGTGTTGGAAAAGTTCGCGATATTTCATCAAAGGAAAAGTTCGCGAGTCATAGTGAGTTTTCGCGAACTTTTCCAACACTGCTTTTGAGTTTTACTGTTTTTAAGATTTTTCGCACCATCAACAAAGTTTGCAACACATTATTTTTCCATCTTAAAACCAAATCATTCTTTTCTATTTGACTTTGGCTTAGATTTTCTAGAGCAGTTTTTCCGTCTTCTTATTTTGGCCATGACCAGCATGTTTTCTGCTAACGGGTGTTCAATAAAAATTGAGAATGACTTCAATACCTTTCTGTAATAAAGTAAAGAGCGTAAATTTTTTTTTTCTCTTCAAGAGAATTGCTCTCTGGACTCCCTAAAAATGGGTGGCATGTTTCTTTTCGCTCGGGTGCTGTCAGTTCAATCGAAGATGGCGTCGAAACAACAAGCACTCTGCGAGCGTGTTGTACGGTTTTACGAAAGGCATGGAAAAAAGATTACGGTAGACCACTTTCGAGACAAAAACCGTGCCCGTGAGTACAGTTTACCGGATTCTGGCATCCCTGAGCGTGGACCGGAAGGCTGGTAGCGGTTGTCCGGTGAAGATAATTACGAAGAAGAAGAAGGAAGCGTTGAAAAAGCTGTTCGACAACAAGGACGGAACGAGTTTGCGTGACGTCAGCCGAAAATATCACTGCTCCCATACCTTGATTCACCGAACCCTCAAGATGGAGGGCATCATCTGTCGGACGAGGCCATAGCGACCGTGAAATCGCAGTGCCTGTGGATGACGAAGAACTACCGCGGGACGTCGTTGGTGCTGGACGACGAAAGTTACTTTCCGCTCTCGAAGACCCACATTCCAGGAAATGACAGCTACTATTCCAGCGACAAGTCGGCCACACCCCCCGGGCCAAGGATACGAAGCAGTTGACCACGAGGATCCGGAATTGTATCCGGAAGATGGACGTCAGTGCCGTCCAGCGCTCTTGTGAGAGCATCGCGACTAAGTTGCGTCGTACGGCTGACCAGGGCCCCTTCTCCAATATTCATTGACGTTTTTTTTTTAAGTATAAACATTATGTTTTTAATAAAAAATACTGAATTCGTTGAAAAAAAAATTTTTTTTTACTAGGTATATGACTGAAAAAATTCTCATTTTTTATTGAACACCCGTTAGAGTGCTTAGAAATAATTTTTCCGGGATTCGGCCTAGTGACCGTTTGGCTTAATGACCTCCAGCCTAATGGCCTTCGGCCTTTTTTAAAGAACAGCCCATCAACAGTGATTGCAACCCTATAGCCAACATCCAGCTTGAATAGCAGTCTTCATTGTTTCGGCGATCGTCTATTGATAATAAGTATACCACGTTGGGAGTTTTCAGTCTTTCAGAATACGCATTACATGGCAGTTGGTGAATTGTTTTGTTGAATGGTGGATCTTTTGAAAATTTTCCTATCTGCGGCTACCGTACAATTGCAGGTAAGAATACATGCTATGAGAAAGCTGCGGTTGTCATTCTTCGGCACTAGTGGCATAATATCCTGACACCGTCAGATTTGAAAAAAATGTTTATCTTTCAAAAGAAATAGAATCCAAATGCTGATTGTTGTTTTAGTCCGTAAAATCGAAATGATTTCATGATATAAGGGCTCGGAGGCCTAGTGGTGACCGTTTTGCTTATGATCATGACCGGCGCCGCTGTCGAGCATAAATGTACTGACTCACCGGAATTTCCACTCCACCATTTTGTCCTTTGTGCAAGTTTCACTATATCTGGTCAATCACGCAGTAGCATCTACAAATTGTACGGTCATCAATACTCATACATATACTCATAATATACATTTAAATGTGCACGTATACGGCCATCACTTTTGCCATTTTTCTGCAATTTGTTTGCCGGTGAGTATGTTGGTATATCACAGAAACACCTTTGAAATGCATGCATCATGGATATCTGAATCTAAATTTAAAAGCTGAAAAAAATGAATCCCCTAATCAAAACATTCTGAGTTTGAAACAGATCTGAAACTAGATTTTGATCAACGCTTCAGCAAGACACATCACTGTCCAAATCGAGAAGCTCTTACCGACCGACGGACATTGTTTGAGGACATACATTTGGGTTAATGGGCTTATACAAAGCAACCGGAAACCCAAGGACACACAGTCGAAAAATTCAATCCGCATTGATTTCACAGCTCTTCTTTTGTATATGAGTGAAAGCACCCTTGCTCGTTCATTGTCCCGCATATCAGCTGCCTCGGTTCTCGAATGGGGTTCCGACAGAAAGAGCAGCGACCCAAAATATGGACCGTTGGGGATGGGTGGAAAAGCTTGTTTCTATAAATTTAATAATGGACCCTGAAGTAATAAAAAAAAGACACAGCGGCACACTGAGAGAGACAGAGGGAGATAACAGCGAAACGGCAAGCGGACGGAAATGAAATGTTCAAAAGAGAACAATATTTCGCCTCGTTGTCACAAATGAATGTTTGAATGAGAGTCTGGAAGGAGGGAGGGCAGAAGGGGTCGAGAGGTTAAATTTCGAGGACGGTGCAAGGATAAAACGAAAAATCTTAGAACAAATGGGTGGACTTTTATGGATGGCCATTATCGTGCAAATCGGTGCTTTCGTTGCCGCTTTATGGTTATGCTAGGGAAATTCTGCGAAAAATGAAAAGAAAAGTGTCGGATGAATAGGTCTGTCTGTTGTGCTAATTTTGAATAAAGAATGAAATTTTTTGAAGCCAAAGTCGCTTGTTGAAGGCGATGATTGCAGGATTTTTTAATAATCACACAATTATTTAAAAATCGGTAAATGCTTAGGGGAATAACTTAAAATAAAAACAGGATGGAACATGTCTATTCAGAATGTTCAGATTATTTTTAGCAGCGTATAAGTAAGATCATTTGAAACCTACCTACCCAATGTCGCATGCAAGAAGGTGTTAAGTTCTTATTCGGTTTTATTACGTCCCTACTGGGGCTTTACGCCGGCCCTCAACTTAGTGTTCTAGATGCACTTCCACAGCTATTAATTGAGAGCTTCCTAAGTCAGTACCATTTTTGCATTAGTATATTTGTATGGCAAGAACAATCATACTCTATTCCGGGGAAGTCGAGAAAATTTTACAACCCGGAAAAAATCCTAGACCGGACCGGGACTCGAACCTAGCCGCCTTCAGCATGGTTTCGATACACCTTTACCGACTGATCCAAGGGAGGTGTAAAGTATTACGTGTTAAGTGATCGAATGACTGATATGAAACTGCTTACGAAAATGACACTTTTTACAGGTTCTAACAGTGCTAATTACCTAAAAAATAGAGTGGAAACCAGATACGATTACCCCATAAGCGTCAGCCACACGACCACCACGAGGATGGGGGCAACTAGATACTGTGTTTGTGTGAAACCGAACCACCCAGTAAGCCCGCTGCTTCCTACATAATTGCCTAGAGGGGAGCAGCATCGTCCGAAAGTAAGTGTCGATTTAGAAAATTAATGACCTTCATCCAGTGCGTGAAGATGAGGGTAATGATGCAAAATTAGGCAACCGTGGAGTGGAGTGGAGGGGGGGGGGGTCCGTAAAAGTTTTGAAATAATCCCCCACTGACGACCGACACAAGCAGAATAACAGGATTTGGTCATCGGTTGGCTTCTAATTTACTCCTTTCGGTGAATTTAGAATCCTGTGTTCCGTAGAGACATTTATCCGACGGGATGCGATGCGGGTGGCGTTAATCCGATTTACTGGCACAGCAGTGTTAAATTTAGACTTGCTGGCAAGGGTGCTTTGGGTGGATGGAATTTCACGTGGGTGTTTACAAATAACCTTGTATTTATGGGATGCTTCGTGTCGGATTTGTGGGTTGTGGTTTCCGAGATTCACACTTATGATGTTCAGGGTGGAAAATATAACGAAAACAACCAATCAGCAATTGTTGTTTCAAGCAAAGCCTGTTTCAACAGAACAAAATAATGGTTCATGTTTTTGACAATTGAAAAGTATGCAGTGTATCATATTCACGTGGAGGTGAAATGAAGTTTTTTGCTACGATTGGAAATTGAGGCTGCTCAAATTATGTTTGGTGCAGGCTGTGGAATATTTCCGATTACAAAATTCAACACGCACCAAAAGCATATTATTCCACAGGATAAAAGACAACCTAATCATGAGATTTTAAAATTCAATGTAATATTTATTTTAATTTAGATTTATGTTGGGCTAATTACAGTTGAGCTAAAATAAGAACCTACTAATTTTAATTGTTGCTGGTAGAAGCGGCTAAAAATCCAAGCCTTCAATCAAGGGACTGCGAATGATCATGAGCGTGATTGACCGTCCACTTCTTACTTACTGAACGATCCTGCGCACTTCCAAGGGTGCAAAGGACCTTTGTGAAAGATTTCCTTCCTGGGCGATTACTAGCTTTGGCCTTGACCTGTGCCCAAGTCAAATTTCGGTCAACGTTCTTAATTTCGCTGTTTAGGCTCCGCCGCCACGAGCCTCTGGGTCTGCCTCTGCTGCGATGTCCTGCTGGATTCCAGTCCAGTGCTTGCTTGCGGATTTCGTTTCCGCTCCGCCGTTCACGAATTTCTGTCTCTATCGGCTTCTGATGACACAAACGATGGACTTCGGAATTTGAGATCCAATTGTGGGGCCACCAGGCACGAATTATGTACCGCAGGCATCGGTTTATAAACACCTGCAGCTTTTGAGTGTCCTCCGCTGATACACACCATGTTTCACTGGGGTATAACAGCACAGACTTCAGGTTGGAGTTAAAAACTCAGATTTTGGTGCGTCGACTGATCTGATTCGCTCTCCATACATTTCGCAAACTGGCAAAAGCGGCACCTATGTCGCTATTGGTGCCGCCGTCCGACGCTATCTGGCTGCCAAGATATTGGAAGCTTTCGAGTTTCTCCACTGCCTGCCCAGTTACCGTGAAATTGGAACGGTTTTCCGTGTTGACATCCAACGATTTGGTCTTGTTGACGTTGATGGTTAGACCTGCTTCAGAGGAGCGTTCCACAAGGTCGTCGAGCTTACTTTGCATGTCAGAGCGCCGTTGTGCTAATAATGCAACATCAACATCAACATCAACATCAACTTTGAACTAGTCAGTGGACAACGATCGAACACCAATTTGGAGCTCTGTACTGCGGACGGTGGGAACCCTAGGGTCTCCATCACAGGCGAGAATTGTTTTGTAAATTCGTCTCCTCATACACTCAACCGTTTTATGTTGCAGCCTGGTGTATCCCCAGTCGATCCTGTATGGCTTTACTACCAGAACGTCCGAGGTGTTAGGATTAAAATTGACGACTTGACGACAAATTTTCGGATCATCGTTCACCGTATTTTGCTGTGTTCGCTGCCGCAGGAACAGTGATAAATCGAGCTTCGGAGGTGTACTTATTGCAGTCCATCACCGTTACCGTTGTACTCAAGTTCAGACGCTCCACCGTGAAAGATTGGAACAGGTGTTTGTTGATGCTGTTATTGGTCGTAATCGTTTGCTGATTGGTGCTGTGTACATCCCTCCTGACCATAGCCATGATGCAGAGCTGATAGATGAACATGTGGCCTCCGTTCGTGAACTGTGTGACAGCGCTTCGTTTGATGACCAGGTGCTGATATGTGGTGATTACAAACAGCCCCGCCTACAGTGGTTGCAGAATGCAGACGGCGAGGTGTTTCTGGCTGCAACGTCAACTGTACCTCCAGTAAGTGCTGCTTTGATTGATGGAATGGATTTTTTGAATTTGTATCAAGCTAACTGGATTCGTAACCATTCTGATCGAACGCTTGATCTAGTGTTTTGTTCGACCAACTGTGGGGTAACCGTAAATGAGGCTGCTGTTGCACTGTTGCCTATAGATTAGCACCATCCTCCGCTGGAAATGTTTCTTCCCGTTCAAGTCAGGTGCCAGATTGATGATCCGCACAATGCTGACTGTGAGCCTACTCTTGATTTTGGCAAGATTGACTACGGCATGCTTCGAGAGTACCTTTCTACGATTGACTGGGCTTGTCTGAATTGTGAGGATGTTAAAGAAATGGCTTCAAACGTCTGCTCTATTATTCAACAGTGGTTGCAGAGGAATGTTCCACCCACTAGATGTCCATTTTCGCCTGCCTGGAGTACGCCACTGCTGCGAAAGTTGAAACGTGAGAAAAATGCCAAACAACGTAACCATCGTGCTCTACAGTCGTCTGACAGCAAGCTTGGATTCCAACGTGCTAGTAAGGCGTATCGCAATTTGAATTCAGCTTTGTACAAGGCTCATGTCATGAGAGTGCAGACTAATCTTCGGAGAAATCCAAAAAGCTTTTGGAAGTTCGTCAATAGTAAGCGGAAAAGTTCATCTGTACCGAGCAACGTGATTTTTGACGACGTCGAAGCGAAATCTTCTATTGAAAGCTGCGAACTGTTTGCCAGATTTTTTGCTTCTGTGTTTGACCAAACTCCTGCCTCTGAAATCGAAGCTGAGTCTGCTGCTTTAGACATTCCCATAGACTGCATTAGTCTGTCGACATTCGTAGTTATTCCTGCAGTGATCATATCTGCTGCCAAAAAGTTGAAAAGTTCGCTTTCTGCTGGTCCCGACGGTATACCATCGATATTGTTTTGCCGCTGTGCTGTTGACTTAGCTGAGCCACTGTCTGCAATGTTCACCCGGTCAATCGATGAAGGGGTTTTTCCTGAGGTATGGAAGCAGTCTTTAAGTTTCCCGTCTTCAAAAATGGTGACAAGAAAAACGTCAGGAACTACAGAGGAATAACGAGCTTATCAGCTGCGTCAAAGCTGTTTGAAATAATTGTTAGCTATATGATTCTACGCCAGTCGCACAGTTTTATTTCTACCGTTCAACACGGTTTTATGCCTGGAAGATCGGTCACGACGAATAACTAAGCTTCACCAACACTTGCATAACTGCTATGGAAAGCAAGGCTCAAGTTAATGTCATCTATACTGACCTGAAGGCGGCTTTCGACAAGATGGATCACAATGTGCTGTTGGCTAAACTGTCACGTCTCGGATCATGCTCTAAGCTAGTGTCTTGGCTGAACTCTTACCTAACGGGAAGGAAACTCCGCGTTAGATTTGACTTCTGTGTTTCTTCGACCTTCTGCAATACATCCGGTGTTCCCCAAGGAAGCAACTTGGGACCATTATTGTTCACACTGTTTTTCAACGACGTTGCATCGAAATTAGGATTGGACTGCGTGATCATCTACGCCGATGACGTGAACATATATTTAGTTATTCGCTTAACTGAAGATTGCCACCGTTTGCAACATCTTCTAGACCTATTTTCTGACTGGTGCCATCGAAACAAGTTAATTATTAGCGTACCGAAGTGCTCTGTTATGACCTTTCATCGTTCAAAACAACCGATACTGTTCGATTATCGCATCAAGGGTACTTCACTTGAACGAGTTTAAGTGATTACTGATCTCGGAGTTGTGCTGGATCCAAAACTGACGTTCAATTCTCACTACACTTCGATAATTGCCAAGGCGAATCGACAGTTGGGCTGAAATCCTTGTATTGCGCGCTGGTACGGCCGATTCTCGAAACCGCTTTACTGGCTTGTTTGGACTCCAAATGATGTTTCCTGGACCTTAAGGATTGAACGTGTCCAGCGACGATTCATCCGGCTAGCACTGCGTCATCTACCTTGGCGCGATCCATTGAACCTCCCTGCCTATCCCGATCGATATAGACTGTTGGGCATGGACACCCTTGAATGAAGGCGAAGACTACAACAGGCGACATTCGTGGCGAAGTTGCTAAATGGTGAAGTCGATTCTCCCCGGCTACTTTCAATGTTGGACTTCCGTGCTGCTCAACGTCCTCTTCGGCAGTGGTCACTACTACAGGACAGATTTCACCGTACTTTGTTTGGATATAATGAACCAATATCGTCGATGATTCGAGCTTTTTCGGTGGTGAAGGATCTTTTTGAGTTCGGCGAAAATTCTGGTCGTTTTAAAAATAGAATTACTAGTTTTGAAAATGTATTCTCATATTCATTAAGACCACATATGTCAGATGAATTACAAATAAATAAATAAATCATCAGCCCAATCGAAGTCGTTGAGATGCAGTAATAGGTAATAGGCTGCCACAGCAACCCACGGTTCGGTACACGGTCAACGGCTCCAACCATGATCTCGTCGATCATAATATGATCTCGTCGGTGATAATATACATCCTTGCCTCACACCCGGGATTGCCCGCGATCGAGTCAGACAAAGCTCCGTTGTGCAACACTCTGAATGAGAAAGCCTCGTACTGCGCTGCAATGAGGTTGAAGATCTTATCAGGGGCTCCCTTCCGTCTCAGAGCGCCCCACAAGTTTTCGTGGTTTAGTCGGTCGAAAGCTTTTTCGTAGTCAATGAATACCAAGTACAGGGACTCTTGGAACTCATTGACCTGCTCCAAGATGATGCGGAGCGTGACAATATGGTCCCTACAGGATCTTCCAGCACGGAATCCTGTCTGCTGTCGTCGGAGAGTCGCGTCGATCTTCTCCTGTATCCGATTGAGGATATCTTTACAGAGAACTTTGAGAACAATACACAGTAACATGATGCCTCGCCAGTTGTCGCATATAGTTGAATTCCCCTTCTGGGGGACTTTTACCAAGACGCCCTGCATCCAGTCGGCCGGAAAAGTCGCGGTAACCCAGATATTGACAAATAGTTGATGCAACATTTGTGAAGATAGCTTGGGGTCAGCTTTGAGCATCTCTGCTGATATGCGATCGACCCCCGGGGCTTTGTTGGACTTCATACTTCGAATGGCTGCTTCTGTCTTCTGCAATGATGGAGCTTCAGTGTTGACGCGAGTAACGCACCTCATTCTTAGCGGATCATGCCGGGATGTTGATGGTTGGTTGACCGTTGAAACTTCGAGAAGTTGTTCAAAGTGCTCAAACCAATGTTTCAACTGGTCAGTCGCGTCTTTCACAGGCATCCTTGGGTTCATCCTTGCCCCGCTCAGGTGACGTGAAACATTATAGAGGAGGTGGATATCGCCAGTTGCTGCGGCTTTCTCCCCTTCATCAGCCAGGGAGTCCACCCACGCTCGCTTGTCCCGTATACAGGAACGCTTAACTTCCCTCTCTAGAACCGAATACCGCTGACGGGCCTCGTTCTTGGCTCCTCGGGTCCTTGCTCGCTCTATCGCGGTTTTTGCTTCTCTCCGCTCCTCGATCTTCCTCCAGGTTTCATCGGTGATCCACTCCTTCCTCTGAGTGCGCAGCTTACCCAGGTTGTTCTCACTTGTTTCAATAAAGGCATTGTTGATGCTCGTCCACTGTCCGCTGCCACCTTCCGGAATATTAGCTGCGCGAGCCTCGAGTTCTTCGACGAACGATCTCTTCACTGCTGGGTCTTCCAGTCAGCGTGTGTTGAATCGCCCGAGTCTCTCCTCCCGCCGTTGAAGCCGCGCAATGCGTGGGTCGATCTCACCGATTAGGAGATGATGGTCAGACGCGATGTCAGCACTGCGTTTATTCCGAACATCAAGAAGTCTCCGATGTGGTCGATTTGGTTCTCTGTATATCCATAACGGGAAACCCATGTGACTTTATGCACTGAGCGATGGGGAAAGAGCGAACCCCCGATTACCATGTCGTTGTTGCCACAAAACTCTGCAAGCAGCTCGCCGTTCTCGCTCATATCTCCGAGACCATGGCGTCCCATAATGCGGTCATAGTCCGTGTTGTCGGAGCCGATCTTCGCATTGAAGTCGCCTGTGTAGATCTTGATATCAACGCCCACAGATGGTACTCCGTTATTGCCATATCAGCTGTAATTATACAGAGAACCAATAGATGATGATTGGGACTAGCTATCATCCTCAATGTGTAAAAAAATGAGATGTAAAATTTGTCAATACCAGGATTGTGTATAAATGGAGGTGACACTCATTTTGCTGGAAGCCGAGAAATCCTCTGAACTTCCACAGGAAATCACTGGGCTGATTGATAAAAGGGATGGGGATGCAGGAAGGTTCCTTTTGGCTTCGAGTTAAGAAAAAACGTGACTGACGAAGCTTGAATGCGGATGGGAATTAAACTTATTATGTTCTGCTCAGTAAGCAAAAACGGTCGCGCTCAGGCCACCGAGCCCCTCAAATTACCTAATACCACTTATGATCGAGTTGTTGTAGCCATTCACACCCGGTACCGACGAAAACGTTGGCAATTTTCACAAAACCCTCATTGCATTGTGACTATGAAAATCTGTTATATGTTGGGACCTGAGCAGTGATGGAAAAGTTCGCGATAACTCACTATGACTCGCGAACTTTTCCCATGGTGAACTTCGTTAAATATCGCGAACTTTTCCAACACTGGACCTGAGTTTGATCCAACGTTATTATGCTCATAAAGCATAAAACGGTTGTCTGATACAGTCGAGCCCTTCATATCACACCAGACGAGTTATGACGGGGGACACCTGTTGAGATCTTTAAAAAAGTGTATATTGTGCTATTTTTTAACGATGCCATCACTTCGTGTTTTCAGTATGTTGCTAAGTAAGCTTTCAGTTTAAAATACCTAAAATCAAACATAGGATTTTTTTGAAATTCACAAAATTTCCAAAATGGCGGCGTTCTAAAATCAAAACTACTCAAATGCGATTGATCGAACAGTCTCCAAGATCCCTATATCGCAAAGTAAAAATATGTAGTATCGATAAAAGGGTTGTCATATATCAGATTTTGGGCTGAAAATTTTCGAAAATAAAGCTGAAATGGTGCTTAACAACATACTGAAGCAGTTATTCTAATGTTCTAAAAAAATTGACAACAAATACCGTTTATTAGAAATCCCAACAGGTGTGTTCCTTTAATACTATAACCTTTAAAACCCGACGGCGGTTCCGCTGACAGCAGAATATGCCACGGCGACTTACGATTGTACAACCCCGGAGACATGAAACGCATGAAAAATTTGCTATTTTGGATGTTGTATTTGTTTTCAAAATGGCGTCTTTGTCATTTTTCAATAAATTGTTGCACGAAAACGTTACTTCTGATCGAAATGACGTCCGAGACAAAGTTGTAGGGAATAATTGTCTGTGCCACTAAGCAGAAGATTCATTCTCTGATTAGGGAGACTCTACTGTCTATAGCAATTGAGGACTTCTGGAAAAAAAAATATATGTGGTACTTTTTTAGTACTTGAGTGTAAAAATTCCAAAAAGTGTTAAAAACTCAAATTTCTCATAGAGTAAATTTTCAATTATTAAAATAAATTTAAAAAAAATCTCAATAAAATTGCAAACTTTTGGAATATTTGAAACCATGGACACTTGAAAATTGACAAAAATTCGCTGAACATGAACTTTGAGTCAAACTTGTTTAACTTTCGTTGCAGCTAGTTCACTTTTTGATGTAATTTCTACACAGAAAACAACATTTGAGACAGTCTAAATCATTAGCTGTGCAAAAATTACAAGAAAAAGCTTGATAAAAAAAGCTTAAAAATATTACCAAAAGTTGCTGATCTACAATTCTTGTCATTTTTCAAGTGTCCTTAGTTTTATGTAATTCAAAAGTTTGCATTTATTTAGAAAATAAATAATAAATATTTAATAGGGGAATTTACGTATTCTCGTCAATCTAAGCAGCGTCCGCACTTCTATTAGTATTTTCTCAGCGTCACGCTCATATATGACGTGTCTGTTTGTTTACATTCATCTGCTGCTTGCTTCTCTATCCATTCCAATCGATAGAATTTTTCAAAACGATTTTAAAGCGTTTTTACAACGCTCCAAACTTCTCAGATGAGTGTGACTATTGTTGGCAGACTCTTTTTCTTCGGCAACCTTCCCATTAGAACTGCGTGTTAACCAGCTGTTCTATTATCGGCAACTCGAAATCAACCCCATTTTGTAGTGCGTATGCTTCATTTGAAGAAAAATCTGGCATTACAGGATTGATCGGTCATACAAATATAATCAGATTGAAGCTGAAAGACTAAAGAATCGTTTGAATACATTCAGGGAAGTGTGTTGATGGGAAAACATAGTGAAATTAACGTTTAAATTTTGGTTGCCGAAAACAGTCATTGGGTGCCGAAGCCAACATTTACCCTACATATTTGATTTGGTTGTTCGACTGGTTTTATGGAGATTTCGTTTTTATGGCTTTCTCAGTCTAGGGTAATTCAAACAGTTAGTTTTGCATTGCCCTGTTTGCTAACTAACTGTTTGAATTACCCTAGACTGAGAAAGCCATAAAAACGAAACCTACATATTTTATGATTTATTTCAGTTTTTAACACTGTTTTTTACTCAACATTACTAGATACAAATAACCGTGTATATTTTTCCCAGATAGACTATACTTTTCAAAACAACTTTGTGTCAGACGTCATTTCGATCAGAAGTGACTTTTCGTACTACAGTTTTTTTGGAAAATGTCAAAGACACCATTTAAAAAAAAATCCAGATCCAAAAGGGCCGAGTTTTTTTTTTCAAAAATGTGAACGATTACCCATAACACACAGTTATGCATAGTGTTATGCAAATCGGAAAAGATTGAGCTTTGGTCTTAAACGCCGTTTTCAGTCCATTTTGAAGATTCTAGATGTTGAAGTCATTTTGGTATTTTCAGGGTTATTTTGGGGTAAGTCAAGCTGTTTTGGCGCTTAAAATCGAAACATCTGAAGCTAGCGAATCAAGATGCATTTTTTTTCTCACGCCTAAGTCAATCTATTCGTATTTCAAAATCATCATGAATTGTGCACAGCAAAGCGAAATCATCCTAGATTATTTATGTTAAAGGTTAAAAATGGATTCTGAGGCTATCTGAAAAGTTGATTATGATTGTAAGCAATATTTATCATCACAACCGGTTTTTGTTTAGAGTCACGCCCTGCAAAAAAGCGGAGTCCGTTTATGTTTTTCTTCAAATGTCTAGTATAAGAATTTAATTCGAGGATCGAAGTGTGCCTTGGCCGCGATTAAACGTGTTTGTTTTCTATTATCGGGATTTTTTGCGATAATCTTCTGTCAGCGTTTTGGCTGGTGGCGCTACACCATCCGGAAGAATTTTCGTTTGAATTATTTCCAAATGTTTTTAGTTCAGTTTTTACGTATTCAGTAACCGTGTTGTGCCAGTGTTAGTGATTTAGACCGTGAAATCAGCATGGAAAGAAAAGATTCCCATTGCTTAAACCATGTTAAGCCGTGCCGTTCTTTTCTGGATACTAATTTGGTGAGCTCGTTCCTTAATTTTTGTGGTAATTCTATCGTAAATATTTTTTTAAATCATTAAATACGCGTCAATCAAATTTTGCGCTACTGTTTTATAGAAAGTTTCAGTACATTATCAGCATCGATACTGTACCGGAGCGGGGCTTATTGTAAGCAAAATCTTCGGAAGCATGCGATCTTGAAATGGGCTAATGGGTATACGGTAAAGCTATCACCTTCGAACTCCAGAGTTCAAACTTTTTGCAGTCATAAAAAAATGGTTACAGGTAGATTTTATACATAATACCACTGCCAGACCACTGCCAGACAGGAGTGTGATTGTAGATACATACAGTACATACAATAAATGAACGAATGAAAAAATGCATCAGTCAAATGTGTCAAAATTAGTCTGTTTTTTTTATAAAATGTTTATTCTGTCTTCCTAACATATAAACATGTCTCACAAGCTAAGCTATTCTAAACTAATTACAGGCATTTATTTCTAAGAAGAATTTGAAGCTAGGCAAGGAAATCTTATGTCGTTCTGTTTCCAAAATATATTGACTAAACTGAACAAATTTTCTTAGAATCATAATTTTGTCATCCCTGCTAAACTCTTCTAAGGTTGGAGCTATCAAACTGGAAAAGGTTAAGAAGCGCATTAAACGAGGATCAAATCTGTTTAGTACATGTCTAATAAAATAGTTCCATGACTGATTGACCGAAAAACGTTTACAAAATATATGCTCAAGATCTTCGAGGAATCCGCATGATTAGCAATTAGGGTTGTCAGCAATACCTATGCGATACAAATGAGCTCTGTGATCAATTTTCCTATTATAAAGTAAATAATGAATAGATTTTTCATTTGAGTTCAGGTTCTTTAAGTTAATATTATTCCAGACACGTGGCCAATTGTTTTGTTCTTTAGTTTCAATAGTTGGTCTAGGCAATGATCCAATTTTATCAGAATATAGTTTTGTCATAGAAAAAGGTTGTGTTAGATCATGTTCGTAAAACAAATTCATGAAAGAAGGATACATATGTGGTAATATATTAACAGGTTTCCTAATGACTACTGACTACTGATATTAGGCAGAATATAATTTTTCAACAAACACGTGTCGGTCGAATTAGGATTTATCCCAGGCTACTATTGTAGAAAAATGTAATTGATAGATATTGGGCGGAACGCGTCGGAATGTTTAAAAAAAATAGGGCGAACGCTTGATCCGGTTTAAGATACATTGTTGACTGCTTTCGGGAACATGATTTCATTTTAATAACTTGTTTACTTGTTTAACCAGGGCTCAAGCAATCGTCACGTCGGTCATAGCTTGTTATGATAGCCTGAACAATGCGTAAAGAGCAAACCGCGAAACATTGAACGTCGCGTGAAAGTGGAACCTAATGAAGGCCTAAGTGATTTTTCGTAACTTTTAGTTTTCGGATAAGAAAAATCATCGGTTGCAGGACAGTGTTACCGATTTATATTGGATAATCCAAAGCAGCTATGTTGATCATTATAACATTAAATTTTGAATAACAAATGATAAGACAATCTTATTCAAATGTCGTAATAATACCTCTGACCAAGGAAAAATGATTTATATAGTTTTCATAAAAGTTGACGATACAAATACTAATGAGGAAAGGAATTCCGCATTTCCTTTTCCCAAGTCCTTTTCCTCTCCTTCCCTTCCCTTCTTCTCTTTTCAGAAAGCGAGTAATGGCGCTATAACCATATGCCATATAGGGCTAGGACAAGAGTTAGTGCTCAGGTCCCAACCGCTAGAAGAAAATGGTAGCGAGCAAGGGCGCTATAACCTAGGCGAATACAGCATTCCCTCCGTATAGGTTACGTCCGCACACCGCTCTCCGTTGTCCTTCAACTGAGGTCGGCTGGATCGATTGAGGGATGGCAGTGGGTTGGCGGTGCCGTCCACGCTTGTACGGAGGGAGGACTGTTCGCTCGAACACAAGGGGTAAATACCTGTGTTCCATCCCAGGAGATCGGACAACCAAGGAGTGTACATTAACTTTCTTAGCTCTGTCACTCCCAACGATTTATATAGCCTATTTTCAAATCCAGCATACGGAGCGGTTGGTACGGTATGTCCCCGCTCTTTGATTACCTGTGGATTAAATGTTAACCACTGTCTATACTTATTAAGTAGACATGGTAAACATTCACTTCCACAAAAATTAACTAAACGGTACACAGTAGGCCTGGCCGCTTTATTGTTTGTTTCACATCCTTGATGTGCAGCAGGCATTAATAATGACAAGAAAAATGATAGATGTATCATTTTCCAGGATTCTTTCAAGTACTGGCTGTGTATGTGTAGACTAGACTAGACTAGACTAGAGAATCACGCCCTGCAAAAAAGCGAGCAAACTGGATCAACAGCTAGCAAGTTTGGGACACTGAAGAAACTGGACCCCAGCAGCCACGAACCACTTGGTTACATGGCTAGCATGTCAAGTCTTAAGAATGTCAAATCCCTATATCAAGTAATAATTCTAATACACATATTCAAGACCTGAATAGCATCTGACAAAATACCGGTCCATTAACCTAGTGACATAAATTAACATCAACAACGATAACTTTGCTGTGATAACATTACACATCAGTCACCACCGGTTAATAAACTGTTTGAACAATGATTGCCCGCATAACCATCTCTGGGAAGGCAAGCACAGCTTCAAAACGAACATTTCTTCAGAAATTTCTCGGTATCCATTCTCCGGCGCGAACCACTCTGGCAAATTTGAAGCCTAAAAGGCATCCAACATCCCAGCCCAGGATGAACGCCAGGGAATGGGGCCAGCTCCTGCTAAACGGTTGGAAATGTAATTAAATTTCATCCTCTTGCAAATGTGTGTATAAACATCAGGTTTGGCGAGCTGCCGGCAACAACAACGAACAAAGGTCGTTTGCTTTTGCGGGATGATGACCTTTCCTTATAGACCGTTTTCCGTTCATTTTCGGACAAACCCAGCGCTCCAATTTACTCGAAATAGGAAACTCTTGGCCCGGGTCGTGGGTCGGGAAATAATTGAAATTATAATTAGAGAAACCCACAAATGCGGAGGCGGAGGGGGCTGGCTGCGGAAATGTAATTTCGATTACCGGAACGGCAAACGAAGGTAGTCTGCTGGTAGATTTTTTTTTAATTCTAAGCATTGCAGCTGACAGGTCATTTTGTCAGGGATTGTTGTTTACCGTTTACTGATAGTTCATTAAATTCTGCTTAAATTTTCACCCGGAAGCTTTAACGAACCAAGAACAATCAAAAAGATTTATGGATGAGTCAAACAATGTCCCCCCGGAATGCAAAGTAAACTTTGTTAGGTGATGGTGACCAAAATGGCGTTCTAATTGGCATTTAACCACGGGAAGCACTTGTTCCCTCCGCATTATGTTAGCCACCTCCGTCGAGAGGGTCGCCGTTCAAACATTATTCATTCCTCCCTCCAATCTCCTCCTGCGTTTCGTGTTACGCGGGCAAGCTCAAATTACGCCTTTTAGTGACTACTGCCAAAAACTAGGATTGCTTTTCTTCCTCTACTGAGCCCGCCACCTCCGTCCATCAGTCTTGATTTCAGGCCCTACAACGCTAGCAAACCCCGAAACGACATAGCAGTAGAGCAGTGCGGTCATGTTGACGGAAGGATCACCACCGACCACCGCGTGCCACCCACAATCGCAGGAACCATTAAACACGTCACCCAATCATTATAATAAATGTAATTGGAAACGATAAATCGTGTATTGTTACGTTCTTGCCTGGCGGTCGGCCCCTTCTGCGGGAGGGAACGTTTTTATGACCACATGTACACAGCCATATATCCTGGCGCATGCCAAAAAAAATAAACCGAATTCGAAATACACGCACACACGCAGAAATGTGAAAGCTTGTCGCCAGACGAAACAATGAAACGACCCAAAAACTCGAGCCCACCATCAACCGCCCCCGCACACGACGGGCCTTCATCGCTCGGTTCTAATCATCGTCGTCATCATCGTCGCTTTAGGATGGTACTGCACTCGTACAACTGCCTACCAACCCACTTACATACAGGAGCAGCTTTTGACGGCAACGGCCCAACACCGAGGAAATGAACAAAAACAATAACAGCTACAGAAGAAAAAGAAAAACAATGGCAGTTGATGGCACTTTTTGCTGCCGGTGCACGACGAGAGCCGACATTCATATTACATCTTGAGCCTCAAAGCAGGGCCGTAGAGGTTCGATTAGTGGTGGCTGATGGGCCATGACACAGATTGGGGATTAGGGTGGACCAGCTGTTATGCACAACCCTACGGCCCTTATTCGATTTGTCTTCGGGTCCTCAACAACTGTGACGATCGTGAAGGAAAAAGCACAGTGGGCTAGAAATTCAATTTGGACGAAAAAGCCAACATCTCTGCAACGAAGCATTTCCGAAGAAGTTTCTCGCTATAACGAAAACTATCTATTGGTAAAAATAGATAGTTTGCAACTCATCCGCATAGATGGTGCCAAAATCTAACTTTTTACTCTGACATTGTGGAAACTTGATGTCTTCAGAAAAGTTGTTTATCTTCAAGGGGTAATCAACTCTGCGCACTGTGCCGAAACACATCACGGCACACGGTTAGGGCACACTTTGACAAGTATGACACAAAATATAATATGCAACGGCATCACTGTTGTTTGCTACCGTTGTTCCAATAGTTGCTAAGGTTTCGCACTTTGCTGACAGTCGTCGATCTTCACTTCAGGATGAAATTGACGCATCCATCGGACTAGACGATCGGATTCCGGATTAGAAGACAAACATATACTTTGCTCGGATCTCTCCTGCAGCCAGTGCTTCGTCCAATTCCCTGCAAAATTTGTCGAAGTTTGTGTGATACATAAATAAAGCTCGATTCAAAGTAAATCTGGACGCACGGTTTAATACACCACCGCGCCCCTGGTGGTTGGAACAAAAAACGTTTCACAGGCATTTGTTGATGTTTAATTGACGAAGAAATTGGTGAAAAGTTTTTCTCGATTGATCGACGCATCCCGAAATTACGGATCATGGAACTTGAGAAAAGAAAATTAATTGTGCACAAACATCTTGAGAACCCTCCGTGGTCAGCCTTAAAAATAGCAAAAGTGTTAAAATTCCCAAAGTCAACGGTGAGTCTTGTAATCAAACGTTACAAGGATACTCTGAGTGTAGATAGAGCACAGTGCATCTATCATAAAAGTGACACTAGGGACATAGAGCTGAGGAGAAAGGTGTTGAGGTAGGTGAAAAGCAACCCAGGTGCCATACGTGATTTGGCAAAGAAATACGATTCCAACTTTTCCACCGTTTCCTAACATCCTTTCAAGAGAAGGATATAAGTCTTTTTGTGCCAGTAAACATCCGAATCGCTCCTTGAAACAAAATTTAGTGGCCAAAAAGCGAGCACGATTACTATACGAACAAGTTTTGACGAAATTTGATGGCTGTGTTTTAATGGATGACGAAACATATGTCAAAATGGATTATAAACAAATCCCCGGACGAAAATTTTACCTGGCAACTGGTCGTGTGGATGTCTCTTCCAGGTATAAACTTGTTTTTGCTGATAAGTTTGCTCGGAAACTAATGATTTGGCAAGGAATCTGCAGTTGTGGCCTTAAAACCAAGATTTTCGTCACATCTCACACAATGACGTCGAAGGTTTACATTAAAGAGTGTCTGAAAAAGCGGATTTTACCCTTCCTTCGACAACACAAGACCAACGTTATGTTTTGGCGGGATCTAGCAAACAATGTTAATTTCGTCGCCAAAGAGATTAATCCTCCGAATTGCCCTGAGTTCAGATCGATCGAAAAATATTGGGCAATTGTCAAGCGAAAACTTCGATGAGGCGGTAAAGAAGTGACAAATGCACAACAAATACGTTTAAAGTGGAATAAGTTCGCCGGTACAGTGTCACCAGCGACTGTGCAGATCATGATGGCATCGATCACAAGTAAAGTGCGACAGTTCGTTTGAAACGGTGAAATGTAATAACTTGTTATACCGTTCCGATTCAAATTTCGGACGATTCAAATTTCGGAAACTTTCATTTTTAATTAAATATTACATCCAGTTAGAAACAAAGTAATAATGTTAGATGATCGTGGAGGGCACTAGTCAAAAAAATTTAAAATTTACAAGACATGTGGATCATATTCGACCGAGATAATCAACTTTTAAAAGTGTCCGAAATTCGAGTTTAAGTGTCCGAAATTTGAATCGGCACGGTACATCATTTGAAAGCTGAATAAATACTTTTTTGTTTGACATGTTGATCAACCGTGTATGTTGTTTAATTCTTGAGTTATGATCACTTGAATGCGTCCAAATTTACTTTGAATCGGGCTTTACCAGTGCCAAGATCATCACCCACAACAGCAATAACTAGGTCACTCTCAGGGTCATCCACTTTAGCAGCGAACACTTGCTTGGCGTTTCCGGTATAGTTTCCAATATCGGTAATCTCGGTTCACATGGGTCAATGCCACAGTGCGGCCAGATACATAGCGTCTTACAAATCAGGCACCTTCCTCCCGGATGAGCGATCTACGACACCACTAGTGACTCACCTTCTTTAAATAATGAGGATTATTTCAATAAATATTATGATACCCAATTGTACATTCTTAGACAATTTATTAAATAGGCTTTCTGTAAAACAAACAGTGTTGGAAGAGTTCGCGATATTTCACGAAGTTCACCATGGGAAAAGTTCACGAGTCATAGTAAGTTTTCGCGAACTTTTCCATCACTGAAAACAAATTAAGTACATTTTGACAACCTTAACCCGATCCTTAAGCCCTTCAAAACTTTTCCCTTGGCAAACAACAGAACCACATTCGGCACCGCAAAATTGTTCACCTGAAGTAAATCGAACAATTTATATTTGCAAAATCCCCACTTATCTTCAAGTAGCCGCCCTCCGTTTGAAGCTGATTGAACAGTTCCACCGCCGCCTCGCAGTTGCTATCGTTGTCATACTGCTTCACAATCAATGATGTACTCGTGGCTGATGAGCGTTTCCGGATTTATGAGGATCCGCCGGAGTTGGGCTTCGGAACCGACTTCCGCTACAATCAGTGTTTTGTGGGTGATGAACGGTCCGAATCTTGAAACAGATGTGGTTTACTTTGTCCAGTTGTCTTATTCGGATAGAATTTCCATACTGCAGCAGTGAATGTTGAATACATCAATTCATCACGCTTCTTTTTCTCGCACAATCACAAACAAACAACCACAAAAGTCATTAAAACTGCAGTGTTGCTAAACTCATGAAATACTCGATTGGCAGACTTCGGCACAGCTAAAACCATGGACCCAAAGGTCAGGACCAATAGCGTGGAAGGAATTTATCGAAAAATCATGGTTCTCGGTAATAGAATGGAAGTGCACGCAGTAGTAGGTTTTTTAGATTTGTGGGTAGCTATATTTTTGAGTGCATGGGGGAATGCTGTCAACAATGCTGTCGGTTTGTTTACCAACAATAGCTGACGTTTTGTTTTAGCCTAACTTTTTTCCTAACCTGAACTTCAGAGCTAGGATTAATGTCATTGTTGATGTTGATCAAAATGGAATCAGTTTTATCACTTAATTGTTGGGGGTCCAACTAGAAATCATGCAAGGCGGACCCAGGTACGATCCTTGTGTAGCGAGGACCGAATGGACCAGATCCCGCCAGTCAGATGATTGTCCGCGGGAAGATTGTTCAAAGGAGGATTGTCCGCATGAGGATTGTTTGAAGGAGAATTGTCTGCTACCGACGAGTCAAGGAGTACGTGGAGGAAGAAGATTATCCGGAACTCTGAAGCTCTTTATATGTTCAAGGGGGAACGATACATTCGGATGCATCCTGTATCCCCATCAAATTTATCCAAAAAATTCTCCTTATATATCCAGAACATCAGTCAGAACTTTTTTTCTCCAGACATCCTTATTCGATTTTTTGTCTATTTTTCAGTATATCCTGAATATCCCTGTTGATCCTTCTGTCTATTCCGAAAATTCTTTCAATTCCGCTCGCATGCCGTCACAGTGTTGCCATATCTTTTTTGAAGCAACATGCATCAGGATGAGTGTCGTACCCCAACGTTTTCCTAGAACGTCATTGATTGTCTCTGAAGATCTTTCCTGGAACTATCTTCCTGCGGACAATCGTCCAGTGGACAATCTTCCTCTGATCAATCTTCCTGCGGACCAGTGTTGGAAAAGTTTGCGATATTTCACGAAGTTCACCAAGGGAAAAATTCGCGAGTCATAGGGAACTTTGATGAACTTTTCCATCACTGCTGCGGACAATTCTCTTCCTCCAAATAATCTTCGTGCGGACGATCCTCTTTCGAACAATCCTTCTGCGAACAACCCTCTTTCGAAAAATCTTCCTGTGGACAATCCTCCTACGGACAATCCTCTTCCGAACCATCTTCCTGCGGACAATCGTCCTGTGGACAATCTTCTTCTGAACAATCTTCCTGCAGACAATCCTCCTTCGAACAATCCTCCTGCGGACAATCCTCCTCCAAACAATCTTCCTGTCGAAAATCTTCCTGTGGACAATTCTACTGCGGTTGATTATGTCAATATGTCAATATGCTGGTTTTTATACTTTCATCACTGAGCCTGTTGGTTTTTACATTTGAGCTTGTGAATGTGTTATGAAAAAGTATAGATAATTTTTATGAGATTGCAATGCTTGACGGTAGATAAGAACAGTAACTGCATTTGCTGCTTGTGAATGTTTGGCTCCCGCTTGACAGCTCACACTGGCTCCCAAGTGACAAGCACCTTGAGTGAGTCCGCAGTACTCAGGTTCTAACGATACACCCAAAATATTCAATGTATTCAATATCTCACCAATCAACGGGTAAGTATGACAGTTACCATAACTGAGAATGAATAACTGTTTTTTTTTTTATTAATTTAAAATCATGGAAAAAACATCTCGTTGCTGGACATCACGACTAACATTCGAAAATGGTATAAAATGTTGAAAATTATTATTTCTATTATTATTAATTCGCATTAACTTGAGAACGACTGGACTTAAGAAAAAAGTTATTTTGTGTAAATTTATTGAAAAATAGGCACAAAACTCAAATAAATTATTATTTTACTAAAAAATATGCAATTTCATAGACTATAAAAATTAACAAAAAAATTAAAGTATTTGTTTTAAGCATGTTACCAGCATTTTTTATAGCATTTCTTCAGTTTTTTTAATAAAAAAAAATATGAAGATTGAAGGGGGGTGTTTTGAGATAATCATCGTTTTACGTTTTTTAAATATACATTTACTAAGTTTTTTTTTTATTTCACTGTATTTTTCTTAAAGATTTTTTTTTATCCATTAATTTATTTGTAAGGCTCAAACGCGTTAGCTTTACGGAGCCGATTCTTAAAGTCTTTCATTAATTTGAAATAAAAGAGTTTATAAAATTAGTTCATTTTTTCCTAGAAGCCGGTTGTTTGGTGTTAACTTTCTCTCGCGGCCGCAGTTTTCTTCTTTCTTCCGTTTTCTGTGTTTCAATAGCAGTTTTCAATTTCTTCGCGATCAAGAACAATGGATGGCTTTCGGTCTCAAGCTGACTTCCTCTTGCTGCTTCTTGTTCTTCTTCCATGTCCGGGGTCGTCTCATCGATTGCCATAACTTCTTCATCGAACACTTCAATAGCATCCGCTGAAGCATCGCCGGCTAAAACACCCGCATATGATGTACAGGTATCCACGCTGCTGACACTTTGGGCTTCGTCCGGGTCACGTTTTTCCGTATCCGTCGTTTGTTGTTTTTCGAGCTTCCTGTGAGGTTTCCGCTTTGGGCAAGAATTCATCTGGTGCCCCTCAATCTTGCAAACAAAGCACACATTCTTGTTCCCGGGATAGAACACGTTTCCTTTACGGTTGAGGAAATGCAGTGATGTAGGAATTTCCTTCTTAACATCCATATATACACCGCGGATGCCAGTGTATATATCAAAACCTAACTCGGGAGGAAATTTCTCCCTAACCACACGTTTTACCTTGCCGTATTTCCCCAGCACCAATGCTAGGTTTTTGTCAGGCACTTCAGGAGGCAGATCGTACACTCTGACATACTGAATGTATTCATCCGCATTCAACATGTGTACCTCTACTGCCTTTCCATCGTCATAACGGGAAGGTAATTGTTCACTGTTATTCATCAATGTGTGACACATTGCCTCTTCGACCTTGAATTTAATAAACAAGGATTTCTCCTCTGCTACCCTGTATATAGCTTCCATCAGCATAGGATCCGCATCCAGAGTCTTCGCGAAATTAATAATTTCGCCCATCGACGGTTTTCTTGCTCCATCGCCAAAGCTAAATTTGACGGTGTTTTTAACTTCAACTCCATTCATTCTTGATTATATCCACAGGTTTCCACACACGGATAGCTAACTGCGGATAAACAATGTGCGCAACACACAATAGCTTGGTTGAAAAACAGACTGCCGATATCACTATCGACACCGAAAACAAATGCTGCTGTGTCCGTCCACAGCTGAAAGCGAACTGGTTTCTTAAAGATAATATAGTTACCTACAGCTTCTTTTCAGATGTCATCTTGATCAGATCAATAGTTTTTAATATATGGTTTTTTGAAAAAATATAATCAATTTTTAATACGCCCTTTTCAAAAGTTACTGATCATATTTAAATGAAAAATGCAACCATTCACACTAAGATTTTGTTTTCGTTTTCGGTAAATTTGACCGAAATCAGAACAGCTGAAGGTTCGGTAAAACTTTGACCTTTATTTTAAAGGCTATTGAATTTGAAAATAATTTCAAAACATGTTCAACCTTGTTTAAATGATCAAATCTTGTCATTTTAGTGGAGATTTAGTTTCAAAGTAGCTGAAAAGCAATTGAATTGAATTGCATAAATTTTACCAAACGGTTCAGCTGTTCAGATTTCGGTAAAAATTACCGATTCGGCGATAATTTCTAAGTGTGTTGGCAGCAGCGTAATGTTTTATTCAAATCGGAAGGGGTCGAGACAAAATCTACATATTTTTTTGCGTTTTGGGCTGGAAATGCTCTCTCTGCAACAGAGCTCGATCAGAGTGGTAGAAGGATAATGATATTTTGCTTGCCTGCTTTGTGAAGTAAAGTTACTCTAGTAGATTCGCGATGCCACATCTCAGAAAGGAAAAACCGTATTGTCATCGAACGTAAATCCTTCTGGGAACTCCACGTGACGTTTCTGTTGAACCCACTAGTGGAACATTTTTCAATCAATTACACTTTCTACGCATTCCAAGCTAAATATTATTCCGGAAAGAAAACAAGAGCGTCTTTGTCCGAGATCATTATATTAATTTAACTTAAAATCGAAATGACAATGAATTAAACCATCCCCAACTAACGACTACCAAATTTCTTAGACTCATTGAAAGACACAATTTTCTACCTTCCCATTCTTCCGACAACTGTTTCACGTGCGTTCTTTGATCGACTAAAATCAACAACAGCATCTGATTTTTTTCTCAAGAACTCCCCGCACTCCCATGTAAGTATTCTTCAAAGCGAACAGTTCCTCTCCAAGCCAATTCACTGGTGCAAAAATGACTGTGAGCATTTCGCTGGAATCCTGTCTGGTGGTGGTCGGTGAGGCAAAAAATGTTAACATGTTCCTTCGAATAAACCTACTGGGGGGGGGGGGGGGGGCACATCGCTTGACTGCCCTACTGAAATTCAGTCAAGCAGCTCAAACACGATAGGCAAAATGAATCTCTAGGTGGCGGGCATTTGGAAACGTGGTGGAACGATTTTCCCAGCGCAAAACGAGCAAACGCCAAGATCCTGCACGTGAATTTCTCTCCGCAAGGGTGTTTGGTAATTCGTGAAAATTTTAGTAGCTGCTGTGCAATTCATGGAGGGGTAGTGCTTGGAGTTGTTGTGTAAACAGGGTCTCGATATTTTTTACGATGCGAAAAGATCGTTTCCTAAAACGGTTTATGGTTCAGTTAGGACGGTGTCTGAGTTAGTTGAGGGTACATACAAAGGCGGAAGACGCCTCTTAACCCTTTCGAGAATAAGGTATACGACTTTAACTGAAAAGATGAATCACTCAAATACCCCACCTTCCAGTCGGCGTTGTTTTACTTGATACGGTCGCTTCCGTCTTGTAATCGGAAACCTCAGCCCACCCCCCTCTCGTTCCAAGACTCATCAACTGCTCGATTTCCCGCATCATCATCCATCACGCACTCCACAGAAAAACCCACTCCTCATTCGGATCACTTCCGGCCTCAATCTCCTTGTAATCCAAACAACGCAACCCAACACCCGTGGTCGTAAACTCCATCCCATTGCCCGGGATTCAATCCAGAGCAATATGGGAATGAGGGAAGAGCAAAAAGAGCGACAATCTCCATTCTCCGTAGCCCATCACTCGAGTTAACGATTCAGTTAGTGTCACTGTCATTGGCCATCAATATTCCTGGGCGCGTTCTGGTACTGGCGGACGCTTCTTACAATGAAAATGACGAGAAAGGCAGCCGCACACGTAGAAGGATGGCTCGAATTTGGATTTGCTTCCTTGTGCTGACGGACTGCCCACTACTGCTACTGCTACTACTACTACAACTGCTGATGGAAAGCTCCTTGATGGGGGTTGGGAAATAGATCCAGGCTTTTACTATCGGATGATATTACCAGAGTATTATTACATCAAGCAGAGGGTGCACAGTAGGACAAATTAAAGCATACTTTCGGCCAAAATGAATCGATTATTGCAGGATTTCAAGAAATCAACTGATTATCAACATGTAAGGTGATGTGAGCATAGTAATTTACGTTTGAGAAAAAACACATGTTTTAACATTATAGGCCAGACGATTTATGGACCAATTCTTGAACATTCCATGCAGTCCCACATGAATGTCTTGCCTGACGATTTTAGTTCAAAACAAATCTGCAACAAATAAGAGCGGTTTTTATCAAGTTCAAGTCTGGGCAAGGCATGGAGGTCGAAAGGCATGGAGATTTCATTTTTCATTTTGCTTGTGGTGGTTAACATATTGCATGCAGGAGTCATGCCGTTTAGTTACAATGTCCTAGGTTTTAATTTGTGCATGTTGTTTTAGGAAACTGTAGTGTTTGTTTAGTGTCAGTGTTGGGTTAGTAGGATTAGTAGGATTGTAGGTAAAATTGCTGTTATTGAAAAATGTATAAATTTGTCTTAGTAGGTAGTTTGAAAATGATATTTGTTTATAAGCTTAATTGGATGTGACAGGATCGAAAGGGTGTTATAATCAACTGTGGTAGAAAAACTTAATAGGCGAAGGAGATGATATGGATGGGTGGTGATAAGCTACAAGGAAGGAAAATCGAGGAAATAAGGAACGAACTGAAAACTGGATGGGAAAAGGAGGGCTTTTGATAGCTGGGATGGTCAACCATTGCCCAGAAGTAAACCGGCGTTTGTGCCTAGAAGACGTGAGTGGAGTGCAAAAGTGAACCAAAGTGCAGAGAACGACCTTTTTATGTTCCTGGTGTTCATTCAGGACCTTTTGTTTGGTATTCCACGGAGATCCTCACGATCGGCACTTTTCGACCAAGTCAGTCTCGACTGTCTTGGTCTAAATGTCAAGGACCTTCAACTCTCCGGCTTAATAATGGATCATTGAAGATGCTGAGGTTTTGACAGCACCGTACTGTGGCTACCACAGTATTTTACATTGATTCGTCCGTATACAGTAGCGCCAAATGAAAGCTGTGGTGGGTTCAAAACTCAGCCATCTAAAATGATCCATTGCCACAAAGGAGAGCATCCTCGGACTCGGTAGTCCTAATTGTTAAGGAGGAAGACCCTTCTCGGCTCGACCAAGGTGGCCTTGTCACGGTCAGCTGATGTTCGCCAACGAAGGGAGACGCCGTTGACACCGAAAAGGCTATTTCAGTAGCTGCACAGGGATTGCTATATTCCCTGGTTGCGAACCACCATCGCAACGCGCAAACCCAAGCCTCAAACCCGCCATTGTAGTGACCACAGCTCCAGTCACCAGGCGCCATCTTCCAGACCAGTGTAAGACACCGATCCGCCATTGTCGACGGAGTGATTAAACCACGGATCGCCATCGCGGTCAAACAACAGCTGCCCAACATAATCACCACCATCGTCCAGCAAACACCACCGGTACGTACCAAGGAAGCAGAAACCCACAGAACACCCCCCATAATAGCCCAATAAAACCATCCGCACCATAGTTCCATTTTAATAAACTTTTAGACTTTTTCCACCCACACTTTAGCTTCCAATTAATTTCACAATCACGTAAGAAATCCCACAGTTTCTGCACAGTTTGTTCCGCGTACCCCTCCAAATTACCAAGTAGCATGCCGGCCCTGTGACACAGTTCAGGGGTCTCATGCTACTGAGCTAGATATCCGGGAGTCTTGGTTGAGCTACATAGGGTGAGTCTCATCTAGTCTCACCTTCAAAAGGTGCGAGTGAACAAACTTCCACCGGAGGTATTCGACCAAGATCCAGCACTGGTTATGTTCAGAAAAGTTTAACGCAACGCTTCCCATTTTCTCAATCGGAAGGAAATTTTTTTGATGACGACTATAAAAACTAGTGTTTCGTATGTCAGATGCAGGAACACCGGAGAACCTGGCATTAATCAGAGACGGAAAAGGAAAACCAGGATGAAGAACAGAAGAACAGAAACACATACTGCAAGCTTTCTTTCGAAAGACCTCCAAGGCAATATGTAATTGGATGTAAATTATTTCGATCTAGATCGATTAAACTTGTCTAGAGCAGTTTCTATAAAAAAAAACAATTTGACGTAGGACTGTGATTTCTATATGGAGGTACACTTTGTGAAAACCAGAAATTGAACATGTAACAAAATTATGAAAGATTTCGAAAATTAATAACTCAACTGCCCCTGGACCAATTTCAATAATTTTATCATCAATCTATCAGAAATATATCTACGCATCAATAACAATGCTTCCGGCTGATGATTTTCAACAAGAAACTATTGAAAAAGTGGTAATATCAAGCATTGTCCAATGTACAAATAGAAAATGATAATTGTATCACTGTTTCCATGAAATAAACGTTCTTCCCAAACCCAGTCGCCATAATCGAGTACCACTTGGTTGCACATCATTCTGCCTTAACCTGAAAAGATATAAAAGAGCGCTGCTGTAGGTAGGTAGGTAGTCCACTCTTCTACCTATCAAGCAACAATGACTGGTCGTGGCAAATGAGGAAAAGGTCTTGGTAAAGAAGGCGCCAAGCATCATCGCAAGGTTCTTCGTGATATCGGCCATCCGTCGTCTGGTTCGCCGTGGCGGTGTCAAACGTATCTCCAGTCTGATCTACGAGAAAACACGAGGTGTGCTGCAGTTGTTCCTGGAAAATGAGATCCATGATGTTGTCACCCACTCTGAACACGCCAAGCGTAAGCGATCATAGATGTCGTATACGCTTAGAAGCGACAGACGCACTCTGTACAGTTTAGGAGGTTAAATCATCACCAACTTTGGCAACAAACAGCCTTTTTCAGGGCCAACAAGCTTATTACAGTAAAGAGTTGGAATACTATATATCTGTGCCTGTTTTTTCAATATTCAGAACCATCTTTTAATCTTGTAACCAAACTCGGAAGCAGGCGTGCGTGATTTTGAGCGATTCTCTTCATGTTTCGTTAATAACTCGTTGATTGCCCTTTGCTTTCAAGGTATTGACATTGGCAAACTACGCAAAAGGAGAGTGTCGCTACTTGATAGCAAACTACTCATTATGGAACGAGTCTGTGTAGCTTACCGGCGTGTTAAAAAAAAAGGCAATCAAAATTTCATTGTGTAATTGTTTCCCAAACACAAACATCATATTGAAACACCATCGTGATTATGCTTTGTAGCATTCTCTGTTAATTCCAATTGGTACAGTAAGTGCTTCAGTGTGTACACTCCGCGTTGACATGGCTGCTAAATATCAACGCGACTATCGGAAGCGACCAGGAGGCAGGGAAACCTGCCAAACAGACGCGGACCGTTGTTGAATGCGTTCGAATGTGTCGAGCCAAAAAGAAAGCTGCCAAAGGTAATCCTATTTTTAGGGTTTATTCAATAACCACCCAATTTCAAAAATTTGAATAATGAATTGTTCATTTTGGAGTTGAGTTTCTAAAGCATTTATTTTGTTATTAATATATCAGTGAATGGATCATCAAAAATAATCTCGCAGTTCTACGTCTTCGGTCGTGCTTTGAACACAACCCTTAACCTTTTTTTAAATTTTCTAGTTTTCTCACGGCTATTGCACCAATTTTAACTAAACATGGCAGATTGAAACTAGAGCTGACGAGCAAATTCTGTCAAAGTTAATTTAAATATTTGTTCAATTTTCACACTGCCGGAACTATCAGTCTATCCTCTTCAGAACTTTCTCTAGCTAATAAATTATCACACGTAAAGCTTCATTTTGAAATTTGTATGGCTTTTCATCCAACTAATGGATTATATTTACCTAAATTTTGGGTTAGAAATTGACTTATATTCTGAGTTTGTCCGGTTTATTCCAATCCGGGTAAACTCAACCTATCTGAGTAACCCGTTCTTAGCATGACTGAAAAATCAGCAGGTAGTAAAACGAATCATTTTGATGTAATAAAGTTCTTAGCACTTCCTTTTAATTTCGGCGGCGGCGCAGTCTTTAATAATTCAAAACGAGTTTTATTTTCCCGACGTTTCAACACGGGCATAGTGTCTTCTTCAGTTTTGTCGTTTTTAGTCTTACCCAGTCTTGTAAGCGGTCACCGTAGTCGACACATTTTCTATGATAATCGACTGCCTTTGCTTCCGACACTTGCAAAATAGTTATCAAATTACAGTTCCAAACTAAAATGTCGTATGACAGGCTCTGTCATACGACACGTTATAAGAGTTGAGCTGCTGATGTTGTGCTTGTGTGAATTCTGAAAATAACAAGCAACGATGTCCTAGTAATACCATTTCTGATCAGTAATGTTTTAAAAAACGTTAACTGTTTCAACTCCTGGTCTTGACAGAAAGACTTTATTTTTCTCTACAACTTTATCTCAGACGCCATTTCGATCAAAAATACCGTTTCCGTGCGACAATTAATTGAAAATTGTCAAAGACGCCATTTTGAACATTTTACAAGTTCCAAAATGGCCGAATTTTTGCCCAGAATTACGCAAAATTTCTTACCAATCAGAGAAGATCAACTCAAAAATTCAATTTTGGTTTCCGCTATTTTGCCTGGAACTGCTCTATTGAAGGACATTCCATGATTTACGGTCATTAAAAGCTAACCGGATGCCACCGTCTTGAAATCAAAACTGACATTTGGAAACATTTTCTGACATTCAGGTGTTAACAATTTTCAACATTTACTTCGAAGCCATTTCGTACATTTGAATAAATAGTAAAGGCCCAAACGCAATGCGGGCGGAAGCGGAACGGAAACGGAAAGTTTGACAGTTGTCACAAATGACAACAAGATGCCTAACCGAAGTCGATTTGGTTCTAACTAGTTTTCAATCCGACAAATATATACTCACTATATTCATAGTCTGGCGGATAGAATTTCGATCTATCAAAAAGCGGAACCAATTCAATATATTGTAGACCAACAATTGAGAAGGTACTATCAACTTTTATAAACAAAACGTTGATTATTCTTTCCTCTCCAATCGAAGGTAAATTACCAGCATCATCGGATAGGGGAAAATTTTCAAAACCTAAAGATGGTGTTAGTTTGTGTAAATAGGCGAGCATTGAGTCACGAGAAAACGGTTTCCGAAATTTTGTTCGCAATAGCTGATGTGCTCTTTTCTGTTGTTGGTCGTGATTTGCTCGATTGGTTCTGCTATTTGACAGCTCAATTGGTTCCCATGATTCTAGCCGCCAGACTAAGAATATAGCGACTATAGACAAATAGGCTTACTCAGATCGGGCTTTTTCGCTGCCTCTGTCATTGCGCTTGGGCATAAAAAGGAACACCATTTCCCACTGTGAAGTTACCCCCCACGTTCATCCAAGGCATCCAGGCGCAATATTTGCAAAAGCGATCTAATCAGCAATAACAGCAACAATACCGAATGCCAGTGACGAGCCAGAACCGTCCGTCACACATGTGCTTTTTACGATCAACAGCGACGGAAGCCTAAAGCCCATTCCCCCGTAGAGCAATTCCACGCCAAATAGCAAAGAAATGAACCCAGACTCGACCTTCTCCGATTTGCATGAAACTTTGCATAGTTGTTTGTTTTTTTTTTATTATTTAATTTGTTTATTTTTTAAAGGCTCAATCACGTTAGCGTTACGGAGCCGATAATTAATTATTCTTTGTTTGTAACCAAATTCACTTAATTCTATGTCTAGTAGCAGGCTTGCAATTGCTCTTTACAGCGTGAATGCTATTTTTCGTTATTATGACACAATGGGATACTATAATGATAATTTTTATTTGTAAGATGCAAGAAGAGGTGGTAAAGATAAGATTGTATATGACATATAAAATTTGTCAATTTTACTTTCAGAAGGTCACAACTAGCGATTAGCTGTAACGATGAGCAACGCGATGAGCGAGCAATCAGCGATCATAAAATCGCTAGTTGTGACCTTCTGAAAGCAAAATTGACAAATTTTATATGTCATATACCATTTTATCTTTACCACCTCTTCTTGCATCTTACAAATAAAAAATATCATTATAGTATCCCATTGTTTCATAATAACGAAAAATACCATTTTAGCTGTAATGAGAAATTGCAAGCCTGTCTAGTAGGAGTTGGGCCGAATTGGTCGCGGTTTACCCGAGGTTAGAAGAGTACATTGTTGAAGGATATGATCAGGGGAGGAGCTTGGGGGTGTGGGTTTCGTTGTCTCATCAGAGCCTAGGCGAGTAAGAGAGGTGACACAGTCGGAAGAAGTGTTAGTTGGTTCATTTTACATGCCCATTTTGCAAGCTTGCTATAAGAAATGCTCCTGGTGTTTATTAGCAAAATTCACATAAAAGATTGATGAATTGCGTCGGAAATCAGTTTGGCACGGCATTTGTGACCTTCCGGTCATATGAAACAGGTCAAAAACGGTCCAAATCTGCCCAAAAAAAAAATTTGTTTTGAATTTCTGTATGGCAAAACAGTGAACTTTTCGTCAACATTAACGGCAAAGAACTCACCAACACTGGGAGACCGTGAGTTCCTGCCCACCTGTCATTTTCCATCTCGCATCAGAGCGTTGTTGCCAGTGTGAACGGTAGTGCGGTTCTAGATTCGTCTGGAGTTCGACCGGCTATTGTGACCAGTAGGCGACGATGAGTCTCATCGAGACGGGGGGGGGACAAGGAAAAAAAAACTAATAAAGAGAGACAAAAGACAAATAGCGAATTCGTTTATTACCGGGGTTGGAACACCCAACCGGTGGACGTAAGATTCGCTTACAATTATGTGGGATTCATCATCAGAGGATGTAAGTGGAGACCGCATGAATCGAGGATGCAATATACCTAGCTGCGGTCCAATGCAAGATAATTGGAGACCGAAAAATGTGGAGTGTATTAGTGAGTGAAATGAATTATGTCGAAAAAAATAGGAAAAAGGTTGCCGACTGGAACTCGAACCACGAACGTTGTGATTATCAGACCTGAGCTTTCTACACTGCTCTCTCCATGCTTCTGAATATGGATAGTAGAGTGATGCAAAATTTGAAATTTTCGCTCCACAATACTTAAACGAATCCAAATCGGATCCTGACTAACCTCTCAAAATTTGAGCCCATTTGGTGAGAAACTGAGATGGCACAAACCATTTGAAGTTTGTATAGAAATTACTATGGTAAAACCAAGATTTTTGTTCATGTCTATCTAATAATTCACCATATCTGTCTGCTTCAAAAGTTTTCAACTGTACTTGTAGGAAATTTTTCCAGCTACAACTTTGCTAAAGGCCACTTTTTGATTAAATGCAAGAATCGAAAGTTATCAATGGTTCAGTACGCTGATGTCTTATGATCATGCTCAATCAACTGCTCAGCAGGCAACATTGGTGTTTCTGGGGCGTTGAATAGGACACAAAAATCATGGCTACACGCTAACTTGAAAGTACTCATTAATGAGTAAAAAAAAGACCCATTTTGAAGAAAAGTGGCTTAACTCATTAATGATTAAACAATTTTACCCATTAATGAGTATCTGTTACCCATTAATGATTAACAATTATTCATTAATGGGTAACAGATACTCATTAATGGGTAAAAAATTTACTCATTTAATGAGTTAAGCCACTTTTCTTCAAAATGGGTCTTTTTCAACCATTAATGGGTACTTTCAAGTTAGCGTGTACTATGTCACACTGCAAAATACAGTGTTGCCTACAGAGCAGCTGCTTGATCATGTCATAAGTTTACCAATCTCTTAAATAATTAATAACTTTTTCCTGTCTCGTTTTACATAGAAACAATCTTCTGCAAAGTTATAGCTGAGAGAATTTTCTATAAGAATAATTATCAAATTGTTTTGCAGCTCAATATGGAAAAAGATTAGAAGGCAATGAACAAAAAGTTAAGATTTCCCATAGTAATTTACATGTAAACTTCAAATGGCTTGTGCGAAGTCTTTTTCTCACCAAATGAGTTGTAACTTTGGGAGGCTAATCAGGGCCCGATTTGAAACCATTTAAGCACTGTGGAGCGAAAAAGTCAAATTTTGCATCAGTCTAATGGATAGTCTAAAAGCAAACAAGAAGCGCTCATTTCCTCTCACACTTGACTTCGTATGCTTTTGCTGCATGGTGAGATTCGAGGCAAGTGTGTGCGTCGTTCTGCCATGTTATACATAAAAATCAAGGCAAATGCTTGCTTGTGTAGATGAAAGCACAGACAAAACACGAAATAAAAAAGGCAAAAAACCATTACATCGCCTGCAAGGCCAACTGCTAACATTCTCTGCGATGTTCATGAACAGAGGATGATAGGAACTGGAACTAACATTCATTGTAATAAATTTTTGGTTTGCGTGAACCAGTTCCAACACAGTGCGAAACCGAACTGGGTTTAAAAAAACAAACGAGCAAACTGACGTTTGTCAGAAAACAAGCAGACCCAATCTTGATACCCGATCCCCGAAACCCGAAAGCCGGTGGTCCCAGCCCATGTGTGTTGAATGGGTGCGATATCCTACGCAGGTGTGGAAGCTGCCTTCCTGCTCATTCGATTGCCGTCAATGGATGGCAATCGATGTCCGTCGGTGATTGGCACTAGATTGCGGAACAGAGACCGACGTTAAATAAAGGAAAGAAGAAGAAGAAGATACCCGATCCAGGTTGGAACTGAATAATAAACGAATTCGCTAAAAGTAATTTTTTACACTAGACATTTGCAGAAACACACAAATCGGCTGCATATAGCAGAGATCCGGATCGAGAACCAATTGTATGGGTAAGGAGAATTGCAGAATACAGTTCCGATTACA
Organism: Ochlerotatus camptorhynchus; assembly: GCF_037179485.1. Classification (NCBI taxonomy): domain Eukaryota; kingdom Metazoa; phylum Arthropoda; class Insecta; order Diptera; family Culicidae; genus Ochlerotatus; species Ochlerotatus camptorhynchus. The sequence goes on along the minus strand of NW_027040818.1, from coordinate 15,195,590 downwards.
GCGCTAATGTACGGTGGCAACAACAGCCCGGTGCCGAGCGATCATAGCAGTATGCAGCTGTATCTACAACCGCAGCAGTTTCTCCAACAGAACCACTCGGTACGATTGATGGTTCACCAATCAGTCAGTCGTACAGCTCACTCTATGGACTGAACGATCTCGGAGATTCGATTGACTGTGGAGGTTGGGGATCCCGTATTATCGGTTTGCAAACTCTCCACACTCTTTCGCAACTGGGTGTTTATTTCACAGACGGCAACGGCAACATTAAGATATATGCTGCTAACAGAATTGTGAAGATAACCACACCGAAGGTAACGGAGCAGTTTCAGGGAGATTATATTCGATTCCGGCATGATCAAGCAAGGATGAAAAGAACAACAAGCATATACAAGGAGGAGGTGGTCATCAAACGACTGCAACCAGTATCGAGATCCTGGACCGACATTTGGATTCTGTTGGAAATTATTCGATGGAAGATGTAGATAAACGAATTAAAAGTAAGAACCAAGAGAAAGAAGAAGAGCAACAGTAGTTAATTTGTTAACCAATATGCTTAAAATGACCAATATCAGCGGTTTCCTGGGTCTCCTGTGGACGAAGCAGTTTGACTCCCATAAAAAAGGGGAGGCCAGTGAGCCGAATTTAGTACCCAACCATGACTGCTGACCCTGAGAAGCTACTGCAGGTCTATTGCTGCTTCTACCACCGCCGGTGGCCATTTTAGGTCGAGCCCTTCCTGTTTTGTAGGTTGTAGCTTTGCACGAGTTGCATGATATTAATGCAGAGAAGATTCATCTTCCACTTGCCGGTTGGGTATATGGTTTCTGCAAACATCTGCCAGAATCAAGCACAGTACAGAACTGCCTTCTTCTGGATGGACAGCTTCTGCCATCAGACACCTTCTCCTTCTCACGGAGGGGCTTGTAGTAGATAGAGTTAGTATGGAATAGAAATGAGTAGAATCAAGTGAGTGTGAAGCGTGATAGACCTGTAGTATGTAGAGTTAGTGTGGAATAGAAATGAGTAGAATCGAATGAGCGTGAAGCGTGATAGACCGTATGTAAACGGGGTCTGGATGGTTCGGAAATTTTAATACAGCTAGGGGTATTAATATGAGGTACCTAAGCTCGTTGAACACGAGCAGAAGGGATAGTGGCACTAGCGGACCAACAGAGGGAGCGGCAGATTCGTGGAACCGTGACCGAGGCTGGAAACCCCGGTCCAGATACGACAGGGCTGAACCACGAGTGGCACTTCCTTGAAGCGGATGGAATTTGTGTTCACAATTTTTTCCGTTCTTGACTTGAAAATGTAAACAAACAATCTCAAAAGTCATAGCTGCAAGGTTGCCAAACTCATAGGATACTGAGACTGCCCATGTAACCATAGGCACGTTATTTCGCCTTTTTTGGCTATATTCGGGCCTCATCAGATGGCTTAATCATGTTTTGCCGTGGAGTGTTTTGGTTTTGAGATGCTCGATAACCTTAGAGGGATCGGTTTTGCTTAATTAGCAGAATATCATGGGTTTAATCCCAAGCTCTCCCACAACATAACACAACACAAAAATATCAAGTATCATTCTAGCTAAAAATATTTTTTTGTATAATATAACCTGGAAATTTCAGGATTACATCTTCCTTATTGGGAGCTGAGGAGACATAGAGCTGCATCATATTGTATGTAAAATAATTATTATTTTCATTGCGGAATACCAGTTTTTTTTTTATCCATATAAATGTATTTTCATTATTACGTATTTTAATGTTCTGATATATTTCATTTCTCCATTACATATGTTTACTATATATATAAATAAATACTGGGTTGGGAGGGAGCATCAGGGTATCATTTGACCTGGAACTGGACGATTGGAGTGGTATGACAACCGGAGTCTAGGAGGGAATAAACACTATCATTTTCTTTATCCTACCGATTCGATTGTGATGGTGTGAATTCTACATGGAGATTGACGCGCCCTTCTTAACAAACCATCCTGTAGGAAGCTTAATAAGTATTGCGAATTGCGTTATTCGATTTGTTGGATCGTATCGTTGGAAGGAGATTCTTAAATTCCCGTGGATTTCACGTAAGTGCCTCTGCTTACGGGTCCACCCCACCGGTTTTTGGCCCTTCATACAGCGATATTGTGAATTCAGATCGGTAGCTCAAATTGATTTTGCTATTAAGTGGAGCTGCATACAAGACAAGATCTTCGAAGGGATGGTGGCTACCTTACATACATATTCGGGCCTCATCAGAAAATACAAACACTGGTATAGCCGTTGTTCAGCTGTATATAGCCAAAAAGGCGAAATAACGTGCCGGTGGCTACTTGGGTGATACCTTGATTGCCACACTTCGGCATGTTCAGCACAACGCTTGACCCAGCTTTCGGCACAGATTGGGATGTGCAGAGTTGAAAACCCCTTGGCGGAACCTCCACCGAGAACGAGGGGGGCGACTCATCTAAATCTCAATTCTAGATGCTCAACAAATCTCACACTAGCGAATCTATCTTCGAAAAATCTTTTTTTATTTCTCGCATCTACATGGCGCGATGCATCATCTTTTTGCAGTAAATTTTCAGAATCACCATCAATCTTCTTTCTATCTACTCAGCGTGCGCACAGCTATCCACAGCAAAACAAAATGTGTCCTGCATCGTAGATAAAGTCGCCCCTTCGGCCGAGAACGCGGAAAAACTCCGTCGAAATTCCCTGGAACCAGTCGGACACGATAAACTCGTCGAAACCTGCTTCAACCACCGTGGGCACAATCGGAAATCTCCACCGGAATCGTGTAGAACCTTCTCCACCTAAAACGCGAGAAAAATCCGTCGAAGCTCACTGGCAGTACCGAAAATCTCCAACGAAATCTCTCGAAGCCCGCTGAACATGTGAAAACTCCGTCGAAACTTCCCGAAACCTCCACCGGTAACATAACAAATCTTCACCAAACTCCCCTCGAGTTTCGACGGAGCTTGAGTTTGGATGCTGCTGACAGAAGTTCGAGGGAATATCGACGGCATTTCAATGTATAGGTGTCAACGAAAATGCGCATACTAATATGGACCTGTGACAGGTCTGTGCCATAAAAAGGGAGAAAATGCGCATGCTTTGTTTTGACATTCGCATCCCACTGCACTGAACCAAAGCATCATCCTTTGATCGAATGATTATTGCTTCACCCAAGCCCTATAGCTATTATCAGATGATTTTGAGATGATTGTCATCCAGTTCATCACCTGCAAAACCACAACAGCTTGGATGCTTATCTGCCTAATCTTGGATGATTTTAGTGAAATTTTTGAGAGTATAGGTGGTAGTAAATCAAATGAAAATAATTAGTTAAATAAATTCTATTATTTTTTTATATTGAGCGATAGTTGTAGCAAAATTGTCTGTTGAAAATAGGTAACATTTTAAGTATTACATTTCTTTATTTTTATATAATTGTAAGTAGAGTCGATCTAACAGTTCGTACACCTATGTACATCGAGCTTAGTAGTTCCTACAATGGTCCCAGCAGCTCCGAGAGCATCTCCCAACTAATATTGGGAGTAAGCATAGGATGTGATTTCTGTTCGAAATCGGCTTCGATCCAGTTGCGCCCTCCGCTTCGCTCCCGCAAGTCGTAGTCCCCATCGTTATCGTTGATCCTGATTACCGAACACCGATCCCGTCTGCAGTGCCTCTAGGAAACTGTCCATGACACCGTCCCGCGTCCGAACGGTATCGTTGCAGAGCAACTTTCGTTACTACCGTTCCTGCATCTCCTGCTGGGAACGATAGTCGGCATTCAGTGTTCGGCGTCACAATTATGTGGCGAACAATCACTTGCACTGCACTGTGGTGTAATTATCTTAAATTGAAACCATGTTTTAAACATTTTAATATAAACTAAACTAAAACTTACCCATCGTTGAAGATTACACACACTTAGATTTTTTATAGGAGTCAGTATTTTTTACTGAGTTTTTGAATTACTGAAAAACTCGGTTAAATTTCAAATGACAGTTATTTGTAAAGATTCGATAAAATCGAACAATTTTATTTTTCATTATTAATTTATATATATAAGTCTGTTAATTTTCGTAACACATTTTCTCAACTTTGAATTTTTCACAGATTTTTAAATTTTACTGAACAGTTCCGCAATTCAAAAACTCGGTAAAAATTACTGACTGGATAAGTGTGCAGCCTACAGAAACTCAAAATTCAATTTGAGAAATTAAGGTAACGTGCTTTTCTACATGTCTGTCAGATACGTTGCTTTCGACTTTTTGCATTTTCAACAGTATTATGAAAATGAATGATTCTCGTTATGGGCCTTCGATAATACATTTATCTCTCAGATTTGAGATTATGTTCGTTTGGTTTGGTACATTCCGGAAATAATCTTTAATTTATACAAGATTCATGTATTTTATCATCTACTTTAAAAATGATTTTCACTTTGTGCTAGGCATTCTTTTTCACTTGTTGCTGGTTTCATTCGAAAGCAAGAAATTGGCATTTGTTAACACACCGTATGACGAATCATTCGATCTATGGCAGGTCTTTTCTTACAGTGTGGATGGTTGATACAAATGGTGGAAATTAAATGCATATTTAATAGACATTCTAAAAAACGTCCCTAGTATGAGATCATCTAAATCGTGTATTGCGTAAAAATTACAAAGCAAAATGCCAAATCTTCAAAACTTTGACCAAAAGTTATTGTTCTACAATTTTGTTAATTTATAAGAGTCCATTGTTGCGACAGATTTTCTCGAAGTTCGTTCAGCAAAAAACAACGCACCGTTGAGTGTATATTAGTTCAAAGCTAGAATCAAATTTTTATATTAGGATACACAGAAAAAAAAGTTGTTGAATATTACATCCAAACTGCTGCAACCAGGTCAATCCATCGGTTGTGTAATATAACGTTGTACGATGTACATCGATTTTGCGAACAAAATTACATCCATTGATGTAATATTGTATCTGCTTTTTGACATTACATCATTATTTCATACATCAGCTTGAATTACATTGATCGATACTACATTTTTTTTTTTTTGCTGTGTAGGTTTAGGAACAATTTGTATTTCGAAGCTTTTCTTCATTAAGACTCGAGTGATGTTAATTTCTTTGTTGTCGCATTCGATTTCGCTCTCACCAACCCCTCCTTGGAACAAATATAACGCTTGGTTTCCATGACATTTCTTCTGAAATTTACTTTTGACTCCTTTGTTCCAAATCCAGCTGGTTAATCCTCTTCCATGTGTTTGCTTTTGACCCCTTTGTTCTCGAGCTTACAGCTGGTCAAATTAACATAACAAATCCCGCTGGTGAACCTGTTTGCTCGCGAAAATGACATGGAAAAGCTGAAATGGTAAGAGTTTCAAAAGCCACGTAAGATTTTGCAGGTTCCACATTTCGTTGAGAAAGTCTAAACATTCATAGAAACCACAATATAGTTTAACTCACAATTCAGTCTCCATTTTATGTGTTTAATCTAGGTCATAACAGTTCGTGAAGCTCTAATTATTAGCCCGTAATTTAGTTTTCTTTCAAGTAATTTTGAGTACATATAAATTCAAATAAATCACCTAAGTATAATAATTATTCCACTATGCTTTCAGAAAATATCAAATATCCTATCACTGTATCCTAGCACAATCAGACTTGTTTAAATTCTTTCAACCCATATCTCTTATCAATCCTTTAATCGTATGCCAAGGAGCTAACTTATGATCTGACGCTACCCATGACGTTCAGTACAGATTCCTTGGCACTGCCTTAAAGTATTGCGTTAGATATCCCTTGGAAGGGGCCCAAAAAGTTTCTATTGATTTCTTTTGGCACGTATTGCACATTGTTTGCTTTGTACTAGGCTACCGTATCTTTCGAGTAGAGCATTGACACCAGATTGAACCAAAGTAGTACTGGGCCATCATGTAACGGATCATGGACCGCAGATGTCGATTCAAACACTCCCGAACGTAAATTTCAGTGTTCATCGTCTCCTTCGTCACAAATGGCATTGACTCTCACATCGCTTGCCAAACCATGGTCTTCTTACCAAATTTTTCGGTAAAAATTGACGGCATCGTCAACTTCCTGACCATCACGGACTGTGTAGTATTGGTCTACCGGATGCGTGTTGTAGACAAATTTGACGTATGTTTCATCGTCCATGATAACACATGCCAATTTTTCACATAGTAGGCTATCATATAGCTTCCGCGCCCTCGGTTTGACAGATGCGGCTTGGTTCTGACTCCGTTTCGGCTTATTTTGCTTCTTGATCGTTTTCAGCTCGTTTCTTGCCTTGGCACGTTGGACGCTACTCTTCGATGTTCTCATTTTTTTGGCCAATCTCGAACAGAAGAACATTTCTTATTGACGGAAGCTGGTCCATTTTTCGGTCCACCGGTCCCGGTTTACGGCCAAATTTTGATGTGTCCTCAATGGTAACTTCTTCACCAAACTTCCGAAAGGCGGTTTGAACCGAGGGGGGCGACTCTATCTACGAAGCATGAAAAATTGTGTTTTGCTGTGGTTAGCTGCACGTACGCTGAGTAGATAGAAAGAAGATTGATGACGATTCTGAAGATTTCCTGCAAAAAGATGATGTGCGATGCAAGTAGATGCGAGAAATGATTGAATATTTTTCGAAGATTGATTCGCTAGTGTGGGATTTGTTGAGCATCTAGAATTGAGATTTAGACTGCTCCGATAGTTACTTCCTCCATTTTCGCCAACTTCCTTACTGAAAGGTTGGGAATAGTGCACCATTTGTTACATCGTTGAACAGCTGATAAACTTCATCGGGGTAGAAATTTCGGCATGTTGAAAGTGTGCTTATACTTTCTGGGACACCCTATAGTTTGTTCGTCATCACGTCATCACGGCTTGGGTTCGCGGATCGACCGTTGGGTGTAATCTGGCGTTGGTTGGTGGTAACCGATTCGAGGGGCTGTTGCAGCGAACATTCATAGTTTTCATAATTCCAAAAGTTGGCATGTTTCATTGCATTGAACAAGGACATTTTTAGCTATTTATATTTTCAACGTTTTTTTTTTTTGATTTTTATTCTAAATTACAATAGAAAAACTTAGCGTGTTCACTTTAGCTAAATATTCTTTATTTTTCCCACAACTTTGTTTCAGACGTCATTTCGATTAGAAGTGACGTTTTCGTGCTTCGATTTTATATTGAAAAATGTTGCAGATGCCATTTTGAAACAAAAATTAAGATTGAATTTCAGCACAAATGTGAGTGATTGCCAAAATCACACAATTATGCAAAGTTTAATGCAAATCGAAGTAGGTCGAGTCTGATCGATTCGTCATTTGGCGTGGAACGGCTTCATATAGAAGGAGCAAAGCGAACAACGAAGATATGCTTTTATTTAAGCCAACATAATATATGCAAATGAGTAAATGTATGTGCGTTCGTACATTTACGCAGTGAGAGTGAGCGCCATCGTAAACAAAGCGTGACTTTTCTGTGATTTCTTCGTAAAAAACAACCTTCGGTTACGCATTTTTCGCCCGTCCCGCGTCGAGTCCTCTTTACTAGCAGAGACTTTGATGTGTACGTATGCAAATGGACTGCCACGCAGGCATCCTCCATTTTTTGGTTCTCGATCCTCGAAGGATGAAAAAGGAGGCGGAGCAGGGGAGATGGGGGTAAAATACCCATGTTAAGGAAGATCGTCATTTATTCCGAAAAGAGAATCGAAATTTACATAAGTGCAATGCCATCCAAAATCCAAAGGGTTTAAGTTATCCGATTTTCTTATGACGTACTTTAAAAATTCTTAACTCATAAACCAAGCATTGTAGAGAGAACGTTGGGAAGTGAAATGATAAGGAAATTATCTCAGCAATTTCCCCCCATTTCCCCGTATAACCATTCCAAGCCAATGATTTTCATTTGGATGGGTTACGGTGAAAATAAATTATGTTCAAGTATATTTCCGTCGAAGTAACGACGACGACCGACTTGGAGTGGCTTTAATAGTGAAAAGCGTCGACATCAACAAATGCAACGGTAGAGGTGTGTATAATTAAAAGGATTAAAATGAAATCATTGGAAAGCGGTGGGTGGGCGAGTGCCGACGTGAGAGTGTGTCTTTCGCCGGGTAAAGTCAGTTGGGTGGAGGTGGACTTTTAATTAATTCACTGGGAATGAAAGAGACCCTCTCGGGACTGGTTGGATTAATTTGTGCTAATGGAATTTGCTGTAAACATTTTAGGTTTTCTATTTTTAAAATTTAAGTCCCGATTTCCTAAATTACCTTATGTCATACAGATTTTAAAATTGTTCTCGGCATCCATCTCTGGACTCATCCTAATCCGATTCTTTTAGCAACAATCACCGGAAGCACACCGTTCGCGTATCCGTCAAAAAATTTTATCCCATTATCGTCTTCAAATGTCGCATCTTCTTATCCCACCCGAGTCGTAGTCATACACTTTCCAAACAAAAAAAACGGAAAAGACAAATCGTGTCGTATTTAGTAGCAAAAGAGCTTCCAGCGATTCAAGTGAACCGAAGGGAAATCCACAAGTTCAACGTCTCGCCTGGCTCTCGTCTTCTTAATCCACCGACCGTCCCCCCGCACCAAATCTCAGGTTTTGATCCACAAAACACCACGACACGGTTCGGAGCTCGATATCATCTTTTCCTCTTCAGTTTCGTGTTCCAAGCCGAAGGCTAACATCGGTTTAGCACCAATTCTCTTCAAATAAAAAGGAAATCTCGCAGAACACGGTAGCAGACGATGACAACGCCGAGAGCTTTCGTCTTATTGTCGACTAACCAGTTTTTTTTTGCCTCCTCAAAAGGATTGGCTCATGAATTATTATAAAATAAAGCAAAAATCATCCGCAACGATTTGAGCCATGGCAAATTGAAAATTTCTGGCTTCGATTCCCTAACCAAATATCGATAATCCCTTTCCGGCTCGAATCCGGATCGAGTTGAATCGCATATTCTCCATTCGTACATATCGGTTGGATTGTGTTCCCGTTTCCACTTCGGAATGGGAGGAATTTATGTCGAACCGAAGTCACAAAGCGCCAGAACAAACGTTATCAATTTGAATAAAATTGCAGACCCCGCATGCCATCCACCGGAGCCGGGGCCCATTCCCAAGTCGCACAGTCCGGCAGAAACCGAAATGTGTATCAATATTTGCCTCATAATGTATCCTCTCCATCATTGAGCGGGGCCTGATCGTTTGAATGTGCTTGGGGAGGGTGGCTTTTATCACAGATGAACAGACGCGAGCTATTCCCGATTGTTTGACAAATCTCAAACCATTGTTGCACACAAGCTCGATAGAATGCATCGAAACGTCACAGTGATCCGATGCCAGCGCTTTGGTGGGAGATAAGCGAAATTAATATTATTCCAATTGAACGTTAAATGCGCGTACGACGATTGAGGAGCAAGAGTTATGTCTGTTTGTCTGTGCTTTCATGTTAGTAAGGGGAGGCGCTACGGGCTTATGTTTCGCTCGTTAGCAAATGGTTTCAGAAATGAGCGCCTCAGAGCCGGAAAGTGTTTCCTAATAATGTTCGGCGGATGTTAATCGGTTCGATTGAGACGGGCAAGGATGCCGGTGGTTGCTGGGGAACAGTATTGGTCTGGTATTTGCTAATTATTATAATTAGATGGTGATTTTGGCGCTTGAGGTTCTAACAATTTTCAGATTTTCCATAATTTCTAACCTTGTTTATTGTAATTCTGATTTATGATTGTCGATTTCGAGAATCAGTTGCCGATTTTCAATTGTTAATAGATTGCTCTGACGTTTGTCGTACATACAAACTGCAAAAAAATAGTTGTGCAGACGTATAAGTACAAGAAACCATGACAATCATTATTGCACTTATATGTCTGCGCTCCTAAAAATCTTGGAAATTCAGAGACAACATTGACTTTAACATTGCAAGAAATGATTATAGCAACTTACAGTCTTTAGCAAAAGCAAAAAAATGTATGATGAAAAAAAAATTTAAAAAAATTAAAATATATGAAAAAGTATGAACAAGATAAGGCTACCGTACTCAAATATTTGTAAAAGTTGACGTCCAAACCTTCATAACTTTATAGTCCTTGACCTAAACTTCAAACTTTAAGGTAGTTTTGGAGTCTCCACTTGCCCCAATCCTCCCCTTTAAGTGCATAAAGTTAATAAGAAAAAACATTAAAAATGTGCTATAACTTCTCAAGGAATAAGTATAGCGACTTACAGTCTTGAACAAAAACGTGTGCTTTTGTGGTTCTGATAATTGTCTAGAACATTGTGTGCTGACAAAATTAATCACTAAAAGGTTATCATCGAAAAAATTAAATTCAAGGGAGTAAGGGTGAGAAGTAATCCATAACTCTGAAAATACTGAACTTATAATTTTGATTTAATCAGCAAAGTTGCATATGTTGCATATGTTGATATTTTCTACAATTTTTCTCAACACATAATTCATCTATACATTCAAAGAAAAAAGTTAGTTTTTCCTGTTTTATCATAGTATAGGCTGTCCCAGAAAGTATAAGCACACTTTCACAATAACAAAACAGTCATGTTTTTTTAAGTTTTAATAATTTTATTTGGCAAATCATATTTGTATTTGTATTTCAAATGATATTTTAGTCTCGTTTAATCAACAAATTTAATGATAGCCAAGACTCATAACTTTTCCTCGAACATGACCCATTAGCTTCTGCACAATGGTACTTCCCACCATTTTGACCACTTTTGGCCAATCTTTTTTGAATTTTTGGATGTCGTCCGCTGGTTTTATTAATTTTCGAAGCTTTGCTTTGGTTAAAGCCCAAAAAGTCTCGATTGGCCGTGCCTCCGGGCAGTTCGGTGGATTCATGTCTTTCGGCACGAAACATACATTTTGCCTTTTGTACCATTCTAAAGTGTCCTTTGCGTAATGACATGACGCCAAATCAGGCCAAAATACTACTTGACCTTCGTGCTGCCTGATCATCGGCAACAATCGCTTCTGGAGACATTCCTTGACGTATTTCTGAGTGTTCATCGTCTCCGTTGTGATGTGCGGACTAGATGTTTTACCACACTCGGAATTTTTCGGTAAAAATTGCCTTCTCCGTTTCGGGAATGTCCTTGCCTTCGCTTACAGTATAGAATTGTGGTCCGGGAAGCGTTTTGTAATCTAGTTTCACGTACGTTTCGTCGTCCATTATTATACACCCAGAATTTCGACACAATAACGAATCGTAGAGTTTGCGGGCCCGTGGTTTCACGGACGCGGCCTGTTTGGGATCCCTTTGGGGTTTTTTCTGCTTCCGGTATGTTTTAGCCCAAGTCTTTCTTTGGCACGCATGACGTTACTCGACGAGGCCCCTAGTTTTTTCGCAACATCACGAACGGAAGTCGCTGGTTTTCGTTTGTAGGCATCCCTGATCTTTTTATCGATATCCGGACATACAGGACCGGATTTCCGGCCACTCTTCGGCGCATCTTCAAACGTACACTGTTCTCTATATTTTTTAATCGCAGTTCGTACCGCTCCGACGCTTACACCCTCTTCCTTGGCCAATTTTCTCAAGGAGAGTCCGCTCACAGTGCACCATTTGTGCACGATACTTTTTCGTTGTTCCGGAGTAAGACCACGCATTTTGACAGGAAACACAAAACTGAGCACTTTTTTCAGAAATGAGCAAACAAAAGGACGCAGCAAAAACATGTTGAAATATTTCATTATATTCAAAGTGACCGTTAAAATAAGGTGTGCTTATACTTTCTGGAACAGTCTATATCATAGTCATGTCTAACTTTTGTGGAATTGTGGATTGTAAATTGTGGAGGATGTTCATACAAACAAATCTTCTTAAGATACTTTACTACTACTTTACAGAAGACTGTTTTGCAGCCGTAAAACCGTAAATCGCATGGATTTTTCAGAAATTCAGTTGCGTTTAAATTTAAATTTGTAGAACTCTATCGCAATTTCAAACTTGGTTTTCATTAAATATGCATTAAACTACATTAGCTCTAATGAAAGCCGAAGTGTCGAATTTATCATATTGTTGAGCAGTTTTGAGACGACCTTCTACCGGCGATGCTAAGAAAATGAAGCAGTTTTCCCAAATTTTGTAGCTTACCATAAATTTTTTCTCGAGGTACTAGAATAAAATAATATCAGAATATATTGTGAAGTTTGTCTGCATTTAGACTCGAGTGATTTTAATTTCGTCGTTCTCAAATTTTGCTTTCGATTTCTCTCTCACCCATCCCATCCCAATCCCACCTTGGAACAAATATATCGCTTGGTTTCCATGACATTTCTTCTAATGTTTACTTTTGACTCCTTTGTTCCAAACCAGCTGGTTAGTCCTCTTCCATATGTTTACTTTTGACCTCTTTGTTCTCGAGCTAAGAGCTGGTCATATTTACATAACAAATCCAGCTGGTTAACCTGTTTACGTGCGAAAACGACACGGAAAAGTTGAATGGTAAGAGTTTCAAAAGCCACAGAAGATTTTGGCAGCTTCCACATTTCGTCGAGAAAGTCTAAATATTTATAGAAACCACAATGGTTCCCCGGCCAAGTTCAAGTGGAAGTAAACGTCATTCTAAATTGCTCTAATGATGTTATCAAATATATCATATTAACAATATGATCCATTCATACCTTTTCCAAATGTTGCAATGGCGACCATCAAAATATTGCTTCACGCACCATCTAGCGTTGAAAAAGGTCAGCAAAAATCATTCAATTACAATCGAGGGGTGCGAATACAGCACTTATTACAAAAGTAAGAGTCAAATTATTTTCATTAATTACATTGTGTATATTACTATAAAATTTGTCTGACATGTCACTGTGGTCATCAAATAAAATAAAATGCTGAAATACATTCATTTGAAATAGTAAACAAATTTTCATTTGGTTTACCCCTCGTGATGATAAACAAATACATTGGTAGCCTTTTTGGCCACAGAGGTGCTTTCATCGCTAAAAATTCGGTTCGCCGGCTAAGCGAAAGAGTGGATCATATTGTTAATATAGTATATTTGATGTTATCCAATGACCATATATCGGTGCATACAAAATCTGTCGATTGTTGACTGTGAATGTTGATTGTTAGATTTTAACCAATGAGTTTGGCTCAAAATTGAGTGGTTCTTCACTGAAAATCCCAAAAACGTAAACGGTTACTCATAAATTGCGTAAAATGTTCCTCCATTTTCGTCAAAATCTGCTAAGGAAAATCGACCATCACACAATATGATTTATATTAATACTGGTTGTCGACTGTTGATTATCGATTTTCGACTGTTGATTTTCATCTGTCGACTATCAATGTTCAATTGTCAATGGTCGATGGCCAACACGCTAACTTGAAAGTATCCATTAATGGTTAAAAATATCCATTTAAAAAAAAGTGAATTAACTCTCATTAATGAGTAATTTTTAAACCCATCCATGAGTATCTTTAACTCACTAAGGATTAATGTTTACTTCATGAATGAGTAACAGTTACTCATAAATAAGTAACTGGTACTCATTATTGGTAAAAATTTTACTCATTAATGAGTTAAACCACTTTTCTTCAAAAAGGGTTTTTTAGGGTTAATGAGCACTTTTAAGTTAGCGTGAATGTTATGAAGTTCCAAATTCCTGTTCATTTTCTTCTTCTTCCACGCATTTCATGCCTACAGCTAATCGCATATTAGCTTATTGCGTGCTCTCTACTTGTGGTAACTTGCAAGTACAAGGAATCAAAAATATCTCCAAATGACAAAATGACAAGCGATACAACCGAATGATAACGCTTTGTCAGAAGTGGAAAGCAATAATGATATAATCTTCTTCGTTCTTTTTCATGACAAGCAGCCCGTGCGACACAACTCACTCGGGGCGGTAGAAGGAAACGAGCAAAATGTTGGCAAGCTGCTTCACGAAGTAAACCCGAAGATGATACACGTGTGTTTGTTATGTCTTTTCTCGATTCATATCAAGCTTTGTCCTCATCCATGTATATTGCATCCTTCTACCACTCGGATCGAGCTATGTTACAGAGCGAGTTGGTCATGGTAGTAGCTTATCAATCTGAGATTTTCAACTAAATTTAGGTCGATCGTCAGTACTTCAGCAAACTTGACTGGGTCTGATAATAGTTTTCTCGCAGTATTACCATTGTTACAACTCCCAATGCCTCCGATTATTGGGCGGTTTATATTCATTCAAGGTACATAAACATGCCTAATTTTGGTCTTTTAGACTATTGCAACCAATTTACTGAGCATTTTGTTCAGCGATCACATTTATTTTTTAATATGCCATTCAACATGAGCAAACTTGTATATTTGACACATGGCTTATTTGACCCCACATTCTCATATAAATGTTTTCAATAGTTAATCAAAGCTCACTTACTGGCTTCTAAATGGTATATTTGGAAATTTCCAAAAAAAGTTATTTTCTATTTAAGCCAATAAACCAGTGTAAATGCTTTCAATTTATAGAGGATTTTGGGATAAATCAGACGCTAAACATGTATATATTTGTCCGTACACAGTACGAAAACAAGCACAGCGGCAGAAACTGTTCAGTCATCAGAAATCTTTCAAAAAAATTTAATTGTTTTTATATGAGATACCGGGGCAAAATACGCTTAAAACATGCATTTGAATCACAAAGGGTAACAATTTGATGCTTATCCAGGTAACAATTTGATGCTTAACAAGTGTTGTTTAATCGATTTTAATTCAGCCTTAGATTGAATAATTACTGTACATAGACCACGTTAACCTTTGTTAAGCTTTTAAACATCTAAATCTGGTGATTTTAATCAGCCAAAAGCTTAACATTAATTTACATTATAAGCTTTTTAAGGCATTAAACAACAGTCTTTTCCAACCCCTGTTCAGCCTTCTAGTTTGATTTCAAAAATAATAATTGAAGACCGCTTCATATCTTATGCATTTACATGGAGCTGCTTTAACTTGTTGCTGACTTATTGGATTTACATATTTCGTATGTTAATATAAGTCTAAAAACTACCTTTGCCTTTCGGGATTCGAACTAGCAGTCGCTGATTCACAGGCGTCAACCATACCTACTGCACCACTTAAGCATATGTGTGGCAAAAGGTATGATCATTGACTTGAAGCACGTAAAATTTAAGTTAAATAACAGCAACCGAAAGAGTATTATACAGCAATGCAGAATTGTAAACAACAACTGGTGACAGTAAAACATTCCTCTCATTTTCAAGTGCAGTTAATACAATGTGGACACAAGAGCATGATTTATTTCGATGGTCATTTGGTTGCTATTTTAGTACCATAGTTGAGTAATATTTTTGGAATGCGGTCTGAAACTTCAGTGCAACATAACAGACAAAACACAGGAATACAAATATTAATACTTCCGACGTCGTCGCAGCCCACATCTACCTGGAACTATTCATAAAAATCTCCTCTCCCTTCTCTCTATTGCTGCCACTGCTTGTAATTAGAAAGGTAGGCAGTAAATTTAGAAGAACTAAAATGCCGGAAATACAACGAGTGACACAGATACTGACGACATTTAACAAATCAAGCTATCAAAACATGTGTAACGCATTGCTGGTTTATGGAGTTGTGTTAAGCTTAAATAAGCCTTGTTCAATCTTTAGATCAGCTAACTTATTGAGGTTGGATTATGAGGATACAATTCGCTTCATGCACTACTAATCAACTATATATTCAGCCTATTGTTAATCAGCTTTGTACACCTTAAATAAACCAATAATCAGCTTTTGTTCTTACTGTTCAGCTTGAATTGTTACTTGGGCAATTTAGTCCTTTAGGCTATTGTAATCCACTTTCCGAGCATTTATTTTGTTTTTATTTAATATTGAGTTTAAATTCGGAAAACTTTTATATTTTATTACAAAATCTGGCTTATTTGACCTCATGCTCTCCTATAAATGTTATCAATAGTTTTTAAAAGGTGCAAGCTGACTACTAGAAGACAAATTGGCTACTTCTGATAAAGGGTACTGACTATTTGAATCAGTGAAGTAACATAATGGGAAAGAACTACAGAAAAATATGGGATTTTGGGGCAAAATAGGCTCCACACATGCACTTAACACCGCGTGCGCCAATTAAAAATATGCAGAATAAAATTCTTGACATTTTTCCCAAAGGAATTCATATGTTACAATATGTGGTTTAAGCGGCAGACAATTTCAAGCCTTTTTGCTGCCAAAATTCCCACTGTGCGTTGGTTGCTTTATGTGTTTGGATTCGCTGGGCAAGTATAATCATTCTCTATGTCCAGGGAAGTCGAGAAATTTTCCAACTAGCGAAACTTCTAGACTGGACCGGGAATCGACCCCGGCCTGGTCCTGCTCTGTATTTGCGCCTTTACCGACTGAGCTGAAGAGGGCCTGTTCAAATTCATGGTCAACTTGGTTGAAAAAATCTGTGATGAATTCAGTGATGACATAATCATTAGAAACATAATATTTATTTGCTCTCATACGGTATCAATATCACGCGTGATATTGGAACAAAATATCATGCTTGATATCGAAGACATCATATCAAGAAGACTGGCAACCTTGCCAGAATCCAAGCGACAGATACAATAGCGCTGCGCTTGAGTGAAGGTGGAAGCAATGCATAGACATGAGCAAATACACAAACCTTTCTTCTGAGGATGTATTCTTTGCTATCAAATTCGTTCGAAGCATTTACCTTTGAGTGGCAGATGATGCGATTGTACCAAAGATGAATACTAAGATGAAACTGTCGGAAGAAAAACTTTCAATTTTAGTGTCCTCTTTCACGGTCCCTTTCATCCAATGAATACCCTCAGTATGCAAGGTAATTTTGTGGTTTAGCTGCCCCCTCGGTAGAGTTGAAATTTTGCGCGCTTTTTTATCAAAACAATCACACCAAAATCAGAGATGTCCCATTTTTTAATTACTCGATTAACAACTAATCGATTATTTTTTGTTCGCTGTCCTGTCATTTTTCCACCAATGAGAGTGCAAAACTTGTTTGAAACGATCGGTGATGATCCTCTGAAGAAGTTGATGCTTATATCGGCATGATATAACCGATAACAAATATTTTACTGTTCGGTTCGTTAATCGATTATTCGAATGAAAATCGGCCATCACTAGATGAATGTGAAACGTCATTTCAAATATAAGGACCGTACATAAATAATGACACAATTTGAAAGGGGTAATCACAAATTACGTCCCCACGGTAACTGAAATAAACACGAGTGTTCACCGGTTGATTGTACCTGTCTCATAGCGTTCGTATAAGAAAATGGAAGAGTTGCCAATCTTCTTGATTTGTTGTCTTCGTAGATATTGTATATATTTACAAGCTCCTTTGATAATGCGAGACTATCCACAACATGTAAAATTGTAACTGAGAGATGACTCGACACAAAAATGATTCCGTTGCACATTGTTTTCATAGAAAGCGAAAGTATAGTTTGCTATCTCTCTTAACTCTTCACCGATGGCAGACACGAAGTCACTAATGCCAGCATTCACGTCACGGAAGGTTCCACAGTTTGGTGAGAATTGTACGATATCACAACTTGTTGGCTTGTTGATGTTTGTCTAGCGTGATCATGGTCATTGATGAGATTTGATTTTTGGATATATTTCCAACACTGCATGGTTTAATGTTATTGGTATACAGATCGACTAGGAAATTGATGTGCATAGGAAATGGTCAGGCAGGATAACTGTCACTGAACACACACGCTTGTAAAGATGTAAGGCCACTAAGTCTAAGGCCGAAAGCCATCAGACCAAATGAATCATTTGGCCGAGATATCGAAAATAAATTATTGAACTTAAGCCACCGACGAACCGACATGCCACTGGAGCATTTCGTTAGTCCTCAAGTCGATTTATCAAATAAGCGATTCGATCTATGAAACGGGCCATCAGATCTGTCAAACGAGGTGACCAAACCAAGTGAATATAAATTTTACGTGTGTTCGTGTCCTTGCTCATGGTATGACGCGATCGGATGAGAAGATGGTGGTACTGTTTAACGTATTTTAAATATGGCGACTCGGGCAAGAATTTGAATATGGCCTCTATGAGCTGTCACGTCGGTTCGTCAGTGCTTAATCTATTCTTTGGGACAACTGTCGACAACCTATGATTTTTTAACTTAACATAATTAACAATTCAAATCTTGAATTCGATTTTGAGAACAATCCCAAAAATGCAGTGTTGCCAAAATCGGTTGAAATTGAACGGTTTTTGCTTATGAAATTTAATTTATGACTTCGTTGATTTTGTGTGAGTCATCTTTATGACAAAGACATTATAAATGCCAAAAACGAATGGTTCTATGGTTTTGTTGCAAAAATCAAACCATTCCTTAATCGAACCGGTACTGTGGTAAAAAATGTTCACGACTTGGATATATTTTCTAGCATATAGGACAATGTCAGCAAAGGAATGATTAGCCTCTGATGTTTCATAGCAGATTTCTCCTACTTTGAAACATGAAACGGGCGTTACTCAGGGGCGCTCCCACACCTGAACCCTACTCATGAACCGGAGACCAACGGCTTTAATTCCCTTCCGAAGGAAGACGTGATCAGAGATTTTATGACTCAGAAAATCCGGGTGGTGCCGACTGGGATTGAACACAGGCTCTTTGGGGTGAGAGGCAATCACGCTTACCACCACACCACCGGCACCGCTAGTTGTAGATATACGATATTTATAGTTTTGAGTGACGGATTATTGATTTTTGAATATTTGGCAAGTGGATTTCCAAGTTGTAAATTTTTTACTAATGGAAATACAAATTTTATTTTCATATTTTTTTAAGAAATTATTTGGTCATAATTTGTAAATTTATTGATCAGTTTGTTGTTTTCTGGTCCCTAACTCAGTTCAGATGCATTGTTTTTGTATTTTTCTTCCATAAAACTAATACTCTCAGTCTGGTTTCTAAAATAAAATTGCCCCTCTCTGTGTTGTTCTTCCGACAACCAGCCATTCAATCCCCCACTCAAATCGCATACCAGCAAAACTTCCCTACCAGCAACAAATTACCATCCAAATTGTTTCTAAATTCAATCCAACCCAATCTGACAAGTCCTACCGCCACCCTTACTTCCTAGCTGAAGGGCGCCGGAAAACTACTGGATCACATAGTTCACCATCCAAAATTCCACAATCCGCACCATCCTAATCCTACGTCGCAACCGACCGAAGACGGATGACGGGACGTTATGATCCCGAACGAAACTAATGACGCACACCTTCCCTGGGGGGCTAAATCCCGAAAACGGATTAAACAATTTACACCCGCATATTCCAATTTGCCCAACCCAAGAGTATTTTCAGGGGTGAAACATGCTGAATATTCAGTCCCCTCCCTCTGTCTCGAGCGAATTATGGCTACCCTCTTTGCATGCCATGCGTTGGTACCCCAGTAGTAAGTGATTCGACTTCACGAGTCGTCTGACCACACGAGGAACTGACGGACGCCCCCAAAAAGCCAACACCCAATTACTGACAGCGCAATTAAAGGACCAGCAATTAGCGGATCGTGTCCATGCCAAAAATGGTGTGTGTGTGTGTAATTTTTCGTCCAAACAGTATTTCGACTTATTTACCCTGCAGACCTGGTGGGGTTGGGTTTGTCGGTGAAATTTGTCGCTCAAATGAACAGCTTGCAGCATTCGACGGAAATGCCGGCATCTGAAAGAAGTGGGAAGTCGTCTAGGATGGAAGCAATTCGCACGATTGTCGAATGTAATTGAAAAATCCCACGGAATATAAGCCAACTATTCGTGTAATGGGGCAGAATAGTGAAGGTAACTGCAGTCTACACCGTGCCAGGCAAATGCAACTACTTCATTGGAAAGCATTTTTTAATTACCGAGCAGTTTAATTAAGAGTATTATTCACGTCGCACTATTTTCCACTGCCGTCGTGCAGAACTGCAATGCAACTGGTGCGAATTCCCTTGCGGGACTGGGTTAATGGATGTGGGGTGTTGAAGCTCTATGGCATATTCTACGAATTGAAAATTCTACAGTTGATAACTTTTGAATCAGCATCAATTGTAAGATCTTGAACATTAATTTGTGATACCACAGACAAACAGACGAAAGCTTTATCCTCGATCGGATTCGAATGGAATTTGACGTATGAATAGATATTAGTAGGTATTATGCTTATTGTAAGACCTCCTTCATACTATAGGCCATTGCTCAAACTTTTCTTCGTATACGGCCAATCATCTCTTGCAGGAGCCCTGTTCCCACTAGTTAGGCTGTCAAATTCCATTTCCGCTTGAAATCCTTCAGGTCAATTGCAGTTCCACCCTTTTTCTTCTGTATGTGCTTCACAATTGACCAGTATTTCACAGTTGGCATTAGTTCCAGAGTATTAGCCGGATTTATCACTGTGACGCCATTTTCGCTGACCACTGTTTGGTGGAATTTGAGTACTGGCAGCTTGCCAAATCCAGCCAGAATAAGAAATCCACCTCATGCTGCTCCAGAAAAGGCAGTAGTCTCTTCCGTAGGCACACCTCATGGTAAATTTTCTGAACTGCCAGACAAGGACTTTTTGGGGGATTTTGACTTCTTTTTGAATTTACATTCTTCTGAGGCACTCTTCCGGTCAACCAAGGTATAAAATTCCTGCCCAGGAATTTGATCGAAAACTGCCAGGAGCGGATGGACCGGGATTTTCGTTTCGAGTTTGCAGGATCAAATCTTAAGAAGAGAGAGATTAAGAGATAAGATCTTTAAAACGCATCTGCATGGACGATCGGACCAACTATAAATGAAAGAAGCCCGGAAACTCAACTCAACTCAACTCAACTCAACTCAACTCAACTCAACTCAACTCAACTCAACTCAACTCAACTCAACTCAACTCAACTCAACTCAACTCAACTCAACTCAACTCAACTCAACTCAACTCAACTCAACTTAACTCAACTCAACTCAACTCAACTCAACTCAACTCAACTCAACTCAACTCAACTCAACTCAACTCAACTCAACTCAACTCAACTCAACTCAACTCAACTCAACTCAACTCAACTCAACTCAACTCAACTCAACTCAACTCAACTCAACTCAACTCAACTCAACTCAACTCAACTCAACTCAACTCAACTCAACTCAACTCAACTCAACTCAACTCAACTCAACTCAACTCAACTCAACTCAACTCAACTCAACTCAACTCAACTCAACTCAACTCAACTCAACTCAACTCAACTTTTTCCGTGAAGTTTTTTTTTATATTTATAATCGGTTGCTGATCTGGCCATAACCCGGCCCAAGAGACAATTTCTAGTTCCTCATTCTAGGTCCCTATGATTTGCCGCTGGGAAGCTGTTCCGAAGCCAAGTAGAACCTCCACAAGGCGTTCCATCATTCGTTGAGTCACAGCGTTGAACCTGACTATTGGCCACGAAAAGGTCTGCCAATGCACATCAAAAATCGACTACAAACATCCGAACATTTCTAGATAGAGCTGGAATTAGGGCGCAACAGCTTTTGTAAACAATGACTTCTGTCGAAGATTTCTAAAAATTCAAGGCAAACCAACGGAACCATCGTGTAGCGGAAGTCTTACCCTATCCGATGGTGATGTTGATTTGCGTGGACGAGTCTTGACTTTTTAAAAATCATCGCGAAAAGTTATTGTTTACAAAAGCTGTTACGCCCTAATTCCAGCTCTATCTAGATTTGTTTATCTCAAATCGAAGGAAGACATTCCGCGAAACTACCATAAACCGAACTAGTTCATGTTGATCTTCGTCAAGCTTCGTCTACAATTTGTACTTCTACATCAACACATGTCAGGCAGCCATCAGGTTCAATTGGCTAAACTTGGTGAGTTCGTTCCGTTTTGTAAATTTTTAACTTTTCAACCCAGTAACGTTGGGAGATCACCTTATTGTGGTGCGTTACTGGAATAAGACCAACCACCGAACCCTATTCGTGACAACTTCAAACTAGGTACTCAGGATTTTCCAGCAATCAAAGGATCACATTTTAGTCCTTGTTACTTTTTATGACTTGATAATAGTGACAAAACTCGAGTAGTGACCACCACGCCGTTATGCATTTCTATATTGTATATTTCAAATAAAAAAATATTGTCTATGTTCATAGATTTCACATAATCCTTTTCCCTTTGTCCTTCTCCTTTTCCTTTCCCTTTTCTCTTTTCAGAAAGCGAGTAATGGCGCTATAGCCATAAGTCATAAAAGGCTAGGACAAGAGTTAGTGCTCATGCCCCAACCGTCAGAAGCAAATGGAGCATCATTTAACCTTTCTAGCTTTGATGCTTCCAACGACCAACCAATCATATAATTACCAAAATCGGAACGTCCACGTTTCATTCATTTATTGGATTCTGAAGCATCGTGTTTAAATCTTCGATTTAAACAGGCCCGATGTTTTTCTGAATCATCTTGCCCCTTAAATGCTGCACAGTAGGCCTGGCCGTTTTGATATGTTTGATGCATCTTTGATGTGAAACATATCTCGATGAACATTTCAAATGGTCCTATCTGCTTCGATCGATTCTCTTCATCGACTTTCTATTTAGATAATCACTGCTTTGCAAACAGATTTCGCGCTAATTTTAGCTCATAGTTTGATAAAGGAGGTTCTTATCTAGCGTTTAAAACGTCAAATACAACAGAGAAAGGTATTGCAGTTGAATTATTAACGATAGAGAAAGTCGGTGAAGAGAATCAATCAATGCAGATAGGACCTTCTGAAATGTTTATCTAAATATGTCAAATAGGCAAGAAAAATGATATAGGTATGTATATCATTTTCCAGGATGCTTTCGAGAACTGGCTGTGTTGGTGTTAGATTAAATTAGATTAGATAACAACATTTAATTCACCTGTCATTTTTGTTACAGAAGCTTACTATGAACATTCCCAAGTGGACATTATGGTCCTACATGTATTGATGGATTCGTTGGAAGAAGATCTATCGAGAAACCTATTATTTCACCCTGAATGAACCGATACTGTTGGAACCATTTAGTTAGGAAGCATGCATTAAGTACTTCTCACGTTTTCCCTATACATAATGCATTGCTTGCCACACATTTGTAAGCCCCCCTCCCATCTGAGATCATAACGTGCTTTATTGATGCTTCTTTAGTGGGTTGAACTAACTTCTAGTGGGGGTTGGTTGGAAATGCTATCTAACATGAAACTTTAGTTTGAAAATTTATTAGCTAGAGAATGGTCTTAGAAGAGGGTAGGTGGAATAGAAGTTGAAAATTGACCGAAGGACCATTAATGTGACAGTCGCGTAGAAAAGCTTGCTTGCCAATGTTGCATACAAGTTCAATAGAATATGTAAAAACGTCAAAATGATCCAATTCCAGCGCTGTGCTAGAGGATTCACGAAACAAATTACACTTAAATTGATCGTTAAATGCGTGTACGATGATTCTGGAGAGAGAGCTCCGTCTGTTTATCCGTGATAACGCCATCATCGATTTGCAACCGGAGACGGACGACCCTCGTAAAAGTTCAGTGTCCTACTGTTAGTGATCCCGCCAGGAAAACTGTGATCACAGTTCAGGCTGTTTAATAGTTTCCTATATTTTATGATTATGTGACCCACCTCCACAACAACCCCGCACCACAGACAAGCAGACATGCCACTGCTTTGATTTAAAATCTTTATTAGTTGACTGTATGGAGTTCGATTTTCGATCACAGTAGTGCGATTCAAAAAGACAAACAAATATGCACAGTATGAGTTCCGTTTCTCTGTGCCGTCACGTTGTTTGTCACTTGGGATAGGTCCGGTAACTGGTTCAGTCGGTGAAAAGTATCCAATTCCCATCACAATCATGTGCTCCGTTGTCCAAACCACACACACACAGCTAAGCATATGTCCCTCGGAATTGCTTCGGTATATGTTTCGAGGATACGCCTCGGGGAATCCGGCTCCGGCACCGGCTCCGGAGTATCATTGGATGATCGTTAAAATGAAAAGTTTAATTTATTTTTATGGCTGTTGCATATACTCTTGCTTTTATTTGTTGTGGTCCAGTGTATACCAAAACATATGAAGTTGTACACAGTTAGTCCTGAGTGGTTGGAAGTGGGCTACGCGGCCGGTGGGGAAGAATTCTATTTTATCCCGA
Organism: Ochlerotatus camptorhynchus; assembly: GCF_037179485.1. Lineage (NCBI taxonomy): Eukaryota > Metazoa > Arthropoda > Insecta > Diptera > Culicidae > Ochlerotatus > Ochlerotatus camptorhynchus. The sequence goes on along the minus strand of NW_027040818.1, from coordinate 15,171,402 downwards.
AGTTGTAGGGAGATGCGAAGGATAAAATTGCAGTTTTGCGGTTGCAGAGAGTTTTTGCAGCATTTGAGTTATTCACTGAGATGAGCAAAGGATCACATTCGAATAGGAGGGGGGGGGGGGAACTCTATCGGAGTTCACTATTTTCCACTTGATGCAGGTTGAAAAAGCGGGAAAAGCCTGGACGGTGGCATTGGGACTTCAGAATGTGACCGGAAATTTTTGAAATATGTAGAAAGTTGGTCCCCCCGGTGTCGTGTCGGGGAAGGTGTTGTGCAGAAACGGAACCGGATGGCAACAACGGCGGTAAATGGAGTGTCGATTAGTTTGAATTATTTCCGGAAGTTTTGTTGTGGGAGTTTGTTTGGGACACCCAAAAATATTAGTGACAACAGCCTACGCAGATTTTTCGGGGTTTCGTGTTTCGTTTGTTGTTGTTTATAACTTTTCGTGTGTACAGCCTCAAATGGGTTAAAATTATGCTTCCCAGTTGAATATACAACCCGAATTAAAAACATGTCCGGTGCATATTATGCATCCCGTGTGTGTTCTATAATAATATTCTCCCTTTCTGTTTATCCTCACAGGACAGCCACTGAAACAAAAGGCCCTACAACAAAGCAACGGCAGGCCCAAACAACACCAACAACAACTTGCTGAAAAGCACTTTGCCTTTGCCCAGTTCGGTGTGCATTGTGCAGCCCGTTTCCCATTCATGTCGGCTTTAGGCGAAACCCCTCAGTAAGCTTACACAAAAACCAACAACCGATCCACCCCTCCCTTCCTTTACAAACAACCCACCGCAGCACCGTTCCATCCCTAAATGCTGAGCGTCGACACCCCGGCAGCAGCAGCAGCAGCGGATGCAAACAGACTTCAATCGTCGTTTCCCTCATCAACGTCAGCGGCAGTCTCGACGGCCATCTCGGAGAACCGTTTCCCGCTGGAGGTCCCGGGGACGAGGACGGCGACGAGCAAAAGCCGCGAGAGCAGCACTAGCCCAGTAAACCACCACCGACCGGAGGACGAAGAGGACGACACTAGTGGAAGTAACAGAGAGATGACCACGGTAGCGGCCGTGACCGCAGCTGCCAATAAAGCAGTTGCAGCCCTCATGGAGTACCGGCAGAGACAGCAACAGCAGCAGCAGCAGCAGCAACAGCAACAGAATAATGTGAGTAAAATTTCCATACAAATATGCTCGTCAGAGTGGGATTTGGAGGGTCCTAATCGACGACGACGGCTACGATGGCCATTTCCGCCTGCCGATGGGGCTAATGATAATAATGTTGCGGTTTTATGGCGCCGTGTTTCGATGAACCACAACAAGGTAGCCCGTCGTAGATGCTCTTTTGCTGCGTCCAGGTTGTGGTCAGTGACTAGATAGTGCCAGAGGGGGCCAACGGGAGCCGTAGATGTCTGGATGAGATCAGATTGAATTATGGCTCTTCTGATACACGTCCCCGGGCAAGTCGGATGGAATCGATAAGCTGATGAGATCGAGGAGATAGATAATGGTTAAGGGGGAAACTTTGATTTTAGTTAACGTTTATTTCTGCTAGACTAGGACTGAACCTTGCTAGAAGCAGGATTTAGAAATTTCAAAGTCTCATGAATTGATATATCAGTTATTGTGTCGCCAGCACTTAATTAAGGTCTGACTACCGATTTCCGACTGCCAATCTAACATCCGACTTTTACGTCACTCATGATTTTAGCATTGTTAGCGGACCCCCACTAAGCGGAAAGCGTATGAAAAAAGGTATGTTGAGCGAGCTTAACCGCACAGAATGTTGAGAATCTATGTTATAGATCTTTGCACTATAATGTCGTGAACACAGTGTTGACCATTCAGAGAATTTATTTACATGCCCTTATCAAATTTCTGTGGTTATTTTGCTTAACGACGTGTTCAGGGTATCATCCAAACCAGTGATGGCATAATCATTCCGTTGTACTTCGTTTTCTTAGGAAGAGAATAAATTCTATCTCTTTTTTCTCATCATCGATGGCAGATACGAAGCGACTGCATTCGGGCACAGTCTGTGGTTCAGGTGCAAAGCAAAAATCATGATTTGCAACTGGTGAGTTTTGTTAGCTTCATATTCTGAGCAGCGATTTTTTTTTTCATCTAGTTCGTTTATTTGTAAAACTCAATCAGGTCCTGGCAACCCTGGTATACCTTGCAAGTGGTTTTTAGATTGTCCCACATCTTTCGCAAGTTTAAAGTGAAAACGCTACGTATATTCACGAGTGATTGCTTAACGGTGCGACTAAGTGGTTTAGTCTATAAAACGAGTGCAGTAAGGCTTTAAGTACGTATTGCGATAGAAAATTGATGGAAGTTGAGGATCAGCTGCGAGATAATTCGTTGGAGGAAGTAAATTCATGTTCCTCTTCGATCCTTAACTCCTCCGGACATGGAGATGACGATGACATCTACGATGATAACGACGATTATGAGGACGGCATAAATGTGACTCTGTTGTCGACAGCTGCTACTACTGAATCCAACGAGGAAAATGTTGGAATCAAGAAGACGGAAAAGGGGGTAAATGCTCCTCTCATGCTTGCTGCTAGCGGTAACTCTGCTGAAGTTGATACCGAATCACCGATTGAGGCTACAGTCCCAAAAAAGGCCAAGCGTCTGAAAAGAGGCTCAAATACTTGGTAGCTCATAGTCATTCCTATGATGATGCTCGTGTATTGGCTGAGAAGCCTTTCTAAGGTTGTATTTGGAACCAAACAAGCGTCGCAGAAATGCAGAGCTAAGCGAATCCAATTGTAGCGATACCAATCTACCTAAAAGGATTGCTCCAAACGCTGATAGAGGAAATACAAAGTCCTCGGTTCAGTCTCGGCTGGAGAAAGCCAGACAACAAGGTAATGGAGAATCGTCAAACATAAAGGAGCCAACAAGTAACAATGGCTCCCCAAAACCGTCTTACAGTGAGGCATTAAACTTTGTTAGGATTGGAATTCTGCCCGATGGCTATCCAAGCATTGAGTTAACCACACAACAATTAGTTGCCACCCAAAAGGCAATCTTAACAAAAGTAGCTGGACAAAGGAAGGAAAGAATAAAACCAAAGTTCGGAAGCTGCCTGTTCCGGTCGGGTCACATGATTATCATCTGTAAGAATCACGACACCGCCAAGTGGTTAAAGGCTACAATTCACAGTATTAAGCCATGGGAAGAAGCTCGTCTCATTGCAGTCGATGAGAAAGATATTCCTCGGCCTGAAATACTACTTGGCTTCTTTCCACGCAGTGTTGAGGACACAAATGAGGACATCCTTGCATATGTGGAAAGTCAAAATGAAGGGTTAATGGTTGATTCCAGGAGAATTATTAAGAGATACACGGTCAAACAGCATCACGTGGAGCTTGTCTTCACTATTGATGTTGTTTCTATGAAGACTCTGGAGGACTGCAAATTTACTGTGGATTACAAATTTGGAGTTGCCTATATAAGGAAAAAAGCCTCCACGAAATCAGATGATACAAGAGATAAACAAGGTCTCAAAGAGGAAAAACCTGATGACAATAAGGGTAAGGGCAATGCAGAACAGTCCTGTTCAAGTTCTACAATCTGTGTTAATACTGAGGACGCTGAGATGCGTGATACTAACCAACAAAAAACAGAAGCTAGCGGTGAAAGCTGCAATGCTTCTGCAGATGTTGAGTTTAGTTTGCACAACGCTGATCAATGCCCTCCTGGAACTAGAGGAGCAACAAATAATGGAAATTCTGTGTTGCCCACCTCTTGCTTCAAGTTCACGGATCCTCTGGATAATCGATCTGATTTTGTAATAAAGGCAGACAATAATGCCAGTTTTGGTTAAAATAGTAACTCACAGAAATAGAAATGACCGGAACAAGTATCAAATTTATACAAGATACAGCTTCCGCAATTCTATGTAAGACATTCATCAAAGACAAACTGGACGTAGCGCTTCTTCAAGAGCCTTGGACATATAACAGTAGGATTTTAGGAATGCCTACACAATCGTGTAAGTTAATCTATGACAATACTCAGCTTGTACCAAGAGCTGCAATTCTTGTGAACAGTAATGCTAAAATTACACCTATTACAGAATTTATCAACAGAGATATTGCTGCAATTTCGTTAGAGGTGCCAACTACGAAAGGAAAAACGGAGACTTTCATTGCATCCGCTTATTTTCCTGGCAACGTTGATGATGTACCTCCTCTTGATGTTGCACCCTTTGTCTCATACTGCAGAAGGCAAAATAAAGCCTTTATCATCGGATGTGATGCCAACGCCCATCATACGATATGGAGTAGTTCGGGGATCAACAAAAGGGGTGAGGGTGTAATAAGGGTAATTCGCCAACATTCATTAATTCAATAAGGGAAGAGGTGTTGGATCTAACACTTTGCAGTCCAACAATCTCAGATCGTATAGTAAATTGGCATGTATCGGATGAAATTTCTTTATCTGATCATATGCAAATTATGTTTGAATTCACGGTTAATGACGTATTAAAGGAAACTTACAGAGATCCTCGTAAAACAAATTGGGAGCTATACAGCTTCAGTCTTCAGAGTCAAAATGAGCCTATTTTACAGGATTTTGATTCAATTTCTAAGCTAGAAAAAGCTGCTAATTGCTTAATAAGCAATGTAAATCAGGCTTATAATATTAGTTGCCCTGCAAAGGTGCGCACGACTAACAGAAATGTGCCATGGTGGAATGATAGATTAGAAAAACTAAGGAAAAGGGCTAGGAAACTATTCAATTCAGCCAAATGCACAGCAAACTGGTCTCAGTATAAAGAGGCTCTAAGTGAGTATAACAGAGAAATAAGAAGATCCAAGCGAAAAGACTGGAGGCACATGTGTGAAAACATAGAAAGCACTCCTGAAACTTCAAGGCTTCATAAAGTTCTCTCAAAGGACCATTCTAACGGCCTGGGAGCTCTTAAAAAAGCTGATGGCTCTTTTACTATAAATGCAACAGAAACTTTGGAAATGATGATGCATTCTCATTTTCCAGGGTCTAGTCCTACTACTGACTGCATACAAGATACATCTCTAAGATGTGAAGAACAAAATGTTACTACTAGAATCAATAACTATTGTGCACTAGTAGTGTTCAACAAGGAGGCTGTCAATCTAGCAAACATTCTATTTACAGACTCTAGAATTGAATGTGCAATAGCCTCTTTCAGCTCATTCAAATCCCCAGGTGTAGATGGAATTTTTCCAGCACATATCCAAAAGTGCAAAACTTTAATAATTCCTATTTTACAGGGTGATTCGGAATAGCTGTCCCTTTTAAAAATGGTCATACCGATTGAACGCTTGCATGAATTTTTGATATCATTATATTCCAGATATTCTGGATATATAACCTTCAACTAAGCATAGTTTATTTCAAATCTCTCTCCCTTTACCTTAATTATCAGCCACATTTGTCATGAAAATTAACCACAGCTGGCACGCACGCTTTAGTTCCAGCACTTTTTGAGTCCCGGTGATGCGTTTAAGCTCTGATATTGAACGGATTATCCAAGCATGGTTCCTTTATAATGATCCAAAAATAAATGTTACATTCTTTCGAAGAGATTTCAGTTTCTAAAAGATAACACACGATTTTTTTACAGATTTATGTCATGCTCCATTTGGACGTCAATGGCTGTTTGAAATCACAAACGAATGAAATTTCAAATCCTACTATCAATACAAGCTGATATGTGTACACACTTAAAACAAAAATACTTGAACATATACCCATTTTACCCATTGAGAATTGCATATTTGTGAAATCGGTGACAGTTATTCTGAATCACCCTGTAATCAAGCTCTTCAAATCGAGCTTTCTTTCATCAATATTTTTGAAGTTAATAGAATAACTTATAGACGAATATGTCAAATCAGATGTTCTTCATGGTAACCCACTATGTAGAGCCCAATTCGCCTACCAGTCAGGCAAATCCACCATAACAGCTCTTCATATGCTAGTTACTAAAATAGAAAAAACCTTCACAGCAAAGGAAATTCTATTAGCAGCGTTTCTGGATATTGAAGGTGCATTTGACAATGCGTCTTTTTCGTCAATGATAAACGCCATGAGAAATCGTGGCTTTAATGAAAACATAATTAAATGGATTGTGGAGATGCTATCCAAAAGAGAAATATCAGCTAATCTTGGAGATGCACTAGTAAAAGTAACAGCTGTAAAAGGCTGTCCTCAAGGAGGAGTTCTTTCTCCACTTCTGTGGTCTCTGGTAGTTGATGATCTTCTTTTAAAGTTAAAGCATCAAGGATTTGAAGTAATCGGATTTGCTGACGACATTGTTATTATAGTTCGCGGAAAATTTGATAGAATGCAAAAAGCATTAAAATTCACACTATCATGGTGCACACAAGAAGGACTGAACATAAATCCTATGAAAACATCAATTGTACCCTTTACCAAAAGACGTAGAGTCTCTACCACTGATCTTAAACTAGGAGATGTTAAATTATCACTGTCGTCAGAAGTTAAGTATTTGGGAGTAATCCTAGATAGTAAACTCTGCTGGAACAGACATATGAAACAATAAATAGAAAAAACAACAAATGCTTTTTGGGTCTGTAAAAGATCATTTGGTAAAAAATGGGGTCTAAAGCCGAAGATGATACATTGGATCTACTCGGCTATTGTTAAACCCAGAATCACTAATCTGGTGGCCGAAAATCAGACAACAAACGGCACAAGTTAAATTTAACAAGTTACAAAGACTTGCTACTCTTTCCATAACTGGAGCAATGCGTAGTACTCCTTCGAAGGCATTAGATGCTCTACTCAATATTCTTCCTTTACATCAATTTATTCAAATGGATGCAATGAAAAGTGCTCTGAAGCTCCAACGGTCCATGAATTTCTTTGATGGAGATCTTATTGGACATCTGAGCATTTTAAAAGAGTTTCAAATAAGTCCACTAATTTTAATGAATGAAGACTAGATGTTAAAGCGTAACAACTTCAATCACCAATTCAAAGTTCCTGAAGTGACTCGTTATGATTGGAATACAGGAGGGCCATCTTTTCGTCCTGGGTCAATAGTATTCTATACGGATGGATCGAAACAAGATAATATGGTTGGGGCTGGAATAAGTGGTCCTGGGATCAGCCTATCAGTGCCGATGGGAAAATGGCCAACAGTATTTCAAGCTGAAATATATGCCATCCTAGAATGTGCCACGATTTGCTTAAAAAGAAATTATAAAAATGCAAACATATGTATTTGTTCAGATAGCCAAGCAGCGTTGAATGCTCTAAAGTCCAAAACTTGCACTTCAAAACTGGTTTGAGAATGCACTAAGCTATTGCAGCATTTGTCCTACTGTAATAAGGTTAACCTATACTGGGTTCCTGGTCATTGCGGAATCGAAGGGAACGAAAAAGCTGATCAATTGGCTAAAGTGGGATCATCAATGCAATTTATTGGACCTGAACCATTTTTAGGATTATCTTTTTGTGCTCTTAAAATGGAGTTCAATAACTGGGAAAGAATAAAGGTACAGGTACAACTGGAATAATACCTTAAATGCCCGGCAATCAAAACGTTTCATAGAGCCCAACGCTTTGCACACACAAAAACTGCTGACCTTATCGAAACACGATTTGAGTACATATACTGGTTTGATTACAGGACACTGTCCTAGTAAATATCACCTTAAACTTATCGGAAAAGTTGATGAAGACAGATGCCGTTTTTGTAAACTAGAGAGTGAGAGCTCTAAACATTTGCTGTGTGACTGCGTTGCACTATTTCACAAACGACGTATATATCTAGATAAGGGGCTTATGGAACCCTGGGAAATCTGGGCTGCTTCTCCCAATCAAGTTATACATTTCATAAGGAATGCATTACCTGTTTGGGATAATTGCCAACAACAGTAGTGGTGGTTGCTCGTATAAATAGCATCTTGCCATTGCGTTACGGCAAAATCAAAAGAGGATACACCACAATAGATCAAAGTTATGGTCGCGGTAGTGGTATGTCCCCAACACAGGAAAAAAAAGCTCAATCGCGGTAGCTTTACGGAGCCGATAATTCATTGTTCTTTGTTTGTAACTAAATTCACTTAATTCTATGTCTAGTAGGAGTTGGACCGAATACTCGCGGCTTACCCGAGGTTAGAGGGGTACATTGTAGAAGGATAGGAAAAAGGAAGGAGCTTGGGGGTAGGATTTCGTTGTCTCATCAGAGCGATGTCGCCGGTATGAACGGTAGTGTGATTCTAGATTCGTTTGGAGTTCGACCGGCTATGGTGACCAGTGGGCGACGATGAGACTCATCGAGATTGGGGACAAGAAAAACAAAAACTAATAAAGAAATACAAAAGACAAACGAATTCTGAGCTGCGATATCACAGCTTGAAATATCAATCGCAGTTGTTTGCTTGTTGATTTTTGACTAGTTTTATATCTTCCCACACTGCACTATGGGCAAAAATGGGTCCAAAATTACCCAAAATTCAATATCTCAACAGCACGCTAAATTCCGGCCATGAAAAACGACTTTTCCGAAGGGAAATCGTCCGGGGAATCGATTGCAGGTAGTCTCATAGACCGGAGAGCCTTGTAGGTATGTGTTTTGGACCATTTTACCCCATTTTCCCCTACTTTTTGGAGGAAATGTTTTTTCACAGCTCTATTTTCCGTAAAACATAAGCGCTTTATGCATGGTTTTTGAATACTATGTCTTTAAACAACAGTTCATGAGATATTAGGGGAATACGGGGTACACTTTATAAGGGACTAAGGGGTAAAAATGAAACCTCGCTAAATTTATTTTAATTCATAAAAATGTTGAACGATGCGATTGTTTGAATGACCCCAAAGGTTGCCTGCAATAATAAGATTTTTTTTTTCGAAATTATAAGGTTAATTGGGGTTAAATAAGTTTTAATTTACTGCTATCTGTTTTAAAAGAGTTTTCACTTTTTTTGTCTGTATACAGCAAAACGATATAGTGGTTCTCAGAATTTTGTAAAAATAGTAGTTTTGTTCCTTATCGCAACATATTAGATCCATATTTTGTATTTTGTCATTAGGGTGACTATTTATATATTAGGGCTGTCAAAATTTTTATTTTTTTTCGATTTTTTTTCAAAAAATTATAATTTTTGAACTGTTTGGCTGATGATGGAACTCAAAATACCAGATGAAAGTTAATTAAAATTTATTTTCAGAAAAAAATATTATGATATTTAAAAGAATTGATTTTGTATTAAAAAACATTGATTGGATTTTCACATTAACCCCTTACTCCCCTATACAGTGTACCCCGTATTCCCCTAATATCTCATGAACTGTTGTTTAAAGACATAGTATTCTAAAACCATGCATAAAGTGCTTATGTTTTACGAAAAATAGAGCTGTGAAAAAACATTTCCTCCAAAAAGTAGGGGAAAATGGGGTAAAATGGTCCAAAACACATACCTACAAGGCTCTCCGGTCTATGGGACTACGTGCAATCGATTCCCCGGATGATTTCCCTTCGGAAAAGTCGTTTTTCATGGCCGGAATTCGGCGTGCTGTTGAGATATTGAATTTTGGGTATTTTTGGACCCATTTTTGCCCATAGTGCACTGCTTCAAGCACTTGTGATCGGCACTAAGAAATTCAGCTAAGCGTCAGCCAAGTTCCAAAAACTTCAGCAAAGGTTAAACAATGTTTCAAAAACTTCATCAAAGTTCATACATCTTTACCAAATTTCATCAATCTTCAGCAAAGTACAAAAGCGCAAAGAAGAACAAGGCGGTCATAAATATCTGAAAAATAACGCAACCGAAACTTACATAACAGCTGGCAGCATTCCCAAGCAACATTGCAAGTTTCATCAAGGTTTTAAAGCATTCTACAAGTCCAAATCATGCTCTCCAGAACCCTCATAAAACCAACATTGTTACTTGGGTTTGCAGCGGGTCTGTCATCGGTGAATTGAAAAAAAAGAGATAGCATTTATTCTCTTTCTAAGAAAACGAAGTGCAACGGTATCATTTTTGCGTCGATTCAACTCTCGATGAACATTTCAAATGGTCCTATCTGCTTTGATCGATTCTCTTCATCGAATTTCTCTTTTGATAACCACTGCTATGCAAACAGATAGCCGTAAGATTTGATCGTTGAGATATTGTCAAAAGTCTAACACTGCTTCTTGACGCCAAACTCGGCCTACGGATTCTAAACTCGGCCTAACGCATTGAAACGCCATTGAAACGCCAATGAATTTACTTCGGCCTATCGGCTGAAGATAAAAATTGATTCGGTCGGAGCGCTTCTTTTGTTTTTGGGAATTATGGGTGCAAACCTTCATATCACGCGTTCTTATTGACTTAGTTCGGTAGCTTATTAACTAAAGTATCCTACCAAACGCATAATTGACTTGTTAATTCTGAAATCATGGACTTATTTGAAATTTTCTGCTCGATAGGCCCAAAATGGGCGATTAGGCCGAATTTGACCACAAAGTTTGTTAAAAGAGAATCTTATCTAGCGTTCAAACCGTCAAAAACAACAGTGAAAGGTTTTGCAGCTGAGTTTTTAACGAAAGAGAAGTCGATGAAGAGAATCGATCAATGCAAATAGGACATTTTGAAATATTTATCTAGAACTCTCTTCTTCAACTTTACACGTTGTGAATAGTCTCGCTCCTTTGTAAGAGCAATATCAAGCATGATTTTTGCTCCAATATCACGCATGGTATTGAGAGCGTATGTTTTGATGCCATCACTGCTAAGAAGTGTGCGATTTACCTGGTGAAGAGCTGGTCCGAAATAGAGTCGGTGTATAGTGAGTCACGCCAAGACAAAAACAGTTGAACTCGCATCACGGTTTTCGAAAGATTCCTTTTCTTTAAACTTGGCAACAGAGGACTTCTACATCAACTTGAAATTACTTCTAGCGAGAGAAAAAAATATAGCGGCGGTAGTAAATCATTATGTCCGTGATTTTGTCAAATTATCTTAACAAAAAAATAGTAGAAATTCTCATTACTGATCATTACCAAACGTATCCCATGACAATTGAATGCTCACTGCGTGTTTATTATCATTTCTTCGATTATATTTTATATTTTATTGCAATACCTTTCGTGGACGTTTCGTAGCATCGTAATGTTTGTTTGTTTTTTACAGGATAGGTTTGACAGTTCGATAGGTAGACTTGGCTTCACTCTACACCGACTCTAGTCCGAAAGTGAGTGGAGAGTTGCCCGTGTGTGTTTATGAAGCGTTGCCATAGAGACCTTCGTTTACCGGCATTGAACTGTTGCGCTTACAACGGGGGCTGCACACACGGCTTGCTGACTCGTTAAGCGTCAAGTTAAGACCTGCTTACACTAGCGCTAATATATGCCACACAAGAAGTATATGCTGAACTTTACAATACTGCTTCTACGAAATTCCCTGAACTTCTACGAAGTACACTGAGTTCCTTTAAGTTTGACTGATCGTCTACAAAGTCCTTTGAACTTAAAAAAAATCATAGTATTTCTATGGAGTCTTACGAAGTTCCTCAGATTGCTACGTAATTCGCTTAACTCCTACAAAGATCTCAAAATTGTATGTACAATCCAACTTCCACTGTCCGGCAGTGTTTTTATGGAAGAAAAATGTTTGCAATATAATCTATTATTATCTTATCCAGTATTTTACGATCGTTTATGACTGCCACAATCTGGCTGAGTTTCTGGTAGGGAACATAAGATTTGAAGTTTGGGTTGTGTCGTTTGACGTGTAAACGATCAAATTTGAACGTTTAGCCGTCAAACGACACAACCCAAACGTCAAATAACATGTTCCCTACCAAAAACTTAGCCAGATTGTGGCGGCCATAAGCGCTGGTAAAATGCTGGATACTGATTCCAATTTTAGCCCGGAAGTTGAAAGGAGATAGCTCTGTTAAAATTCATAGCGAATTCGTTTATTATTTAGTTCCAACCTAGATCGGGTATCAAGATTGGGTCTGCTTGTTTTCTGACAAACGTCAGTTTGCTCGTTTGTTTTTAAAACCCAGCTCAGGTTGAGGTTCGCACTGACAGAAAGTTCGGTTTCGCACCGATAATAAACGAATTCGCTATCAGTAACCCATTTCAGAATGCCTGGTCACACCCGCCCATTCCGAGGTTACTTTCACTTACAACAAGCCCCGCATACACGTAGTACCGATATAAAATGTAGATGTAGATGGCACGTATTTAGTAGGATGCATTTCATATTTCTATATCTACATAGTTGCAATAAGTTGAATCTTTGTCATCTCGATTCTCGTTGAGTCCTGTTGAATAATAGGCATGTGTAGTGGAATACTCTTCTCTCTCTTTCCCTATCACTTTTCGATGTTTTTCGTAGCTCTTCTTGAATAGCGTAACCGTTATCAATTGAATAATGAAAATGTCAGCACTATCTATTCTGGTTATTGATCGGGGAGGCAGAACGCCAACACCAAAAACGTAAAATTTTCTTCGGGAAGCGGAGGCGTAGCACCGAAAACGCGAAAAGAAAAACCCATCGAAGCACAAACCAGCTAGCCCGACGCTACAGCAATAATTCTATTTGTACCAAGTTCTTGTCCGGGAGTATTCACAATATCGTTCAGAATCTTCATTTATTCACATTAATGAAAACGAATTTCTTTTTGCATTGGATCCAGCCAAAAAGCACGCGGAAAACACAAAATTTGTGACAGCAAATTTAAAACCAACCGTTCTCGGGCAGAGCCTACTGTGCATGCCTATAAAGATCTCAGAATTCCTATGAAATTTAGTGCACTTCTACAAAGTTCCCCAAACGTTTTAGAATTTCGTCAATTTTCTGCGAATTTCTACAAACTTTCTTGAATTTCTACGGAAGTCCATTCAATCCTGATGAATGTGGGCGTCTTAGTGGAATACCTGTATAATGAGAGAGAGAGAAGGATTAGTAATTTCCATTTAATTCCACTACCTTATTTGCTTATCCTTGACAGATACGCGTATTTCGTCTACAATAAGCAGACTTCTTCAGTGTCTTGTACACACTTAGATTTTTTTGCCGAGATGGGCACCACCGAGCAGCTCGGCATTTCATTTTGCTGGATCTCAGTGAAAAAATTGCCGAGATTCAGCAAAACTTATGTTTGTTAGCTGAGATCTCGGCAAAATTCCCGTGTGTTAGCTGAATCTCAGCAAGTTTTTCACTAAGATCCAGCAAAATAAAATGCAGAGCTGCTCGGTGGTGCCCATCTCGGCAGATAAATCTAAGTCGACAGTCGAGTATTAAAGTTTCTTAAATTTAAACATTGTTCCTTAACTTTAACGAAGTTTCCCCAACTTGCATAAGGTTCCCGATTGTGCGAAGTTTTCCCGAATTTTCACAAAGCATTCTGAATTTCTTCGAAAGTTTCAGAAGCTTTACGAAGTTTCTCGAATTTATATTAAATTTCCTGAATTTCAACGATATCCCCTGAATATCTAAAAAGCTACTGAGGTTTACAAAGTCTTTTATAGTTAGACCATTCCAAGAACTTCAAAAAAGTTCCCCGAGTTTCTACAAAATTCGATAAATTTATCTAAAGTTCGCCAATTTTCAACAATGTTCTACAAAATTCTCTAAATTTCTATAAAAAATGCTGAAGTTCTACAAAATTCTCTGAAGTTTTATGAAGCTCATTGAGCTTCTGAAAAATTTGCTGAGCTTATACAAAGTAAACTGAACTTCTATTAAATTCTGCACTTCTAGAACTTTTATCCAGATCTCACTGAATGTTAACGAAGTTTTCATAAATTCAATTTCCTGAATTTCAACGATGTCCCCTGAATATCTATAAAGTCACTGAAGTTCACAAAGTCTTGTATAGTTAGACCATTCCCAGAACTTCAACAAAGTTCCCCGAGTTTCTGAAAAAATCGATAAATTTATCTAAAGTTCGCAAATTTTCAACAATGTTCTACAAAGCTCTCTGAACTTGTTAAAAATTACTGAAGTTCTACAAGATTCTCTAAAGTTTTATGAAGCTCATGAGCTCCTGCAAAGTTTGCTGAGCTTTTACAAAGTTAGCTGAACTTCTATCAAATTTGCTGCACTTCTAGAACTTTTATCCAAATCTCAATGCATGTTAACGAAGTTTTCGCAAATTCAATTTCCTGAATTTTAACGATGTCCCCTGAATATCTATAAAGTCACTGAAGTTCACAAAGTCTTGTATAGTTAGACCATTCCAAGAACTTCAACAAATTTCCCCGAGTTTCTCCAAAGTTCGATAAATTTATCTAAAGTTCGCCAATTTTCAACAATGTTCTACAAAGCTCTCTGAACTTGTCTAAAATTACTGAAGTTCTACAAAATTCCTTGAAGTTTAATGAAGCTCATTGAGCTTCTGCAAAGTTTACTGAGCTTTTACAAAGTTAGCGGAACTTCTATAATATTTGCTGCACTTCTAGAGCTTTTATCCAGATTCCAGTTAATAAATGTTAACGTCATAAGGGTGAACATTTCCATGTTAGGGTGGTCACAAAAATCGTTTTTTTTTTTCAAAAATGATTCTTTTCAAAAATTTATCACTGTTGAATCATAAAGAGTATTTTTAACTACCATTCATTTGATTTTGTTTTTAAATCGGCTAAGTGATTCAAAAGTTATAATTTTTTAAGGCATTTAAAAAAAATATATTTTTTGCACCACCCTAAGACAAAATAAACAAATACGAGTCTAATATTTTGTGGTAAGGAACACAACTACAATTTTTTTAAGAAATTCTGAGAAACACTATATCGTTTTGCTATGCAATGGCTGTATATTTGAAGTTTATACATTTATTTTGTAAGGTTCAATCGAATTAACTTTACAGAGCCGATGACTCTTGTTCACTATACAAAACATTGTGAAACTGTTGTCATAAAGTTGTTACCGTTTTGGTTCCTGTACCCTATTGGTTCACTTCGAGCGGGAAAAATCAGGAGATAGCGAGAGCGAGGAATAGGGTATATGTGTATTCATTGTGAATTCAATCTGTATGTCAGTTTCTTGTATGCAATATTGTGTTGTTTTGAATGTAAATATAATTAAATATGTAAGTCAGATGAAAGACCACTCCCAAACTCCCATTAAATATTGTAACCCATTCACACCAACAATACATAACACAGAACACCTAACGGGAAGGAGTAAGGATGAAGGTGGGCGTTGGAAACAGGAGAAGGATATGGACAAGTGGTGGTGGAAAAGTGGGCGAGAGGTGGAAATGGGCTTAGGTCAAGGGGGAAGCTACTGGGTCAAACTGAAGAGAAGGTTCTCTTTCACTTCAGCCATTGCGCGAGATAGATCGATCTGCCAAGTTTGCTATAAGTTTTGGAAAAAAAATAGTGAAGAGTTACCAACAAATACTGGCTAATACAACCTAATACGGAGTCAGGTAGGACCTAATTAATAACCCGGTTGCGAAATTCCCAGCCCTAAGACCGCCTCTCCTATTCCAGTCAGGACCCATTAATTACAGGCTAAACCACGAGGGCGTCCGTTAACACGCCAACACCCGTGTAGCAAGCGTCCATCGGTAATACACCGACGACCACTGAGAGACCACCGTCGATCACCCGATCGAACCCCAGTGCCACATCCGTCGTGCCGAAAAACCCCACCCACTGCAGAATCCCGTCATCGCTGTCCAGCACTACACACACACACTACAGACACCCAAACCGTAAGTATGGCAGGTGTTTTGTACTTCTGATTATTATCGACAAGCCAGGAGCCGACGTTGAAGCTCTAGGGTTTCAAGCTCGAGCTAGTCAACAAAAAGAGGCGAGTGTAGCCCACCCCAGACGATCTCCGTGGTTAGACCAGAGGTTAGGGGAATCCCTTTAAACTATCCCATCTGGCAAGCCATTAACAAAGTACAACACTTTATCTTTCGCTATCCAATAAGCCTCCTCCATCTGAACGGGATCCGTTTCCAGTGGTTTCAGTGTATGGCGAAATCGCCAACGGGGAGCAGCGCACTTCCATTACAGCAATGGACGCAAAACGTGGTCATCACTAACACACTCATCACGAAATGGTATATTTCCGAAGTCGAAGTCAATGACGACCGAAAGAACTGCTGATGAAGAACAATGAGGAAGACCACACAATGGTGACACACATCCAAAGTGCCCAAGTAGCAATTTAGGTTTTATGATGGTGGGCCTTATAGCCTAGTCAGTAAAGGCACGGTATTACCAAGCCGGAGGTGGCCGGTTTGAATCCCGATCCGGTCAAGAAAATCTTTCGGGTTGGAAATTTTCTCGACTTCCCTGGTCATAGAGTATCATTGTGCTTGCCACACAATATACAAATTCATGCATTGGTATTGGCATCGAAAGCTCTCAATTAATAACTGTGGAAGTACGTTTAGAACACTAAGTTGAGAGCACGCAATAAGCTAATATGCGCTAAGCAATAAGCTAGAAATCCGAACAAGAAGAAGAAGAAGAAGATGGTTCTGTAGACCATGGTTTACACTTGTAGAATACTTTAAAACCTCGATAAAACTAATGTTACTTGGGCTTCTACAAAGTTCTCTGGAATCAAATGATGTTCTCTTAACTTTTAAGAATTGCCTTTCTACGATTAATTTCAGGGACATGGTGGGGAGCCTAGATGTTTTAGTGGGCGTAAAACCCCTGCAAAAACGGTTCTGGGAGCTCTCATTAAGAGTATTGATCAAATGTAGTGTCAGTGATTGAAAACTTCCAAGTAATGCTCGAATTGAGCACCCAGTCTAGATTCGTGCGAATCTACCTTAATTATATGTCATCGGATATTAGCCTTCCGTGCTATAGCCCCCTATTGTGTACGCTTTACTAACTACAGTTCCCCCATTGACTATGATCTCTCCATGAAACAGGCTATTCAAGGAGTTCCAGATCAACTTCGACCTGTCTCAAGTCGCCGTATTTTTGCTGAAAAGTACCAACAATTCAATTGCAATAGAAGATTTTTCACTGATGGATCCACTGGCATCGGTATCTTCAATGAATACTCAACCGCCTTCCGGAAACTTCAGGAACGTTGTTCCGTTTATGTTGCTGAGCTAGCAGCAATCAACTTCGCGTTGGAGCTGATTTCCGACATGCCCACAGACCATTACTTCATCTTCTCGGATAGTCTCAGTTCGATGGAGGCTATTCGGTCGATGGAACAAGGTAGGCACTCATCTTATTTCCTTTCAAAGGTAAGGGAGCAGATGAGTTTGCTGGTCGAAAGATCATATAGGATTACCTTTGTATGGGTTCCCTCACATTGCTCAATCCTAGGCAATGAGAGGGCAGACCCTCTCGCAAAGGTGGGCGCACATCAAGGCGAGATTTATGATAGAAGAATTTCTCTTCTAAGTTGGACAAGTAATTCTCTTGGGCGGTGGTTACATTCCATTACTCCAAATGTTTCTTCGAGAGCGTAGTTCAACGGTCTGGACGTAAGTCGGGGATTCATTCGCGACTTATGTCCAACCACTATTCGCTAGACGCACATCTCTACAGAATAAACCTCGTTGACAGCCAAATATGTAAGTGCAGAACCGGTTTTGATGACATCGATCACGCAGTTCTTTACATGCAGGTGGACTACGAATTCCTAGCTCCTTCCAATGGAAATTCTTACCCATTAACCTCGAGCCCGCCACGAGAAATTGGTACCCAATACGGACGAAATCCTTGTTGTTGGTGATTTCAATCTTGCTTCAGTCAACTGGTCTTCGAAAGAAACAGGGTTCTTTCATCTTTGCTCTAATGGCTCATACATTACACCTCTAGTAGCATCTCTCCTAGATTACTACAATACTGCTGATCTTCTGCAACGAACGGGATCTCCAATGAAAATCATAGACTGCTTGATCTATGTTTCCTTAGCCGTGAACTCGCCTCTAATTGTTCGTTTTAAGAGACACCCGAACTACTAGTTAAACGTTGTAGACACCATGCACTTCTGCAGTTATCATTACTCTTATCCCAAGTAACAATTTTGGTTTTATGAGGGTTCTGTAGACCATGATTAAGATTTGTAGCATGCTTTAAAACCACTATAAAACTTGCAATGTTACTATGGATATCAGGTTTGCACTTTTCGGGTTACCGTCGACAGCGTATCGTAAGACTACCGTAGGACTGACTTCAAGGAAATGGCAACCTTTTTCGAAAGCATTAGCTGCGACGATGAACTCCGAGATCGTGACACGAATGCTGCCTCTTCTATTTTCTCGAATATTGTCGTGTAAGCGATCGACCAGTTTGTACCCATGACAACTCCACCCATATCTAGTAACGCTCCTTGGATCAACCACCGACTCAAGCGACTGAAGTCATCCAAACGAGCTGCCTTGAAGATATTTTGTAATCTTCGAACGGATGCCTCAAAGAGCAAGTACAACCTCGTTAACAAACAGTATAAGCGGCTCAACAAACATCTTTATCAAGCCCATCAGCGCCATCTACAAACTAAACTCAAAGCAAATCCCAAGAGCTTCTGGAATCATGTGAACGATCAACGGAAGGAATCGGGCTTACCTTCTACCATGTACAATACGGATCGAGAAGAGTCAGATACGGAGGGAATCGTTGACCATGTCATAATTCAGCAGTGTCTTCGTCAAAGAAAATTTACCTAACGAGCACATCTTAGCCACCGTAAGTGATGTTCCCGTACTTTCTGCTGTTGGGCCGCATCCGCCTATCTCGACTAATGATGTTCATAGAGCAGGCCATCGCTTCAAAAATTCTTTCAGCACTGGTCCTGACGGAATCCCTTCCGCGGTTATTAAGAACTGTATTGGAGTGCTGGCCGCACCTTTAGCATCCATTTTCAACCTCTCTTTGGATTCTGGGATCTTTCCCGACTGCTGGAAGGCAATAAGCAGTCGGTGTCCAACTACCGAGCTGCTTTATGTGCAGTCTCAAAACTTTTTGAACTAACAAATCTAAGCAAAATAATCTTACTTCTCTTCTCTGAATGCGGACTTGAGCAATTTGATCGGAAGTACATTATGTAATAAGGGCAAGTTCACACCATATATGAATAAATTCAGGGTTTTTCCATACCTTACCTTACCAATCAGGCTAAGGCCTTGTTGTCCTCTGCTGTCCGAAGAAGTCGTCTCCACTCTGCTCGATCCATGGCCACAGTTCGCCAGCCTCGTAGTCTGCGAAGGGTCCGCAAGTCACCTTCTACTTGGTCGATCCACCTTGCCCACTGCGCGCCTCTTCTTCTTGTTCCTGTTCGGTCGCTTTCTAGAACCATTTTCACTGGGTCGTCGTGCGGCATTCTTACGACGTGCCCAGCCCACCGTAGTCACCGCCAATTTTTGCAATGCAGCAGCTGGTGCAATTCGTGGTTCATTCGCCTCCTCCACGTTCCGTGATCCATCTGCACTCCACCGTAGATGGTACGCAACACCTTCCGTTCGAAAACACCAAGGTGCGTTGGTCCTCCACGAGCATAGTCCAGGTCTCGTGGCCGTAGAGGACCACCGGTCTAATCAGCGTCTTGTAGACAGTCAACTTCGTGCGGCGGCGCATTTTATTCGACCGGAGCGTCCTCCGGAGTCCAAAGTAGGCAAGATTCCCTGCCATAATGCGTCTTTGAATTTCTCTGCTGGTATCATTTTCGGCGGTCACCAGTGAGCCCAAATACACGAACTCATCGACCACCTCGATTTCGTCACCGTCAATCTGAACTCGGGGTGGGAGGCTAACATTGTCTTCGATAGAACCTCTTCCTTTCAAGTATTTTGTCTTTGATGCGTTGATGGCAAGTCCAATCCGTCTAGCTTCAGCCTTCAGTCTGATGTACGTTTCCGCCATCATCTCAAAGTTCCGTGCCATAATGTCAATGTCATCGGTGAAGCCAAGGAGCTGGATGGACTTCCTGAAGATCGTGCCACTCGTGTCTATCCCAGCTCTTCTGATCACACCTTCTAACGCGATGTTGAATAGCAGACACGAAAGTCCATCACCTTGCCGTAACCCCTTCGAGATTCAAAGGGACTCGAGAGTGTCCCCGATACTCGAACAACGCACATCACTCGATCCATCGTTGCCTTGACCAATCGCGTCAGTTTGTCCGGAAATCCGTACTCGTGCATAATCTGCCATAGCTGATCTCGATCGATTGTGTCGTATGCGTTATTGAAATCGATGAACAAATGATATGTGGGCACATTGTATTCGCGGCATTTCTGCAGAACCTGCCGAATCGCGAAAATTTGGTCCGTGGTAGCGCGGGCACCCATGAATCCCGCCTGGTATTGCCCCACGAACTCTCTTGCAAATGGTGACAAGCGGCGGCATAGAATTTGGGAGAGTTTTTTGTAGACGGCGCTCAGCAGTGTGATCGCACGGTAGTTGCAGCAATCCAACTTGTCGCCCTTTTTGTAGATTGGGCATACGACACCTTCCATCCACTCCTCCGGTAATATCTCCTCCTCCCAAATCTTGGCAATTACCCAGTACAGCGCTCTAGCTAGTACTTCACCACCGTATTTTAATAGCTCAATTGGAAGTTGATCTACACCAGTTGCTTTGTTGTTCTTCAGCCGACCGATCTCCTCCTCAACTTCTTGAAGATCAGCGGCCGGTAGCCTGTCGTCTTCTGCGCGTGCTCCAAGGTCTGTTGCTGTGCCAGGGTTTTTCCATAGCACTTGCGAATTTCCCTACACGAACTTCTTAAACCCATCCAAACAATTTCCATCCTCACTGTCCATTAGGACCAGAAAAAAGTCGAACATATGTGTATCGACCGTGCCGCCGTTGACCCACCCCACCCCCCTCCCCTCCATTTCATCAGATGCTGTGAGGCTGATAACGATGATTACAGCGTTCTCCCTCTGCCCTTCACACCTCTTTCCGAACGGATGAAGTCGCTACTTCTACCTATCATCATCTACCGACGGCGGACTGCAGACGAAAATAGAAACCTCACGCAAAGTGGCTGCCAACAACCGCACTAACGAATATAAATTGGATTAGGTTGGAAGTTCTTCTTTTTTTCTGACCGGGATTTTTTTTTCCCTCCCAAACTGACTGTGATGAAAGCTTTCACTTCGTTGCAACCCTCATCGTATTGAGAGAGAGGTTGCGCGTGTCCAAATGACGAATATCACCAGGCAACTCAGCGCAAGATTGATGCTCCGCCGCCGCCGGTCCATCCGAAACAATCATGATTTATTGAGAGAAAAATACTTCCGGGCAAAGTAGCGAGGATTTTAACAATTTTAATTTTTCAGACCAGTAATTACCGGTTCCTCCAAGGAGCTCAAGGCTTAGAGCTAAAGACTACGCGGAAGAAGCTTGAAAAGTTTTTAATTTGGGAAAAATCTTTCCTGTTCATGCGCTAAAGTGGCTTTTCATTTTAAATTTCCCGTTTGTCTTTTCGCAGGAAATTGCCACTCGACGTTGGAGATTTTCCCAACTCACGCACACACACACACGCGTGCTCGTATCATGTGGGATATGATGGCACTTGACGTATCGCACGTACGTTCGGTGGGTTGCCTACCTCGCCGGCAAAAGTTTCTCCCGCTGCCGAAGTAAAACTTTTCCTCGATCCTATTGTTTTCTTTATGAACGTATTTTACGACTGCTCCCGTCGCATTTTCCATCGTATCTCGGATGGCTGACACACGTACCCTACTTGACTGCGAATGCGAACCGTGGAGTAAGTTTTCCACGGGAAAGAAAGCCCAAGAAAACTCATCAAAAGGCAAATGAATGGTAAATTGAAATTCATGAGATGGTTTCAATTGGTCCAATTACTTATGCTGATAATGATTTTTTTTTTGCCTTCACTTTCGTCTCGCGTTTCCAATCTCTCCTGGGATTCTTTCGTTTGGCGCGATTGAAAATGCTTTCGATCGAATGGCGCAGGGACAACTGTTCCGCAATGTTTTTTCCCCTCATTTTGTCGCTGTTCTGTTTGATTGTTTCGCATGATTTGCCACTACACTCACCGGCGGCGCCGCGGATTCATTTGATGTCCTGGTGCGGTGATGGAAAAAAACGCGACATGACTCACAAACACCGAATACTTTAACGGAAAACCGTAGCCGTCAATCCCGAGTAAATTTTTTTCGATAATTTGAGATTATTTTCCCATCAGGTTTGAGGCAACATTACATTGGAACTTATTAGGTTCTACGGCGTGATGTCACCCATGAACTCAGTGTTCATGGGCTGATCTTTTTCACAGTTCAGTGGAACACACTTTGAGCACTCAGATTTTTTTCTTTCGAAAAAGATAATTAGTAAAAATTCAAAATTTTAATTTCAAAAATGCCGAATGCACAGTGAAATGATGTTTGCTCGCGAACATTGAAGAAGTTTGGTTTGCATCTTATTGCAGTCTGAAAAAAATGTCGAGAAAATCTGCTCAAGATAAGATCGACTAAGTCCACACGGCGAATCAGAACGACACAAATTTGAGTTTAGTTTACTAATAATCGCCAAAAGTTCAGGAAATCAGCGATGAGTAAATTTGCCTCATGTTTTTCTCAAAAAGATCTTCATTAAATGGTGTTTACTGATTAAAGTGTGTACAAATTTGGAATATTTTTTTTTTTTATTTTTCACTGAATTGTTAAACTTTTACCGAACAGATTGATCAGTTTTAAGTTTGTAATTTGAATTGGTCATTTCCAAATTGGCCGGTTTAAAATTGTCACTTCCAATATCTAATTACTCAATTTTAAATTACTAAACTATTTTCATTAAATCGGGAATATTTATTTATAAATAAACATTTGAACACTTGAATCATCAGTACACAAATTAACATTTTGACCAAATTAGAATTTTGAATACCTAATGCTTGTCAACATGTAATGTTTTATTCGGGATTCCTTTCTTGGGAAGGGACATATTTCTCCTTCCTCTGGAGACCATTATAAGACTTTTATCGTTCGTTCGTTCGTTTTGGTCGATCAACTGTTGGCGGTGGAGAAAATTAAATATTTGGAAATCTTTCGACAGCAAAATGTCGCGATTGCTTCGCGCGTGGGATGAAGAAAATAGGGGCAGGTTATGCAAAAGCGTAGTACCGGAAATTGGAATGTGAATAGCTTTCCTGTTTATACAATCAGGTTTTTATTGCTTGGAAGCATTTGGAGCTTTTCGGCTTCCAAATAGACTTTCATTATTAACCAGAATTAAACACCCCGAAAACCCAGAAGAACCGAGAAAAGCAGCTTCAGAAAACTTTAAGTTCACAAATTTGCAACAGAATGGGCAAAACTGAAAGACCTATTCGACAATACCAGTGAATTTCATGGACATTCTCAGAGTAAGGAAGGTGTTCAAAATTCACAAGACAAGTTCAAATGACCTTCAATACAAGTCTGTGGGACCTCCAGGATCACGAATTCAGAAGATCCCAAAGGGCAATCTGAGCTTACTTCTTCAGAAAACTCAGTGTGTATCACAGATTAAGAGGACTTTAAATTCAAGTTCGGTGGACTCCAAGTATAAGCCCCAAAAACCCTGGATCCATATTCAATAGAATGTGGAGTAATCTCCAGAAGATTTCCGGGAGACCTTCCCTTTAAATCCAACGTAACTGAAATTATTTAAAGGCTGTTTGGACTCGTCCAGAGTAGTGTTTCCTACCCGGGACAAATCACTTTTCCCGGTTGTCGGGAATTTGCTCCAATTTAGAAGTATTTTTGGATGAAAAATATATGAACTTTCCCAGAAGAGTTATGAGAAACACTTAAGGAGAAAGTTTGCAGAAACGTCCAGAGAAAGTCTACAGATCTTCCGAAGGAAATCGGAAGAATACTCTAGGTGAAGTCAGATGGATTTTCTAAAGGAAGCCTGAAGAAATTTCAGTAGGAGTGCAGCGAATCTTCAAGGGATGAAAACTTCTGGGGTAGTTAAAAACGATCAAATAGAAATCTTCCAATTACATTTTAAGAAGCTGGCTTAAGAAGTTGGATGAACCTCCCAGCGGAAGCCAGAAGGACTTCTGGAAGAAGTTTCCGAAGAAATCAGATGACTATTTCTAGGATAATTGGAAGAGGCTTCTGGGAGAATTCGGTAATATCTTTTGGGTCGGAAAACACTCCCGAGGGTCCTTAGTTGAAACAAAATTCCAGAAGCAGTCGGAAGAAAATCGATGGCAGCTTGGGAACATTTTCCGATAAAAGTAAAAATAATAAAGTTTAGTGATTTATTTGATTTGATTTCTTTATTAAAATGAAGAGGTTAAACTATTTTCTATATTATAAATCACTATACATAAGTTAAGAAATAAACATTCTGCCATGAATTGAACTTTCTGGGCTTTGAACAAAAGTATTTCTCGTTTCCCAGGAGTTCCTTTGAAGAGCCTTCAGCTGTTTTCCGTTTCCCGGAAAGTCAAAAATGACCGGGAAATTGAAACACTAGTCCAGAGGGTTCGTTCGACATGGAAACACTAGTCCAGAGGATTTGTTAGACGGTTACGAGGACTTGTTGGACATGTCCAGAGAACTGGTTGGACATGTTCAGAGGACTTGTTAGACATGTCCAGAGAACTTGTTCGACATGTACAGAGGGTTTGGTAGACGTGTCCAGAGGACTTGTTGAACAAGTCCAGAGGAATTTATGGACATGTAAACATGTTAGATATGTCGTCCAGAGAACTTGTTGAACACATTCAGAGGACTAGTTGGACATGTCCAGAGGACCGGATTTACATGTCCAGAGGACTTGTTTGACATTTCCAGAGGTCCGGTTGGACATGTCCAGAGGACTTGTTAGACATGTCCAGAGGACTTGTTGTACATGTCTAGATGACTTGTTCGTCATGTCCAGAGGACTTGTTGGACATGTCCAGAGGTCTGGTTGGACATGTCCAGAGCACTGATTGGACATGTCCAGAAGACTGGTTGGACATGTCCAGAGGACATGTTGGATATGTCGAGTGTACTTGTTGGACGTGTCGAGTGGACTTGTTGGACGTGTCCAGAGGACTTGTTGGACATGTACAGAGGACCGGATCTACATGTCCAGAGGACTTGTTCGACATTTCCAGAGAACTGGTTGGATATGTCCAGAGGACTTGTTGGACATGCCTAGAGGACTTGTTTGGCATGCCAGAGGACTTGTTGGACATGTCCAGATGGCCTGTTGGACATGTGCAGATGGCTTGTTGGACATTTTCAGAGCACTCATTGGACATGTCCAGAGGACTGGTTGAACATGTCCAGAGAATTTGTTGGATATGTTGAGTGGACTTGTTGAACGTGTCCAGAGGACTTGTTGAACATGTACAGAGCACCGGATCTAGATATCCAGAGGACTTGTTTGTCATTTCCAGAGGACTTATTGGACATGTCTAGAGGACTTGTTCGGCATGTCCAGAGGACTTGTTTGACATGTCCAGAGGACTGGTTGAACATGTCCAGAGGACTTGTTGGATATGTTGAGTGGACTTGTTGGACGTGTTGAGTGGACTTGTTGGATATGTTGAGTGGACTTGTTGGACGTGTTTAGTGGACTTGTTGGACGTGTTGAGTGGACTTGTTGGACGTGTCCAGAGGACTTGTTGGACATGTACAGAGGACCGGATTAAACCTGATTGGACATGTCTAGAGAACTGGTTGGACATGTCCAGAGGACTTGTTTGACATTTCCAGAGGAATTGATGGACATGTCCAGATGACTTGTTGGACATATCCAGAGGCCTTATTAGACATGTCCGTAGGACTTGTTGGACACGATTAAAGGACTTGTATGACATGTCTAGAAGAC
The DNA here is from genome assembly GCF_037179485.1 of Ochlerotatus camptorhynchus. Classification (NCBI taxonomy): domain Eukaryota; kingdom Metazoa; phylum Arthropoda; class Insecta; order Diptera; family Culicidae; genus Ochlerotatus; species Ochlerotatus camptorhynchus. The sequence goes on along the minus strand of NW_027040818.1, from coordinate 15,145,648 downwards.
TTGTTGGTCATGTCCAGAGGTGCCTTATTGGACATGTCCAGAGACGACATGTTGGACATATCACTAGAACTTGTTTGACACGATCAGATGACTTGTTTTACACGTTTATAGAACCTTTTGAACATGATCTCTGGACATATCTAGACATGTTGAACACGTTCAGAGGACTTGTTGGATATGGCTAGAGATTTATTGGACAATTTCAGGGAATCTAGTGGTCAATTTCAGATAATCTATTGGACATATTCAGCAATCTTGTTGGACATGTCCAGAGGACTTGTTGGACATCTCCGGAGATCTTGTTGAACACGATCAGAAGACTTGCTGGTTCAGAGGACTTATTGGAAAAGTTCCGAGGTCTTTTTGAACATGTCCAGAGAACTTATTGGACATGCTGAGATGACTTGTTGGATATGTCCAAATTACTTTTTATAACACGTTCTTATGGACTTATGGGTCAAATTCAGAGAACTTAATGAACATGTCCAAAAGATCTCCAGAGGACTTGTTGGACCCGTTTAGAGGGATCATTGGACACGTTCAAATGATTTGTTGGCCACGTTCAGATCTGGACCAGTTTGAGATTGAAAATTGTTGATTTGATAATTGACCAATTGAAAATTTTCCAATAAATTATCAATTTACTTATGACCAATTAAAAAATGGTTGCTTGAGAAATGGCCAATTAAAAATTTAACGACTTGAAATTTTAAAACTATTGACAAGAAATATTTTGTTTAAGTTGATTACACTTCATACTGACCAACAATTTTTTTAATATATATATTTCAGAAAATTGTACAATTGAAATTGGAAAATTTATCGAAAATGGCCAACGATTGACAATTGTCGAAATCAAAATTTATTAATAGGAAATTGATAAATTGGAAATTGATATTTTTTTAATGAATCTACTACCTGTTATTGAAATTTTTTTAATTTACTAATTTAAAATCAATGAATTAAAATTATCTATTTAATTGACCCACTAAAAATGGACCAATTGTAATAAAGCCAATTTAAATCTTACATATTATTGATTAAATTTAAGATTTCAAAACTGATCTTCCAGGTGGGTTCTTCAGGGCTGTTGTGGTAATTGCATATTCGTAATCTGCATTAAAAAGAAAATCAAACATAAAAATTTCATAAATTTTTGTACGCTAGAACTATTTCAAATAAGTTAAAACCATGAAAAAAAATCCAATTACATGAGATAATGTTAACTGTCAAAAGGTGAAGTTAAAATCATGTTTTAAAAATTCAGATGAAATATAATAACCGATTGAACAGTTCAACAATTGACATATGAATAATTGGGGAATGAATTCCCAACACCTGAAATTTAACCGATTGAAAATTACCAATTGACACTTGACCATCTAGAATTGACCAATTAAAAACTTAAAAAATACGAATTTGCCCAATCGAAACTTGGCTACTTAAAAATTGCGAAATTAATGGACAATTTAATTTAAAATTTATTAGAAATTTAAATTACACAATTAATTGGAAATTTGGACAACTGCAAAGTAAACAATCGAACAATTGAAAAATCGATCGACACAACCCTGTATCCTGATTAACACTACGACTTTTCAGCATTCTCCTTCTTCGAGAATCTATCAATAATTTAAGATTATTTAATTGAACATGAATTGAAAATTTAATATAAAGTTGAATTGAAAATTTAATTGAAAATTTAATTGAAAATTTAATTGAAAATTTAATTGAAAATTTAATTGAAAATTTAATTGAAAATTTAATTGAAAATTTAATTGAAAATTTAATTGAAAATTTAATTGAAAATTTAATTGAAAATTTAATTGAAAATTAAATTTGACATTGAATTGAAAAATTAATTAAAATCTGAATTGCAAATCGAATACAAATTGAACTGAAAAATTTAAATGAACATATAAATGAAAACCGAACTGCAAATTGAGTTGAAAATTTAACTAAAAATTTAACTGAAAATAGAACTGATTATTTATTTGAAAATTTAATTGAAACAGAAAAGAAAATTGAATTGAAAATAGAATTGAAAATAGAATTGAAAATAGAATTGAAAATTGAGTTGAAAATAGAATTCAAAATTGAATTGAAAATTGAATTGAAAATTGAATTGAAAATTGAATTGAAAATTGAATTCAAAATTGAATTGAAAATTGAATTGAAAATTGAATTGAAAATTGAATTGAAAATTGAATTGAAAATTAAATTGAAAATTTAATTGAAAATTTAGTTTGTCATTGAATTGAAAAATTCATTAAAATCTGAATTGCAAATCGAATACAAATTGAACTGAAAAATTTAAATGAACATATAATTGAAAATTGAGTTGAAAATTTAACTAAAAATAAATTTGAGAATAGAACTGTTTATTCATTTAAAATTAAATTGAAACAGAAAAGAAAACTGAATTGAAAACAGAATTGAAAATTGATTTGAAAATTGAATTGAAAATTGAACTAAAAAGGAATTGAAAATTTAATTGAAAACTATCAAACTAAACAAACTGAAAATTTGATTGAAATTACATTTTAAAATTTAATTGCAGACTTAATTTTAAACTAAATTGAAAATAAAATTGAAAATTGAACTGCACATTGGTTTGAAAATAAAATTCAAAAAAGAATTAAAAATTTAATTGAAAATTTAATTCCACTTGACTTGAAATTTAATTTGTAAACTTTTAAAATTGTATTACAAAATTTAAATGAATTGCAAACTGAATTTAAAGCCTAATTGCAAATGGAACTGAAAATGGAATTGAAAATGGAATTGAAAATGGAATTGAAAATGGAATTGAAAATGGAATTGAAAATGGAATTGAAAATGGAATTGAAAATGGAATTGAAAATGGAATTGAAAATGGAATTGAAAATGGAATTGAAAATGGAATTGAAAATGGAATTGAAAATGGAATTGAAAATGGAATTGAAAATGGAATTGAAAATGGAATTGAAAATGGAATTGAAAATGGAATTGAAAATGGAATTGAAAATGGAATTGAAAATGGAATTGAAAATGGAATTGAAAATGGAATTGAAAATGGAATTGAAAATGGAATTGAAAATGGAATTGAAAATGGAATTGAAAATGGAATTGAAAATGGAATTGAAAATGGAATTGAAAATGGAATTGAAAATGGAATTGAAAATGGAATTGAAAATGGAATTGAAAATGGAATTGAAAATGGAATTGAAAATGGAATTGAAAATGGAATTGAAAATGGAATTGAAAATGGAATTGAAAATGGAATTGAAAATGGAATTGAAAATGGAATTGAAAATGGAATTGAAAATGGAATTGAAAATGGAATTGAAAATGGAATTTAAAATTTTATTGAAAACTGAAAATATTTTATTGAAAATTTAGATAAAAATTTAATTTAACTGAACTGAAAATTGAATTGAAAATTGAATTGAAAATTGAATTGAAAATTGAATTGAAAATTGAATTGAAAATTGAATTGAAAATTGAATTGAAAATTCAATTGAAAATTCAATTGAAAATTCAATTGAAAATTCAATTGAAAATTCAATTGAAAATTCAATTGAAAATTCAATTGAAAATTCAATTGAAAATTCAATTGAAAATTCAATTGAAAATTCAATTGAAAATTCAATTGTAAATTCAATTGAAAATTCAATTGAAAATTCAATTGAAAATTGAATTGAAAATTGAATTTAAAGTTGAGCTAAAAAATTAAATTGAAAATTGAATTCAAAATTTAATTGATTAGAATTGAAAATTGAATTGAACATTTAAATGAAAATTATATTGAAATTTAAATAGAATATTTAACTGAAATAGGATTTGAAATTTTAATGAAAATCTATTTGTGTTTAAAATTTTAAATCTAATTGAAAACAAAATTGAAGATTGAGTTGAAGATTGAATTGAAAATAGAATTGAAATTCGAATTGAAAATTGAACTGAAAAAGGAATTGAAAATTTAATCGAAAATCTAATTGAAAATTGAATTGAAATGTAAATGAAAATTTAATTGTAAATTGTATTGAAAACATTGGTTTGAAAATTGAATAATTGAAAATTAAAATTTAAGTAAAATAAATTTTTAAATTTTGAAAGTTTAATGAAAATTTAATAAAAAATTTAACAGAAATTTAAATATTACAAAATTTAATTGAAAATTGAATTGAAAACAGAATTGAAAATTGTGTAGAACATTAAATTTAAAATTTATTTGAAAACTGAATTAAAGATTGAGTTAAAGATTGAATAGAACATTTAATTACAAATTTAATTGCATTTTTATTTGAAAATTTAATTGAAAATTTATTTAAAAATTTATTTGAAAATTTAATTGAAAATTTAATTGAAAATTGGACAATTGAAAATTGAACAATCGAATAATTGTAAAATCGATCGACACAGCTCTGTGATCGATGGATCACTACGATTACTTTGACTTTTGGTCACAACGACTGTTTAACATTCTCCGAAAATCAATCGATCATTTATGAAAACAAGCCATACCGTAACAATACATTTCCCCACACAAAAGACTGCACTATAAAGTTGCCTTTCTTGGGAAATTACCTCCTCCCAACATCTCACAATAATGCACATAAAAGTTGTTCCGAAATTGTTAAAGCACCACCATGCGGTCGTTAGTTACATCGTTCCGGGCCCCCGAAAGATGGCCTTGCTCGCAAAAATAGCTCACCTCGCTATTATTAAATAATTAATTAGATTATGTTTAAACTTTCGCTCCCGGTCCTAGGCGCAGGGAGGCAAAACTTCAACCGAGGGCATCCCGATATCATTATTCTTAATCTATTACCGACCAAGTAGCAAATTGCTGTAACCACCTCGAGAGCAATTTGTTACAAGCACTTCTCTTCTTTTTTTTCGGAAAATGACTGTTGTTTAACAAATTGATATTTATGTAGGAGTTCTCTTTTCCCACCCACCAGCCAAAATGGTTACATAAAAGCAACTTTTTTACTCGTCAACTTTCGGATGAAAGTTCTTGACAAACGGTGACTACGTCCGAGGAGAATGTCATTTTCAAGGGTTGAAAAGGTTAGGAAACCAAACGACAGAGAAAAAAAAGTGTGGTTATGTATCCCTCTTAGCGCCTGCTGTGCGGTGCTGCGGTGTGACCAACAAATCACATTCGTTCTTGAAGAAGTCGTCTGACGTCAAAGTTTCGGTACCGCCGAGAGAGAGAAGAAGGGAAAACGATGTAAAAGCAGTAATCCTTTTTCATCACAGTCTCCGGGCAGGTTGTGTGGTTTCAAAGGTTTCTCGTCTCGTCATAAATTCATAAAGTCAATTGAAAGTTTTCCCCCCACCGACCGACCGACCACCTACTTCCGGTGGCAATGGCTTTTGGACATCTGCTACTAGCACGGACATGGAGTTAGGCAGCACTCAAAAGAAGGCAAAACCGCATTCCTGGCAGAAATGACTGCTTTCCGGACGGGACCTGACTTCGACGGCAGGAAATTGAGTTTGATAGTTTGACTTTTTGTACGTCGGCTCATGGGAAGGAGTTTTGCTTCTTTTGTAGTTTACCTCGCTGCCAAAGGGAAGCGTTTTGTGCGGAAAGTAAACTTTTGCTTAGTTGGAAGGAAATTGCGTTTGCTTTTTGTTGGGGAGAAGAGATGGGAAATTGGAGGTCAGGGTGCCAGGTGGTGGATATGAATTTAAAAAAAAAAACTGATCTCAGCAGCAGAACCAAAACTGGAGAAACGAGAAGATTTTTAAGAAGATTAACACAGAAGAAGTCTTAAAACTTACTCCGTAAAATTGCAGCTAAGAAGATCAAAAAAGAGGGCAGGAATTTCCAGAAGATCCAAACAAATCCAGACGTTCGTGTGAAGTAGATCATCATCATCATTGCAAGGTTGCTCCATTCGAATAAACAACGGCACCCAATCAACTCACCATACACAAATAATCCACAAAATCTTCCATCAACACGACACTCCCCCACAAACAATACACACATACACCAATGCACACAAGCAGAAAGCGAGCAGTTCCAAGTGGCTTCCTCGTTTTCTTTCTTTCGGGCATGCTGTGGTGAGTTGCCAAATTTCCTCCGCCTGCTAATGAATACGTTCAGCTCAGCTCAAGGATCACTCGATTCGCACATAATGATGGTTCATAACGTTTTGCTCCCCCTAGCTTTGGCCTGCCCGGCTGAACAGGTTAACAGTCAACTCTCCATACCTCGATATTCTATATCTCGATATGTGACCATTTTGTTCTATATGTCGATGGTTATCTCGGCCCCTTCAAACAGTCTAAGTAGACTAATGTTGTTCTATATCTTGAACTTTCCGTATCTCGATGGTTTCTTCAATATCGATATATGGAGAGTTGACTGTATATACACTCTGCGACTCGCAGCAAGCGGTCTATGAGGTAGTGTTAGGTCAATCACAGACAAACAGAGGCAACTCTCGGCTAATTGAGTGCTTATGTTAGTACGAGAAACGGCCGCCAGATTGCGGTATTCTGAAATTCGTACTATTCCATTTGGTATTGCATCAAGTTGCATGTTAAAAAAATATGACATCCACTTGTCTGCGACCGTCCAGTGCCTACCGAGTTTACCAGAAATCCTAACCCGAGATGGGGGCCAACACGCTACGTAAGAGAAATATTAATTCGATTTTTATTACGTTCCATTTCTCCTTAGCCGGATCCATTTCAGCCTTCGGCCACTTTCTGATCTCGTCAACATTGACGGACTAAGAAAACTGGCCGGGCTGGGAGGGCGATGGAGGTGCGTGGTGTTTGGAACCAATCGAACGAATCAATTTCACGCCCAAGTCGGAATCTGGTTTCGCTCGGTTCTGGGTGCAGACGGTCGGATCTTATCAATTTATCTGGTGATTTTTCATTTTGGCCCCACTCGGTCTCCAACCACCGCACCCAGCTCCATTCCTGAATCGAAGCTATTTACTGTTTCATTTTTTTCCCATCGAAATTATCACCTGATTGGCACAGCGACCGAGAGGAGGGCGGGAGAGAAAAACGGGATGTATTATAAATCCGATTAGGAGTTTTAGCAGATTTTCCAATTTTCGTCTTATTTTTCCGCATTGCTGTTGCGATGTGATGGAAGCAGCTTATTGGATCAATGGATTTCATAGATAGCGGATCTCGCGGATTAAGCGCAACGGTACGGAGAATTCGGGAATAATGCTATTGAAGTTGATTTCAAATTCAATCAGCAAATGATCGTTGCATAATGATTATGGATTCAGCTGAAATTTGTCGTGCTCAAACTCAATTGGTCAATCTTTAATTGGGCAATATTGAGTTGTTCGATGTCCAATTGCTTAGTTTTTGATAATTCAAACTCAAATTGTTATATTTGATGATTGAAGGGATTTGAGGTAAGTCCTCTAAACCCCATGCAAAGGAGTGCGCGTTTGACTTGCTCATATACTGTCTGTGGATGTGAAATAGTTCTAGTGACGTTTATCGCTACCTAAAGCCCCACGGTGCCGATAGCATTTCCGCTCTACTGCTTTTTTCTCTAAGATGACTAAGTTTGTCATGACGAGAGAGCAACACAATAGTTGGGTAAAGAAGAATTGCATTATAACACACCATTAGCAAATCAAAGTTGGCACTCGTGCAGAATAGGGGCTGTCCATAAACTACGTAGACAGTTTAGGGGGGGGGGGGAGTTGGCAATTATCCACGACCCATACAAATTTTAAAAATTTTGTATGGACAATTGTCTACGCAGGGGGAGGGGGGGGGGTCAAGAATCCCAAAAAAATGTCTGCGTAGTTTATGAACAGGCCCATAGAAGAACTATGAAAGTGATGATGGTTTCTAAATTTTCCACGGGGAGGTATACGAATGCAATCTTAAAATGCTTTTATTTTGCAAATGAAGCATTTGATTTAATTCTGGTTGCTACTACACACACTTAGAAATTTTTACAGAAATCTGTAAAATTTTACCGAAATCTCAACAGCTGAACGTTCGGTAAACAGTTTCGCAGATTTCCTGTAATTTTTCACAAATATCTGTAAATTTTTCACAGATATCTGTAAATAATTACAGGAAAACTGTAAAACTGTTTACCGAACGTTCAGCTGTTGAGATTTCGGTAAAATTTTACAGAAATCTGTAAATTAATCTTAGTGTGCAGTGGTAGATCTCCTCACCGTGCAAAATTTTGAAACCTTCATCAAACTCATCGTTCATCTATTCTTCACGAGTGCCAACTTTGATTTGCCAATAGAATTTTCTTAGAAGCTTGTGCCATCAGCCAACAGATGAGCTAGTATTTTTGTTTTGAATTGAACAAAGTTTATTTTGTGTGCAATGATCTTTGACAATGTGCAAAGAGTGTATCATTTTGTCATTTTTTATGCATTTCAGTTTTAAATAGAATCAAAACATTCTATTACATTTGGTGAAAATGCTAGTACAATCCAGTAGTAGTATTGCCATGCGGTACAATCCAGTAATAGTCGTGTTGTCATGTGGTTGACTGAAAAATATCAATAGCAGGTTCGTCACCAAAGTTTTCGAGCCGCTCCGTCTGTCACTTCGTTTGTGTTTAAGAGGAAGAGGAGACAACTGGCTTCTTATTCTTTTATCCAAAGGGTAGGTTACTCCGCACACCAATCTTGGATCATCTTTTTTTGTCAGTGTGCCGTAAGTGTGCTGCAGGTGTGCCGGTCATAGAGCAAGCTGCGATTTTTTTTGTAAAATACCCATCCCGGCAACCCGGTATTTCTGACACCTTGAATGTTTTGGTTTTTCAAGCAAGGATAAATAGGGTTGAGGATGACGTGGGAAGTGGCGGGTGTGCGAAATGTTGGTGTTTTGTGTTCATAGGGTAATAAAAGTCCTGTGTTTTAGTGTTTTACAATGCCCTCAAAGGCAAACCAGAAACCTAGCTTTTCGTGATGTGAAATGCATCGGTCTATAAGCGGCCGGAAAGAGTTGGAACCGATGGGGAGCATTGTAGGAGACCGACTATAGAGGATGATTGCAGCATTATTTGAATTAAGGGTACTAATGGGTGTGATTAACAGCCTCTTTTTCTTGAGCCCACTCTAGAACCCACATTTCGCATTTAGATCGATAATTGAACTGCTGGTCTGAGTTCCTCAGTCAATCAAACAGCGCGTAATGTTGTGAACAACTTCAATGACAGTTTTCCAGCAGTGCTCCCATTTTATTTACAACAACAATCAACAATCCAATGCCTACGAGATTGTGCCGAAGGTGTGCCGATGGATGTACCCAAGCTGTGCCGAATATAATTTCTGCACAATGTGCTGAGTGACTTACCCCTTGCATTTGTCACTATCTCTATCTCTATCTTACGCACTTCAAATCGCCCAATCAAGAGCTGGTTCGCGTTTGACAAAAAAGTGATTCGTTTTCGCCCCCGTATTGTCTACTCTTCTCATAGATTTGTGCTAGAACTATTCCACAAACGCAGACAGTATATGAGCACGTCAAAAGCGTACTCTTTTAACTGTGGATTTGAATAAAAACTTCAAGTCCCCTCATTCATTAATGTATGAGTTAGGTAAAGAAGTGTGCTTCTAACTACTACCATAGAGGTAACCCTAAGACCACTGGGTCCCGAAGAAAATCATTATTATTTTTGGCTCACTCAGTACCAGAACAACGGTCCCAAGCAGTCCCAAGCTATTTCACTCACCCTTGCATGTTCTGCATGAATCCACACACCCCTGATGTTATCTGTCAAACTTTCATAGCGAATCAAAACAAACATAGTGTAGTAATAGAATTTCAACTAGAATAGGGTACGTTAATCGTTTGCTAGGGACCAATAGGCTACTAAAGTGGTGAGCCAATTTAAAATCGTTAGTTTCGTATTGATTGTTGCTACTACTGTCGCATCAATGGCCCTTCGCTCAATTTCAACTTCTATGCAACTGTCACACTGCCGTGTACTCTAGCGGAACTATCAATCTATCCTCTTCAGAAAATTCCCCAGTTAATAAATTATCACACTAAAGCTTCATGTTGGTATTAGTATAGCATTTCCAACGAACTTTAAAATAATAAACTTCACGTATGAAGTAGGGGAAATGTCGGCTTCGGCAATACCTTAACCTATTATCGTCAGGGGGTAAACAAAGTCCTAGAGCACTCAAATTTATCTAATAGATGCTCTGAAACACAATCAGGCCTATTCTGCGCCGCGAGTGAGGTGAGGTGACTCGCTGTCACTAGTGAGGTGACAAAAGTCACCGCGAGTGAGGTGACTCTCCGTGCAAATCAAATGGAGGGTCACCTCACTCGCGGTGACTTTTGTCACCTCACTAGTCACAGCGAGTCACCTCACCTCACTCGCGGCGCAGAATAAAGGGGGCTCTGAAACACAATCAGGCCTATTCTGCACGGCGTGTGAGGTGAGGTGACACGCTCTCACTTGTGAAGTGACAATTGTCACCTCGGGTGAGGTGACTCTCCGTGCAAATCAAATGGAGAGTCACCTCACCCGAGGTGACAATTGTCACTTCACCATCACTTCACTGTCACTTCACCTCACACGCCGCGCAGAATAGCCCTGGGGATGAACCCGGTGAACTCTCACCTTATTCTCACAGTCGTATTTCGGTGACAAAAGTCGTACTGAAGTGACGATTTTAAGTGACAAAAGTCGTAACCTCCGCTGTAGTCGACTGGATGGAAAACCTTAGAGTTAAGCGATGGTTGCGGTTTTCGGTAATTTATTACTTCTAAACTTGTTTCAATCAATTTTTTTTTTTTGGTTTCTTCGACTTCCTCAATATGGGTATTTTTGGAATCGGAGTGATGTGTAGGGTTCGGAAATCGATGTCTGAGGCCATTTTGAAATTCAATATGGTGGCTTCCGGTTGGAAAAAATTTGGAATTTCTGTCAAATACCCCTCAATATGGGTATTTTTAGAATTGGGGTGCCGTGTAGTGACCGGAAACCCATGTCTGACGCCATTTTGAATTCAATATGGCAGCCTTCGGTTAGAGAAAAAATTGGAAATTCTACCAAAAAGCCCTCAGTATGGGTATTTTTAAAATCTGGGTGACATGTAGGTCGCTACACGTCACCTTGATTCCAAGAATACCCATATTGTGGATAATTTTACAGTATTTCCCAGTTTTTCTACAACTGGAAGCCGCCATATTGAATTCAAAATGGTGTCAGACACGGGTTTTAAGTCTCTACACGTTACCATGATTCCAAAAATACCCATATTGAGAAGAATATGACAGAATTTGCTAGTTTTTCTCTAACCGGAAGATGCCATATTAAATTTTAAAATGGCCTCAGACATCCAGACATCGATGCCAGGTTCTTACACGTCACCCCGACTCTAAACATACCAATATTGTGAGGTATTTGACAGAATTTCCAAGTTTTTCTCTAGTTGGAAGCGGCCACCTTGAATTTCAAAACGGCCTCATACATCTATTTTCGGTCCCTACTCGTCATCAAGACTCCAAAAATACCCATATTGTGGGTAATTTGGTAGTACTTCCCAGCTTTTCTCTAACCGGAAGCTGGCATATTGAATTCAAAATGGTGTCAGACATGGGTTTCCAGTCCTTACACTTCACCAAGATTCCGAAAATACCCATATTGAGAGGTATTTGACATATTTTTTTAGCCACCATCTTGAATTTAAAAATGGCCAGACATCGATTTCCGGCCCTTACACGTCACACCTACTCCAAAAGTACCAATATTGTGGGATATTTAACAAAAGCCGCCATATTGAATTTCAGAAAGGCGTCAGACATCGATGTCCGGTCCCTACACTCCCTAGACTCCAAAAATACCCATATTGTGGGTAATTTTGCAGTATTTCCAAGTTTTTCTTTAACCGAAGGCTGGTATATTGAATTTCAAAATGGTGTCAGACATGGGTTTCAAGTCTCTACACGTCCCTGATTCCAAAAATACCCATATTGAGAGGAATTTGACAGAATTTCCAAGTTTTTTTAGTTTTTCTCCAACCAGAAGCCGCCATATTGAATTTTAAAATGGCCTCAGACATCGATGTCCAGTCCTTACACGTCACCCCGACTCTAAAAATACCAATATTGTGAGGTATTTGACAGAATTTTCAAGTTTTTCTCTAGCCGGAAGCCGCCATCTTGAATTTTAAAACGGCCTCGTATATCGATTTCCGGTTCCTACACGTCGCCAAGATTCCAAAAATACCCATATTGTGGATAATTTGGCAGTTTTTCTCTAACCGGAAGTCACCACATTGAATTTCAAAAAGGCCTCAGACATTGATTTACGGTCCTTACACGTCACCCCGACTCCAAAAATACCAATATTGTGGGATATTTGACAAAAATTCCGAGTTTTTCTCCAACCGGAAACCATATAGAATTTGAAAAAGGCGTCAGACATAGGTTTCCGGTCCCTACACGTCATCAAGATTCCAAAAATACCCACATTGAGATGTTTTTCACAGAATTCCCAAGGTTTTTCTCCACCCGGTAGCCGCCATCTTGAACTTGAAAAAGGCTTCAGACATGGTTTTCCGGTCCCTACACGTCACCACGATTTAAAAAAATACCGAATATTGTGAGTGATTTGGTAGTATTTCCCTAACCGGAAGCCGCCATCTTAAATTTCAAAACGGCCCCAGACATCGATGTCCGGTCCGTGCACGTCACCCCGATAACAAAAATACCCAAATTGTGGGGTATTTGATAATATTTTCATAAAACTTTGTTATGAAATAAATCCCACGTAATGAGTTTTTGTTACGTTTGGTTCAATTTACGAACCGCGGCGCCGGTTTGGTTCGTAAATGGAGGTTCCAGTGTATTAATAATTAAAAAAAAACACGATCGGAAAAAAAATCTTCGCTCGCAATCGAAAACAACAAACAGCAAAAACTGAAAGGGTCTAGCACAGACCTAACATTTTCAATTCATTTTAATGATATTTTTATGCATGATTTCGAACATGTCAACGCGGATTATGTTTAAGAAAAAAATTAAATATTTTAATCTACCTTGTTTGACATGGAATACGACTCGAAACGCATGTTTATAGTAAAAAATAAAAACCTGCGATTAAACTGATAAATGAACCTACAAAAACTGTGTAGGCCCTTTTCGAAAAACAAAGCAAACTGACATTTTGGCGAATGAACACCGAGTCACTTTGCAACTCACCTAAGAATGAACCTCTCACGTCACCCGAGTCGACTGTCGGAATAGAGTGAGAAGAGTCATGTGACTGCGAGGTGACAATTGTCGTCTCACCTCATTCGCCACGCAGAATAACCCTGTATGAATATAGCGACTATAGCCAAACGAAGTGTCGAAAAGGGCACCCAAACGAGAAAAAATAGAACGTTAACAAGTAAAGTGGCTTAACTCAAATGGGTTAAAAAATACCCATTTAATGAGTATATGTAAACCGTTAATGTTAAACTGTTACCCATTAAATATCAATTGTGGATAACAGTTATTTATTAAATGGGTTAAACATTACGCAGTATTGAATTTAGCCACCTTTCTTCAAAATGGGTGAAATTTTATTGATTAATTGCCACTTTCAAGTCAGCGTGCATAGCTTGAACAGTTTTCCCAAAAAAGAACGAAGATCCGTGTTTGGAGTTCATTGCGAGCTGTGTGATGAAAACGAAGCGTTTGTCAGAGGACAACAGACAAAAGCTAGAGGCTAAAACGCTGTCCAGACTGGAGAGTTATAACATGTTATAACGGTTGTCAAATAATTGCAACACAGAAACCACCATCAAGATAGCGCTATAACATGTTATAACTCTGTAGTCTGAACAAGGCATAAAGCTAGCGGAGAAAACACTGGAATAGAGAAGTCCGGAAAAGTTGATGATCACAGTCAAGCAGACCAGTTTTGGTGAGATCATCCATTTCTCGATGAACATTTCAAATGGTCCTATCTGCTTTGATCGATTCTCTTCATCGACTTTCTCTTTCGTTAATAACTCAGCTGCAAAACCTTTCCCTGTTGTATTTGACGTTTTGGACGCTAGATAAGAACCTCCTTTGTCAAACTATGTGGTAGAATTAGCGCGAAATCTGTTTGCATAGCAGTGGTTATGAAAAGAGAAAGTCGATGAAGAGAATCGATCAAAGCAGATAGGACCATTTGAAATGTTCATCGAGATTTGTATCTTTAAATTAAGAATTTGGGGAACATTGGAGGCATTTGATGAGATCCTTCCATTAAACTATATTATATAAACCATTCATTACATCAAATATGATTGTTAAATTCACTCTTACATAACTCGGAGCGTTTGGTACGGTATGTCCACGCATCCTTCCACCCCTGTAGATTCACGAAATGCATCGCTGTTTAAATATATTTATTTAAACTCGAATCATCTTTGCGGCAAATACAACGCAGTAGACCTGGCCGTTTTGATGTTTGTGTCATATCTCAGATATGCTGCAAACATCAATGTTGACAAGAAAAATGATTATTATTGTACGTTTGTATTAGATTAGATTAGATTAGATAGCTTAAAGAATTCCCACAAAAACACCTGGCATCCTCGGTAATGAAATACTATGGATAAAAACATGAAAACCCAAACCTAAAATTCATGCAAATATTTCGAATCAACACAATTTGATCAACTTCATTGCTTCTCGAAAATTCTTATTGTTTGCATTAATTACAAATTAAATTCAAAACACGGTCTGTTGTTCCGTCTCGTTTCTCCATCTAAAAACACCCTTACCCGATAGGGCCGTGGTCAAGCTTCATTCAAACATTGTATTTACCTTGTAATTCAAATTCTTCTTCAGACTTTAGCGTGCGACCTACCCACATTAAGCATGGAACAACAGCCACAAACAAGGGAATGAAAACAATTCACACCGAAAATAAAACCAAATCTGATTACGATCCCGGAGCGAAAAAAAACTTCTCCTGGAAAACATAATTTTGTTCAAGTTTTACTTTTCTTCATTGCCCACGATTACACGACATTATCATCGATGGTACCTTTTGTGGGGCTTTCACACTTTGAACCATTCAGCTCACTAGAAAAGGTGAATACAGTGAAGAAAATCTCCTTTACCGCCTACTTTGCGTGCAAAAGTGTCGAGCAAAAGCCAGAAACCACAGACAAACAGACGTAACACTTTCTCCTCAATCGGCGAACACGCATTTAACGATCACTTTTACGTTTCTATGCATTCTATCGAGCTTGCATGCAACATTGTTTGATACTTGGTAAGCAAGCTTTTTGTTCGTTAGTGAGTTCCGTGACGATATTTTTTAGGATAATTTATTTAAACAGTGACGTCTGTTTGTCTGCGCAGAAACGTTCACCGTTTCAGCTCCTTTGGTCATAAATTATTCTCAATTCAAACTTCTGCAAAGAGACACGCAGGAGAGGGAAACCGAAAAAAAGTCAATGTTTCACCACTCTCGTACAAGGGTTGCAGCAACAACGCGCGTAAAACTTATTTCGAACGCAATTTTTTTTTTCACGACGATTTCAATTCGCTGGAAAATTGCCGAGGTGGTACAAATTGGAGTTTATGTATTCATCTTTGTGAATCCGGTGGCAAAGAACATGGGAAGTTGAGTGGAAGAAAGGCGATGAGGTCTAAAGTTTGGGGAAAAGGATTTAGGTGAGATAGATTAGGGTAATTCCTCAGACAAACAGACGTTACTATTTAGATAAATTTTCCTTAACAATGTTGTTGAGGCAATCACTAATGAAATCTTGCTAAGTCTCAATCAATATTGCATACACAGAAACAAAATCCATTGGCAAAAATACTATATTGATGGTTTAAATTAAATACTCCCACCAATAGATTTGTGCAGAAACGAAATTCATTTAATTTTACTATTTTTTCTATCAAAACTACTATGCCGTTTGAGTAAGCATAGTAGTTTTGACAGAATGGTAGTAAATTTGATTATATTTTTAGTCAACTATACTGAAATCATGGTAGATTTAACGGCATTAAGCGTAGTTATACTGAAAATAAGTGTTTTCTGCAAAATAGTATTCCTAACTATGGTCTTTGTTTCAGTGTACGAGTTCTATATGATCCTGTGGTGTGATAAAAACTACAAGGGACAGCCCTATGGGGTTGTACGCAATGGTGACGTAGGACTACGTGGCAGCAGGAGTTTGTGTTTTGTGTAGGAATAGGAATTTGAGCGAGGTTCCCTCTGTTCATACTCTTTAGTATGACGCTGACATAGATGGCCCACACCGACTCTCGAAGAGCTACTGATTCCGATCAATAACAATGCAGCTTCTTCCTCCTTCATTGGATGCTCATGTGGGCTGCAGCTCGCTGCTTGCAGGCAGCCTTTCGTGGTGTACTGGAGAACACCACCACTCACCACGCGGTGATTGAATAAACACCGTTTGGTGAGACCGGATGGAATTCATCTTTGAAATCTATCTTAGGGAAATCGCTTTTCGCAGGCAATCG
Source organism: Ochlerotatus camptorhynchus (assembly GCF_037179485.1). Lineage (NCBI taxonomy): Eukaryota > Metazoa > Arthropoda > Insecta > Diptera > Culicidae > Ochlerotatus > Ochlerotatus camptorhynchus. Next base: position 15,129,190 of record NW_027040818.1, on the reverse strand, counting down.
GTGATTATTTTGATTATCATAGCAACAGTTGAACATTCGTGCAATTTTCAATAGTGACATTTTGAAAAACAGATAATGTCTTAAATTTAGCAGATGCGTAGAAACATTTCTGACCGATTGGTGATAAAAATCATTATAATTGGTCCAGCTGAGCAGCTGAGTTATTAACGTTCAAAATCATTCATAATTTTGTTACATGTTCCATTCTCAGTTTTCACAAAGTGTACCCCCATATAGAAATCACAGACGTAATCCTTCGTCAAAATGTTTTATTTGAATGTTAAATGCGTGTGCGAAAACGGTGAAGTCTATTGGTCTGTGGTAATTCGAAGGAATTTTTAGGTGCTACACGGTAACCGCAAAATACCCAATAATGGCTACAAAGTAAGCATTTTCGAGGGAAACTGGGACTACCCATTAAATGAGTAAAATTTTACCCATTTATGAGTAATTACAACTACAAAAACAAGTAGTAAGTATTTATTTTTGAAAAACAAATACCCATAAATGGGTAATATTTTTACTCATTTAATGGGTAGTCCCAGTCTCCCTCGAAAATGCTTACTTTGTAGTCATTATTGGGTATTTTACGGTTTCCGTGTAGTGAGGTTTTATTTCAATAGAGATTAGTGAAGTTTAACGCACGCACCCTAGCTGGAGCGGCTCCGTGTAAAGTTGTGTATTATTTTTCTCTAACTATCCTAAAAAAATGTATGAAAGAAGATCTGTCAAAATGAGTTTGAGATCGATTTGTTATGTACTGTCCTAGAATATTCACTAACACTCTCTCACATATCGCACCAATACAACCGGACGTGAAAATCGCTAGTAGATTTGAATTATCTGGCTTGTGTTGTGTCAACATGAAAGTGACTTTCTAAATATAAAATTAGCATTTATTATTCATTCTATCATGATGTGGATATCAAAATCCCTGATGACAAATACAAAAATCGTTAACAGGTACACGGCGAATGAGAACGACTCAAATTTGAGCTTAGTTTACTCATAATCGCCAAAAGTACAGGAACTCAGCGATGAGTAAATTTGCCTTATGTTTGTCTGTGGAATACCTCAAAAGTCGGCCCGAAAATGAGAAAAATTGACGAAAATTTCACTCAGTTTAGGAGTAGTACCAATAAACTGAGTGAACCCTATCTTTACTTTTCTCATAGTCGGGAATTTGTTCCTGGACAAACCAGGAAAAACCTGGAAAACATGAAACAAATTTACTCATCGCCGTGTAGTGAAAGATGAACGGTAATTTCAGACTACTCAAACTCACGCTCATAAAGTGTGACGGGACCTTTAGCATGAGCATGAGCATGATTGAGCGCTCAAGGTCAGGCATGGAAAATCATTTACTTTCATTTGCCTCTAACTTTTTTCATCAACAGCATTCCGCAAAATGATGTATAGAACTTTAGTAGATTTTGTTATTAGCTACAACTTTTGCCCAAAACTCAAATCTGTTTCTCTTATCCATCACGAATTAGAGCGGGCAGAATTTGTTACTGTTTTTCAGTGAATGTAAAATACATTCACTAAAAAACAGTAGTGGCTTCTGTTCGCTCTGGTTTGTCATGCATAAGAGATACGGATTTGACTTGTTATCAAAAGTTGTAGCTAATAACAAAACCTACAAAAGCTTTGTACATCATTTTGCGGAATGCTGTTGAAGGAAAAAGTTAGAGGCAAATGAATGTAAATGAATACACAAAATGAATGCAAATGATTTTCTATGCCTGCTCCCGGTTGCTACTCTGTTATTGTCAGACCAGCTGTAATTACACAGAGAACCAATAGACGATGCTTGGGACTAGTGTAAAAACTGGTGATCTCAAATTAGGCGATACCAGCGCCAGCCGCGCCTAAGCGCAGGTCAGCCCCGTAATGTGGGTAGATCACCTTTTCGTGGTACGTTACGGGATGTAAGATCTACCACCGATTCCTAGTCCTGACTACTTCAAACTAGAGGAACAGGATTTTTCAGTAATCCAAGGAACACATCTTAGTCCTTGTTACTTTTTATGCCTTGTTGATAGTGACAAGACTCGGCTTTGTCTACTGAGGATGATCTTGAAAGAAGGGAAAAATGGGTTAGTTAGTCTTAATCTATGTGATTCCTAATCTTCTATTCGTTGTTCCCTAGTTTGAAGTGGTTAAGACTAGGGTTCTGATGCATAGTCGTCATTATCGGTGTCATACCTTGTTGGTAAGGAATCCAATTTTGTCTGACAAAGGGGCGCGCCTTTGGAGGGTGTTTCAACACTCCGAAGGGTATAAATAGCGGGACCTTTCAATTAGAGTCGGATACTTGCGATAAATGCAAGAGTGGCAACTGTAAAAAAAAATCGAATACTTCATCATTTCTCAATAGTGATGGAGTAATACGACATGCACTAAACTAAGGACACGGGATATACTACAATAGATCAATTTACTGGTCGCAGTAGTGTCAACAATCAATACGAAACTAACAATTTTAAATTGGCTCACCACTTTAGTAGCCTATTGGTCCCAAGCAAACGATTAACGTACCCTATTCTAGTTGAAATTCTTTTACTACACTATGTTTGTTTTGATTCGCTATGAAAGTTTGACAGATAACATCAGGGGTGTGTGGATTCATGCAGAACATGCAGGGGTGAGTGAAATAGCTTGGGACTGCTTGGGACCGTTGTTCTGGTACTGAGTGAGCCAAAAATAATAATGATTTTCTTCGGGACCCAGTGGTCTTAGAGTTACCTCTATGGTAGTGTTAGGTCCCGAACAGAGGAAAAAAAAGCGCAGGTCAAGAAAGGAATGGGTAGGAATGTGATGACGTGACACTCGCTTTGATGGAAGCCGAGGAGTCCTCTGCACTTCCACGAGGAATCACAGGGATGATGGGTAAGAGGCTTGGGTTTGCAGCAGGGTTCGTTTTGGTAAACGATAAGCTGAATTGATGTCATAACGATCATATAACGCCAAAGAGCTTGGGATTGAACCGACGGTCTTCTGCTCAGTAAGCAAAAACGTTTGTCACTAGACAGACGAGCTCCTTTTTATTCATCGAGTTGCTGTTATTACCATGTAGTCATGTTAACAAATAAATCGATTGACGAATCTTAGACTCATGATATTCTGCTCAGTAAGCAAAAACGGTTACTCTAAGGCCACCGAGCCCCTCATATCACATTATACCGTTACTCAAGTTGTTATAACTATTCAAACCCGGCACCGACGGCAACGAAAAGTTTTACAAAATACACGATAATCAAGCGATCTTACCATACATTTTTAATATGAAAGGACATTGGACCACGTTTTTCTGCTGAGTAAGCAAGCCACTGAAACCGACGATCTTTCAAAGCCGAAAACTAAAAGCTACGAAAGAATACTTAGGCCTTCATTAAGTTCCACTTTCACGCGACGTTCAATGTTTCTATTTGCTCTTTACGCATTGTCCAAGCAATCATAACAAGCTATGACCGACGTGACGATTGTTTAAGCTCTGGTTAACCAAGCTATTCAAATGAAATTACGTTCTCGAATTTCGCTTGGTATGTAATGCACAACAGAAACATGCGATAATTCATATAGTTCCAGCGGCTGATGGTTAATTTTAAATATACTAACGGCACTGACTACGGCCAGATTTGATAATAGAAGAGTTACGCAGACTGAATCCAAAATCTACATATCGAACTGTCAAACCGTCTACCTATCGTGCAGTAGACAAACTGACTCTTTTGCAAGGGAAGTATTGTTATCGAAACTAAAGGAAACTTTCACAACCGTGATGATGTCCTCCGAGGTGTATACAAAAACAAAGGTTGCCAAAATAAAAACAAATCCCATTGATTGACATCAGTGTTGCAAGCTTCGCTGTGCGTAACTCTTCTATTGTCAACTGTGCCTACGGCGACTACGACGGTCATTACGACGGCACATACGACGACGACAACAGCGAATTTTTAACTTACCATTGTCTACACAGAGAAAAAAAAATACTCTAAATTTAAGTATATTTTACTTAATGTTGGGTAATTTTGAGTTTTGCCAATCTCACTTTTTGTTGTTGTCAAAAACGGAACGAGAGATTCGATTTTCTCATGACTATCGTTCAATAAGCTACTAGTGAGTATATGAGATATTCTCAAATTTGAGTCTTTAAAACATAATTTTGGGTAGAAAATAGTCACGAGTTAGTAATTATTTTTGCCGTAGTCAAATGTAAACTACTATAAGCGGTTTACTGAAAATTAGCTCATAGACCGGAACATGGGAGATAACTGAAAAAAAAAACTTAATTTTGGGTAATTTTTCGGTTCCTTGTAGGATATAACACCTTTGTACTACAAACTCAGCCGATTTTATTTTTCAAGTGAGCTAGAAAACATCTTGAAAATCTTCCGAAGTTTCAAATGGTTTTGCTGAATCACCTCACGAAATTGTATATACATGCTGTTAAATGAACTCTTGGCTCCTCCTCCTCTGCTCAAGAAATAACGTATACATGGTGATGGGAGTGCACCTGCCCAAAAAGCTCACATTACTCTTATAAAGTTTGATTACATTCTTGTTTCAGCAACCTGGTTTTGGCATTATTAATATCAAATAAAAACACTTTTTCGAGCATCACGCTCGATGATTTACATTATCTGCCTACTAAGGTTGATGTTTCGACAGTTGCATAATTATAATTCTTAATTTGTTTTCACTAGGTTGCAACACCTTTACTTGTGGTTTGAACAGTAACTACCTACGTGACTTCTGAGCTCTTTTGAATGTTTGACTAGCGTTTGACAGTTTGACTCGGCTCCCAGATGACAAGCATTTTGAGTTAGTTCGCAGTACTCAGCTTTGCCCGGCACCTCCACTTGAGCTTCATGTCTGCTATCTGTCACTGTTTGCAAAAATATCTAATAGTAATACCAACCGGTGGAAACTAACGATTTTAAATTGGCTCACTACTTGACTAGCCCATATAGGTAACTCTAAGACCAGAAGGTCCCGAAGAAACGAGCTCAACTTTTTGGCTCAGCTCTGGTACTATCTTCGGTCCCAAGCTAATCGATTCACCCCTCGAAACATAGGAAAATCCACTAACCCCTCATTTTATCTGTCAAAATTTCATAGCGAATCAAAACAAACATTGCGTAGTACTAGAATTTCGACTAGAATGGGATACGTTAATCGTTTGCTTGGGACCAATAGGCTAGTCAAGTAGTGAGCCAATTTAAAATAGTTAGTTTCGTATTGATTGTTGACTAGCCTATTGGTCGCAAGCAAACCGATTAACGTACCATATTCTAGTCGAAATTCTGGTACTACACTATGTTTGTTTTGATTCCCCATGAAATTTTGACAGATAAAATGAGGGGTTCGCGGATTTTCCTACACTAAAAAAAATACACACGTCATCATCATGTGTCTCACACTTAATTTTGCGCTTATTGTGAAACACATCCATTTCATGTATGAAGCTTATGCTATGAACCATGCCTGAACACTATGGATTTGAATTGTGACACACTTGGATTCTATGTGCCTCCTATGGTGATATCAATAGCTTTGCACATCCATAGTTCAATATTCTACAATATTCTACTTTACCGACTCTAAAAATTAATCGACAAATTTATAAACAAAACTTCAAGAGGCTAGAGCTTTCACATATCTTTTTAATGGGTCTGATTTGGGATTCGATCATGGACTGTTGGGTTGGGAAGTGCTGCTGCCGGAGTCTTCGTTCGATCTCACTGTGTTACGGTTATTCTCATATATAAGGCGGGTTGATAGGATAAAGTCACCAATTCTTGTTTTCGATGTTTACCTTTCTGAGCAAGCAATTCACATCGTATTGAAATGCAAAACACTTTAAATCCATCTGTTTTGAACAGTAGTGTGCTTCAATGTGCTATACACTTGAATATATAGTGAATGATTTTCAACATTTCAAAGTTTGAAACACCAGAAATTAACGTGCATAACACATTGAACCAAGGTGAAATACACTTAAAGTAAATGTGATTGTGCATTTAAAAAATCAATTGTTTAAACACTTCGATCAAACGTGTGGAATTTTTTGAGTGTATGTTTCGAGGGGTGCATCGATTAGCTAGGGAGCGAAGTAGGGAGTACCAGCAACAATCAATACGAAACTATCGATTTCAAATTGGCTCACTACTTGACTAGCCTATTGGTCCCAAGCAAATCGATTAACGTATCCCATTCTAGTCAACATTCTAGTACTACACAATGTTTGTTTTGATTCGCTATGGAAGTTTGACAGATAAAATTAGGGGTTCGTGGATTTTCCTATGTTTCGAGGGGTGCATCGATTAGCTTGGGACCGAAGATAGTACCAGTTACCTCTATGGTACCAGTGCTGAGCCAAAAAGTTGAGCACGTTTCTTCGAGACCTTCTGGTCTTAGAGTTACCTCTATGGTAATACTTCCTACAACGAAAACAAATTTTCTTGCTTTGCCATGGTCATCTGGGAGGAGGTTTGCGTCTAGTGCTTTTCCCAGGAACCGTTCGCGACCACCAGCTACCGCCCGTCCAGTCTTGGGTGCATCCAACAAGGCATCCCTCAGCTTGCTCACAATCTCCGATACTGGCGAAAGACCAGCAGACGAGCACTTTTGCAAGCCGTAAACTTGCTGATTCACGGCAACGTCGGCTACCGAATCACCACCAAAACTCGCGACGGACACATTTTTAGCACTTTCCCCGGCTAATTTACCAACCGGACCCATAAAGAGTGACGGGACCTTTAAATACACAAAATGTCATGACATTTGTCCACTTCGCAAATCCAATAAATAATTCAACAATTACAGCTCAATGCGTCAAAGAATAATATCTCACAACATATAATCCGGTACGATGTAATCACATTTATTCTCCACTCAATCTCAACATAGAATATCCAACTGTGAGGTAATTGATACAAATACCCACGATGGCGACGATGGCGACAGCCCGAATAAAATTTGCCATTATGTTGACGCACAGTTTCGATCTTACAAAATAAAAATGTTCCCTCATTTCATAAAATTCACCGGCCTCTAAATATCAGAAACAGTTGAAATAATGTGAAAAAAAAGGTCGTCAAAAAGAAACTTTTACTCGGGCTAAAGAGCCGAGATAAATAAAAACTCGACCAACAAAGTCCAGCAAGAAAGCAAACTGCGCCAATATATCGCTTCCATCCTGCCTGCGACAAGCGAACATGGTGTCACATTTGTCGCCTTTCACTGCTGTCATAATCAATCATTTTCCTCCGCCGTAGTCGAAAATCGACCATCGATAAACAAAAAAAAAAACAAAACTAAAAAGCTGCCATCCACGGTATTGATTACCATCCGATTGACCAGGGATGGACCCAACCAGAAACTCCGGTTCGAACTCCCATCATTCATCACACACGCACGAGAAGTGGCTCTCATTCGTTTCGATGAATTATTAACAATAAAGAAGTTATTATTTTTTCGGAATTGCCTCGTTTTTCGGCAGAATTGAAAGACTCTTGTTTTTGTTTCCACTGACTGTTTCGGTTAATGAAATTGATTTCCTTTCTTTGACCGTCGGAAAGTACATAAATGGGAATCGATAGAAGGCGTATTTTTGATATATTTGCCGGATCGGATCGGATGAGGGATGAGGGAAAGGTCGACTTTCTGATATTATTTTGGGTTTGTGCAAAAGTAATCCAGGCCTCCAGGCTCGCAGTAAATACAAATAAAAGGATTTCGCACATTGATCGATTTTCTTGTTAGGGAAAAGGTGCATGCTAAGTGAAATTTACATCAGAAATTCGGATCCTTCGATGCATGGACGAGTGCAGTGATGAATTCGAGTTCATCTTTTGCCGAAAATTTGACAGGTGGAATGGGTTATGTTTACTGACGATGATTACGTCTTTCGGCAACATGTTGGCAAAAATACAAAATCGAAAGCGTTACGAAAAGTGGTCAGGTTTTGATCACTTATAACTCTGTCAATAGCGGATGGATTTTAATTTTAAACAAACCAATCGATTGGCAATTTTTCTACAAATCTGCTAAAATGGACACTTTATCAATTTTCAATAGCTCACAATTGAAAATTACACAAATGTCCAACTGTTGCAATGGGGATCAAAATTATCACCGATTGCCTGCAAAAAGTGCTTTTCCTAACACAGATTTCAAAATCGAATTCCATCCAGTCTCGCCGAACGGTGTGGTGGTGTCCGTTATTCTGCAGTACACAACTAAAGGCTGCCCGCAAGTAACGAGCTGCAGCCCACATGAGCGTCCATTCACCAAAGAAGGAGGCACCGCTACTGATCGGATTCAGTAGCTCTTCGTGAGTCCTGTGGGTCATCTATGCCAAGCGCGTCACCCTCGTTCCAAACAACATACAGTTCGCCAGCCTCATCTGTGTTGAACACAATAAAAACTCAGCAGTCGTCGAATATAGATACCGAGCACGTAATCCTACGTCAAATCTACGGTCCTTAAGTTTCCCGGAAACGTTTAGTTGAGCGAATATCTCAAAAACGGTAAGCGATACCACTCTGAAATTTTCGCCAGTAAAAGATAAGAAGTTTTCAAGTGACAATGGTTTTTCCTGATTTACCTTGCGATTTCCCTCCACCGTTTTTCGTTAAAACTGGTGGAGTCTATTCGTCAAAACTCAAATTCTGTTCACAATATTCCACAAGCGGAAAACAGTGAATGCATTTTCTTGAAGAGAATTTCAATTTTAAACGATACAATATTCCGTGTCCCCGTGCACCAAGAATCAGAGTAGATGGAATGAATTAGTTCGTTTCTCTGTTCCAATCCAATGCATCGGAAGTGAAACAACCCAAGCTTTTGTAAAACAAATTTCTTCCGAAAGTACTTACTGATGCTCACTTGATTAGATTGAATCCTCCTCGATGATGAATTCGTATCCCTGCTTCCTTTGATCCCATGCGATGAAACTGAATCCCATCTTCTATCCCATACACTAGATTTACTATAAATAAACTCGAGCGGCACCCGGTCTCCGTGGGTAAATCCTTTTGTAGTTATTCGATTGGAAACGAACGTACGAAACGGAAGAGGAAATCAACCTAAATCCTATCGGAGAATTTTCCTCACATATCTTCGAACCCACCCAAACAGACCCGTAGTAGCTACCTAAATATATATTCGGGTAGGAATGACGACTCCCTAAATCAGTCAGCTGGCGGTGGCGAAGGTCTTATGAATTATTGATGAACAACGTCTTCTCCCGACGGCGATAAGTGTGCAGGGGAAAATAGGACGAGTTTGTTGTTGTTGGTGGTCTGGTGTAATTGAATGCAATCGTGTCACACAGAGAGAGGGGACATCTTTTTTGAACGAACGGGAAAATTGTACATCTAATACAGCAATATTTAAAATACATATCCGGATTGATTCGGGATTTGAGCGTCCTAATTGCTTTTGTAAACAAACACGTCAATCGCAAATTTCTTGCAAATAAAGCTCACATCAATATCATCAAGAGGAATGGTTTCTCTATCATTTGACCAAAATTGTCTCATTATTTATGAACGACCCTTATGTGTGATAATAACGTTGGATGTCAAAATCCCGTTTCACGCATTCATTTAGTGCGGTCCGCTTTCAAATAATCGATTAACGGACCTGAATAATAAATTATTCTTAATCGATTACATCAAGCCAAGTATCACATAACATATGTGGACCTCGATCTTTAAAAATCGACCCCATGTCAGTGATTTCAAGTGGTATAGAAGGACATCGATCTGTCATATTGATTATACCAGCTCTAAAATGAGAAAGGGGATCAAGGGGATAGTCAATTCTTTTAAAATAATTCGTGGTTTATAATTCTATGTGTTCTTAGCACTCCTGAACTAACGTCTTACTATTTATTTAACCAGCGGCGCCGGTGGTGTAGCGGTAAGCGTGATTGCCTCTAAACCCATCAGGCCTGGGTTCAATCCCAGTCGGCGCCGCCGGGATGTTCTGAGGCATAACATCTCTGATCACGCCTTCCTTCGGAAAGGAAGTAAAGCCGTTGGTCCCCAGTTCATGAGTTGATGGGTCGATAGGTAGGGTCCAGGTGTGGGAGCTGCCTCCCTGCCGTCGATAGCATTGGTGCTCAGCACGGAAAACAAGATCGACGGAAAACAAATCAAGGGAAAAAAAAATTTGCTTACCACTTCACTCCTATGAAAATCCCACAATATTCTGTCAATCTTTGCATGAAAAGACGGTGGCTGGCTGGTACAATGGTGACAAAGTCTACTAGATTCCAAGCACAGATTGTCAGATGTTTATGGAATTTTACCAGGAGTAAAAAGTTGCAGAGTCGCCGTCAACGTCTGAGCATACAACGATACGACCATATAATATCTGTTTTTCTTTCGTAAGGGCCAATGCCGCAAACGTAAACAATTACTTAGAAGCCATTATTTATGCTTTTGACATTGGTCCTTATGAACGCTCAGTGTCGATATAACGAAAATTTTATTTTCACAGATCGATGTCCAACTATGTCAGATATACCACTGAGGCAACACAAAAATGGGGTCAACTTTGAGTCAGCTATTTTGAATGAAGTTCCACATATGTTATGTGCAAGTATGCATTAAGGTGATTCCTTGTAGAGTTCACAAATGGCAAGTAGCAGGGGGACCCTATCCCTGTCAACCACATATAGATGCACCATAGCTCACATGATCTTGACATTTTTGGAAAATCTGACACTTTTGGACATACTGACAGCGGTAAAACTGACGGAGGCACGACAGAACAAGACAGCATACTTTTTCACACATGCATTGCAGTGCTGGATGCTAGAAAGAGTAGTCTGTTGCAGTCATCCTCCTTACCAACTATATTTATCACATTGATGTGAGCTCTGCCGGAATTCGTGATTGTTGCCCCCGTGGCAAGTAGGCTATACATGCACATCCACTTCGAATTTGCAATTACACAAATCTCGGAAATCAGTGCACCATTTCACCTGAAATTGGTACTTCATGTATGCTGCAGTGCAGCAAACGAGGAGTGACAATTTGAATGTACCACGTGTCGTAGAAGCTGATATTTCTCGATGAACATTTCAAATGGTCCTATCTGCTTTGATTGATTTTCTTCATCGACTTTCTCTTTTCATAACCACTGATATGCAAACATATTTCGCGCTAACTCTACCACATAGTTTGATAAGGGAAGTTCTTAGCTAGCGTCCAAAACGTCAAATACAACAGAGAAAGGTTTTGCAGCTGAGTTATTGACGAAAGAGAAAGTCGATGAAGAGAAAGGTTCACTGCAGATAGAACCTTTTGAAATGTTTATCTAGATTTGTGCACTTAAAGTTTCGAAGTGGTTCCGAGTAGAGTCGGTGTATAATGAGTCACGCCAAGAGAAAAACAGTCGAACTCGCATCACGGTTTTCGGAAGATTCCCATTATTTTCACTTGGCAACAGAGCACTTCTACAACAACTTCAAATGACTTCTAGCGAGAGAAAAAATATAGCGGCTGTAGTAAATCATTATATAAGTGATTTTGTCGAATTATCTTAACAAAAAATAGTAGAAATTCTCATTACTAATCATTACCGAGCGTATCCCATGACAATTTAACGCTCACTGCGTGTTTATGCTCATTTCTTCGATTATATTTTATATTTTATTGCAATACCTTTCGTGGACCTTTCATAACATCGTAATGTTTATTTACTTTGCACGATAGGTAGCCGGTTTGACAGTTCAATAGGTAGACTTGGCTTCACTCTTGGCGTGACTCATTATACACCGACTCTAGTTCCGAGAATAAGGATGTCATAGCGATTCACTAGAACTTCACCAGAGGATCATCACCCATCGTTTGACACATGTTATGCACTCTCATTGGTGGAAAAATTATCGATTAGTTATTAATCTAGTAATTCAAAATGGGCCATCTCTGATTTTTGGTGTAATTGTTTTGATAACAAAAGCGCAAAATTTCAACGCTACATCGAAAATAGTTTCCATGTAGCTTCCATTGGAATCGCAAATGATTTTCATCCATAAACAAAATTAATGGAATTCTCGCGAAACATTTGAAAAGGGCCTATCCTCGTTGATCGATTCTCTTCATCGACTTTCTCTTTGGTTTACCACGGCATCATAAACGAATTTCTCGCTTATTGCGAAGCAAATTCGGACAAAAGATGATGTTAGCTTGCACCTGAAACAACACATGAAATGCGAAAGAGAAAATCGATGAAGAGAATCGATCAACAATGATAGGCCCTTTTCTCGTGTTGCGCGAGAATTCACATAACATTTATGCGATCACGTTAATTTTATATGATTGTTCATATGAATTTCATCGGCCTCATAATATTCATGGGATTTTGTGGTGATATTTTTAGCTATGTGCGAGGCTATGTGATCACATGAAAGCTATGTGAAATTCACATGGTTTTCATCCATTAGATATGTGATAATTTTTTTGAGTGTACCGAAGGAGCTGAATAAAAGTAAAAAACACTCCCTGACCAAGGTGACTACATATAGGTGTTCTAATGTGTGAAATTCATGATTCAGCCATGTTGGATTTTTGTATGGGACAGCGACCGAGTTTGTTTACAATTTGCTCTAAAACCGCACTCCCCCCCCCCCCCCCCCTCAACCTCCTCGCCTATATATATAATGCGCAAAGCTGAATCACCACGTATATACCCACCATGGTCTGACTATCTAGACAGAATTTAGGGGAAACATGTCAGAAGGGTCTAACTCGAAACGTAAACAATGACTTGGATCGGCGGTTTCTTACGAATGACAACACATCCACTCCACTTGTTCTACGAGCTGGTGTAGTCAGATTCCGTGGGTGTGTGGTCATTCAAGAGAAATCGACGATCAAAGTCATTGTTTACGTTTCGAGTTATACCCTTCTGACATGTTTCCCCTGAATTGTAGAAGTAAACAATAGGTCAGCCATCGTTGGTGGCACAACTTTTTTCAAATCAGAAAACATGTTTTTGTTTCACTTCATGTGGACGTCAGGGGCGAGATGTGCTGTCAAATTGGCCTACACGGTGTTTCGCAAAAACCCATTAAGGCCTGTATAGAGATCGAAGTGAAAAAATACTAATTTTTTCACCTGCGTGAAAAACGCAATTGGCAAATTTTTCATTTCGCTTTGAACTGTAAACAGATACGATCCAGCGAAATCTAATTTTGTGGGTCGTATCTCTTTCGCTTACGTTTATTTTTTTTTCGCGCATGCAGCGCTAGCGAAAAAAGCAGCAGCTAAGCGAAAAGTTGACGTTTCGAGAAAGAGCTTATCTGGCAGATTTTCACTTCACCGGAGGTGTAAACTGATCGATTTCGTTTCACATGAACTGTAAACTGCGAAAAAAGAAAAGTGGAAAATGTTCCACAAACATTTTTTCACAACCTTTTTCGCTAGCTAAATTTCATGATTTTTCGCGTGCTTCAATTTCTATTTGCCACTAAGTTCGACCCGAGATTAATAGAAAAGCAATACATTGTCATCGTATAGCTATATTTAAAATTTTATGTTTCCATAAAACCAAATCAAGCTCTCATTCATCTTGAATTCTCAACTTATTAATTCTTATTTGAAATGATGCAATTTGCAATTGTAGACATGCAGAACCTCTGATTTGCCAAGCACATGAAGGCCTCATAAAGCACGTCTTGCCGGATTGTACGGATACATTTTTCATGTTAGGCCATCTTCGGATATGGCTTTTTTACCTTATTTTCCTTCAAAGCAAAATTCTTAGATTTCGCTTAGATTTCATGCTGTGAATGAATTCAATCGATTAAATAACGATCTGTATCAAGAAATTAATAAAATAATTCAAATTCTCCTTCTCCTCTGACACATAATGTTTATTCACTCTGTGATTTGTATTTGTTGGTGTATATAAGGCCAGACTACTTTAATAATTATTGTTGAGTAATTATGAGTTACTCAAATTTACTCGGAGCAAAAATATTAACTTTGAGTACAGCTGGCTTGCCCCTAGTGGTATACTGATCCGAGTTGAAAATAGGTAAGACCCACTGAATTTATCGCCTCCTTTGTTCTCTCGCGGTTGAAATGGTTTAAAGAGTGTGACGTCAAAATCTGTCACCCAGCGAAAGTGACGACAAATTCACTGGGCCTCACCTGCTTACACTCATTGATTTTCCATATCCGGCTAATTGCTTTTGTAATCAAACACGCCAATCGCAGATTTCTCGCGAATTAAAGCTCAATCTTAAAAACTAATAACACAGACAGGTAGAGGAATGCTTATTATTTCTTTTGGTATACCTGCTGAGGTTTTGACAGAACTATGCTGTGGCTGCCAAAGTATTTTACATTTGATCGTCCATATACAGTAGCGCCAAAAGCATGCTGTGGTGGGTTCAAAGCTTGACCATCTTAATTGATCAATTCTACACGGATAGACATCTCCTTATACCTTGTAGCAAATTTCTATTGCTGATTATTCATAAAATGTATAAGTCAACTAATAAGCAGACGCCTTGCAAAAAGTTAATGAAGATCATGTGTCAAATGAAATGTATAAGCGGTTACACATACCTTGTATGCATTCTTATAGGACCTATGTGATTTGTCTTATGGCATGTATAAGGCTGATGTTTTGGCAAAAATGTATAAGTGAAACACATGGATAAAATAATTGATTTTCGTTTCGTGTAGATAGAGCTAGAATTAGGGCGTAACAGCCTTTGAAAACAATAACTTCTTTCCTTGATTTCTAGGAATTCAAGACACGCCTACACAAACCAACATATCCATCGGGTAGGAGAAGTGTTCCTCTACTTGATGGTCATGTCGATTTGCCAGGGAGGGCGATTACTTTCGAGATATCATCGAGAGAAGCCATTGTTTACAAAAGCTGTTACACCCTAATTCCAGCTCTATCTAGAATTGATCAATTTAGATGGTCAAGCTTTGAACCCACCACCGAGGGGGGCGACACATCTAAATCTCAATTCTAGATGCTCAAAAAATCTCACACTAGCGAATCAATCTTCGAGAAATCATCTTTCATTTCTCGCATCTACTTGCATCATAGAGGTAACTCTAAGACCACTGGGTCCCGAAGAAAATCATTATAATTTTTGGCTCACTCAGTACCAGAACAACGGTCCCAAGCAGTCCCAAGCTATTTCACTCACCCCTGCATGTTCTGCATGAATCCACACACCCCTGATGTTATCTGTCAAACTTTCATAGCGAATCAAAACAAACATAGTGTAGTAATAGAATTTCAACTAGAATAGGGTACGTTAATCGTTTGCTTGGGACCAATAGGCTACTAAAGTGGTGAGCCAATTTAAAATCGTTAGTTTCGTATTGATTGTTGCTTGCATCGCGCTTCATCTTTTTGCAAGAAATCTTCAAAATCGACATAAATCTTCCTTCTATCTACTCAGCGTGCGTGCAGCTAGCTACAGCAAAACACAATCTTTTCTGCATCGTAGATAAAATCGCCCCCCTCGCCCACCACAGCATGCTTTCGGCGCTACTGTATATGGACGATCAAATGTAAAATACTTTGGTAGCCACAGCATAGTTCTGTCAAAACATCAGCATTTTCATTGATACATTACGCCCAAATCTCAAAGTTCTCCGGATATGTGAATTTGGTTCCAAACATCGTTGCTTGTTGTTGTTTGGAACCAGTTATGCGAGCTAAAGAGCCTGAATTTATAAAGAGACGACATCTTATCCATTTGACAGGTCTTCTACTCGATTGGAATGACTTTTCCTATGACTTTGACAGACAATCGATTGTTCCAATTTTGACATGTCGCCTCATAATAAATTTAGGCTCTTTAATGCGAGCTAGGCGACGATTGTTCGTATTTGACAGTCACCTCCTCCTTTGGTGGACGTCGAAAGCAAGCCAAGAATACATCTTGAGTGAGACTTATTACTGATGTTGCATTGTTTTGCTTGTATCTTGGAATATAATCGACAGACAGACATTATCCGATCCCGTCAAGCTGAGTCAATTGGAAGACTATTAAAGAAAATATCAATGTTTTTACAAAAGTTAAAAATAAACAAAAAACTCAAAAACCAATTGTAAATTTATTCCACAATTATTCGATTTGACAGAACCAGAATACCAGAACTTTCGGGGTAGATTGCCATTACACTGGAGCTGTCAAATAGCTCCCGGGGTGAATTAATTTAAACCCGAGGGGCACGCAACAACCATCATTTAAAACAAAAACAAAAGTACTTATCGTAATTAAAGCATTTTAATCTTGTAACGAAAGTAACGAAAATAATTTTTCGGTACTTAACGTAGTAAAAATTTAATTAAAGGTACTGAAAATTTAGTTAACATACATAAAATACGAAATTACAACTGTAATTAATGGGCTCAACAAGTTGCAGGGTACAATTAAAGTAGTTTACTACGTACTACCCGAAAGATTTGCGGGAAACGAACTTTTGGGGCACAATTTAGAGCCAAAATTACCAACCTTGTCAAACTTTCCAAATACTGAATTATGTTCGTTTATGCGATAATCACAAGTTCGGAATTAGATTGTATTGTATTGCTGATTGCATCTGAAACTGGACTGTCCCAAAAATGCAAAAAGTGTGATAAAAGTGCACGTTTTGATGTCTTCGGAGCACTTATTGCTGGCATCATAAGGAATAAGTGCACCGAAGACACCAAGACGATTAGACGTAAACTTGCAATTTTATCACACTTTTTAATAAGTGAAAACGCGCTTATTAGTCCAATTTGGTGTGAAATGCGCAATATTTCGTTTCAGATTCTTTTTTCCATTTATTTGAACCGACATTATTAACAGCATATCGCCCAATGTACGCGCAAAAGCTGCCACTGATCGACGATAACGTTACTGCCACCTAGCGACGAGTAGTACGAACTTCAATCTGCCACAGTTGATTATATTACTACAAAGCTCGACACCATCAATGAAAGCTAGTCATGCGACATCGTGGTCATGGTTTCACGGCCATTGAAAACTCCCCAAAATCTGATTTGAATTCTTTTTTGAAAAAGTGAAGTTTATTCTATACCTTATTCACTACTGAGGTTGACTTCTGATCGTTTTATGCACGGTTCTAAATCTTTTAAGAGTCGATTTACATTATTGATTCAGACCACGAACCACATTCTAGATCTGAGTTAGCTCCACTACATCCACGGAAAACAAAAACAAAGCCTTAATGATTTATATATAGAAATTTTCAGAAAAATGTCGGTTACTGTAAATGATATAAATTTTAAATGATTAAAAATCAAACGATGTACAAGTAACCGACATTTTTCTAATAATGATTAAATATATGATTGGTTTTCGATTCATCGATGATCGAATTTGAATCATTGTTGGTTAGTCTTCAACGGCCGTGCACCCACCTAGTTGTTTCCCTCTTTCCATCTCGCACGCAACATTGCAACAGCTGACGATGCGACAATCCCCCACGGTCTCCACCCGTGCATGTGACAGACGCCATCGTGTCGTGTTTTGTTTTCATCAATGGAAGTAGTGGTCATTTTCGGTTGTTCTCCCCCGCTCGTGCCCGCGTCGTGCTTATATTCCTCCTCGCCCCCGCGGCGTTCCATTGATAATTGTTCATTCGCGCGACGAATACCGTGGCCTTGTTTGTTGGACATCGGGCTAGCCAATGGAAGTATTCGAATTGCATGTTCGGAAAAGTGCCGTTACTTTGCATGCATGACGGCGACGAAAAGTATGACCGTTGGTCAGCTGCCTCCTCCTATTCGTCCGTCGACCGGAGCCTGGCTTGGTTCGGGAGTTTCAGTGCTTTTGCGTGAAAACCGTTTTTTTTAAATATTCAATTGAGCGTTAATTTTAATATTGTGAAAAATCGTCATGTTTTAAAGTGTTAGTTGTGTGGAATTGAGTTTTAAGAATAGAGAATAGAATAATCGTGCAATAAAGCAAAAACATAAATTAGGAGCCGGATCCCGAGAGATATGTCGTTCCTGTCGTTGTCACCGCTCTTGGAGAATAACAATACCGACTTCTTCCGGAATTTTGCGGTCAACATGGAGCTGAACGTGGAGTGGCTCAACCTCAACGACGAAATTTGGGTATGCTTAATTTTGGATATTGATTTTCAAACGCTGCGAATTAATTTCAACGATCCCCTACGTCTTGCGATGATGCACTGTTCCTTGGAAGGGATTTGAGACAGTTGGCTTCGACTTTAGAATATGCTTTTGGGGCTCGGAATCTCTTTCCCCATTGTAGGTATTTCAAGCTGAAAAATGCATTAGGTCGTAAGCAACATTGACAGATAATCGTCGTCGACTTCCTCATGTTTAGACATTCCTAGCTAATTGCAGCACACAGATCGATGAAACAAGTTTTTATCTTGCATTTTATTCGACAAACACGACAAGAAACGGTTCTGATACCAAGTTATTAACGAAAGAGAAAGTCGATCAAAGTTACTTAGAACCTAATGCATTTTATACCTTTGTTTACCTATTGCATTGTTCAGCTTGATTTCAACGATTTCAATCACTGATAATTTACTTGTTTAACAGATTAACACCAAATGATGCGGAACTTTTAAATTAGATGAAAGGTTACTTCATTATGTTGAGGCAGCCCTAGTGCAGTTCCGTACTTCTTCTCCAGGTCATACTGCCATTATCAGTATTGTTGTCCCATTCGTTAAAACAGCAAGCTGAGAAAAACGCTGTTGAAGATTTTTTTTCCCTTAAGCTGGGTCTAGACTAGGCAAGTCATTTGATCAATTCAGTTGAATTCAAGTGGCTTGAAAAGTTGAGCCTGGATCAACTTTTTTTCAATTCAAGTGAGTTGATCAAGTCAGTTGAATGGCATGGTTTACACGTTCAATTCGCGTTCAAGTCAGTTGAATTCAACTGACTTGATCAATTGACTTGCCCTGTCTAAACCCAGCTTTATGGGCTCTTATGGATGGGACAACATAGTTTGGCATTTTCTGAACAAAGTAGGAACCTTTTCGTAACTTACATTGTAAAGTGATGGTGCTCGACAATCGATTCTAATGTATAGGGGAAACAGCCCTATTGTTGCGGTACGTTAGCAGTTCTAACGCTCCGGAAGTCTCCATACACAACACTAGGCTTCTAACGCTGCTAACGTACCGCAACAATAGGGCTGTTTCCCCTAACTCATTTCCGCCAAAAATACTAATGGGACTTTATGCCGCAGAATAGTAGACAGAAATTATAAATCCAGTTTAGGATGCACTTTGCCAACAGATTGAAACAATGCTCGATTATTATTTTTTTCGAAGGAACGTATAAGCTTTTGTAAAAAATGCATTTGATCGTCGGTTTGCCGTAACTGATAGCTCACCCACGCATACTTAAAGCCCTACAATAAAAGTATGGACGACTGTCACCACAAAACTGAAAAAAGCTGCTCCAATCGAGCAAAGCTGTGCATTTTGACGGTTCGATTGGAACAACTTTTGACAGACGTCCATACTTTTACTGTAGGGCTTTACGCATACTAACACCCCTGTCAGGTAGGGGAAAACTTCCCCTATCTGATGGTAGTGTTAGCATGCTTGGGCGACCTACATTTTCTTCAAAAAGGGACGCAAATTTCGAGTCGATTTAAGCATGTTTCCACTAATCATTGCCGTACTTGCTTTTTTGCTTTTATGAAAGATTTAGTACAGCAAAAAGTAATTGTATTCTTACAGCATAAGCAAAAAAACAAGTACGGCAACAGACCTATTCTATCGAACATATAATGAGTTTATGAACTAAAGTTTCTCAAAAGTTGCTAGGGGCAATGTCGGTTTTGGTCAATATTGAAACATAATGTACATGACCTATGCTGCCTATAATCGCATATCAGTCCCATATGAATTTTCGTCAATTTTGAGATAAAAACGCTATCCAGTATCAATCAAAATATCACCTACTTTCATATTATGCAATAAAACTATGGACTTTGATGTGAATGTGAAAACAACATCAGATCAGTTTGTCCCATCAAGCAAAATAATCGCATATCAGTCCCATCCTGAAATTCAATCGCCCATAGTTCAAGTTAAAGATCTGCTTTTTGAATTTCCATACTTTTCGCTGATATAACAAAACATGCAAGCTTCATTGCAACAGATTTTAACTTGTAAAAATTATCAATTGATTTACTATTACTTATCAATTATTTACAAGGGAATTGCACTTCGTAACTTCGAGTGCGATTTTCTCAATGCTTACTTTTTCCATATGGGGCTGATATGGGATTATAGGCAGTATGAGAGTAACTCAAAATTGCAAGTCATGGGGTTATTCAGTGGAAGAGTGCATGATGCATCCGGAAGGGATAAAATATTTGCCGAGGATTAGGCCGAATAGGTTTCTTGGAGCATCTTTTTTTTTCAAATCACAACCGGTGCTGTTTAAAATGTGGGATTGATTGAGTGTGGTGTGTGTTATTGTTGTTATACATGCGATGTTGATAATTTTCAGCACAGCAGCGATTGTCCTGGTTTTGGTCTAAGAAGAAGAGGAGACAATAGGGGGTCTTTTTGGAACCAATTTTCTGTCAAACGCAATCCAGTGTCGGGTTGATCGGGTGAACGTATAGAAACGCGAGAATTTTTACAACAGGGAATCTATTTTCTTGTATTTTGACCAACCCGGGGGCAACTTGACAACTCCAGTATATTGCCAGTGTACCCCGACAATTTGGTGCTGGTGGATCTGTCAAACTCACAGGTTTCAGAAGTGTTATCTGAATAGGGCGAATGCAGAAATGATGTACAGTAAATAAAAGGTTTAAAATTCATCTTATTGTCGCACGCCCCCCAAACTGGAACGGGCGTGTGGTACACGTTAAGTCCGACGTCAAAACTAACATTAGTGACATAGGAAGTCCAGTGGTGCCAGCGAGAAATGTCATTTTGATTTTCTCAATTCATAATCAGTTTATGAAACTTTTTTTATGTAGTTTCGTATGTCTTTGAGCAGAACAGAACCAAATGCTTAAACATGTGATTTGTAAAACGAAAATATGTGATTGTCATCGAATTAATCGAAACAAATGAGAATTGAGCGCGGATACTTTCGGTGATAGCCATGCTATTGCTATTATTGCTATTGTGGCCAGATTAGTGAAGTTAGGTGAGGTTGATCCAATAATCTGACTGTCCAATCAATACAAAATAATGTTAACACTGTAAAAAATCTCCATAAGAGACCGTGATGTCGGAATATCTAGAGTCGGTGTATAATGAGTCACGCCAAGAGTGAAGCCAAGTCTACCTATTGAACTGTCAAACCGGCTACCTATCGTGCAAAGTAAATAAACATTACGATGCTATGAAAGGTCCACGAAAGGTATTGCAATAAAATATAAAATATAATCGAAGAAATGAGCATAAACACGCAGTGAGCGTTAAATTGTCATGGGATACGCTCGGTAATGATTAGTAATGAGAATTTCTACTATTTTTTGTTAAGATAATTTGACAAAATCACTGATATAATGATTTACTACAGTCGCAATATTTTTTCTCTCGCTAGAAGTCATTTGAAGTTGATGTAGAAGTCCTCTGTTGCCAATTGAAAAGAAAGGGAATCCTTCGAAAACCGTGATGCGAGTTCAACTGTTTTTCTCTTGGCGTGACTCATTATACACCGACTCTAGGAATATCGAGTCGTCGGATTAACGAGACCCGGAGTGGGGGGATACTGTGTACGCAACTAGTACTGCAAAATGTACAATTTGAGGTACTTGCTTAAAATAGTACAACGGTGTACTTTGTACATCTGTCCAAGACATTAAATGCATTTAAGCTAAAAATGTTGTATTTTATTCAATATGACTAATTTTCAATTTCAGCCTCTCAAACTTTTTAATTTATTTACCCCGTAAGAAAAACACGGGCAAGTAAACATTCGGTCAGTGGCAAGCCTTCATCGCACAGCTATGCTAGAAGCAATAATCTGAAGGCTGATCAAATTCAAGAGCAAAAAACAACTGGAGAAACCAAAGTATTGCCATTCAATGAGAAAAGAAGATGAATCGGTTTAATTTGTATGGATTTATTTCATTTCACCACGAAAATCATAAATTCGCTCTTTTCATATGGCATTCTTGCCCGTTGTATGCCGTCCACACATGGTGAAGCAAAAATTTGGTTTCCCATCAGCGTTGCCAGATATACCGATTTATCGGTATTTATACCGATTTCCGAACTAGATACCGATATACAGATAAGGTTCCTCAGAATACCGATTTTTGATGTTTTATACCGATTTATACCGATTTTTTTTTAAATAATCAAAATGGTTATTGCCTGCCCGCGCTCGAATTTGGAGAAAATTATTATGAAAGAATTGTATCTTTTTGAATAACTAAAAATTTTAAGGCTTTTAAAATTCTAAAACAAAAAAAATCATCATCAAAAATGTCTTATGGATACTCTTTCGATTAATGTTTCAATTTCCTCACCGTTTTTGGCCACCCTTGAAGCGATAAACAGTCTATGGCTTTTCCGATTACACTCTCGGAAACTTATTTCGACTTCCCTTGGAAGCTTCTTCACCCTTCGCTTCCCGCAACTTCAGGGATGCTTCCAGATTTTGATTGCAGATCCAAACTAACTACAGGAACTTTTTAAAAGTTCTGAAACTTCGGAAAAGTTCAGATTTTTGAGTAAGTTTCGGTCAAGCGAACTCCAGTGAACTTAAGGATACATCATACATATTTTGGATACTTTACAAGTCCAAAGAACTTCTGGAATATTTAAGGTTTTCAGAACAGTTCCATTAGTTTCAGGAGAATTGAGAGAACTTTAGGAAGCTCCGAGAACGTCAGAACAGATCAATAAATTTCAAGGAAATCGCTGAAATTTTAAAGGAGTTCCGAGAAACTCAGGCAATTTCCGAAAACTTCAGCAATGATCCGAGGGATAAATGCAAATTTAAGAAACGTAAGGGAAGTTACATGAACATAAGCACATTGTGAGAACATTTTATGGGATGTTCCGTGCTTATTAATGGCAGTGTCGATAACTTTTAAAAATTAGAAAAATCGGGAAGATCAGAGAACTTCAATGCTGATGTTACAATAAATTTAAGAAAATTTTGCGCTTAAGAAATTTCATAATCTTCAAGAAAGTCTAGAGACCTTCAAAATTGTTTAGAGATATTCCGGTAGTCTCATTATAATTAGGGAATTTCCAAGTATTTCAAAAATGATCAAAGTACTCCAAAACAGCATAAAATCCCTAAGTACATTTCAGGAATGTCCTAAAAACTTCAGGGGCATTGCGGGGTCTTCAGGGATGTTTATGACCATTTGGAAAATTTGTGGATCATTAGAACATCCTCTTTCTTCCGGAATTATCTCCTTGTTTCTTTTGACTGTTCCGTAAGCGCTATAGCTTCCGACTTTCTCCAGAATTTTTTTACCAATCTACCTTAGGAATTTTCTGCCTGCGTCTCCAGGAAGTTTCTTCCGTCTTCTTCTGGAAGTTCAATTAAACTTTTCCCAGAAATTTCTTTCGCCTAGTTCTGGAATTTTGGTTTTTGGTCCAGTTGGTTTTTTTTAACTTCTATTGGAAGGTTTTTCCGAGCTTCTTCTAGCTTCCCCTGGAAATGGCAACTTTAGGAATTTACTTCCAATTTCCGAAACTTTTCTGCCTTCCTTTGAATGGGACATCCGATTTTTTTTTCTGAAAGTTTCTTAAAATTTTCGCCAGAAGTTTCTCAATTTATGTCTCAGAAGTTCCGCGGATGTTTTTCTGACTTCTCTCAGAGCTTTACTCAAATTTCCTCCAGGAAAACTTTTTTCAGCTTCCTCCATAAGCTAATTCAAACATTACCCGGAGTTTTTTTTCCGGAATTTTCCGATCATAGTCCAAAAGTTAAAATTTTCGCCTTCAAAAACATATAAAATATAAAATTTATTAAAATAGCAAATACCGACAAATACCGATTTTTTAAAACTTTTGATACCGATAAGCTTTAAAACATTCTGGCAACGCTGTTTCCCATGTAGAGAAATACCGTTGCGGTGGTGAAGAACAATCCCTCTGTTTACGTTGTGTGGCGACATCTACGATTTGCAAGTGGGTACGTGAAACTAAGGTTATCTGCCACCTTGCCGGGGACCCGATTTTGACAGTCGGCTGCGTCGCCCATAATGAAATAATTTTTGCACGGTCGTTTTCGCGAGAGAAGAAGTACACGTCACAGACAAAAAGAAGCCAGTTGTCTCTTCTCCCTCTTAGGTTTTGGTATGCGTGGTGCACTTACGTACTGCAGCGTGAAGTCACAAATAAACTCATTGTTCATCGTTTGAACTTTTTGACAGTTCAGTGGTACCAACCGGTCGAAACTAACGATTTTAAATTGGCTCACTACTTGACTAGCCCAAGCAAATCGATTAACGTACCCTATTCTAGTCGAAATTCTAGTACTACACTATGTTTGTTTTGATTTGCTATGAAAGTTTGACAGATAAAATGAGGGGTTTGTGGATTTTCCTACGTTTCGAGGGGTGCATCGATTAGGTTGGGACCGAAGAGAGTACCAGAGCTGAGCCAAAAAGTTGAGCTCGTTTCTTCGGGACCTTCTGGTCTTAGAGTTACCTCTATGGTGGTACTGTTTACAAGCACTTAAAAATAAATTTCGGAAAAATATCTTAAAATTTCCTAATTTTAATTTTAAATTTGTTTAAAATGTTGCAGCGCCTATGTGAAATGATGTTGCTCGCGGACATTGCAAAAGTGTGGTTTACATCTCACTGCAGTCTGAAAATTATCGAGAAAAACTACCCAAGAAAAATTGACCAAGTCCACGGAAACCGTACCACTGAACTGTCATCCGATTTAGGTTAACCCAGGCTGTGCAAAAGCTTATAAATAGCCAATCGTGCATCCATGTCTTCATTTCCACCTCTTCGCGTGATCCCACCCCTGTTATCGGCAGTAATTTAACAGAAACCACTTCATTACAACGGATTGAAGCCAATCTCCAATTCTCCCGTGCCTCTTCCTCCAGCGGAGAGCTTTCTTCCCGGGAAAAACCAACACTCAACAATTGAAAAGGGAAAGCCACACACCGTTTCAACCTTTTTTCCACGTCTTCCTGACTTGTTCCTCCGTCGCTCCGTCCTTCCGTCCCACCCAAAGGTGGATAAAGGAAAACCACACCAAGGACTTTCCCACTCGGAAGCTATCCGCGGAGGAGAAAGACATACATATATCCTTCGGGGAAAATACACATGTGTAGCCGGTTTTCGCATCTCGATACCAGAAAATGGCATGCCGGTGAGGAATTTACTGCTGACGAAATTTATCGTTTTCCGATTCAGTGAATTTCCTTCCGCTTATTCCGGGATGAAAGCGAGTGTCTTTTGAGGGAAAATCCGGTACTCTGCTCTGGGGAGTACTTCTCCCAAGGGGCAATCGGGTTCGATTTACCGATTTACGTTGGCGAATGTTGGTTGTAGTGAATTGTGGTTTTGCTAATTTTAGTTGGAGATTCGGAAAAAAAGCTTAGATTCAGCGGGAAAAGTCGACAGATAGTGACAAATCCTAAATCCTATAAAACTAAATCTTCACTCAAATGCACTTGCACACGTTCGCCGATGGTACGACCATAAAGTGACCTAAGTTTATGCGAATCATTTACCATCATCATCATCATAGGACCGGCATCAGAAGAGAGCTGAACGATAGATTTTAGGCGCGCGTCCGTGAAGCCCAATTTATCGCATGTCGTCCGGGTTTTTCGGTCACCGGCTCCCGGATATATGGTCCACACGGTGCTCTGTCAGTCAGGTTAGTTCAGCTGAGAGATTAGATCCACCGTCCAGTGCCTAACCATCATTATTCAAAAGCCTTGTCTCCGAATATGTTGAAACAGGTACCTGCCGTTTTGCTTGCTGCTTGCTAATCGCACTTTGCTGGTGCAGCATATCTGGCTGGCAAACTGATGATGAAGCTAATCTGCGTGCGTACTACAGTAATATCACAGGCAAATAGACGTAACGTTTTCTTTGAAAATTTGGTACCTCAAAAATAGGACCTCAGCAACGACGACCCGCGAACTTCGCGCGGAAAACAAGCTAGTTCGCCAAGTTGCAAACAATGTTGCATACAAGGTAAACAGAATTTAAAGAAACGTCAAAGCAATCCGATGCCAGGGATGTGGTGAGTTCGCGGAAATGATAATATTCAAATCAGTCGTCAAATAATGCAGTGGTTAGTCTGTTTGTCTGTGGTGATATAATGCAGTGCTCTGCAACGGTTAACGGTCAGATGACACATGACGGACGGTAGATGGCTTACTGTACAAACTCCAACGAGGAGGATGAGGGGATGGGGTATTGCCCTTTGCACGATCGTAGATTTCGACTAGGTGTGATGAATTGATGTTGAGCATGAGTGGTTGATTTGGCGAAAGCCATCAGGATGGGAAATGCTATACAATGAGGTTTGCTTATGCTGATTTAAAATAGGTATTATCCTGCCGCTCATCGCACAGCAACTTTGTGCTGAGAAAGTTGGAAAACCAGCCAAACTGGTTGTCCCATCACATAACCTAAGTAACAATTTTGATTTTATGAGGGTTCTGTTGAACATGATTTAGACTTATAGCATGCTTTAAAACCTCGATAAAACTTGCAATGTTACTTGGGAAGAAGCAATGGTAAAAAGCAAACTTAAAAGGCGTTTTTCTTGGCTTGCTGATTTGTGCTACACGGCGAATGAGAACAACCCAAATTTGAGTTTAGTTCACTCATAATCGCCAAAAGTGCAGGAACTCAGCGATGAGTAAAATTTGTCTCATGGTTTCCTGTGGAAAACCTAAAAAATCTGCAGGAAAATGAGGAAATTGACGAAAATTTTATTCAGTCTCGGAGTAGTACCAATAGACTGAATGAATCCAATCTTTACTTTTCTCAAATTCGGGAATTTTTCCCTGAAAAATCCTGGAAAAACCTGGAAAACCATGAGGCAAATTTACTCATCGCTGAGTTCCTGCGCTTTTGGCGATTATGAGTGAACTAAACTCAAATTTGGGTTGTTCTCATTTGCCGTGTAATGAACAAATTGGAAATACTCAGAGGGAGATTGGCGGAGAAAATAAAATACAATTCGGCAGCAGGGATTTGTACCTACACCGAAAATAATTTTCATGTAGCTTCCATTGGAAACGCACATGATTATCATCCATAATTAAAATTAATGGAATTCAGCTGAATTTCACATAGCATTTATGCGATCATATTAATTTTATATGATTTTTCATATGAATTTCACCGGCCTCATAATATTCATGTGATTTTGTGGTGAGATTTGCAGCTATGTGATCACAAGAAAGCTATTTGAAATTCACATGGATTCCATTAGATATGTGATAAATTTTTTGAGCGTAAATTATCTTGCAACGATAGATAGATACAGAAATTCGGGAACGTAAGTGGAGGTGGGTTGGCCACACTCTACGGAAGAGCGGAAATGAAATCTGCAAACAAGCGCTGGATTGGAATCCAGCCGGACATCGCAGCAGAGGCAGACCCAGGGGCTCATGGCGGCGAAGCCTAAACAAGGAGATTAAGCAAGTCGACCGGAATTTGACCTGGGCCCAGGTCAAGGCGAAAGCAAACAATCGCCCAGGATGGAGATCTTTCACGTTGGCCCTTTGCGCCAGGGATGGCGCTCAGGACACTTAAGTAAGTAAGTAAGATAGATACTATAGATTCCATAGATAAGCGGAGGCACAAAAAGTTATTTTGGCAACCATGAAAAATAAATGATTTTACTGGCATCGGTGCAAAATGTTCATGCCATCATAGAGCTCTTCGTTGTGCAGTTTAGTTTGGTTTTGTTTTCTTTCCGGCGCAAAATTTCGAAATGAAGTGCAAAGCAACAGTGCATCGAATGGTTTCCTTCTTCCGTTTTCCGCGGAATAAATCGGAACGTGGAAAGCGTTTTGTGCTCATAATATTAAAATACTTCCCCCGCAAAAAAACATCACGATGACGTCATGCTCGTTTGGCTACACTAACTGACAGTTCGTTTGGCTACATTCTACTTTGCCTCCGCTTATCTATGGAATCTATAGTATCTATACTTGCAACCCTTGCTATTAGCTAGCATTTCACGTAACTTTTATTTCTCATTCGATTTACGTGCAAAATAATAACTGATTGCATCCCAATATTTCGCACATTTCTTGGTGCCATTAATTAGCCAACTAAGATCAATTAATCAATAGAGTTAGAATATTGTTTTTGATTCCAAAAACTAGTTGAATTTGAGAAGCACACGAAACATAAAGGTGATTGAATTTCTGTTCGATTGCAATACTCTCCAATTTAATCTAGTAAGAATAAAAAATCCTCGGAAAAATTCATATGTGAAAGCTCGATTGGCTCATATTTTGACAGTTCATTTGGCTCAAAACATTCTCTCCACCCATCTCTCCCTCCGAGTATTTCTAGGACAAACATGCCATGAGTAAAGCCCTACAGTAAAAGTATGGACGTCTGTTAAAAGTTGCTCCAATCGAACCGTTAAAATGCACCGCTTTGCTCGATTCGAACAGCTTTTTTTCAGTTTTGTGGTGACCATGAGCGGTAGTATTATAGAGGTAACTCTAAGACCAAAAGGTCCCGAAGAAACGCCTCAACTTTTTGGCTCAGCTCTGGTACTGTCTTCGGTCCCAAGCTAATCGATGCACCCCTCGAAACGTAGAAAAATCCACGAACCCCTCATTTTATCTGTCAAACTTAGCGAATCAAAACAAACATAGTGTAGTACTAGAATTTCGACTAGAATGGGCAACGCTTATAGATGTACTTGGGACCAATAGGCTAGTCAAGTAGTGAGCCAATTTCACATCGTTAGTTTCCACCGGTTGGTAAGTATCATGATGCAAAACAACCGTCCTTGACCAATGAGAAAACGCAGACTGACAGCAGTAGAACGAAACAGGCGAAAAACTGAGAGAATGTGAAAAATGGTCTCTGCCAAAAGCAAAAACCTGATCTAGATTTTAATCCGTGAGGGAGTTGTTTTTGGTTTAGTGCTTGAATTAGTCGGCTTAGTGTGATGTGTGTCCAAAAAACAACTCTTTCTTCCGTATAAATATATATTTTTTTATTAAAATTTTGTGTTAAGCTAAGAAGTTGATGATCGATTCTCTTTACCTAACGCTCACTTCCCAAATTGTTCATAAATTTTAATTATACTAATAACTGTTTTCATTCTTTTCCTTTCAGGTACGTTTCTTATTTTTCGCTCAGATCCATACTCGTAAGTTGATGTAATAACGTAGTTAGACAGCCCCTGATACTCAAATATTAACATTCATATGCCGCTTATTCAGTTCCATTCTAAAACGATAAAAATTGTGTCCTGGTAAAAAAATAGTTACTTAATTTAGTTCATAAAGAAAGCGCGCAGTGGGTCACATCATTCGAGCAGTTCAAAATGACGTTTCCAACCACTCGAATTTTGCCGTGGAATAATATTCTGATATCAAGCTGAAAATTGCATTAGGTCCTAAGTAACATTGATAGATTCTCTTCGTCGACTTTCTCTTTCGTTAATAACTTGAGCACAGAATCGTTTCTTGATGTGTTTGTCATATTAGATGCTAGATGAAGTCTTCTTTCATCGATCTGTGTGCTGAAAATACCTGCACACTATTTCAAAACTACCCAAATTTGGGTAGAACCCACCCGGATCGGTCAAAACTGAACCTACCCAAAAATGGGTAAATTGACAACATCGACATGAATCCGATCAACTTTGGTCATTTGTCAACTTGTCACTTCCAACATAGTTTACCCATTTTTGGGTAGGTTCAGTTTTGACAGATCTGGGTGTATTGTACCCAAATTTGGGTTGGTTTTGAAATATCGTGTGGGAATGTCTTTACATGGCCGTGGGGATGCAAAGAGAAAGTCGACGAAGAGAATCTGTCAATGTTATTTAGGGCCTAATGCAATATTCAGCTTGATATTTGGTCTTCTAGAACCTCGGCAAAATAGAGTCTTATTTATGCTAAGCTCGAAAAATTTGGAATGTTTTGCCTATTTTGTTTTAAACCGCTGGTAGAAGGTTGTCCCAAAACTGCTCGAAAATAGATTCGTTGATTTATAGGTAAATGAATGCTCAAATCTTTTGCAGAACGTTTCGTATCTAACTTTGCTGATCTGATATTGATACAGGTCTTACGAATTTCAACGACGATACAAGAGTTGTTTTAACGACATAACATGAATCATTAATGCCAGTGGGCAGCCCCGGAATAGTGGTTAACCTCCATACCTCTCACGACAAAGTTGTCCCGGACAAGTCACGAATAAACCAAAAGTGTTAAAGTGAATATATTGATGTAAGTCTCATCGACCATCACGACGCACCTCGGTACAGCTTCCTGGCAAGAGTTCTTTTAGACGTGGATGCCGGCACGTTTCATCGCTTTTTGGACAAACCAGATGGAAACATCCGCCTATTTCGCTGCATCGCGGATGGAAAGATTCCGCCAAAACTAGAACATACTCAACACCTTCCTGGCCTTCACCGGGTCAGCTGTGTTCGGTTTTCTGTCACAGTCTGCCGCGACTGGGTCGTCTGAGAATCCTTAAATGACTTCACCATCCGGGAAATCGTCGAACGGCTCACTTGAAATCATTGTGATGAAATTCTGCCAGCGTAAACATTACAATCTTAGCTAGTTACAGTCAAATTTTCTCACACACTAAAAAGTTACAAACTAATCAACGTGTCTCACTTTTTTCGAGTATAGTATTTATGATTAATTAACAATTATTTTACCAGTTCGTTTAACTGTCTGGACTCTCAATGCGGTCTCTACGGTTTTTCTGTTTATTAAGAGATTTGTTCACAAACACCACGGTAACCAATTTTGCAGTTGGTTAACTTTTCCGATAAAAAATTATCATGGATTTCCCGGACACACACAGTGAGGCCAACTCAATAATGTCGGATTCTACTCCATTTGGCTTTGATTTTAGACTGATAGCGAATTGACCACTTTGTCAAGCAGTTTTGGTGTGACTTTCTACCAGCGATTTCACAAAACTGGACCAAATAATTTCTATTTTTTTATGAAACGCACAAATGTTGGCTACTTTTCTCGAGGTTCTAGAAGAAAAAATCTCAAAATAATGTATTATTTCAAAGTTCGCGTGGTCGTAAACGTCATTTTAAGTGCTCGAATAAAGTGGTTAATTCGTTTATTATCGGGGTGGAACCTAGTTGCAACCGAGTGCAAAACCGAACTTTTTTTTTCAGTGTGGTAGGTTTCAAAAACAAATGATCAAACTGACGTTTATCAGAAAACAAGCAGACCCAATCTTGATCAATGACATTTATATAAGGTCTGGGCCAACAGGCAGCTTGCTGGTGTTAGAAGCAAAAATGTTGTAAACATTGCTGAACATCTGCGAACAGATAGATATACGTCACTGCCAACATACTGAGAACAGATAGAAATACGTCACTGTCAACAGCTGTTTCGTGTAAAAAGATAAACATTGCAATATAATACGAACACCACTAACCATTTGCACATTTCACTAACACCAATAAGCCCTTTGGCCCAGACCTTATATAAACGTCATTGAATCTTGATACCCAATCAGCGTTGCCAGATATACCGATTTATCGGTATTTATACCGATTTCCAAACTACATACCGATTTTCAGATAAGGTTCCTCAGAATACCGATTTATACGATTAGTTTTTTTTTTTTATAAATAATCAAAATGATTATTGCCTGCCCGCGCTCGAATTTCGGAGAAAATTTTTGTAAAAGACTTGTTTTTTTTTTAGCTTTCATAATGCTAAACAATCATATCTAAAGATGCCTTATGCTTGATACTTTTTCGCCAAATGTTTGCATTTCCTCACCGTTTTTGGCTACCCATCAATCGAAAAATAGTCGATGGTTCGAGGGGCACGCACTAGTCTTTCAATACTACTGACCAAATATTTGAAATCTTGCCATTATTGCATTAAATACTGCACATCAATACCGCTAAAAGTATTTCAATTCAAATTATTACTGTCTTCAAAGCATTTAAATTACTACGATGTATTTTAAATATCATGCACTCATATCTGGAAGGGCGCGCCCCTCGCGATGGCGCTTTCCGGTAATTCCTAGAAGAAATATATTTTAAACATTATTTAACTTCCGGAAGTTTTTATTCATGTTTATACTTCCCGAAGTTTCATCCAACTTCCCTTGGAATTCTCTTCCACCTTACCTTGGAAGCTTCTTCAGCATTCGCTCGAATGATTCTTTCATCTTCTCCCGCCAGTTTTTTTTAACTTTCCCGGAGCTTCAAGGATGCTATCAGATTTTTATTGCGGATCCACACTAGCTGCAGGCACATTTAAGAAGTTCTGAAACTTCAGAAAAGTCCAGTTTGTGTAAGTTTCGATTAATTAAAGACAGTTTCATTAACTTCTGTTAAAATTCGAAAACCCGTAAATTTCAGAAAAGTCCAGTGAACTTAGGGAAACATCATACATATTTTGGAAACTTCACGAATCCGAAGAACTTCAGGGAAATTTAATGGTTTTCAGGACTTTTAGTGAAGCTCAGAGAACATCAGGGCAGATCAATTAATTTCAATTAAATTGCTGAAATTATAAAGGAGTTCCGAGAAACTCAGGCAATTTCCGAAAACTTCAGCAATGTCCTGCAAATTTAGGAAACGTAAGGAAAGTTACATGAACATTAGATCATTGTGAGAACATTTTATGGGAAGTTCTATGCTTTTCAATGGCAGTGTCGATAACTTTTAAAAATAAAAAATAAATTGGGAAGATCAGAGAACTTCAATGTTGATGTTACAATAAATTCAAGAAAATTGTGAGAGCACTTAAGAGATTTCGTAATCTTCAAGAAAGTCCAAAGATCTTCTAAGATGATTAGAGATATTCCGGTAGTCTTATTATAATCAGGGAAGTTCCGAACGCTTCGAGGATGACCAGAGAACTCCAAAATAGCCCCTAATTTCAGGAACATTATAAGAACTTTTAAGGAATTTCGAGGAATTATGGAATATTACTATGTGCATTTCAGGAATGTTCCGAAAACTTCAGGGAAATTTCGGAGTCTTCAGGGATGTTTTTTGAATATCAGGAAAATTTTCTGGATCATTAGAACATCCTCCATGAATCTATTTCTTCCGGAATTATGTCCTGGTTTCTTTCGACTGTTCCGTAAACGCTCTGGCTTCCGACTTTCTTGAGATGTTTCTATATTAGGAAGTTTCTGCCAGCGTCTCCAGAAAGTTTATTTCGTCTTCTCAAGGAAGATCAATTAATTCTCCCAGGAATTTCGTTTTCTTCTTCTGGAAGTTTGACCATAAGCCAAAGGTTTTTTTTTTTGTTCGACTTCTATTGGAAGGTTTTTCCGAGCTTCTTCTGGCTTTCTCTGGAAATGGCTACTTCTGGAAATTTACTTCTAGTTTCCGAAACTTTTCTGGCTTCATTTGGGTGTGACATCCGATTTTTTTTCCGATAGTTTATTTAAATTTTCGCCACCCGGAGGTTTTCCAGCTTTTCTCGAACTTCATCCAGGAGAGTTTCTTTCGTCTTTCTCTGGATGTTTTTTCAGGTCCATTCAGAAGCTTATACAAACATTCTTCAAACAAGTTTTCTTCCGAACACTGCAACGACTACGATGTAATCTGCCCGAAATTTCGGCCATAGGTTGTAGCTTTTTTAAGGGAAAATATTGTTTGTCGTTATTTTCAATAGTATACTCAACAATCAATACGAAACTATCGATTTTAAATTGGCTTACTACTTGACAAGCCTATTGGTCCCAAGCAAATCGATTAACGTACCCCATTCTAGTCGAAATTCTAGTATTACACAATATTTGTTTTGATTCGCTATGAAAGTTTGACAGATAAAATGAGGGGTTCGTGGATTTTCCTACGTTTCGAGGGGTGCATCGATTAGATTGGGACCGAAGAGAACTGGGAAAAATCAATAAACCTTAACATATTCCAACAAAAATTAAAACTAGAATAACAGCTTCAGCTTAATCAAGCAAACGTTTCTTCAGCTCAAATATGGTTCAGTCAACTCTTAATTATCTTAAACCTTTTAAATTATTTGACCTTTCGCAAAACTCTCCTCTGCTGTGCTGTGCTGAATTTTCGCGAAACTTTTTCAAGAATTTAATTTAAATTGTTCAGCATTTTTCTTTATTTTCCTCAGAGTACGATTCCTTCGGCATTTTTCTCGGAGCTTGCCTGAAGTTCTCGTGTGAATCTTCCTCAGTATTCATTAGAAATTATTATCAGAAAACCCGTTGAATTTTTCTTCAAGTTCTTCTCAGAATTTTGAATTTTAAAAATTCTTTCCAAAAATCTTCTTATTAGAACCCTGAACATTTTTCCAAGACATCACAATTTTCCAGGGACTGTATTTTTCCAAATCTGGAATCTTGAAAAATTTTCCAAATCAAGGATCTAGATAATTTTTAGAAATCCCACATTTTGACTATTTTTCTCAGTTTCATATTTTTGGAAAAAAAATCCATTCGTGTTTTTTCTTCTAAATTTAGGATAGATTTTCATAAGTCACAAATCTCTAAACAATGGCATATTTTAAGACTGTAAAGAGCCTCAGAATCATAGGAATTAAAATTGTTTTTAACGTTATATTAGTACAGATCAGGATACTTTAAAACATTTCTTGCTACGTATCAAGTTCAAGATTTTTAAATAATTTCTCAATATAATCTTTCCCTCTAAAATTCGGTATGATGACCCATTAGAGTGATGCAAAATTTGAAATTTTCGCTCCACAATACTTAAACGATTCCAAATCGGATCCTGACTAACCTCTCAAAATTTGAACCCATTTGGTGAGAAACTGAGATGGCACAAATCATTTAAAGTTTGTATGGGAATTACTATGGTAAAACCAAGATTTTTGTTCATGTCCATCTAATAATTCACCATATCGGTCTGCTTCAAAAGCTTTCATTGTAGGAAATATTTTCAGCTACAACTTTGCTGAAGACCACTTTTTGATTAAATGCAAGGATCGAAAGTTATCAATGGTTCAATGGGCTGATGTCTTATGATCATGCTCAATCAACTGTCAGCAGGCAACATTGGTGTTTCTGGGGCGTTGAATAGGACACAAAAATCACGGCTACTATGTCTCACTGCAAAATACAGTGTTGCCTACAGAGCAGCTGCTTAATCATGTCATAAGTTTACCAATCTCTTAAATAATTAATAACTTTTTACAGTCTCGTTTTACATAGAAACGATCTTCAGCAAAGTTGTAGCTGAGAAAATTTTCTATAAGAATGGCTATCGAACTGTTTCGCAGCTCAATATGGAAAAAGACTAGAAGGCAATGAACAAAAAGTTGAGATTTCCCATATTAATTTACGTGTAAACTTCAAATGGCTTGTGCGAAGTCTATTTCCAACCGAATGAGTTGTAACTTTGGGAGGCTAATCAGGACCCGATTTGAAACCATGTAAGCACTGTGGAGCGAAAAAGTCAAATTTTGCATCAGTCTAATGACCCATTCAGTCCGATAGCGTTCGGCTATGCGACCTTAAAAAATACATGACTCTGATACTTTGTATATTCTGGCGCTTTACAACCATAAGAGGACTCGAGTCTAAAAAAAGGTATTCAAATTGATTCTAAGTACCTCGAAAGTAACGTGATATTGCAATCATTATTTCTACTACATATTAAAAACCGGGAAAATTTTGAGATTTGAACCGGAAAGAATCGGGAATTTAAAAATGAAAATTCGCTGGTCACCCTGGAAGAAGATAAAACTTCCAGAGCAAGAATTAAATAGCTCTTCTGGAGGAAGTATGAAGCAAGTTCTAAGAGAAGTCGGAAAAACTTCAGGGGAACTTCCAAGACAAATTGAGAAACTACTGGTGACAATTTAAAGAAGCTTTCGGGGGAAAAAAAAATCTGATGACACATCCAGAAGAAGCCAAACGAAATTCGGAAATCTGAAACAAATTCTACGAGTAGGTATTTCCAGGAAAAGCCAGAAAAAGCTCTGAAAAACCTTGCAATAGAAGCCGAAAAAAAATCCTACGGAAAATGACTTATAGAGAACCCAAAAAACAATTTGCGTTGATCAACTGCTGAACAAGCTATTTTTTAGCTGAAGAAGCTTGTTTTTGCCTGATTAAGCTCTTATTCAACATTCAATGTTTGTTGGGAATATTCCAGAGGAAGAATAATGGAATTTCTGGGAGATACATTTGGTAGAAGTTTAATTGAACTTCCTGTAGAAAACGGAAGAAACTTCCTAAGGTAGTTTGGAAGAAAGTTCTGAAAAAAGCCGGAAGTCAGAGGGCTTACGGATCAGTCGAAAGAAATTCCAAGGAGAAGTTGGGGGAAAATTCCGGAAGAAAGAGATTTCTTGGGGATGTTATCACAACATTCCCTGAAGTTCCTCACATGTTCTAATGATCCTGAGTAACTTTCCTGATTTTTATAAAATATCATAAAGTCCCAACAATGCCTCTGAAGTTTCCTGAACATTTCTCACAATATTCTTGAAATGAATGGAACATCAGCATTGATCTTGTCGATTTTTTTTTATTTTTTATTTTTAAAAGTTCTCGAAGCTTTCCTCCCTTAATTTTCATGTTACTTCTCTTACGTTTCCATAATTTTCATGAGCCTCTCGGTACCTTGCTTAAGCTTTTAGAAATTCCCCGAATTTCGCAGAACTCCTTTAAAGTTTCAGCAATTTCCTTTAAATTAATTGATCTGTTCTGATGTTTTCAGAGTTTCCCTAAGTTCTCTGAATTCCCCCGGGAAAAAATGGAACAGTCCTGAAAACCATTAAATTTCCCTGAAGTGCTTTGCACTTGTGAATTTTCCAAAATATTTCAGATTTTTCCTAGTTCTCTGGACATTTCTGAAATTCCCGGGTTCTTGAATTTTAACAGAATTTGATGAAACTTTCTCTAATTCATCGGAACTTTCCCTGATAGATCTTTAAACTTACCCAAAAGTCTGGACTATTCTGAAGATTCAGACCTTCTAATAAGCTCCTGCAGTTTTCCTGAAGCAATTTTCTATATCCTCATAAAAAAAAACTCTCCGAGAGTACCTTGTTTTTCTTGGTAAAATTATTAAACATTTGTTTCCATTAAGAGCCACACGTGAAAATGGCACACAAGCTTTTTGTAAACATACATTTGTAGGCCCTTTTCTCGCCAACCGAGTGTCGCTTATGCAAACAACAACATCATCGGGACGGGGAAAGCTTCCCCTACCCGGTGATGTTGATGGTTTGCGTTGGTGTCATATGGGTGGTGAGAAAATGGCATAAGAAGCTTTGTTTACCAAAAGATTGTAT
This sequence comes from Ochlerotatus camptorhynchus, assembly GCF_037179485.1. Lineage (NCBI taxonomy): Eukaryota > Metazoa > Arthropoda > Insecta > Diptera > Culicidae > Ochlerotatus > Ochlerotatus camptorhynchus. Next base: position 15,091,753 of record NW_027040818.1, on the reverse strand, counting down.
AACCTTTTCACATGTTGATCTTGATTTGGTATACTTTCCAGATAAATGGAAAAATGCAAAAGTTGTTCCAATTTGAAGCCGGATAAAAATCCAGCTTTTACTGCACGGCGAATGAGAACGACCCAAATTTGAGTTTAGTTCACTCATAATCGCCAAAAGTGCAGGAACTCATCGATGAGTAAATTTTGTCTCATGTTTTTCCAGGATTTTCCAGGGAAAAATTCCCGAATTTGAGTCTATTGGTACTACTCCGAGACTGAATAAAATTTTCGTCAATTTCCTCATTTTCCGGCAGATTTTTTAGGTTTTCCACAGGAAACCATGAGACAAATTTACTCATCGCTGTGTTCCTGCACTTTTGGCGATTATGAGTGAACTAAACTCAAATTTGGGTCGTTCTCATTCGCCGTGTGCAGTCCAATAATTTTCCTTTCATCAATAAGTAAACGATAATTTTGAATAGAAGAATGCTAGATAGAGCTGGAATTAGGGCGTAACAGCTTTTGTAAACAATGACTTCTCTCGTTGATTTCTATGAACTCAACAACACAAACCAACATATCCATCGGGTAGGGGAAGTCTTCCCCTACTCGATAGTGATGTCGATTTGCCAGGGAGAGTCATGACTTTCGAGAAATCATCAAGAGAAGTCAAGTTTCTAGAAATACCTAGAATTGTTCGTCATTGTCCTGGTCAAAACCTGGAAAACTCAAGGAATTTCTTTCGGCAAAATGAGCAGACACCCTGGTTAAACTTCATCTCGGTTTGTCCGCATGTCCAAGCGAAGAACCATTTTCTAGAGTCGGTGTATAATGAGTCACGCCAAGAGAAAAACAGTTGAACTCGTATCAAGGTTAAAGAAAGATTCCCTTTCTTTTCACTTGGCAACAGTGGACTTCTACATCAACTTCAAATGACTTCTAGCGAGAAAAAAAAATTACTGGTGTAGTGAATCATTATATCAGTGATTTTGTCAAACTATCTTATCGAAAAATAGTAGAAATTTTCATTACTGATCATTACCAAACTTATCCCATGACAATTTAATGCTCACTGCGTGTTTATGATCATTTCTTCAATTATATTTTATATTTTATTGCAATACCTTTCGTGGACCTCATCATAGCATCGTAATGTTTGTTTACTTTGCATGATAAGTAGCCGGTTTGACAGTTCAATAGGTAGACTTGGCGTGACTCATTATACACCGACTCTACCATTTTCCTCTAAAATTCCCCTAAATCTGCACCGCATTTCGAAATGTCACCGCACGAGCGAGTCGAACAACCACTCTAACCATTCGTCGTCAGCCCTCTTGAACTGCTCGAATCCCGCACCGTCGAAGATGTCAAAGTGCGGCCATCATTAAAATTTGCACGATGCGCTCTGCTCTCTCCGGGATCGGGTTGAAAATCCTCTCTGTTTTTGTCCTCTCACCCCCCCACCCCCCTGTCGACCAATATCTCTCACGTCACACAGAGTCACCAGAAGATCATTGCACGCTACACAGTGAGAGAGTGAGTTCCTCAGCACCTTGAACTCTCAGCAGCAGCCGAGCCCGCTCGCTCCATCATCTTCAGTTCTTCACCAGCCGCATCGCAGTTCGTACGCCAGTAGCAGCAGAAGGAGGCAAGCCGGAAAGTCCGTTTCGTTTGGTTGGTCCATTGGGGAAATAAAAAAAAAGTATCAATTTTTTCAAAGAAAAGAAGTGTGAGTGAAGTGAACAAGTGCGGAATGCCGACAGGAAGATAGGAGGTGCGTTTTTTGATTAGGGAGTGATTGTTGTCCGTCGTCGTCGTCGTGCCAAAGTCAAAGCCAAAGGTTAACTTGCGTCGATTAGAGCAGCGCTAGAAGAAGAGCAGCAAGGCAGGGCAGAGCGCCACTGCCGATGAGCGCGTGTGGTGAATTTTCGCTTGAGTGTCAAGGAAGGAAGAAAGCGCGAGGGCGACGTATGTTTATGTAAATCTTTTCGAGAAGATCCAACCATCTAGCAGCCAGCGGTCCCCAACCGCCGTTGAAAGTGGACACGACGCCCTACCACCGTCCGGATCGCCATTCTTATTACGGGCTGGCTGATAATCGAATAACAAGCGTAAAAGGTTTTGTTCAATCAGTGAAAAGAAAAATATACAATAGATTCCATAAGGAGGAAAGTACGCGTGTATTGGTGTGCAGCCTCAGCTTCTATCGAATCGCCAAAAAATAAAAAAAAACGGTGGATCAAAAAGGATAGGAGAGTAGAGGAGATTCTGAGTGAAAAGAAGATGCACAGCAGTTGCTAGAGCGACGGGAAGTGAGACGAAGAACGAGTAGCAAATTTTCAAAGGCGCGCGCGTGCTGTTTTGGTAACTCACCGGTGGGTTCTCTCTCCCAGGATTGAGTGAGAGCAGAGAGAAGAAAAGTGAGCGCGTTTGTGTTTTCATTGAGAAGCGTGCGCGCTCCGGGACCGACGCGATTTTCGAGCTGTCAAAAAACGGGAAGATCCCCGGAGAAGCAGCAGCCGTAGCCCCGTAGTAGAGAGGAAGCTGCGGGAACGAAAAATCACACGCAAAACATAATCGCATCGCATCTTCGGTTTCGGTCCGGAGGCTCCTGCCAGAGCAGTTTATTCGCGAAAACGACAACACCAGAAGTGGCCGCATCCGGGCAGCAGCAGCAGAATTTTTCGAAGTTATAATCCATTCCCGGTTTGGAAGTGAATATTGATAAAGAAAAAGTAGTGTTCCGCGCGATCCGATCCGGTGGTCGGTGGTGAAGAAGATTCCTCCTTTCAATCGAATCAATCAATTCCATTCAATGTGTGTATGTTTGCTTTTCTTCCCAGAAGTGTCAAATTAGAGCAGAATCGATTGCGAAAATAGAAGACCAGTGTCTCGTTTCCGTTTAGGAAAGAAGTTTTATGTTTGGTTTTTGGTGATTTGTAGTGAGTGAAAAAAATTCCGTGCCAGATCCGGCATCCGATTCCGTCGTAGGAGCAGCAACCGAGCAGCCCCGTCGTCTCGAGGGCTTCCAGAGTAGATCTACTACCTACTACTAGAACTTCTTCTTCCGGGCAAAGGATTATCGAAAAGGCTTCAAACTGTGGGGCTCAGGAGCATACTTTTTGCATCCCCAGGGGATGTACTTTCCGGTGAGTGCAGGGAGCCAGTTCCTTCGGAATCCGTCCCAGACAGAATCTTTTATTATGAATGCCCTATGCAGTGATGTTGTTTTCGTTCCGATTGGCTAGCAGAACCAGCACGCTTTTTTTTCCGCTGCGCTCTACCGATACACACAGACGGCGGTCGGAATGAGTGTTGATAGAGGGGATGTTTGTGTTGTGCAGTCTGAGAGCTCTGTGCTGGGTGTGTGTGTGTTTGCTTCTATCTACAACATATTTTTATTGACAGCTATGGCGATTGGATTGGAAGTAGCGAGCAGTAGAGCAGCAGCAGCAGCAGCAATATGTTTTCAAGGTCCCGCGCGCCTGTCGTTCGTGTCCTGTGCTTCTTGGTTGGTTGATTTGCTTCTTGGCTGCTTGCTTGACTGCAGCGATTCTGTTTTTTTGTTTGGTGTGTGCTTGCCGCTTCGAAGTTCGTTACGAATTCCGAGATGGACGAACGCGGCGGCAGCTTGAACTTGTGAACTTGATACTAAATGAAGGAGAATGCCGACGGTTTTTTTTTTGGGGTTGGGATTCGTCATGTCGCTGTTCTGGGCTGGTCAAGAGGTGGACTGCAGCTATATTTGATTTGTAGCTATTTGCACAGTCGATTACGACTGGCGTAGAAGTTTCGAACCACTAGATGACTGTCCATGTTATTGAAGGATCGGAATCTTCATATAATTCAAATAACTCTCATACGATTTTGACAACAAAATTTCTGATTTATATGTATTTAGGCAAGCAACAGTATCTATAAGGAAATTTCGAGGATAATTACAAGCGCACTTCGAATGGAATTTCTAGAGAATTTTAATGAGGATTCTATGCAATTTCCAGAAGAATTTAGAGGAAAACTCCAAGATAATTCTGAGTAAAATTTGAAAAAAAAACAATTCTCAGTTGGAGAATTTCCTTCGTGGATGGTGTTGGCAGGGAAGGGGATTACAGGTTTTGCTTACAATAGGTCCTTTTCAATTGTTGGTCGATCTTGGGAATTCGACGGAGAATTTTAAGGAAATTTAAAAAAAAAGAAGCTCCAGTGAATTCTTAGAAAGAGTTTAAAATTCAAAGAAAATCTTAGGATTTTTTTTGTATTAATTTATTTGTACAGGCTCAATCGAATAAACTTTACAGAGCCAAGTTATCATTTGCGTTATACATAATAGATGTCTTAAAGCTAGAGTTAAAGGAATTGAACCGATTACTCGCGATCGTCTCGAGGTTAGTAGAGATATACAGTTTTATGGATGGGGTTTGAGAAAATCTTAGGATGAATTTTAATATTTTTTGCAGTGTTCTACAGAGAATTTTTGGGACATTTTCAAGGGACGTCCAATAAGAATTTCAAATTTATTTTAGACGAATTCTGAAAAGAACTCTCAATCAAATAAAAGTCTGTCAAGCTTTGAGCGACTTCGTTTCTACTCCAGGATGTTCTTTGTGGAAAAGACTTAGAACTTGATCTCAAAATTTCGTTGGGATCACCAATCATTCTCCGTAGGTTAGACAATTGGAAACAACTGATAGATTATCCTGACGTTGGTAAAACTGTTGTAGCTGAGGATCGTTTATTTCAGACTGACTGACGGCCAGATTGTCCGAACGAACTGCTTGACGATGTCTTCCATGGAGGTTTCCAGCTCAACTGCTGCGATGACAAACTCTTCATGTTGACGGACGTGGGTGATCAGGCGGGAAAGGATATCAACATAACCCAAACTCACTCTCTGTGCTGATGTATTTAATACTGAAATCATACAGTAGTAGGGTTAGTGCCCATCGCTAAATGCTAACAGGCTATGCAGTGTACACAGGAATGAGGTTTGAGAAATCATTCGATGGAACCGTGTTACGGCGAAGATCAAAGCGAGTCCCTCTTTCTTGATTTGACTGTAGTTCAACTCGATTGGTGTGAAGCTTTTTGACGTTTACGAGATCGGTTTCACTGATCCATCTGGTAATCTGTGGGCAATTCGGGCACACTATGATTTCCAACGGCGACTGCCGGATTTCACGGAATCGGTTGAATGAACGCTAACATGCTTCTGACCAATCTCACTTTGCTCCAGATTTCAGCAGCGTATCCATCGGGAACCATAGCTTACGCATTTCCGGCACGTACTTTGCGTAATAGTTGACGGCTACTAGCTATGAACGGAGTGATGATTCATCTCGAGGCGGTGGCATGCTGGCGATGGCTGCTGTCTTGTCCGGATCTTATCTAATACCATCGGCATCCAAAACTTGCCCTAGATATTTTCACTTGCTTCATGCTGAAACTGCATTTCTCAATCTGCACGGAGATCCGTATTCCTCCAGACTAACACGTCATCCAAATAACCACAGGTTCCTTTGATGCCTCTCACCATGGCGTCTATGATCTGCTGGAATGCATCCGAAGCTGATTTGATGCCAGGTGTGAGGCGGGTACACCGAAAAAGGCCTTTGAGGGGGTGTTAACTGTTAGAAGAGATTGATCTCGAGGGTCCACTTCCAGTTGAAGTTAAGCGTCGGATAGGCCAATATGACTGAAGACCGTGCATCCGGTCATCTTCTGGCAAGGGAAGCGGACACTTATTTAACTCCAAAGCTTCGTTGAGTCCCGTCGAAAAATCTGCACAAATGTGGACTCCACCATTCCGTTTCCGCACTACGACGATAGGTGCTGCCCAATCTGAATGATTAACTGATTTGAGGATTCCCTAATTCTGCAGCCGTTGAAGCTCGTCTTCTCCCGTACCCCTTGTACGCTGTATGCAACTGGACGTTTCGGTCGGTATACTGGTTTTGGGGTTCCTTTGAGTGTCAGCTGGACCTTTGTCTTCGTGCAGAGCCCCATCTCGCTTGAGAAAATATTCGGGAATTGGCGTTGCAGTGACTGTTCAGTACCGAGATGTTGGCTGGTAACCTTGTTGCAAAAGGTACTGATAGAAACCCGAAAAGCTCAATCAATCCAGACCTCGTTTTGTAATGCCGCCCATGATCACATCACACCGCAATTGTGGTTGTTTAATTTGACGCCAACATTTGTTGGAAAAGCCGGCGCCGGTGGTGTAGTGGTAACCGTGACTGCTTTCTCACCCCAATGGGTCTGGGTTCAATCCCAGCCGAGGTCGGTGGGATTTTTCTGAGGCATAAAAATCTCTTGTTTCGTTTCCGTCGGAAGGGAAGTTAAGATGTTGGTCCCTGCCCATGTATGTTTGACTGGGTGCGATATCCTACGCAAGTGTGGAAGCTGCCTTCCTGCATATTCGATTGTCGTCAATGGATGGCAATCGCTGTGCGTCGGTGATTGGCACTAGATTGTGGAACAGAGACCGACGTTAAATAAAGGAAAAAACGAAAAGATTTGTCGGAAATGATCGAAATGTCTGACGCCGAATCGAGTTGCAATCGAACTGGAACCTTGTTGATCTAAATATCGCAGTACTTACTCCTCTGGCTGATGTTCTTCACTGACACGATCTCCACATCCTTGCTGCCCTTGATACCGTTCTTCTTACCGCTGCCGCTGCTACTGCTGGACGAAAAAGTTGGTGGGTGGTGTACAAGACTCGATCTTGTGTCGTATTCGTGTAAAGTGAATAAGGCGTGTGTGAACTTCAAGTCTTCCGACATCCGCATGCGGTTAATCACTAAACTGTAACCGTTTGGTCACACATTCATAGGTTTTGTCATTTATCTTATATATTCAGAACCTTTACGATTCTTGTGCAAGAACAGCAGTATACTACAGAAGTGATAGGGTTCTGTACCGCTGTGAAAATGTTGTGCCGTTACGTTATGTCCACCATAGAACTAAAAACAACCATACAAAACTAGGATGACGGGATGAAGGAAAATCGGGAGAAAGAACAGCTATTGCCCAAAAATCGGCCTTTTTATATATCAGGCGTCCGTGTGCTAAGACCGTATTTTAATTAGCTAGGTGCAGTGGTTGGTGCTTTTGAACGAGATCCAGGACCAAACACTATTATCTGGCCAAACGTAGGTCATAATCCCAAAGGAGTTTTCCCTTCTCGGCTTGACCAAGGTGGCATTGTCACGGTCGGCCGATCGTGCCAACGAAGGACGATGCCTGCCATCCCACCGTCCAGCAACGAACGCTGGCCCGTCATCCGCTCGCTTCGCCAATCTGGCGAGAGTTCCGGCCGCACAGTAAGACATCCCGATTCACCATCAACGGCAGCAGCGGTATGTACCGGTACAGTGAACAACGCGATTAGGCTACACGACACATATTACACGAAATTATGAACACAGAACAACACGCACATAATACAGAAAGTGACGAATAAATACATTTAAAGCAAAGTGAAAGTTCTTCGTTTTTGCATCGCGAAACCCTCTGATTACCCGGTAGCTAGCCGACCCTGGGTGTTCCTGAGCTTGCTCTTGTCGCCTGAGTCGACCGGGTGCTGTATGTTTGATCTCCGAGTAGGTAGTTGGTGAGTGCTGAGTTCTTACATCAGTTATAAAACTGAACGAGATAGCTGGCATTTCTCTGGAGAAAGTGGTGGAAGATTGCAAGTGTTTGCTGAAGCTGAGACAGTCTTTTGGTAGGACTACGTCTTTCGGGAAGGGTGCCAATTCAGGGAAATTCAACGAAAATTGATCAGACTTTAAATGCTAATAACATGGCCAATAATCAATGGATTTTGATGATTTGATGATCGATTCACCAGTGTTATAAGATTTGTGTGACACATTATAATTGTTGAATATTTAAATAGTTAACAATTGAAGAAATATGGAAATATTTCAATTTGGCATGAGCTGTTTGGAATGCTACGATTTCCACGCTGCATCGATCAAGTCCGAGGTCGAACCGTCCAACGTTCAACGTTGAATAATTGCGCGGTTTCGGTTTGTGTAGTTAAGGATCAACTTTCTGATGGCTGTGTTAGGGGTGAGCAGCTTGTGGTCGTAGAAAATATATAGGAAATTGGAATATGTCCTATTTTTTTCATTATTAACTATTTAAATATTTAACAATTATAATGTGTGAGATACCACACAAATCTTATAGCACTGGTGAATCGATCGACACACAAATCATCAAAATCCATTGATTATTGGCCAAGTTATTAACATTTAAAGTCTGACCAATTTTCGTTGCATTTCCCTGAATTGGCACCCTGCTCGAAATACATAGTCCCACGTTAAAACAAATACAATATCCTTGCTGTCTTTCTTCTTGCACTCCCGACACTGATGTTCGTGGAAAGAGCAAAGCGCCGAAAAGTGCATGCTCCCACAAGACCAACATGGGGTTTTGGGCCGATTGCTACTGGGTTTCGCCCCGGTGCCTTGCTGGTATTTAGACTTAAAAGGGCGCTCCTCATGGACTGCGTGAACAGCACTGAATGATTGCTGCTTCTCTACCAGAAGACTGCCGTCCGTTCTCAGCTTCAGCAAACTCTTGCAATCTTCCACCACTTTCTCCAGAGAAATGTCAGCTGTCCCGTTCAGTTTAGTGATTAACCTCATGCCGATGTCGGAAGTCTTGAGTCTTTACACGAATACGACACAAGATCATCCGAATCGTCCTTTGACGTCTGGAGACACTAATACCATAGACGTAACTCTAAGACTAGAAGGTCCCGAAAAAACGTGCTCAACTTTTTGGCTCAGCTCTGGTACTCTCTTCGGTCCCAAGCTAATCGATGCACCCCTCGAAACATAGGAAAATCAACGAACCCCTCATTTTATCTGCAAAACTTTCATAGTGAATCAAAACAAACATAGTGTAGTACTAGAATTTCGACTAGAATGGGGTACTCTAATCGATTTGCTTGGGACCAATAGGCTAGTCAAGTAGTGAGCCAATTCAAAATCATTAGTTTCCACCGGTTGCTAATACCGGCGGTGAAAAACAGAAACTGGCGATCCGAAAATCTTTCAGTCTCGCTACTGTTTCACTGAATGATAGCTCCTTTGGCAGTTTAGGTAAGAAGAAACTGGTAAAGTGTTCGTGTGCTTGTGGATTCAATTTCCTAATCAGTTATCGAACTTTCGCGGCTTCGCCCAGATTTCCAGCATCCTTGTCGAACAAGTCCGCGTACCTCGCAGTACCACGTGTTCCGGATCATAGACAAACTCGATGATGTTGCTGGAGAGCGAATCCAAAACAGTTTCGTCCCTTGACAAGTTTTGAATGGCCTGCTCGGTCGCTGTAACCTGCTGCTGGAGGATCTGCATAATCATCTGGTTGGCATTTGGTTGCTGTGCTGTTCCACCTCCTGCTTGCTGACCATTTTGATCGAAACTGCGCACGCGGAAATCGTCCGACGGAAAACTGACTTTTACGGACTATTTCGCGAAACCGGCATGTTGCTGCAATGAATGCACAGATGATTTAGACAACAATATACATATTTTAAAACTTTATGCAAATACTAAAATACAAAACTTATTAACGACGAGGTTTCAAGTGCGTCCAAGACTGATGATGGACTGATCCTGTCGGATGACAGATCTCTCTCTTCCTTGTCTAGACGTCGATCGCTTTGACAGAGTATGTCAAACGGTGAGCCCACCTGCTATTCTATGAGTTGGTTCGTAGGGTGGTCCTCCCAACCTAAGAGGAAGAGGAGACAACTGACTTCTTACTCTTTTATCTATCTCCATCTTAAGCACTTCAAATGGTTGAATCACGTTTGACAGAAAATTGGTTCGTTTTCGCCCCCGTATTGTCTTCTCTTCCTCACAGCTCCCAACAACGATCATTCCGTTATAGCGACTGCAAAGAAGAGATGGATTATTTTATTCAAATCCTAATGGCTAACTTTGATCTACTAGACTGCGTCTATTCCCGTTGCTAAACGCATCGCTTCATCTTCTAAATCTTTAAAATTGACTGTCCTAAAATAGTAAAAATGTGTCTACATTTTGCGTTCTAATCACCAATCGCGATCTGGATCTAATATCAACTTAGTAAATTGTTTGCTTAAAAAACTACAAGGGACAGCCCTATGGGGTTGTACGCAATGGTGACGTCGGACTACGTGGCCCTATATAATAAATCTTATTTGTTAACTGCTGCAGGAGCTTGTGTTTTGTGTAGGAATAGGAATTTGTGCGGGGTTCTCTCTGTTTATACTCTCTAGTATGACGCGCTTGACATAGATGGCCCACAGCGATTCACGAAGAGCTACTGATTCCGATCAATAGCGCTGCGGCTTCTTCCTCCTTCTGTCGATGCTCATGTGGGCTGCAACTCGCTGCTTGCAGGCAGCCTTTCGTTGTGTATTGGAGAACACCACCACTCACCACGCGTTGATTGAATAAACACCGATTGGTGAGACTGGATGGAATTCAACTTTGAAATCCGTGTTAGGGGAAAACAAACAAAAATATCATAGCAGCAGTTGCACATTCGTGCAATTTTCAATAGTGAAATATTGAAAAAATATAGTCATAATTTTTTACAGGTACGTGGAAATATTTCTGATCGATTGGTGATAAAACTACTGAAATTGGTTTCGGGGCAGCTAAGTTATTAATGTTCAAAATCTTTCATAATTTTGTTACATGTTCCATTTTCGGTTTTCACAAAGTGTACCCCCATATAGAAATCACAGACGTAGTCCTACGTCAAAAAATCGAGGTAGACGAAAGAGTGCAGAGTGAGGAAATATAGGTTATAGGGGAATTTACGTATTCTCGTCAATCTAAGCAGCGTCCGAACTTCTATTAGCGGTTTCTCAGCGTAACACGCATACATGACAGGTTTGTTTGTTGACATTTATCTGCTGCTTGCTGTTCTACCAATTCCAATCGACAGAATTGATCAAAACTGGTTGAACATGTTTTTACAGCGCTCCAAACTTCTCAGGTGAGAGTGACTATTGTCGGCAGTCTCTTTTTCTTCGGCACCCTTTCCATTTGAACTGCGTGTTAACCAGCTGTTCTATTATCGGCAACTCGAAATCAACCGTATTTTGTAGTATGTATATTTCATTTAAAGAAAAATATGGTATAACAGGAATTCACAGTCGTAAAAATGTAATCAGGTTGAAGCTGAAAAGGTAAGGAATCGGCTTAATACATTCAGCGAAGAGTTTTGATGGGAAAATACAGTGAAATAAACGTTTCAATTTCGTTGCCGAAAACAGTCAATGGGTGCCGAAGCCATAATTTACCCTAGTTGGAACGTGCTCTCGCGTATTCAATTCATACTTATTTTTCGAGAACAAATTTATGTGATCCTTAAACTATGTGTTTTATTTTCAAGAAGCATGAAAAATGCGCGGTTTGGAGGTTATAGAATTTCTCCAAGTGGCACTCACTATTCATTGTTTTAAAGTCACCATTTGGTCACTATTTTCGATATTTTAGTCACAGTACTCCAACGGAACTATCAATCTATCCGCTTCAAAACTTTCTCTATCTAATAAATTATCGCACTAAAGCTTCATGTTGATATTAGTATAGGATTTTCTACCAACTCCGTTTTCTAATGTTGCTAAACCTCTAGAAAGGTTACTTCCTCAGCTTTGTATTAACCTGTTAGTCACGCTTGTTTTATCACGATGATTCCAAAGCATCCCATTCAATCCTCCTCAACATAGAATGCTTCAATGCCTAACCTAACCCCACAGTCACACAATGCAGCTGATTCAAGGTTATTCTAATCACGACTAGTCTGTTCCTACACATGTGTTCGACTTTAAACTGGTCGTACATCCCCCCTATACATGTCTCCATATAACCTAATCGTACGAGGGATGCACACAAAGCCACAACAAGTGACTTCAACCCACCACGCGTAATGCATAGATATCTGAGAGAGGATGCAAATGATTCTTGACTCAACTCGTCGTCGTTGCATTCGTTCGAGCTCATTTAGTCGCATCGAATTGATTATTTTAACATAAATTTAATACCAAGGCTACTAACGGCTCCGAAAACCGATAATAGTCAGAAAAAGTCCAATGTTCACTCGCTCATCATCAGCGAGAAAATTGCTTTGCTTCGGAACGGAACAAAGGCCCCCTTCCCCCCCACCACCCACCACGAAATGTGTGATGAAGATGCATTTAGGAAGAAGCATCCAGACTCGAGAAAGAAATTCCTCCTCTTTCATCGCAATTTGATGGCCTATGGCCAGCCCCTGCCACGCGATGGGAATAAGGCGAGTGTTTGTTTGGTTTTTGCGGTGATCATTCTCGAACCGATCGGAAGACAAAGAAAGAACGAACAGAAGCGATAGAACCGAGCGATAGAACCGAGCGATAGAAAGAGCAGTCTTTCCCGATCGGTGCCGCACAACGTTAAGACACAAAGCATCGGCGAAGTAGAAATAAATACCCACAGACACAATCGATTTGTGCCAAACCTCCTATACTATAGCTTGCTGATGACGATTGGCGCGATCGCAAGTTAGTGACACATGTGCTATTTTGAGTGTTGCATACCTACCTACTTCGACGGTGCCATGTATCAAGCGACCGAACCACAATACACATTGGTTAGGGTGGTTCAAAATATCGATTTTGCTTTTGATCTTCGCTCAATCGATTCTCCCCAAAATTTGAGCTTATTTCTAGACCAACAATTGAAATAGGCGGAACAACCAAACGTAAACAATGGCTTTAAACGCAGATTCCTCGATAATCAGAACACATCGAAGCAATCTAACATCACCATCTGATAGAGCAAACTTCCTCTATTGGATGGCATGGTTGGTTTGCGTGGGAGTGGTTTGATTCTCGAGGAATTTGCGTTTTCAATGGTTGGTCTAGATTTGGTTGCGATCTCATGCTGCACTGGCCCCCTTTGAAGTTTGTGTGGGAAAAGTTATATGATCAAAACCATCACTTTTCCCATAGTAATTCCCACATAAACTTCAACGGTCAAATGCAGTATGGAATCCCAACCAAATGAGCTCAACTGTTGGGGTAAATGACCAGGAGCTAATTAAGAATCGATTGAGCGCGGGGTGGATCGAAATCTATATTTTGAACCACCCTAAATATTGGTACTGGCGATCGGATTGGCAGCAGCAGCAGCGGCAAATAGTGAATTATCATTGTTTACGTTTAGGGTTTTGCTCGCGTGGCTGCCGCAGGCGCACAGATTACGTCCATTTTGAGGTTACGGTAGAAATACACTGTGCGAAAACGGCGCAGTTTCTGTGCGTTGAAAATGAGAAATTTTGTCAGATTGGACGGGGTTTGCACTCGGAAGACCAGGGGTGCAAAACTCACTTAAGCGCAGATTGTTTTCTAAAGCTTTTTTTTTTCACTGTGCAACAAGTTTGAGTGAATACAAATTTTCGATTATTGCAGCTGCTGGACGGCGGCCGGCGAGAGGGAGCTCGCGGTATTGCAAATAAACTAATCACGATGATACCCTAGCCTGCGATGTGTATGCGAGAAGCAATATTTTTGTTGGCACATGTAGTAGCTATTACTAACAAGATGATGATGATGTCGACGACCAGCCAGCCGGTGCCATTTTCAATCGCGGAAAGGTTAAAGGATGAGATTGCGGTGGCGGTGGAATTTTACATTCACAGAAGCGCACAGAGGAGGAGTTTGCAGGCAGTCTTATATGTGGGAATTCAAATGTGATCTTTTCTCGGCATGGAATTGAACATTTGATTGGAAAAACGTTAGGAGTTGCATATGAAGTTTCCGGGGTCATCGTTTTGATGATATTTGTTTCCAATCATTTAGTTATTAACGTTAGAAACTTATTTTATCAAGTTGGTTAACAAGACAATCGATAGAATCTCTTGATAACATAATTATCATGGAATGATATCAGGGTTGGTAGTGAGTCACTTTTTAGTGACTTGGTCACTTTTTTCAAGCCAGTCACTAAAAAATCTATTTTTTTAAGGTCAAGTCACTCAGAAAAGCTAGATCTAGAGATCTTTGGGGAATTTCAGATCTTAAGAGCAGCTTCCATGACTTTAGTTCAGACTTTTTAGAGCAGCTTAAATATCTATAATCGTAAATTTAGAAAAATTTAGAACCCTTAAGATGTTCCGAGAATTTCAGGGAAGTACAGAGACCATCAGATAATTTATGAAAACTTCATAAATATTTCAGGAACTTCACAGAAGTCCAAAGAATTTCAGGGAAATTTATCTTCAATAGAATTGAGAGCTTTAGGCAAGACAGATCAGAGAATCAAAGGGCAGTTCAAATAATTAAAAACAAAATTATAGAAACCTTAAAGAAGTTCCGGAAACTTCAACAAAGCTCCGATAGAACCTCTGGAACGTGATAAAAAGAGAGTATTTTAAGGGTGTTATATCATGGAAATATCAAGAACTTTAAAAACACGAAAGTTTAGCTAAGTTGATTAGAGAATATCAACAAAGTTCCATTCATTAAAAAAAATATGCGAGAACTAATTTAGCAAGCAGCGATAAATATCTTCAAGAAATTCCAGAGAACTTAGAATTTAGATAGTTTCACGATATTCAGCGAAGTTCCGAGTACTTTCGAGGACGATCAAATAGCTTCAGAATAATCCCAATAACATAAGCAAATTTGCAGCGACTTACAAGGAATTCCATGGAATTATGGGGTATTCCAAGAATTCTATGATTGATCTAAAAATTTTAAATATATAATATATATCAGAAAATTTGCCGGACAAACACATTTAGAGAACTTCAGGTAAGAATAGTTCAGGGAAAATAAGTGAGCGTTTTTAATTTTATACTTAAGGAAAATTGTCCACACTTCAAGGCAAATCAATTAATTTCAGTAAAGTTGTGGGTTGTTAAAAAATATTGATAAATTCAGGACAACCTAGAGAACTTTAAAGAATTTCGTTTAGGCAGTTTTAATAACACCCGGAAAGTCTAAACTATTGAACAAGTTTTAAATTAGTGTCTACAATTTAATGGAAGTTTCATGAACTTCAGAAAAATCATGAGAACTTAAGTGAAAGTCATAAAACTATACTAATTATTTCATTCTAATTCCATGAAAATTGCGGGAGCACAAAAGTTCCAGAAGTTTAGAAAAACTTCGAACACTTCAAAGAAGGACAGTGGTGTTCACGCCCAAAAGATTGCGGGAGCACAAATGTTCCAGAAATTTAGAAAAACTTCGAAAACTTCAAAGAAGGACAGTGGTGTTCACGCCCAAACGCGAACGACAGTCTGCGACCGTCGTAAGCCCCACCCATTTGTTAAATTTCTCTTAACTTACGATCGAGCAAGGCGAAAACCAGAAGATGAAGAAGAAGCAGCACGATAGTATAAAAGCAGCGAAGCTAGTGGCATAAGGATTAGTATGGTTTTAGTTGTCAAACTGTATACAACAAGAGAAAAATAAATAAGCGAAGCTATCCTAGTTTTTTTACAACATCCTCTGATCCGGCATTGTGTTCAACTGAGGAGGAGCAGTACAGCGTTTTTAAATACAGTCCACCGCTGGTTGAGTGCTTACTGTCGACGGGCTTGCGGAATCCCAACAGTCCTTATCAGGACAAGAAGAGTTTTTCGTTATCCCAAGCGCCTGAGCAGAACACTCATTTTACGACGACTTCCTGTTTGAGCGGCACCCTTTCCCTTTCCTGTCTTGTCAGGACACGATTAGTCTTGCCGCAAGAGAACTAGGAAGTCCCACCATTCCCTTCATTGGAGTCTGGTATGGCTCCGACAAATGGTATTCAGAAACATTTCGAGAACTTCATAGAAAAAAATTTGTAAAGTTCTCAGAATAGTCCATTTTATGTTCAACGGAAATTTCGATTAAGCTATCGTTCGAATTCAATTTTCTTTTAATTTTTAGCGGAATTATCTTGAAATTCTCCACAGTAAGACACCCTTTGGAAAGATTATCAGAATATTCATTGAATTCATTTCAGATTTCCTTTTGAATCTCACTCCTTCCCTTGGAATTCTACTCACATTGAAAGTCTCCTAAGAATTCATTGGCATTTCTACTCACAATTTCCTTGGATTTCTTCTCATAATTTGTTTGGAAAACTCTCCTGAATTTATTTTCCGAATTCCTGTGAAGATGTCCTGGAGTTTTTCTCAGATTTAAATGTATTTTCAAAAAAAATCCAAGGACTTATGCTCCGAATTTGTTTTCTCCCACACACTTTATGAAATTATTCTCAGAATGCCCTTGGAATTTTCCTTTGAAGTTCACAGGAGTTGTGCTCCTCAGGAATTCCTAAGAGTTTTCAATAAAATTTATTTTTAATTCAATTCAGGGTCACTTTTTAGTCACTATTTTTACAACTATCAGTCACTATTTCGTCACTTATTTCTTCAACATGGTCACTAAAATCACTATTTTTGACAGCAGTGATGGCTACCAGCCCTGTGATATCAATAAGATAATGCTTTCCAAACCATTCTGGAGTTCAGATTTTTAAGTACTAACGATCAGTGTCTGTTTTCATCATTTACGATCACAAGCAAGGAGTAGCGCTTCAACCCAGTGTAGATGAATTGTTTTTGTTTTGAAAATCTTTGCTGCTACGTACGAGCGAAATGAACAAATGAGTTCATTATACATCAACGAATACGCGTTTGCTGATATTCACCAGTGCTTGATTATCCAACCCAAAATTATCAAAATCAGAAGCGATCCTCAAAAGTAAAATAATCAAATTCATTTTGAGCAAAATTATTATTTGGCATATCGTCGAACCCAGAGCCTAAAACCTAGATATTATCATCAATTCAGCATGAGGCAATAATTTGCCATCGATCTGTGTGTAAAACCCAACATGAAACGATCTACAGCGGTATATTTGTGTAATATGAAAATAATCATTTTGCATTTGATCCTCAAAATCATTCCCACCAAGATGAAGATGAATATTAATGTTGACAACAACAGAGGCAATAATGATCATCCAGCCACGAATGAATAAAAACAAATGTTGACTTCGATACTCAGAGGTTGCCTTGATCAAGAGAATGCTGTTATGTCAAAATTCAAATTCTTGAAGGTAGTTGGTCTATCTGTTAAGGTTGTCTTCATTTTCAGCTAAGTTGAGTGTAGAAGAAATGATTTTTATCAGCACTGCTAACGACTCAATGAAATCTTGAACAATGTCCTGAAAATCTTTATCGAGTCCGGGAAGTTCAAGAGAGCCTTTTGACAACAAGCACATTAGACTGATGCAAAATTTGAAAATTTCGCTCCACAGTGCTCAAACGGTTCCAAATCGGTTCCTAGTTAGCCTCTCAAAATTTGAACTCATTTAGTAAAAATCTGACTTGGCACAAAGCATTTGAAGTTTAACGTAAAATTAAATAGTTACACTATGTAAAAAAATATAACTTCAATGTTTTACCTATGATTCAGCTACAGCTAAAAAAAAAAAAATTCACTTCCCATAAACGCATAACAGTCCCATTTGAATGGGAAATCTGGCAAAGGTGTGACTGTGTTGCTAATGATGTTCAAAATGGATTGGTTTTCATCATCGAAACAAAACACCAAATCTCACACGAAGCCCTAGCTGAATCCTTCAGCACTTAGGTGCGTATTCAATCCAATCCAACCTAAAGCCGTGAAGGTATCCAACGCACATTGACCTACATCCCGCCCCGAAATTCAGCAGACCAAATAACCGCTCAATCCAACCTCCATCACCTGACCCAAACGCACGCATCTCACCTACCCACCCGTCCGTTCATCCGCCGTCACCGCCACCGTCGCCACCACTGTTTGTTACGTAATTGTTCGGAATGAAATGGCAACTATTTCCAGCTATACATTTTGTTTTCCCATTCACATTTCGATTCGCACACCTGAACACTCACCTGTTTCGGCTCGAGAGAGCGTAGAGGATCCAAAATAAATCCAACCCTTCTTGTGGAATCGAAATGTCTGTGTGAGGGAGGAATGTAGCCCGTCGTGAATAACAGCTGTAAAAGTGCATGAAAATTTAATAACCGCACTAAAACCGTGGCTCAGTCCGATGCCATCCGACCGCCGTCGCCGGTTTGACGACGACGACTATGAGAGACGTTTGTGGATAAACGCCCTTGTACTTTTGCCCCATGGCAGCTGCAGGCTTCGCTCGACTTGACGACGACAACGACGACGGTTTGAGGTTAGACTCGGTGTTAGGAACATAAAAATTCACTTTGTGGTTCACGGCGCTAGTCGACTTCGGTACCGCGGCCGAAGACGACGGTTGATGAAGGTTTTGTTGAAAATAAATGAGATGGGTTTGGAGGTTTCGATGATCGTCGGAAAATAGATGATTTGGGTTCGGAGAATGCATAGCTGAAGGAATCGGAGGGAAATGTGGCTTGGTGTTTTGAGATAACAGTGGCCTTGTCAATCATCGCCATAAATTGGCGGATCGTAAACTTTCGTTGATTGAGATCCACGTTGAAAAAGATGCAACGCGCTCCATGGGCAAATCGAGCTTCAGAATGCTTCAAAAAAGTTAAACAGAACTGATAGGACTAGGAACTGTAATGATAATTAAAAATATCACAAGAACTAAGTTGAAAAGACACATCTCGCAAAAATAGCCTTGAGTCCCTCTCGATAAAGGTAGCTAGGTGGCGGATAGAGCTGGGATGGCTGCAATACAAGTTATGGGCAGATACCCCATTCAAGAAGAAGATTTCGTGATCGCCAAAATTAACGGAGTATTCATATGCAGTTGCTACGCACCCGATGGACGATGGAGACCGGTAGTCATCGGAGGAGACTTCAATACTTAGGCAGTGGAGTGGGGAAACAGATGTCCTAACGCAAGAGAGCACATTCAGCTGGAAGCTCTGGCGAAGCCGGAAATTAGGCTGTTCAATAAAGGCACCACCAGCACTTTTCGCAGAGATGGCCGGGAATCCATTATCGACGTCACTTTATGCGGACTACAGTCCGTCGCTGGTGGAAAACTTGAATTGCAGAGTGTGTGAAGGATATACCCATAGCGACCATCAGGCAATCCGATATGGCATCGGCCAACGGAATCCTGTGCCAGTACAGAGAACGAGATCTTGCAACCTGAAGTGGAAGACGAGTTGACAGAATCGTTACGGAGCTAAACAGACGGCCTCCAGCTTACTGCTGCAACGAAGCAATTAGCACCTTCCGCGCTAGTTATCTCAGAGCCAGAAGACGTGTTCAGAGAGCAAGAAAAAAAGCAGACAGAGAGGAACGTAGAGGAGTGTTCCGATCACATAAACGAGAGATAAAGCAGAGCAAGTCAAACTGTCAACTGAAGTTGTGTCGAGACGCTGCTGCTAACGACACACACCGTGTCGTGATCAGGCATGGAAAATCATTTGCATTCATTTCATACATTCATTTACATTCATTTGCCTCTAAATTTTTTCATCAACAGCATTCCGCAAAATGATGTATAGAGCAGTGATGCAAAATATCATGACACTCACGTGACACTCGTCTTCGCATCAACCGACTATCGCTGACAGATCGTTTTGTCACGCAGTGAGAGTTAGAGCCATGGCAAACAACAATCACCAGTAATGGTCACTGCTCACAAGCAAAACGCTACACTCGCTGCTGATTATGAAAAGCACAACGAAAACAGTGAAGACTTCTGCAGTACGATCATGAGAAAAAGCGAAACGACAGAAGAAAATGAAAACAATGCCTACGCATTCCAAGTTCGTCTCGGCAGGCGCGACTGTGTGAGTTACAAACAAAGCAGGCAACATGATACGGAAGCTGTTGGGTTCACTCACCAACACACTCAAATAAGCAAGTAAAGCAGCAACTGCTTTAAAACGAGCCCAGATGAGTGTCGTGATAGTCGAGAATGACCAGATCGGTGACGGATCACAACAGAAGACGACATTCACCAGTTGCTTTTTACTTCTTCCGTCAACTTGATGGATGGTCATGGAGAGAGCTTCGACGAGCACATTGATATGAATGTACAAAGCGTTACTACCATCAGCTGTTTGGCAATCGTGATTGTGATAGGTCGCAACTCTGGTATAGAGCTTTTGTAGGTTTTATTATTAGCTACAGCTTTTGCTCATAACTCAAATCTGTATCTCTTATGCATCACGAACAAGAGCGGGCAGAACTTGTTACTGTTTTTCAGTGAATGTAAAATACCTTCACTAAAAACAGTAGTAGCTTCTGTTCGCTCTGGTTCGTCATGCATCAGAGATACTGATTTGACTTGCTAACAAAAGTTGTAGCTTATAACAAAACCTAAAAAAGCTATATACATAATTTTGCGGAATGCGGTTGATGAAAAAAGCTAGAGGCAAATGAATGTAAATGAATGCACGAAATGAATGCAAATGATTTTCCATGCTTGGTCGTGATGACAAAGATCAGCTGTCAAGTCATGCCCGCTGAAATGTGCTTAGAGAACCTGAAAGTCATCGTGGAAGAACTTTTCTCGAAGCACATCGTACGGAGACGGAGAGGGAGATAACGACGAAGTCACCTACGAGCTACGAGCAACTCGTAGCAGTGCCTGCTGGATACACTCGAAAAACTCTTGGAGAGGGATCATCCTAAAGGTGTATTCATATCTGAGCGTACATTAGCGGAGCGGAGCAAAATTTGCGTTGAAATGAGAGAGACAACTAGTACTTTTCTCCCTCTCGTACCTTCGCAAAATATCGCTTAAGCAAACCCCACACGCATCAATATATTGACGCGAAGGGGAATTATTGACAATAATATTGATGATGTGAATTCAGAAATATTGTCAATCTCGATATATTGACGTCAATATAGAATGTATTGACAATACGATTATTGTCAATAAAAGTAATCGTGTAGGGTCCACTTTAGATCTGAATACACCTTAAACAGGCTGATGAAATGCACGGAGAGTGAGCAAGGATTGTCGGAGAGGTAGGTCGGATTTCGAAAAGGAAGAGCAAAAGCGGATGCAATTCGGATAGTTGTCGAGAGAGCCGAGAAGGCGTCGAAACAGAAGTGATCGATATTACGCCGTGACAACGATCGTCGTTAAGAATGCGTTCAACAGCTCCAGCTGGGAGGCCGGCACTACTTCCAGAACCGGGTTCTGATCTACGAGTCAAATATGGGACAGAGATCGATTAGGATCACGGTGGAAATTCCACAAGGCTCCATCCTTGGTCCAACGCTCTGGAAAATGATTTAAAACGGCGGTCTAACGCTGAAGCTACCCAAACGAGCTGAGATCGTTGGCTTTGCGGACGACGTCGTCTTACGGTAACAGGCAAGACGCTGGAATAGATGGAAATGTTGGTCGACATGATTGGAAACCTAATGCATAGAGCAAACCTGCAGATAGCCCACAACAAAAACGAGGTGGTATTGATCAGTAACTTTAAAGCGCTGCAGCGGTTAGAAATTACCGTTGGGGACCACGCAATAAACTAGAAAAAATGTCTGCGATTGATGGTCGACGACAGTTTGACTTCAAGAGCCACGTAGAATACGCCTACAAATAGGTAGCGAAGGCCATCAACGCGGTAGCCAGAATCATACCGAACATCTTGGGACCAAGCAGTAGCAAGAGACGACTCCTGGCTAGTATATTTACGTTGATACTGAGATATGGAGGTTCAGCCTTGATTGCAGCGCTGAAAACCAAGCGGAATTTAAGGAAACTGGATAGTGCGTACCGGCTCAATAAACCGTAAGCAAACTTTTCGAGACGTTTGGTGTACCCTGTGTTGTAAGAATAGTGAACAGATATCAGTAATTCCATTAATTGTGGATAAATGATGGTTAAACTTGATTTCAAAATCATTTTGATGGTAAAAATATTGAAAAAGAAAATTTCTCAATTTTGTCAGCTTCCCGTTTTTGCCAGCCTAAAATTTCAGATGGGGCTGACAAAAACGGGAAAGTACTGTAGCTTGAAATCGACAACATAATTTACAAAATCCATGGATTGAAAAATGCCGAACACCGTCGAATTGGCACTATAACGCCAAATCAGATCAAAGTGAAATTGTTCTGAAAATAATTAAATTTTCAATAGCGACCAAAAGTATCCATTAGTACCAGGCGTTCATCTAGATAAAATTGATAAATAGCTGATCTTTAGCGATGGGTCCAATCTTAGATCCATAGGCCATCACTAGAGCCATTTTCCCTACAGGACAATTTGCAGAATGATAAATATTTTGGGAACACATCTTTGTATTCCACAAAATGTTATTTGGCTTATAGAACTTCAATAACTAAACTCCAGGAAGATTTGAAGAACTTTTAATACTGCGTTTATCCTCCTCTCTTTAGTAAGTGTCGGACCAACATGCCTCCCCCATCCCACCAGATACAAGAACGTCGCCAGGAAACCTCTGGTCTGTTCGAGGCAGAACATCCTATATCTAAGAGGTAGTGATTAACCACAAATTACTACCTAACAGCAACGGATTAAGGTGGGTCTCCTTCTTAACAACAGTTCGGAGCTCGTACCAACTACGACAATGTGCAACCTGGTTTATACTATACTATACTACTACTACAGAACTTTAAGATCTACACTCCAGGAAGATTTGAAGAATTTGTAATATTGCTTCTTGTGCTTTTTCCGACATATCAAACAAATTGATTTATGCTCATTTTTTGCAGTGATTATATCTTTGATTTTATACGAATTCATGCTTCCATGAGATTTTGGAGATCTATATCATTAATATGTTAATGTAAATCTCATCTCTTATGTTTTTCTACGAAGTATTTAGACTTATCGTAGAGCCATGCTGCTTAAAAAACTGTGATTGTCTATTAACGGTTAACTTGGATTATTGCCCCTAACGAACATTTTTGCCAAGTTTTATGGAATTCTGAAGATAAAATCTTCTAAAAAGGTTGTGCCCTAGACACGACCGCAGAATGACGTAGAACTACGCAACGTTGATGTATGTTATGTACTTTTGACTAATATACTTTATGATAAATTTTTCAAGTATTTCAATTTTTCGGTTATGGTTTAATGTTGGTTCAAGTATTTTTCCTGGAATGTAATAAATTATGAAAATTCAAATGTGGGGTCCTAAACACTATCAGGGTGGCAAGTGAACCAGGAAAACCAGGAAAACCGGGCAAAAGTCGGGAATTTATTTTCACCAGGAAAAACCGGGAAAAAATCAGGAATTTCATAAGTCCACCAGGAAACTAATCTTGTTTGTATAATTTAAATAGGTTTTAAATTTCATGTATCTCAACGTTTCTTTTTATAATCAGGTCAAAACTAATCATTTTGTTCAAGCTAAATCTTTCACACAACTAAACATTGATGGACCAAATTTACCCTGAGAATTTAGTAAATATATTTTGTATTTATTTTTAATTTAATTTTTTTTTCTCGAATCAATTGCATGTATGATTTGTGCTTGATTGATAGCAGGCTTAAGCAGTGCTGACGCGTAACTGCTTTGAAGTATTTGTTCAACATGTTCAATAAAAAAGTTCTATTTCTAAAAACTTCAGATAAGGCCTTCGAACTTCATGCAAGTACTACAAAATTCGGGAAAGTCTTACAAGTTTCAGGAAAATCCTCTGAACTACTGTGATGACCTACGACGGTCAGGAAATCTCTCCGAACCTTCAGAGAAGTTCTACAAATTTCAGAGAAGTCTTACGAACTTCAGGGAAGTCCTTTAATCTTTGGGGAATAACTACGAATGTTACAGATTTAATGTAACTTCTACGACAATTAGGCATTGCTTAAAACTTAAGGATAATCCTATGACACTTATGGATTTTTTTTTCCGAGCTTCAGAGAAGTCTTCAATACTCTTGGGAAGTCCTCTGAACTTCTCCAAGCTCAAAAAAGTTCATAGAACTTCCGAGAAGTCGATTGAACTACAGTTAGTACTACAAAATTCATGGGAGCTCTCCAAACTTCAGAGAATTTCCAAGAAATTAAGGAAAAACCCACAAACTTTTGGAAAACCCTTCGATATTTGAAGCCTTATGATCTTCAGAGAAGCTCTTCTAAATTTACGGTCTTCATACATTCAGTTAAGTCCTTCCAACTTCAGGGAAGTCCTCAGATCTTCGAGAAAGTTCTTCGAACTTGAAGGAAGTCTTACGAACTTCTGAGAATTTCTACGAACTTCGTGGTGCTTCTACGATATTAAAGAAATTCCTATGAATTTCAAAAAACTCCGAACTTCAGGGAAGTCCTAAGATCTTAAAAAAAGTCCTTCGAACTTCGGGGAAGTCCCATGAAATTCAGGCAATACAAACTTCAATGAACCCTTCAGGAAAGACCTTAACGCTTCAGGGAAGTTCTACGAACTTTAGGGAGTTTCTATGAACTTCAGCAGTCAGTCTTTTTAATAATAAGAGTTATTAAACCAGCGTTGTTTATGAAATCTTTCAATCATATGATTTTGAAATCATGTTGTAATCAAAATTCCGCTAAATAAGATCATTAATCGTTGACAATTTGCGGAAAATTTAAAAAAACTGGAAATCCGTAAAATTGTTAGAAGCAAAGGTTTGTTTAAAGAGTCCTCATTCATATCACACTTTGCAATTTCATCTTGAGGGTTCTGTAGACCATGATTTA
This sequence comes from Ochlerotatus camptorhynchus, assembly GCF_037179485.1. Classification (NCBI taxonomy): domain Eukaryota; kingdom Metazoa; phylum Arthropoda; class Insecta; order Diptera; family Culicidae; genus Ochlerotatus; species Ochlerotatus camptorhynchus. The sequence continues at coordinate 15,067,140 of NW_027040818.1, read as the reverse complement.
GACTTGTAGCATGCTTTAAACCACTATAAAACTTGCAACGTTACTTGGGAAAGACGCCATGCATGTTGTGGGACTAAACAATTGCTATAAAATACGTTAATTTTTTTCAGTATTTCCATCATTAGTTTTAAATTAGGTCTCTGAAGCAGATAAGAGAGTGAAGGTTGTTGTTGAAATCAGTTATTGAATTTCAAAGTCAGAGCAAAAGCTCGTATACAATTTCTCCACCTGTTCAATGTTTTGATAGTAAGCATCACAGTTAAGGTACACACGCACCACATCCACCTTTAACCGCTGACTTGCTCCTGCTTACTGCAGGACCCAGTGCCACGCCGTCCGAAGTGGTAATGAGCAGAGGCACGGCAGCAGCGCTGTTTTATATCTTTTCAGGTTCAAGCCGAACGATGTGCAACCAAGTGGTACTCGATTATGACGACTGGGTTTGGGAAAAACGTTTATTTCATTAAAACAGTGATAAAATTATCACTTGTACATTTTTTTTTAAGTTTTATTATGGAAAATTGGAAAAGTATTTATTTGAGCAGATTCGTAAAGTAATATCCTATCGATTGGCGTATTTGAATTTTAATTTCATGTATAAATGACAAAGTTACAACCTAACACTATTTCACCACACATATTTTTTGATTTGCACCCCAGTATAGTCGGCAAAGACGTAGTTCTACGTCAAAAAATCGCCATTTGGCCTGGAACTGCTCCAGGGAGAATTCGTACGAAAAACTTCTGAAGAAAGTGGGTAACCATAATCCGGAGAAGTCGGAAGGCACTTCTAGAGACCGACTTCTATGGGAATCCAGAAGATATTTTCGGGGAAGGATTGAAAAAACTTTCGGGAGGAACGTTGAAGAAATTTCCGGAGATAGTTGGAAGAAATTTCCGGTGAAAGACGTAAGAATCTTCCGGGAGATGGTTGCCTAAAACGCCAAAAATAGTCTAGACGTGTCAAAAATAGCTTGAAAAACTTCAGAGTTGAACTAGCCTACGGAGTAATTCCACGTCAAATGACAAATTGTTCCGACACGACTTTCTCCGATTTGCGTGAAATTTTGCATAATTGTTTGTTATTGCTAATCATTCACATTTGAGCGCAATTTCGGTCATTTTGAATCCTGCAAAAAAAGTCAGAATTCGGATTCCGTTATTTTCAACTTTGTCTCAGATGCTCAGTCTGTGATTTTTGAAAGTTATTCATCCCACCAAAAACACAATAAACAACTTTAGAAAACATCAAATCAGCTGCAATATTTAATGATAAATTAGTCCTGGAAAAGCCAAAACTAACCAAAATGGTCCAAAAAACACGACAAAATTAGCTTAAAACGCGGAAAAATGCATTAGAAAACGCCAACTAGGAACTAGAATATGGCCCTTTTTGTAAATTTATTTATATGTACAGGCTCAATCGAATGAACTTTACAGAGCCAAATTATCTTGTGTGTTATACATTACTAATGTCTTAAATCTAAAGTTAAGGGGGATTTCCGGTTCAATATTTTCAAAAAATCGATTTTTTTTTGCATGAAATCAAAGCTAAACATGTCTAGAATATGTGGGTAAAAGGATATTTCGATCCGGCAAATATTTACGTCGCTACAGGCCTTTGAGTGCATCGACCTCCCGGTATGGGTCGCGCAGGTATAAGTTTTGTCACGCGCAAACTTTAAACGCGTTTTTCTCGAAACTACATTTTTCAAAACTGCGAGCACTCTAGCTTTTGAACGGTTCAACCAATTGACTTCGTTCTTTGCTTTCCTTATTGAAAACACTTTTCTTCATGGAATTAACTATAGACTCAAGGAGAAATGTGCAATTTTCGATTTTTCACAGCCTGTCAAAGTAAAAAAATCGACCGAAAAAAACGACTTTTATTCAAATGCCCGCCATTTTGTCAAATTTTAAGATTTTTCAAAGATTCTAGTTCATTCCATTCTCTGAACTATACTCTTCAAGAAACTGAGCCGATTTTCTTTCTAGGTGACGATTTGCGACCTCTAGGCTGCTCGCAGTTTTGGGAAGTACCCGCCGGGCAGCCGCCATATTGGACGCCATTTTGGATTTTTGGCCTTGAAAAAATTCCCAGTTGTAGAGCAAGAATTAATAAAGATTTGACAAAAAACTCAGGTCTCTAACTCTTACCAGTTCCCTGAATAAAAAAAAATCCAAAGTGTAGGTCAATTGAACCGGAAATCCCCCTTAAAGGAATTGAACCGAGGACTCGCGGTCGTCTAAATATGGCCCGGTTTGCCTTTTCAAAACTTAAAAATTGCCTAGGCTCGCCAAAATAGCCACAAAACGCCAATATACTAGAATTCCGCTAAAATGGCCTTAGAAACGCCAATGCAGTTAGTTATACAATCGCCGAAATGTAATCGTCAAAATAGCACTAAAATAGCTCTAAGACTGCCACAAACATTCTTTAAAAATAGCCTAAAAAGCCAGGTTAATAATAACTCCTGAACATATGAACTTACATTAACAGGAGTAACAGGACTTACATTTTCACAACTAACTGCTGCTAACCCCATTTGACCTCAAATCTGCAATTTTTTAACACCAAAACCGCGCTCTCGCAGTTCCGTGTTGGCTCCATCCATCTTCTTTATTGCAAAAATCGACGACGTCACCCGTTCAAAAATTTCGACACTCGTCGCGGTGCGCTTTTTCGTTGTGAGAGTGGACAAACGCCCCGCTCGGAGACCTGTCCAGTTATGGACCTGTTTTTTTTTTTCGATCGCGCTACCTTTCTCGCAATTACTCGCCAAACAAACCAACCGACAGCTGGGAAAAAGATTAAATCTCTCGTGGCATCTTGGTCAAACAGAATCGTCAGTCGAAACGTCAAAATGTACAACTTTTTCCCGGAACCGCTTCTTCGCCGACCACTAATTGGGTCAACGTTCGATGACCTTGTTTTTAAGGCGACGTTGAGTAACCAACCTGTGCTGCGCTAGATCTCACCCTTTGAATTCGATTCGTCGTTAGCTGTGTTTGGAAGCGCTCGAGCGATGATGTGGATTAGTCAACGAACGGGTTTTCTCATGATGGCCTTTGTGTTTGCTGCCTAGTTGTTTATGGATCGTGTTGGAAGGTTTTTGTTTTCGTCGTTTGTTTTGAGTCGTTTTGAATGTGTCGTGATTGGGACTTAACCCGTTCGGCTCGGTTGGGTTTGGTTTAATCGCATACATGGTTTTTTGGGCTTCGTTCTCGCGAGGTGGTGTGGGGTTGGTCGGTTGTTCAAGACCCCCTTGATTGTGACTTGACTCAATTTTCAGCTTGGTATTAATTCTTATTTTTTTCTCGTTTCTTTTCAGGTATGTATACGATTTCTTAAAAGACGTAGTTTGCTAGACGTCAACCATGAAAATGGACTCAAAAAAGTTTTGAACGTTTGTCATTTGATCGGACGACTTGGGAGCGGAGTCTAGCAGAGTTATTAAATAGTCAAGAACATGGTTTGTTATTGGTTATAATATGTATTATTTTTTAGAAGATTTTTTTCAGTGCTGTACGGTCGTCGTTTGCCTGATAATCAGCGTAAACACATCGCACATTTATTTTAAACTGAGCAACTATACATTGTCACACCAGGACTTCACAAATTTTGTTCTGGGTTTTCTTCAGAATGTCCATTTGCGGATTTTCAGCTCCTATACCACGCTATCAAGGGTGGATAATGTCAAACTATATCCAATGATTGTAATGGACTAACCTTTCTAACTGAATCACTGAAGATGAGAAAATCAAAGCTATAGCATTCAGCTACGTTCACACTCTTGGGTAAAGTGACAGCTTTTGCATGTAAATCAAGTAATCAATTTCATTATTGTGATTACGTGCTTCTGCTAAATCGCTCATTTCCAAAAGCGCTCTACTTCGGCCGTCCGTGGACACACAAGGAAGTATCAAATGTAGAAACAAAATTTGTTGTAAAGACGCTACAGCTTTTGCTTATCGGGATCGAACACGACTAGTAGTGTGCCACGCAGAGGCCCAACAGAGTCCACCACCGAATTAAATTGCTTTCACCCAAAAAATCGAACCGTTACGAAACCAGTTCCCCATCCGCGCGCGCGTGAGCCTAAAGTTTTGAGACAGTTTCTTTCGCATTTCTTTAGCCAAATGCACTTAAACTTCCCCGGTTCGATTTATTATTATTATTATTGTTCGTCTTCACCACAGTAACCTCAAAAGAGTTGATTCGGTTTAGATCGCTTCCTCGTCTTGTTTTCTTTTGGTCCGTTTCATCGTCGTCCAAAACACAAAACATCCGCCCTGTAGCTGGTCATGCTGCTACTAGTTTACGACCCCGGCCACTTGAGCTTAATCATCTAATTGCATTTTCCTCCGAGAGCCGAGTGTGCGTCTGGTTTTCTGGAGGAAATTGCCCCAAAATTCCACACTGCACTGCGGTGGTCGCGTCTATCTAGGGTTACCAGTTTTTAGTGTGTCTGTTGAACAGACTTCGAAATGGTACGATGCGTATTTTTGCTCTTGATGACCCTACATTGTATGGCTATTCAAAAACCGTTGACCGTCACAAACGTACAACCACAGACTTTATTGGTTTCAATTAGTCCCAATTAAGCTGCTCATACACTGGGTACTGCATTCTCGTATTCACACATTGAAGATGTTCACATAGAATGGCCAACAGGCCGGATCAATCTCTATATGTGTCATTGTGAATGTGAACTTAATCAAGTAGAAAATTACTACCAGCACCCACCAGTCGGCAACACTCTCCGTATATATTTTTTTTACTACGCCACAAACAGAAAGACTCACCCCATTCCGACAATTCCCGCTACTTTGTTCGGTGGTGGATATTGTTGTTGTTTAGTCGTCGTTTTTGGTCAGTTGGAATTCTACTCTCTGAACTGACCAATTTTCTGAGCGCGATGTTCGCGGATCATGCTGCTTGTGTTGTTGACTGGTTGGTTGGTTGGTTGGTGGTCTCGCACGCGTAGTTTAGTAGCTGCTACTATTACCTAGCAGTTCAGACACGAAGTCGGAGAAGAGGTGGAAGATCGTAAAATGATACACATTGACCGACTCGGGTCCGCGTACGAAACACGCACAGGATGATATGCTCTCGTAGGCGAAGAACAACGTGATCTGCGCGATCGCGATCGAAGACGTCACACAGAGATAGAGAGAGAGAGAGAGAGAGAGGGAGGTTAAGGGCGGTTACAGTATAATTCGCAGTTCATGGTGGTTAGGGTGATCAGGGAGGGTTTCTTCCCATATCTAGATTTTAGATGATCTTTGAACTTCAAAGATCAAATCGTTCGTAAGATCAAAACACATGCCTTTGATGGCTTATGGTACCGGACAATCTGCAATAAACTTGTAAACTGATTACGTCAACATCCACTCAGTCATTCCATAGCAAGACGATACAGTGTTTCTCAGAATTTCGTAACAATTTGTAGTGTTTTTCCTTATCGCAAAATATAAGCCCCGTATTTTTTTTTATTTTGTCGTTATGGTGACCATTTCCATGTTAGGGTGGTCCAAAAAATCAAATCTTTTTCAAAAAAATTTATTTTTTCAATATTTTTTTTAAATTTTCTTTTTTAATTTATAACTTTTGAACCATTGGGCCGATTTCAAAGATCAAACAATCAATTGAAAGGTTATACCTTTTATAAAAAAAAATATAATAGATTTTGTATTGAAACACATTGATTGTATTTGTTTTTATGGTTTTCAGGTTTGCAGACAGAGGGTGTGTTTTTATATTTTTCCTTGAAAGTTTAGGCTTTTTTACTCAACATATCAAAAAATCAGCAATGTGTTTCTTTTTCGTTTTTGAGTTATATTTTTTTTAGTTATCAAGTTTTGGGTTTTCGCTCAATAATCCTAAAGAAAAACTGACTAAGAAACAGTTGAAGGGAACTAATTAGGTTTGTAAAATACCTAACTAAAAAACATATTTTAATTTTTTTTTTAATTTTTTTTTTATAAAAACTAAAGCGGACGCTTTGAAATTAACTCCAAGGTAGAGATAAAGTCAACTTTCCATATTGACTTATAGAACTAAACAAAAAAAAAATTGTTTATTTGTGCAGGCTCATTTGCAGTAGCTTTACGGAGTCGAAATTCAATTTGTGTTTAACAACATAACTTAAAACTAAAATTCGTAGAGCGAGGACCAATAACTCCCGGCTTGCTTGAGGTTAGGGGTAACAATTGGTAAACAGGAGGATGGAGGGCTTTGGACTGAGAACACAAGGTTTGGGGTTGCACTATGGTCGTGTTTGAGTAAGTGCATAGGATCTCGAACTAAGCGTACGGAAGAAAAAAGTACCGAAACACAAAAGACGGACTAAGATGGAACTCCGATGGGGGGGGGGGGGGTTTGGAGAAACACGAGAAGACAATGGTTGAATCCAACTCTCCCCCTGACCCCGCTGACTTTGCTGCGCCAGTGTCTTGTCCCATGCTTATGAGAAAGGCAATTTGAGGCATTTCATAAGTACATTAAAAAAAAAAATCCTGTTAGATGTATTGATCGATTTATCAAGCTAGTTAAGGCAGACAAATTCTGAAGATTTCCGACGCAGAAACAAATTTATTTAACACTCACAAAAAAATGGACAAACCCGGGAAATTGTCAAAACACATCACGTTATAAAGTAATTAAAAGAATCTTACTAAACCCACTTCAAAACCTCTTGATATAGGATTCTGTTAAGAGGTTTGACAACATTAGAGGAATTTTTGTTTCTTTGACAAAAAGGTAATTTTACTTCAATATCATAAATACCGTATTGAAATTTTCGGACTCATTTTTTAAATTATTATTTCAGTGTCACTAAAGCTACGACTATTATATCGCATAGCCACTACTAGTCCTGTATTTTTCCATGAGACCTCCCTTGGATCATTCGACATTTTGTCACCATTCGACGTTTAGTCTTTATGATCTTTTGTTCCTCATTGGGCCATTCGACCTTTTGTTACTTTTTGAACCATTTGTCCATTCGACCTTTTGTCTCCCTTCTAATTATTTAAAATGTTGTCTATTTCATGTTTTGTCCCTCTTTGGATCATTCGACTTTTTGTTACCGTTCGACGTTTAGTCTATTCGACTTTTTGATCCTCTTTGGATCATTCTACCTTTTGGTTCATTCGACCTTGTGTCACTTGTTGAACCATTCAATTATTGGACATTCGACCTTTTGTTTCCCTTCTACTAATTCGACATTTTGTCCATTCCACCTTTTGTCTCTCTTAGGATCATTCGATCTTTTTTAACCATTCGAAGTTTAGTCTACTCGACTTTTTGTTTTTCTTTTGTCCATTCGACATTTTGCCACTTTTTGAACCATTTGTCTCCCTTCTAATTATTCTGCATTTTGTCCATTCCACCTTTTTGGATCAACTTTTAGTCACCATTTGACGTTTGGTCTATACTTTTGTTCCTCTTTGGACCATTCGACCTTTTGTCCATTCGATCTTTTGTCACTTTTTGAACCATTCAACCATTTGTCCATTCGACCTTTAGTTTCCCTTTTAATTACTGTCCATTCCACCTTTTGTCCCTCTTTGGATCATACGACCTTTTGTCACCATTCACCGTTTAGTCTATTCTACTTTTGTTCCTTTTTGGATCATTATACCTTTTGTTCATTCGACCTTTTGTTTCCCTTCTACTTGTTCTACATTTTGTCCAGTCCATTCCACCTTTTGTCTCTCTTAGGATCATTCGACTTTTTATTAACCATTCGACGTTTAGTCTACTAGACTTTCTGTTCTTATTTTGGCCATTCGATCTTTTGTCACTTTTTGAACCATTCGACCTTTTACCGACCTCCCTTTTAATTATTCGGCATTTTGTCCATTCCACCTTTTTGGATCGACCTTTAGTCGTCATTTGACGTTTGGTCTATTCGAATTTTTGTTCCTCTTTGGACCATTCGACCTTTTGTCCATTCGATCTTTTGTCACTTTTTGAACCATTCAACCATTTGTTCATTCGACCTTTTGTTTCCCTTTTAATTATTGCCCATTCCACCTTTTGTCCCTCTTTGGATCATACGACCTTTTGTCACCATTCCACGTTTAGTCTATTCGACTTTTTGTTCCTCTTTGGATCATTCTACCTTTTGTTCATTCGACCTTGTGTCACTTGTTGAACCATTCAACCATTTGTCCATTCGACCTTTTGTTTTCCTTCTACTTATTCGACATTTTGTCCAGTCCATTCCACCTTTTGTCTCTCTTAGGATCATTCGACCTATTTTAACCATTTTTAACTACTAGACTTTCTGTTTTTATTTTGGCCATTCGATCTTTTGTCACTTTTTGAACCATTCGACCTTTTTTCTCCCTTTTAATTATTAGGCATTTTGTCCATTCAACCTGTTTGGATCGACCTTTTGTCACCATTTGACGTTTAGTCTATTCGAATTTTTGTTCCTCTTTGGGCCAATCGATCTTGTGTCACTTGTTGAACCATTCAACCATTTGTTCATTCGACCTTTTGTTTCCCTTTTAATTATTGTCCATTCCACCTTTTGTCCCTCTTTGGATCATTCGACCTTTTGTCACCACTCGAAGTTTAGTCTAGTCGACTTTTTGTCCCTCTTTGGATCATTCTACCTTTTGTTCATTCGACCTTTTGTTTCCCTTCTTCTTATTCGACATTTTGTGCAGTCCATTCCACCTTTTGTCTCTCTTAGGATCATTCGATCATTGAAGATGCTGGACTTTAGAAACAAATATTTGTAAAAACTGAAACTGAACTATTCTTTTCGCGGGTTTGATGGGGTTTGATGTTATGAATTTCAGAATTAACTTGGAATCCTGCTCTGAATTATTATAGAATTCTTCTAAAATTAACCAGAAAACACTCTCCGTAATAATTACCAAATTCTTTTTTGAATTTCCTTGAAACCCCTTCTAAGAAATTGTTTGAAATCTGTCTTAGAATTCCCTCAAACCTATTCGGAGACTTTGATTTCATTGAAATCCTTTTCAAAATTTTCTTTTAACTCTTTTCAAAAGAGCATAGATCTTTCGAAATTTGGAATTACTTTAGTATTTAGAAACCCCTTGGAGTATTTTAAAGAATTTCTTTCTAATTATTAGCATTTTTTTTTCATTAATTTTTGTTGGAGCTCTTTGATGAATCTTTCACACTAGGTTTTAAATGATCGCCAGAACACTCTTAGAACTCTGTATCTTGTTGCATTCTCATCATAATTCTCTTGGGATTCTTCAAAAATTACCTAATAATTTAATTTAGAACTTGCAATCTTCTCCCCAGACATCCTTCCAAATTTTTCTAACAATTTCTAAAGACTTCATGTCAGAAAAATTCTGGAAATTCTGCTCAGAACTTCTCCTTCGAAAACTATGCGGGAATCCTCCTCAATAGTTGTTTGAAATCAACACTTTGAATACTTTTAAATTTTACTGAAAATTCCAGGGTTTGTCCGCAAGATTCTATCGATTGTTCTGTCATTTGTTTTAACCCTTAAAAGGCTTCTAAGTCTCAGAGCCTTGACAATTATGACTACACGAGTATTTAATAAATATGATATATTTTTTTTCAAATCTGTGATCATGGGAAATTTTCAAACTCTCACATTTTAACTATTTTTTCTCCAAATCTTGAATCACGAAAATTGTTGCTAATCCCAAATTTTGAAGAAAATTTCTATATTAAGACTCTACACAAATTGCAAAGCCCCAGAACCTTCGGAATCTATCTTTTTAGTAAATTATCTTTCAGTAATTTCTTTTTTTTTTCTAGTATTGTTCGGTCTATTGGTCGTGGGTATTAAATTTCATGAACCATGTTTAGTTTCACGTTGAGCGAGCTCAAACGTCAGTAGGTTTCCCATATATTTTTTCGTGTTTAACTTTTTGAGTAAATACACATTTTCTTTCGATATCACTATCAATTTGCTCTAATTCTCATTTGTATCAAGTTCACTTTTCTGAAATTTTTTTTTTTTTAAAGTAAATCTCTTATTCTTTACAATTCCTTTTTAAAACCTATTCGTCCAGATAGCATTTGGCCCAGTGATTTTAATCTCTGTCACTCAATAAATTCTAGGGCTTTGAAATCATAAGATGTATCGAGCATAAAAGTGGTAGAATTCGATTTATCAAAGTATCTCGAAAGATGAATAAATTGTTTTGAATACATTAATTGACACATGAAGTTGAATTTTTCCTATATCTAAAGCTTTCAACACTTTCTGTAATTTGGCTTTTATTTTTCCCACAAATAATCACTGAAAATTTACAGTTGATCACGTTTTAAAAAATGCGTACAATTTCGTTTTTTGTTGAATATCAACAACCGGCAAATTTTTTAGATTTGAACCGGGAATTTAAAAATGAAAAGTCACTGGCCACCCTGGCCCTTATTACTTATACTCTTACCAGTGTGACTGATCTGGGGGTTCAACTAGACTCAAAAATGACTTTTAATTTACACCGTTCAGCGAAAGCAACGCGACTGTTGGGCTCTATTTCCAAAGTTGCGAAGGATTTTTCGGACCCACATTGTTGGAAGCCATTGTACTGTGCACTTGTCCTTTCAATTTTGGAAAATACGTCCGTCGTTTGGCATCCTCACCATGTCACGTGGTGCCTGGGGATCGAACGGGTTCAGAAACGGTTCATTCGTCTGGCACTGAGCAACTTGCCGTGGAGTATCCTGACAATTTGCCGCCGACTGTTGGGCTCAGACACACTGGAACGACGACGGAACGTATAGCAATCGTTGCTTGTTGCTAAGCTGTTAAATGGTGAAATGGTGATGCCCCCGAACTGCTTGCAATGTTGAATTTTCGTGTGCCGAGCAGATCTCTTTGGAATACAACGTTATTGCAACCAAGTTTTCGCCGAACCATGTTTGGAAACAACGAACCAATCTCAGCGTGTATTCGTGCGTTTATGGCTTACGTTTACGGATTTTTTCGAGTTCAATCAACCAACTGAACGTTCTGCTGCAAATCGCATTAGGTCTGTGTTAAATTAGCTTTAATTTTATTCATTAAGGCTAAACTGGCAGATGAATTATTTTAAATACAAACACAAATCATAGTTCGACCTTTTATCCCTCTCTGGGTCATTCGACGTTTAGTATATTCGACTTTTTTTTTCTTCTTTGGGCCATTCGACCTTTTGTACATTCGATCTTTTGTCTCTTTTTCAACCATTCAACCTCTTGTCTCCTTTCTAATTATTCGACTTTTTGTTCCTCATTGGGACATTCGACCTTTTGTCCATTCGATCTTTTGTCACTTTTGAACTATTCAACCACTTTATTTGAACTATTCAACCATTTGTCCCTTTTTTTTCACCATTCCACCTTTCGCCCCCCTTATCATAATTCGACCTTTTGTCCCTCTTTGGATCATTCGACGTTTAGTCTATTCGACCTTTTGTTCCTCTTTGGACCATTCGACCTTTTGTCCCTCTTTAGGCCATTCGACCTTTTGTTGCGTTTAAACCCATTCAAACTTTTGTCTATTCGATTGTTTGACCCCCTTCCCGTCATTCGACCTTTTGTCCGGCAACCCCTATATCTGCTAAAAATAATTAAGAAGTGATTCAACAAAGACTCAAAATATCCAAAGACCATAACGAATAATTTTAGTATTAATTGTTCTACCCTCCCTTTGCTCAAGCGTAGCGCTACTGTATTTATCGCTCAAAGTCTGGCGAGCTGCAAGTCTGCTTGGATATATGTTATCTTCGTTCTTGTGTGCGGCACGTACTTGCTCAACAGTCGTTCGAAGTTTGTCTATATAAGATTGTAATTGATCAGTCAGTGGTCTTTTGGCATTGAGAGCGTTTTGGCAGTCAATAAACGATCGCCAAGTAAATCGTATCGTTGATTATACGCACTGTTGCTATTCTGGACGCGTTCGTCTAAAAAGGCTCAATACAAACAAGAATCCTCACCAATTCTCGAAATCGCTAAGCAAAGCAGCTTCTCCTTGTGTCCGTACCTGCTTTGGGAATATTAATCGAATTTCATTCCCCGCGTGATTGAGACGCCATTCACTCTCACATTTGGCATCAATTCCGAGTCACATCACACACACACACTCCGTCAATCGTCGTCGTTGACGTTTATGTTTGTGCGTCATCGACTGGATTCCTTCGTCGTCGTCGTCGTCGTCGTCGCGTCGTAATCGTAGAATAAATCGTCCCAACTAGACATGGTTAGAATAGGAGGCAAGAATTGCACGAAGGAGATAGTGTGACTTTATGGGAATTTCAATTGACAAATGACACGTAACATTAAAATTCGATCCGAGAACAACGCGCCTTGCGTCGAGACGGAAGCAACAGTCCCAAAAGCATCAAACACACCCTTCCCTCTCCCTTTCGATTATGAACCGAATGGTTACACACGGATGCTACTATTTAGTAGGAATCAGGCTGCAGCAATACAAGGAGGCTCCAACTAGGCAAATAATAATCAAAAAGGAGGAAATTTTCCGTGTCGTCCCGTCGCTGTCTAGACTCCTGATTCGTCGTCGTCGTCGTTCCGTTCTGGGGGGAGTTTTGCTATCTCTAGCAGAATCTTGCCCTCCAACAACGCGGGGGAAACTGTGACGGAAATCGGGAGTCCTTTGCGTTTCCATCTGCTCCAGAAGGAAGCCATTGCTTCTTTTTTTCCTGTTCTTTATGTGTAAGCATATCTACTCGTGTTGTGCCGTGCATTTTCCTCCCAAGTATCGTCGGAGGGGGGTGGTTTATCGATTTTTGCTCTCGCATAACCAACAGCGAACGACATCTCTATGCCGTTCTTTGGCGTCATCCTTGTCGTTATGACTGGTGGGTAGTTGTTGGTTGTCAGGGATGGCTCATCCCTGACTCGGGTCGCAAGCAAAAGTGGAGTCGGTTCGTGTTGTAAAGTGCTTTTCAATTTTGACGGGATTACGTGGTGCTTGAGGGTTGGGAGAATGGAAGAAGGCGAGTCCCTGCAACTTGACGGTCGCGATCTGAAGAGTTTGGTTTCGTGTGTACTCTTTTTTTTTCCTGTGGTGGAAATCGATTTTGCGGTGGTTCGTATTCCCGGAAACGAATTCAGTTGGAAGCAGATTGCAGATTATGTTTGCATTGGATACATTGTTATTTGGAGATAATCGTCGTGGTTAAACTGAGCAGCAGTTTGGGGGAAGAGCAATTTGAAACAGATCAACAGTCGGCAATAATAGCGTCGAGGTTCAATCATGGCAGAGGCACTGTTTGAAAAGCTTGAATCTTCAGGAGACCAAACAGATTTATGAGCTCTAAAGGACCGGCAAAATTTGATAAAGAATCTGATTCCGTTAACCAGAGTAAAGTCTCGCAAATTGTCCTGCTAGACTTACAGTCTTCCTCATGATTGGAGCCGTGAGTATCCCCTCAAAAATTAAACTTCCTTCAAAAGTGCTCGTTACTTCCCGTAGCTCTTGTTACGAGTATCCTATTTTTTCCCAATTTTCCCGTAGATATCCTATAAATAAGCGGTTCTCAGGGTTTTGTTGATTGCGATCCACTTTCCAATTTTGTCAGCCTCCTTTTTAAAAATCTTTTCTGATGTTCTACGAACAATTATGCAAAGATTCATGGAAATCGGCGAAGGTCGAGACTGATCGATTCGTCATTAGGCGTGGAACTGCTCACAGGGAACATTATTCAGGGTGGCCACTGAACCGGGAATATCTGAATATGTATTAATCCTGGATCTTGAATTCCTGTATACGGAACTTACCTGAATTATTTCTTATCAGGCTATTTTTGCGAATTTTACAAGAATTTTCTTAGGATCATTTCAAAATGTCGTCAGAATCACTTTTACTTTCAGGATTCTTCTTACTTATCTCATGATTCTTTCCAATGTCTTGAATACTCCCTATTCACCATAAAAGCATCGGAATTCTGTGCATACCATATAAGGAATTCTCTCCAGGAAAAATCTTGAAATGCACTCTACATTTATCTTTATATTCTTAAAAATGTGTTTTAATTTTACTTCATTATATTCTTTTAATTCATTTGAAACATTTCAAGAAATCTCTTGGATGGCATGAATTTATTTATTTATTCGTCAATCAAAAACGTAGACTACATAATAACATTATAACTTATGATCTATGATTTCGCAGTGTTTGGAAATATTTTTTTCAGTTTTAGGGGCGACATATTTAGGTCTATCATTTCACATTGTAGATTATAAAAAGACATCACCCGATTTATCGGTCCATATTTCGCGTAGTTAGTGCGGTGACGATCTACCGCGAACAAATATCGATTACGCAATTGAGGAGAAGGTACATAAAAATTAGCTGAGTTAATGCGTTGCGAAGAAATATTGTTCACGGAAGAGACCACAGCATATACTCGACGCTCTTTCAATGACTGAATGTTGATTAACAAGCAACGAGCTTCATAAGATGGGAGAGCAAATTCTGTCCATCCCAATTTACGTAGTGCATATGATAAAAATTGCCTTTGGATTGACTCTATTCGTTCTTCATGCCTTTTCATATAAGGTGACCAAACAACACTGCAATATTCTAATATTGGCCTCACATAGGCAACATATAGTGTTTTAGTTGTGTAAGGATCTTTAAAGTGTAAACCAAAACGCTTTATAAAATTAAGCATATTGCCTGCTCTATGAATAATTGTGTTATAATGATCCACGAATGTTAGTTTAGAATCTAGAATAGCTCCTAAATCTCTTATTTTATCACAACTTTGAACAATTTGTTTGCCTAATGTAATACGAATATCTGGCTTAATTAGTTTTCTACTGTCAGTTATAAGATTAAATTTTTTAACATTAAGTTCCAACAAACTGTTACAACACCACGTATAAAAAACATGAACTTCATTCTGAAACGTATTCATATCATCATCATTTCTTATCTCTAAAAATAGTTTCATGTCATCAGCATAAATAAGCACTCTGAGATTTTTCAAAATAAGGGAGATATCGTTTACGTGCAAAATGAAAAGAAAAGGCCCCAAGTTACTTAATCCAGGTGAGGAGTTTTATCTCAATTCCAATTTTTTTCTAATTTAAAAATCAACATTGGAATGTCAAGTCTATCAATCAACATTGGAATGTCAAGTCTATCAATCAACATTGGAATGTCAAGTCTATCGAACGCTTTACTGAAGTCAGTGTAAAGAGCTTCTATTTGGTTTCCCTTGTCCATTGCAGTTAATGAGTAATCAACAAATTCCAGGAGGTTTGTTGTGATAGAACGACCTTTAAAAAAACCGTGTTGTGCATGTGTTATTCTATGTTTTATTTGGCTGAAGATATTTTTGTTTATGATTGATTTGAATAGTTTAATAGTTTAACGAGATGATGGCAATCCCACGATAATTTTGAATATCATTTTTTTCCATTCCTGCGGGAATGTACCAGAGTCAAGTGACATATTAAACAGCCAGTATAAAGGGGTTGTGAGCTCAATTTGCTAAATTTTTCGTGAAGGCTGGTGGGATTTCATCTGGTCCTGAGCCTTAAGTGGCGTCCAAATCTTTAAGACCAGTCAAAATATCTTGAACATAAATATTTCTAACACCAACATTACTCGAAAAGTCAGAAAAGTATGAAAAATATTCATAATCACGATCATTATCCGAGAAATTGGAGTACGTCTCTTGAAAAAAATGTTGCCAAAAGATTACATATATCTTCTGAATTATTTCCTACTTTTTCGTCTAAAGTAATTTTTAATGGAAAGTTGCACGAATTAATTTTAGTTTTAACGTAATTGAAGAAGTTTCTTGGACATGATTTAATTTCATTTTCAGTTTTTATGTTGTACTCATTAAGTGCAGCAGAAACAGCAAAGCAAAGCTGGTCACAAATATTCAAATACTTTTCCAAATTACCCTGATTATTCTGTTTTCTATATATTTTGTGAGCCTTTTGTTTTCGATTCTTCAAATTAATGATTTGCTTATTGAACCAAACCGGATTTTTGGAGCGATAACTACGTCGTCTTCTTCTAAAAGGGAAACTCTTGTGTAATTTCCATTAAGATTTTATAAAAAACAGCTTCTGCACAATCGACATTCTCATGATTTCTCAAAACTGATTGCCAATTAATTGTATTCAATTTATTCTTAATATTGTCATAATTAGCATTATCGTAATCCCTCCCCTTGGCTAGTTCTTGCACCTTGCTGTTGGTGGGCGGGCTTAATTTCATGCTAGTGGGTGTTGGAGACGGTAGGTTTATGGCCGGCATTGCTGGCTCATGCCGCGATGGAATGGCGCCATGAGCAGGCAATGGGGATTACTAAGCTTCCCCTCTCTGATAAACCACTGCATGAGAGAACCAAAGAACTAGTCTAGCAGTGATAGTATCACACTTGTTACTCCTTTGATTGAGAGCCGCGTTGTAGTACGCTTACGTATAGGCACTGACGTTGGGTGTGATACTGGCGGGTTTTGCCGCAAATCACTCTTATTTTTTTACGCAGATAGATTTATTTGGGTTTGCAAGGGAATTATACTATTGAAATATTTCAGAAAGTGCCCAACAGTGCTCCTTCTACTTGCGTGACAAGCTTGCATTGTTGTTTTCATTGAGGTATTACTCAGGGAACAATGTTAAACATCATTTTTGTACATGGTAACTATTGTAACTAATCTTATATGTGCTTCATTTTGATTTGGGATAAGTGTTTGAACTATGGCTCGGGATTTCCACTGTGGCGTGCTTCTATTGTGATATATCCATACGTAATTTTGTGGGACGATATAGTGGAAACGTGTGAGCGTAGTTGGAGCATATACCCTATATAATTTAAAATCAGCTAGGAAACTGAAGCATTTTAGTCACTTGAAGGTGTCACCTGGGTCGAACTAAGATATAATAAATAGGTGTAGGTCAAAATCAAAACTACTTGAAACAAGTTTAACTTTAGATTACAAGCACAAGTGATTGATTAGGTGAATTAGAGATTTCAATAATTTATTAAATTAGACTAATGAGATATCATATTCATCAAACGAACTTAAATAAGAAAATTCAGAAAGTCTAATAACATTAGGTAGATTATCAAAAAAATTAGGGAGGCAACTAACCTTTAAAGTTATATAATACATGTCCCTATTTAGTTTTGAACTTCAATAAGAAAACGCAAGCAGACCAATAACAAGCAGCATTAACAAGGAGAGGAATAGTTTAGGAAATAAGTAAAAGTAGAGGTATGTGACAATTAATAGCTTTTAATCTTTTGTAGGTATTGTTTTCCCCTGAGTTCATTGTACTCGATTACTATATTATTCTCTCAATACGTGAAATCTCTGATATATACGGTTACAGTATTTGAGTTAACTTATTTCTTAGTGTTCAAGTACTTACATTTGTAAACAACAGTCAATGTTAATCTATGAACTAAATCCTACGTGACTGAAAAATAGATCTTTCCTTATGTTGCATTGATGCATGTTTAACTTCTCGCGGCTGTCGGAATCAACGGAGCTTACGCAGAAGTAATTCTCAATTCGGTAGAGGTTACCAAAAGTTTTTTTTTAGCTTATGTAGTTTAGAATTTGTTCGGTACGGTTGCGAAATTTTACTTTAGAATTCAATAAACAAAAATGGCCTCATAATTTCCATGTTATACTTCTCAAAATGCCCTTAATTTCTTTTTTTTTCAGGATCTTCTGCAACACTACTCAGAGTTCTTTTAGAAATATGCTCAAAATCTCCTACTCCCGGAAACAACTTGAAATTCCTAAAATATATTATGAATTCTCTTAAAATTCTGCAAACACTTTTTTTTAACTATATTAAGAATCAGCTTCCCTTGAAATTATTATCCATATTTTCTTGCAGCTCTCCTCAGAAGTTCCCTTTGATTAACATTTAAGACATTTTTAGCCGTACGTGATCATTAGATGAAGTTCCAGGATTGTAGTCGTATCATTAAAATTAATATTATTAACAGTCACAATACCGAACCTGCAAAATGCTTAGCGATGATGTTAAGAAGCTTGCTTTTCGGACAGTCGGGACAGTCGTGCTGTGTCAAAGAATCGACACTTATATTAGCAGGTTCGGTATTATGACAGTTAAGTTGGCCTTATGGACATTGAATCCTCTTCCGAATTTGCTGAGAATGTTTCTTGAAATTCCTTCCGATTTGCTTTACAGTTACCTCGTAATCCCCATAATATTCTCTAACTTACAAATCACCAGTAGCTCTTCTTACAATTTTCTTCAAACACTTCTTAAAAATACCTGAACTTTCTAGTCAAATTCCGCTAACATTCATCTCAACTAATTTTGCATTTTCATCTTAATTCTCTAGCTAATGCTTCGAAGTTTCAGAATTCAAAAATGTTGTCCTAGTCCAAGAGCCATGATTCTTTTTTTTAAATCTTAGATCTTTAGAATAGGCCATATGTTATGTCAGAAATCTCGCAAAGCTCAGGAATATAAAATACTAACCTTGCTTCAGAATATTGTAATCTAATCGAAATTTCTTAGTCCGAGTATTCAGATGTCATTCCGTAAATCTCATTGTTTTCTTGCTCAATATATCTATTCGGCTGAGTGTCCTTTGAATAATTTACTTAGATAAATTTCAAAATTCTGAGGCATTTAAGAAGAACATTTCTTATTTCGGAATTTGAAAATTATCTAAATTATGGTAATTATATTTTTTAAATATTATTTCTTCTCTGGGGTTTGTTTAAATTTCTGAATTGTATCAATTGCTGAAATTAGTCATGCCGGCATTCCCTTTTTACCATATTTATCTGTTTCTATGAACCGGGAAAATATGTTGGGCACCCGAGAAAACCGTGAATTTAATTTCCTTACTTCAGTGGTCACCCTGATTATTGTAATTTATGGAATATCAAAAGGACTCAGTGATAACCTCAGAGATGTTTGAGAGAACATCAGAGATAGAGTACGGGAACGGCGTAGTGCTTAGCATGCCTCTCACGTTGAAGGTCACCTCATCAAGTTCAAATATCATCCGCGGAGAAGTCACGAATGACCTGTCATGTGTTTAAGTGACTATATATAATACAAAAAATAAACGTCAGAAATATCAGGAATTACCGTAAAACGGGGTGACATTGATAGTTTTTTTTAAGTATATTCTAAATATTTTTTACAGCAATGAATTTTTTTCAAATTTTATTTCTTTTAAACAGGTACTGATGATCCTAGAGTAAATTCTTTAGAAAACCAGGAAAAAGCCGGGAATTTTAAAATGACTGGAAAATCCGGGGGAAAACAGAGAAAAAAGGAATTTTGATGTCTTGCAATACCAACTACCTGCTTTAAGATGTTCCCCTAGGACGGGAAGAATTCACTGCAGTCACTGGTAGCACACTGTTGTCGTTAAAGTTTTGTGGGGTTAGCTGGGTGGAAAACCAACGGGTGGCAGGACGAGCTTTAGACATGCTTTCCCATTTGAGAAAATACTTTAAAGCCGTGAAGCATCAGCACGAAACGAAGCGCAAGGAAAATCATCCTGATTTTAAAAGGAGTGTCAAGGCAGTTTTCAATTCTAAAGCCTTTTCAACGGTATCTCAGGCGGTATCGGATCCGCTTTTTGGTCCAAATTGAGCTTTTTCATGTCTTTAGCAGCAAGTGTGGAGCCATTTTTGAAAGAAATCCAAGGAGAGGCCCCTCTTGTTTCATTTCTATATGACGAACTCACGAACTCTTGGTTAAGAATGCGATGCACCGGGTGGTAAAACCAGATCGTCTTAACGTAAAACCTAAGGCGCTAACTGAGATCGAGTTGAATCAAAACAACCTTCTTGCTGCAACTGATGTGGATATCGAGTTTGCTGTAGAGGTGGCTATTAAAGCGGAAGGAATGCGTGAAAAATCTCTGAACAAAAACTCTTGGTGTTTCGCAATGACTGCAAAAACTATTACGTTGCGTTTTTGAAGAAATTGTTTGACCGATCACCACTTCGGGATACCTTAACAAGGTATGTTTCTTCTTTGAATCCAAGTGTGATCGCAAACCCTCCGGATGTAGCAAGGAAGTGGCTTGAGTTTTGACTTGGTCGATCATCATCATTTGGCAGGGACTGTTGTGGACTTGGTGAAGAATGAATATTCGGAGCTTTCTGCAATGGCATTCTTCAAAGCAACTTACTCAAGTTACCGCAGACAGGAGACACGGGTTGACAGCTTTTGATTGAAGGCAATAGCCGATTCCAGAAAACAGCTTAATAATTTGCAATCGTTTATCAAGAAGATCCTTATTCCATCGCACGGAAGTTAACCAGTCCGAAGATGGACGATGATGGGATCATTGCTGCTGGCGGTGTATCTAACATTTAGGTTGACAAGCAGCTCATTCAATATTGCAGATGTGCACGAAGTCATTACCATTTATATTTGGATATTAATACAGGGTGTCTACTACCTGAAAAAACCTGAAAAACCGGGAATTTACAGGGAATTTTATTATTTCTGGAAAAACCTGGAATATTCAGGGAATTTTGGTTCCACTCAGGAAATTTTCCAATTATCACTTCATTCGTAATTCAAAAGAAGTTTTTCGTTCAGTTTCTCGAAACGTTTCTTAAGGACACTGAACTTGACAAGCATCTGACAGCTAAGACAACGTGTGCGAACGAGACAAGTTCATTCAGAGAGTCTTGTCACGCTCGCTCTTCGCTGATTTGTATGTGGAGGATCAAAATCGTCGTAAAAAGGAAACAGCCGAAAAAGAGAGACTGGCAACCGTCAAAAGTAAGCATACGAAGCATGTTTTGTATAAGAATAAGCATGCCAGACAGCAGGTCTGAGAGTCTACATAGAATTTTTTTGAGCTTCAGAGAGGGTCGGAGATCTACTGAGAAATTTGTTGAGCTTCAGGGTAGTTCGTAGATCTTGAGAACAGAACTACAAACAAATTAAAAGTTATTAACAGAAATTCATAAAAACAAAATCACAAGAGAGGTCGTAGATCTTCCGATAAATGTTCAAAGAAATTTTCATAACTTCAAGCAAGCAAAAATAATTTCAAATCAATTTGTAAAACTATAAGCGAAATTTTGCAAATCTTTAGAGAAATTCGCATAACTTCAGACAAGTCCAAGAATCCACAGTGAAATATAAAGTATTTCACAGAAGTTTGGAGATCCTCGAAACATTATTCAACATCAGAAAAGTTCGTAGATCTTCAGAACAAAGCTACAGAATTTTGAAAAAAATTACAGGACTTCAGAAAAAATCACAAGAATCTCAGAAATGTTAATGGATCTTCAGTAAAAATTGCAGAACTTCAGGGAAGTTCGGCGATTTAAAAAAAAAAATATTTACACCATTTCAGGAAAATTTGTAGGTCTTGAGAGAGACATTTAAAACTTCAAAGAAGCTCAAATATTTTGACAACTTTAGGTAATCTTCAAGAAAATTTTCAAATCTTCAGGGTAACCCGAGAGGAATTTACAAAACATTAGAGAAGTTTGCAGATCTACTGAGAAATTTATTGAGCCTCAAGTTTTTTTTTCGTAGATCTTGGAAATAGAGGTACGGAGCTTAAGATAACTTTACAGAACTTTAAAGATATTTGCAGGAATTTGACAGAAAGTTTCACAGTTTTACACAAATGTGAGATCTTCAGTAAAATTCGTTAAATGTCAATTCCAAAAACAAATCGCTGCGAAGTACAAAAGTACAATATTTTGCAGAACTCCATGGAAGTCGGAAATAGATAGATCTAAAGAACTTCAGAGAAGTCCGTAGACCTTAAGAGAAGTCTGTAGAACGTCAGAAAGTTCGTACGTTTTAAGAAAAATTTGCAAAACTTCAGCAACACTCACAGATCTTCGGGAAAGTGTGCCGATCTTTAAATCAAGAATCCACAAAGAAATTTAAAGAACTTTAGAAAAGTTTGGAGATCTACTGCGAGATTTATTGAACTTCAGGGCAGTTCGTAGATCTTTAGAGCAGAAATACAGTACTTCAGAAAACTTTACAGAATTTAAAATAAATTTTAGGAACTTCAGAAAAGTTCAGAGGGTAGATCGTAAATCTACTCAAAAATTATCAGATGTTTAAATAAATTTTCAGAATTTTACTGCGGTTCTTGAATTTTGAAAGACATTTACAGAACTTCGGGTAAGTTCGCTGATCTTTAGATATATTTGCACAGCTTCAGAAAATTTAGAAAAACTTCAGAATACTTCCTAAAACTTTCGGAAAGCTCAAAAATGTCTAGATAATCTTTTAATTCTTTAGAAAATTGTATAGATGTTCAGAGATATTTTCAGATATTCATTGAATCATGAAAATCTGCAGAGAAAATTGCAGAACTTTCGAGAAGTTTGTAGATTATTAGAAATTTTGTGAACATCAGAGATAATTGTTGATCTTCAAGGATCTTAAATCTTCAGGAATTCAGGAACTTTGTAGATTTTTAGGAAAATTTGCATAACTTCTGAAGAACACACAGAACTTCAAAGAAATCTGTAGAACTACCGAGACATTTGCAGATTTATCAGGAAAGATTGTTGATCTTTAAAGAAATTTTACCGGAGAACAGTAACAAAACTTCAGGGACGCCAGAAGGTTTGAAGACCTTGCAGAATTGAGTTGTTAACAGAAATTTTCAGAACTCAAGGAATCATGTATATCTAGTGAGAACTTTTCCCACTAGCTTGTCTAAAGTTGGTATCGACATCCTGGCGAAGTTTTGAAATCCATTTTCATCTTCATATCGCAGCTCTTGATGGACAAGATGAGCCAGATCCCTGCCGGTGTTCCTCCTGAGCAACCATTTCCTACTCCACAAAGTTCACCTTCTCTTTCTTATTTTATTTAAAATAATAAAAGCAAATGCGTCTGCCGAAACTAGAGCAACTTTCCGGTATGGAAGTATTTACTTTCGATTCCTGATACAGTTTTGTTTTGAAATCTAAATTGACAGTTCTTTCGACATGTGCAAGCAGTGTGAACACCAGCAAACAGGGGGGTTCGATAAAGTGTGTCGAAAGTAAATTCGAGCAGATTTTTCATTATGGCGGCGGTCAAAATCAGACCAAGAAATCAGATAGTCTAAACGGACCTTAAGAGATTTTAGCCATGTGAAACCATGATTTATTCTGTATTGTAATATTGATTGACGTAATGCATGCTACTGTATGAATAACTAATGCGATTGCAAAAACCAAATACAATATTACACCCATGGATATAATTTCTTTTCGCAAATTATGTGTAGGATAAATGCAGTAATAGTGAAGGTACTTTAGTGCAATGAGTTCCTATGGTGGTTCCTAACGTACCTCCATTGGTGCATTTACTAAACATAAATTGTACAAATTAATATTAAACAACCTATGTGCATCTGTTCTGCTGTAATTTTCAATAACTTTTTTGCTGTGCCGACTTATAAGTACCAACGCCCAAGTTTGAACAATCGAAAATAACATAAATCAATAAGTACATAAAAGGGATTCCAGGTGGATAAATAGATAAAATAATAATATGTATAATTTGTATGCACCTGGAATTTTTTCATCCGACCTGAAAAACCTGGAAAACTCAGGGAATTTGATTCCTTGGATTGAGTAGACACCCTGTAATATTTAATCAATATTTGGATGGAAAGCGAGCTGAGGATTCCGCCAAAGATAAAGAAGTCAAGCGGAAGGGAGAAGCGGACAGACCAATCAAGGAGCTAGAAATGAAGAAAGCTAAACTTTTGGCGGACGCAAAACTACTTTGGACGCAAAACTGAGTGCGCTGAGCAAGTAAAGTGTGCTATTTCTCCTTACGTTTTTAATAAACTAAACCGAACATTTTCTATTAAACGCAATTCCATTTTACTTTTTCAATGTTTCTTTGAAATATTTGGTGTTGGTTGGTTGGTTGGTACACATTTTATTACGGTTCCATGCTGAAACTAATTTGATTATATAGTTGTTAAAAATAACCGGGAAATTTTTTAACCTATCACGGGGAAAACCGGGATTTTCAAAATAAAAATTCTGTGGTCGCCCTGCATTTACCATTTTATCGCTTTGAAATGGTTTTGTATTTCGTTTTACTTTTTTTTTACAGTGGATCGCATTCGAAAACAGTTGGAGAACCACTGGACTAAACGTCGAAATGGACAACAAGTCGAAATGAACTAATTTTAAGAAGGAGTGGAAAAGAACTGCTCAGAAAGAGTTAACTCCAACAGATAAATAACTTTCGAGTATTTTGTTTAGGTTATTCAAAGCCTAGGCTTAATTTAGTTATTTTACAATGCATGTCAGCTATATTCTAGCAACAATTGTTGGCATCATGAAGCTACGTCCCATTTGACCTAGTCACAAACCACATTTGGCAAAAGGGCATTCGATCCACCACAAACAAAAGTCTTTTTAGAAATATTTCGTGGATAGAGGGTAGTCGCTTTACCCCCACTCGTTAGGCACAGTGAACGGTTCCCCTTCATTCAGTAACGAGCAGTATTGGATGAATTTCTCATGCGGAACTTGATTGTCCATCGTCTACCGCTTGAGGCTCGCAAATTTTCGACTGTTTCCGGCGAATAAAAATATGTTTTATTTAATCAACTTTCTACCGACAATTCCCCAGTTCGTCCGCCAGACCGACTGTATCTACTTTCGCCAGAATTATTATTCTTCCCACCACGTGAGTCTACTAAACGAAACGCCCACACCCGTTTGCAAACTTTGAAATCCCGTTCTTTTTCCCATGGGGGTAACCAGACCAGCAGACACACGATAGAAGACATTGGCTAGGGAAAAAAGGGTGGAGGGTGTGCCCTCATTAAATTTAATAACCCCGCGAATGAACATTTTTAAGCTCATTTACCACCAAAACAATCCAACCGTGCACGGGTGATGTGGTGTTGTGTGGTGCTGTACCTTCTTCGTAGTCGTCGTCGCCGTAGTCGTTAGCGCGCGAACTACCGAAAAACCTATTCTATCACCATTAGTTTAGTGCGGTTCAACCTGCTACATCGGCTGGTGGCGGCGGCGGCAGCGGCTGCTAATTTGGTGCTAGATTAGTTTACGAAAAAGCAGCCGCGCTTTATGACGCGCGCTGCTACCCAACAAACTACTATCGGGGTTAGGAACAATTTTCACTCTGGTTCATGTTATAAGGCGCCACCGAGGGTGTTAACAGCTCGTACAATTCCGTGGATGTTACCTTTGATGGATCCAATTTACACAGCCTTGACAGTGAATTTTAATGAGCGATGAACTTTGGCAGTTTGTTCGCACTGCGTAAAATGAGCGATTTTTTAGAGATGGAGATCGAACGCCACAACAGCGGGTTCAAATCCCAGCCTAGCGAAGCATTTTTTCAAACGACCTTTTCTCACCATTTACTTGATCTTTTTCAATTTTGAAAACGACATTCCACCAATCAAGCTAACGACGATCTGATCCGGTGTTCGAAAACACATTCACCCACATTTTCAAACATTTCACCCAGCTGCTGCTCTGGTAACCGTATCCTGAGCCAATTTTTCCTCATCAGTTCAGAAATCTTCCCGTCAATTACTTTGACATCGACTACAAGGGGGCACACACGCTTTTGAAATTCTAAACCATCGCACAAGAAACGGTCCAATTCATCAACGGCAACATTTTTGACGAATCTCCGAACACGACCACAGACTGAGTCGGACAATTCGACACCGCACCAACAACATGTTGCTACTACAGAATATAATTTCCCAAACTGAACGGGGTAATCCCGCGTGGATTAGCACGCACTAAGTCGTGCTAATGTATGTCGAGGAAAATATTTATTTTTCTATTATCCGAATCGTTAAATCGTTGACGTCCTAATAAAATTCCGCAACCGTTTCTTGACTCTTTTTTTTTCTTTTCTCGTGTGATGAACGTAGTTCGCAACGGCATTGTCTCTTGTCAAGTCGGTGTGGTCTGCGAAACTCGGCAATTCGAGGAAAAGAAAGTCATTACCGTGTTTGGTTGGTTCCATATGGGAAGCTTCCTTCCTGCCGTCGTCGTCTGAGAAGAATGAACCGTTTGTCTTCTAACTACCTATACGGGACTGCTAAAGCCAACTCCGACACTTTTTCGTGACCGTGCATTGCTAATCGATTGGAAGCGTAGAGTGGAATCACGCCACCGAGGATTTTCCCGGTCTAGGTGGAAACTAATAAAAAAAAAGTAAACGAGCGTGGACAGGAAAGAGTCAATCTGATTAGCGTCTACGAGTAGTGTCACATGGGGTCGGGCCGGGCGATGCAATTGGTGGGCGATTTAGTGGAACATAGTGAAGTATAGCAGTTAAGGGGGAGGGAAGATGAATTAGTATTCCTGAAGCGCTTGTACGGATATGTGTGCGACGAAGACAATAACCTTTTGTTCGACTGTACTTGGATTAAGCGGTCAACGAGAAGGGAGACAGCCGGTTGGTTGGTTGGCTGATTCGATTTGGAATAGAAGGTGATGTCATGTTAATGAACCTTGTCACATGTGGAAACGGGGGTTGATGTGGTGGATATCTTGATGATTCGCTTGAAACTCCTTTAAGATGTTTTAGAAGAATTTCCGTGGAATCACCCTAGAATTTATTAAAATTTTTTAGAAGTTCCTAGAATATTTCCATGGGATTATTACTGATATCACCTTGCTATTCTTCATAACTTCCTGAGGATTCCTTTGAAATTATTTTCAGAAATTGAATTCATTGGAATTTTTTCTGAGTTCCCCTGGAATTCTACTCAGTATTTCTTTTAGATGATCTTCTGACTTGCCTTTATATATTCTTCATAATTCGCTTTGAAATCTCATATAGTACGTTGACAGTTTAGTTCCATATTTTTTTCAAAATGAAGTGAAGTGTTGTGGTTTTGAAATGCTCCATAACCCTGAAGGAATCGTTTTTACTTACTGAGCAGAAAATCATAATTAGTATTATATTCTTATATTCATTGGGCAGGGATGGGACCTGTTTGAAGCGATTTAGATGGGAAGAATGGAATTGTCAACTCCCTGTTGTTAACATTTCGTGAATCGAAGGTGGGCTCATCGCCTTGTATGATAGCTTGTTCTGTATCGGGTTAGAATATTTTCATCATTGGAAGGAGATTCTTCCTGCACCCGTGGATCATGCGTAAGTGTCTCTGCTTACGGGTAAACCCTCCGTTTTTGGCCCTTCCAGGGCTGGTAGTGAGTCACTTTTTTCAAGATAGTCACTAAAAAGTCTCTTTTTTTAAGGTCAAGTCACTTTTTCTTGTAATCAGTCACTATTTTCAACTATTTTAGCGTGAATTTATTTCAATATTGATCATTATTTGCTTTGTGACGTTTAATCGTCTTTCTCTATCTCACTTTTCTAAATAAAATTTCCTGAGTTTTCCAGGTTTTCCCAGAAAATTAACAGATAGATTCAAGACTTATATTAAGAAAGCTTTTTTTTAAATGCGTTCAAAATATGCTTTTTCTGGAAGATCAACAGTAATTAACCCCATAGTTTTTAAGACATGGCAATCAGTTTTAAAGAAACATGTTTGTAATCAAATCCAATGAATGTTGAACTTAATTTTTCACTGTTCACAGTTTAAAAAACGTACTTAATTTGAGTTAGTCCAAAATCTAAAAACATTCAATGTCTTGTAGTTTCGTATTCCATGTACAAGTTCACGATATTGGAAATTTTCAAAGTGCCTGAATTAAGGAAAACATTAAATGATTTATTTCAAGTTCGTAGTTAACTTTATGAAATATTAGAGATCTTCATTGAATTCCCATTAACTTCACAACAATTGTAGGAACTTTGAAGAATTTCTGAGGAATGAAAGGAAATTTTGAGAATTTCAGTAAAGCTCCATAAACAAACTGCAGGAACATAAGGGAAGTTAACACACTGAAATTATGGGGAACTTACTGGAAGCTTTAAGATCCACAAATCGGTTCTTTTAACATTCTTAAATTTTCAGAAACTTTTATGAAGCTCCTAGAATTTCAGAGCACATCACAGGTGTTAAGCAAACTTGAGAAATATAGAAACCTTGAGGGGCATTGTGCAAATTCAAATAATTTAAAGAAAATTGTAGAAACCTTAAAGAAGTTCCAGAAACTTCAACGAAGCACCGATAGAACTTCTGGAACGTGATAAAAAGAGAGTATTTTAAGGGTGTTATATCATGGAAATATCAAGAACTTTAAAAAATACAAAAGTTTAGCTAAGTTGATTAGAGAATATAAACAGAGTTCCATTCATTTAAAAAAAATGCGAGAACTAGTTTAGCAAGCAGCGATAAATATCTTCAAGAAATTCCAGAAAACTTAGAATTTAGATAGTTTCATGATATTCAGCGAAGTTCCGAGTACTTCGAGGACGATCAAATAGCTTCAGAATAATCCCATTAACTTAAGCAAATTTGCAGCGACTTACAAGGAATTCCGTTGAATTATTGGGTATTCCAAGAATTCTATGATTGCTCTAAAAACGTCAGGGAATTTTAAATATATAATAAATATCAGAAAATTTGCCGGACAAACAAATTTAGAGAACTTCAGGTAAGCATAGTTCAGGGAAAATAAGTGAGCGTTTTTAATGGTTAGAATACTTAAGGAAAATTGTCCAAACTTCAAGGCAAATCAATTAATTTCAGTAAAGTTGTGGGTTGTTAAAAAATACTGATAAATTCAGGGCAACCTAGAGAACTTAAAAGAAATTCGTTTTGGCAGTTTTAATAACACCCGGAAAGTCTAAACTATTGAAGAAGTTTTAATTTAGTGTCTATGATTTAATGAAAGTTTCATGAACTTCAGAAAAATCATGAGAACTTCAGTGAAAATCATAAAACTATACTAATTATTTAATTCTAATTCCTTGAAAATTGCGGGAGCACAAAAGTTCCAGAAATTTATAAAAACTTCGAAAACTTCACAGAAGTACAATGGTATTCAGAAACATTTCGAGAACTTCATAGGAAAAATTTGGGAAGTTCTCAGAATAGTCCATTTCATATACAACGGAAATTTCGATGAAGCTATCCTTCGAATTCAATTTTCTTTTAGTTTTTAGCGGAATTATCTTGAAATTCTCCACAATAAGACACCCTTTGGAAAGATTATCAGAATATTCAATGAATTCATTTCAGATTTCCTTTTGAATCTCACTCCTTCCCTTGGAATTCTACGCACATTGAAAGTCTCCTAAGAATTCATTGGCATTTCTACTCACAATTTCCTTTCTTCTCATAATTTGTTTGGAAAACTCTCCTGAATTTATTTTCCGAATTCCTTTGATGGAGTTATTCTCAGATTTAATTGTAATCCTTCTTTTAGTATTTAAAAAAATCCAAGGACTTATGCTCCGAATTTGTTTTCTTCCACACACTTTATGAAATTATTCTCCGAATGCCTTTGAAGTTCACAGGAGTTGTGCTCCTCAGAAATTCCTAAGAGTTTCCAATAAAATTTATTTTTAATTCAATTCAGGGTCACTTTTTAGTCACTATTTTTAAAAACTAACAGTCACTGTTTAGTCACTTATTTCTTCAACATGGTCACTAAAATCACTATTTTTGACAGCAGTGATGGCTACCAGCTCTGCACTTCATACAAATTGAATACAACCAGGTATCGTACTTGATCAAGCCATACGAGGTTGACAGTCCACTGTCTAATGGCTGTACCCTGCAACAATGAGTGGTATCCTTTACATATACACATACATACATACAAAATTTCAAAATGTATGCAGATTATTTGGGAAGGGGAGTCTAAAACTTCTCAAAAACTGTTCACGTGGGATGTCGTGGACTGATTTAAGGGTCTATTTTCCCCAAAAATTCTCCAAAAAAATCACCTTAAATCAGCCTTACATTTCTCAGAATCAACTGGGAATTTTACTCAGAACTATCTTAAAGTCTAGAAGTTCTCCGCACAAAATTCACCTCCGACTTGTCTTGGAATTCCAGTCTTGAATGTATGCCCATTAGGGTGGGTCAAGTTTATATGGTGGATCACAACCCCCGGCTCCCCACAGCTGTTTCTATTCGTATTGAGGTCCCCAGCAACTGTGCCAAATTTGAATGAATTCGGTTTCTATCTGGATTTGCAGGAGAGCTTTAAAGTAAGTATGGGAAAATGTATGGAAAACGGAACAAAACTAAAACAAAATTAGCTTGTCAAAACTTCAAAAGTCGCTTAATTTTTACCAAACATGGGACTTAGATTAAAAAAAACTATACAGAACAACTTCGTCGAGACCGCAAATCGAGTCGACACCTTTTGTTCAATTGTTTTTAATTGTTTATTGTCGGCCTAGTGCTTCGCGCATAACTACAAGCTTATATGCGCGCCGGTAGGTGTGCACGGAACACATGGTCATACATAAAATTAATAATAACTTTTTCCACCGAAGTCGAGTCGATATGCGGTCATCGACGAAGTTGTTATGTGTAGTTTTATCAATCTAAGTCCCTAATTGGCAATTGAACAGTTTCAGACCCTTTCCCTTACATTTGTCCAAACTATAAAGCGCTCCCGCAAATCCCGATCGTAACCAAATTCGATCAAATTTGGCTCAGTTTTTGGGAACCCCAAAACGAATCAAAGGAGCTGTGGAGATCAGGGGGTTGTACATTTGACCCACCCTAATGCCCATGGATGGAATTTTCATTAGAATTCCATCGGAATTATGAATTATGATCGCACAATTGGTCAAAAAGACAGGAAGATGCCCCAATGAGTGAGGAGAAGAGCCCGCCCTTTATCCACGAAATGTTATCAACAGGGAGTTGGCATTTCCACTCTCCCCATCCAAATCGCTTCCCAATCCTAGCATTGTTTTGTGTTTATATAGGGGAAATGTTGGCTTCGGCAATACCTTAACCTATTATCGTCAGGTGGGTAAACAACGTCCTTGAGAGCTCAATTTTGGTATGTAGATACATTGTATTTGAGAGCATCCAAATTTTAGTGCTCTAGGACTGTAATTACCCCCTAACGATAATAGGTTAAGGTATTTCCGAAGCCAACAGTTCCCCTATGAGTAATAATAAAAATTAAAATTTTTAAACGATCTCACCAATTTCTCTATTTATATTCTTTCGATCAACGCCTCTTCTGAGCAAAAGTGGTACCTGTGTATGATGGTGTGTGTAGCAGTTGCCGAATGAGGGCAATGATGCCATTCACAATGATGGTGGGACCTTTATCGATCATTAATTTGCTATCTCAGAATTATCTTCTACTTTTCCTAAGACCATTAGTGATGCATTTATGGGCATTCGTGTGGTGCATTAGTAAAATGCATGAACACGGCTAGTAGGGTTTTTGATCTAATTTCCGTCCTACTAAGCACAACGCGCACTTTACCTCTCTTTCCTGAACGATTTTAAACTAAAAATGGAATTTTTCTGTCAAAGATGACTTCTAAATTAATTTACCTTTCCAGACGTACCGTTGGATTTGATAAAAAGCCACAAATTGTTGAGATGTTGTTTAAAATCTAATACTGCTTCTTGATTCTAAATTCGTTCTACGAGTTTCAATTCCGTCCTAACGCATTGAAACGCCATTAGATTTTATTCGTCCTACGGATAAACGTAGAAAAAGGGGATTCGCAGGGAGCGCTTCTTTTGTTTTGAGAACAATGAGCGTAAATATTCATACAATGCGCTCTAACCGGGTTTATGTTGTAGCTAATGAACTAACGCATCGGAAGAAACATATTATTGATTTGTGCACGGTGAAATCATTGATATTATTGATCTTTTCTGATCGATAGAACGGAAATGAGCGATTACGACGAAGTAGCGCTCTACCCTACTGGCCACAGCGGGGGTGTTAAGTTGTGACGTCCGTATCTGTCACTCCAAGAGCAAGGTCCCTTCCTGATAGGTGAGTATGGTTTACCTCTCTCTTTGGAGGTGAGCAATGTTGTATTAACAGGGTATGGTCAATACACTACACTGTGCAAATACACCTGTGGTTGTTGGGTAGCTTATGCATATCATTCAAGTGTGATATATAAGTCTCCGCTGATTCGAATGTAGCTGTACATCTTTCTACAAAGCAAGCAATACGGTTAGACATGTTGAACGTTATTGAGGTGAATCACCAGCTTCTCAATCTTAGAGTACTTTTCTGGAACGTATATTCCGTAAACACATTTGACGACGAACATCCAAACTAATTTTGATATTTTCGAGTGCTGCAGTCCGAGGATAAGTGCCAGCTTGATGAATACGTCTACAGCACGCTTCAAAGAAGGTAGTTTGTAACACAGGTCACTGTAACAAACCATGAACGAACCCTGCAAGTCCTTGTAGTTGGCATCAACTGCTATCAATTTGGGTGCTGGCTGTAATCCGAGGTCCTTGTATCGTAGAGATGGGCGATCCGCTCCCGAGCTGTTCTGTAGACCCGATTCTCTAAAGTGAGCTGATGACCCGCGGTTGATTTTTTAGGAACCGCAGCTCATCAGCTCACTGATATCACAAGTCTAAACCATTCAAACTAGAGATGCGATCCGCTCCCGAGCTGTTCTGTAGACCCGATTCTCTAAAGTGAGCTGATGACCCGCGGTTGATTTTTTAGGAACCGCAGCTCATCAGCAAACTGATATCACAAGTCTAAACCAAATCGCGCGCGTAATACACCATGTGCCTGATCGTCAGCACCAATGCTAAAAGCAAACTTCCAAGCGACTGTTTGAAAGAGAGAGACATATGCACATGTTCTACACGATGTTAATTTTCGACTGGTATTATCAAATTTATTCATGTACCCGACTCTTATTGCTGACGTTATTCCTCCAGCATATGTGCTCTCACCGCTCCTTCCATCATTCTCTGGGGGAGCGGAAGATCCGCACAAAAGCAAATAACCGAAAAGCGAAATGTAGCTCTCCAGCTTATCAGCTCAGCTCCGGATCCGAATCATCTACTCGACACTGGGAGCTGTTTAGGTTGACAACTCTCGGACCCGTCCAGCTCTCGAACCCGTCCAGCTCTTCGGATCTTTTTTCTCTCTCGATTCTTCACGATTCAGCTCCGGATCCGAAACTGAGCTGATGATCTGGAGCTGAAGCCGAGAATAGTGAGAGAAATTGTGTTGGAGAATTAACATCACAAATAAAATCTGTATGTAGACTGGATTACATAGCTTGAGAAAAGGCGTAACATCCTGTGCCACGATGTGAATTATATCATCGTGTGTGACATAGGTGTCGCATACATTTTTTTGTTTTTTACTGATATGTTGTTGGCACATTTTGCGCGCATTTTGGTTTACGCGATGGTTAGTGGCGTTTTACATTGAAAAGTAGAGCCATATTGTAAGGTTCGAGCCTAATAAGGTTAGGCTACTTTTACGGTTCTATGCGGTTTTAAGCACTGAAACCACTAATTAATTTTCCGATTTTGAATTTGTTTCATGATTTCTATAATTTCAATGTGAGCTGAAGAGATGTTCAAAAGAATCGACTCCCTTTAGTGAGCTGGATGGGTTTGATCCACTCAGCCAGATGAGCTGTTTTGCCCACATCTAAGTATCGTGCGTATAGATCCTGTAGTTTTAGTTGTGCTGCCTGTTCCGTGAATACATTTTATAGTGTTTCCCAGTTTTTCTGCAACCGCCGCCATATTGAATTTCAAGATGGCGTCTGACATTGATTTCCGGTCTATATACGTCATCCCGATTCAGAATCTTCCCATATTGAAGGGTATTTGGTAGTATTTCCTAGTTTTCCTACAATCGGAAGCCGCCATTTTGGATTTCAAGATAGCGTCTGACATTGATTTCCGGTCCTAGTTCCTAGTAGCGTCTTATAAAACCGTAACACCAGAGCGGAAAATAGACGGTGTCTCCGGCTATTTTCTTAACGATCATCACTCCATTGTCGTATTGCATGTGCTCCATTTTGCAGCTCTTCTTTCACTTTTACTTTGTCGACTCCATTGTACCGGAAAAGATATAGATATATACATTTATTAGAATTGCAAAATATAACGGCGCCGGTGGTGTAGTGGTAAGCGTGATTACCTCTCACCCCAGCAGGCCTGGGTTCAATCCCAGTCGGCGCCGCCGGGATGTTCTGAGGCAAACATCTCTGATCACGCCTTCCTTCGGATGGGAAGTAAAGCCGTTGGTCCCCGGTTCATGAGTTGATGGGTCGATAGGTAGGGTCCAGGTGTGGGAGCTGCCTTCCTGGCACGTCGGTAGCATTGGTGCTCAGCACGGAAAACAAGATCAACGAAAAAAAACAAACCAAAGGAAAAAAAAAAAAAATAATTGCAAAATGGTTCAACGGATCTGAAATGAGGGAACATTCAAATTTAACACAATTTTAAGAGTATTTGAATGCAACATTAAATATGTTGACTAACAATTAACATTTTTTTCAATATGTTATTTTAACTAATTTCTGGAAGCATTTGCTTGTGTTTTATACAATTAGTATAACTGTTCCGTCATATCGTATCTTCAAGTGATCTTCGCAAGCGCCACATTTCACTCAGGCTCTTTGGAACTACATGTGGTAAAATATGAAACGCGCCTATTAAGAGGAAATTTACCACCCCGAAAATAAAAAAAAAATCGGCACGTTTTTATTTCTCTAAAAACATTGGAAAAAATTAACAAAAATCCAAGAAAATCAGTTTCTTCCTTAGATTCTTGAGAAAATTTACATGTAAAAATATTTTTTCTATCTCATCATGAAAAAATATTGGACTAAGAGTCTGAAACTGAAAAGTTGCTGTTTTGTGGTTTTTGAGTCCAACTAAATTTTCTTTAAAAAATATGAAAAAATGTGATTTTTTAGATTTTTGATATCTTTTTTCAATAATTTTAGAAAAATCCCTTTAAGGGGAAGCTTACCGGCCCGAAAATAAAAAAATATTTTCGGTACATTTTTATTTCTTTAAAAATATTGGGAAAAAATATCAAAAATCAAAGCAAATCAGTTCCTTAGATTTTTGTCAAAAATTACATGTAAAATTTTTTTTCTATCTCATCATGAAAAAAAAATTGGACTCTCAGCTAAACCGAAAAGTCGATGTTTTGTGGTTTTTTGAGTCCAACTTTATGCCATAATGACTTATAAAAAATGTTTTTGCACGTGAATTTTCTTTGAAAAATTAAAAAATATGCGATTTTCTTAGAATTTTGATATCTTTTTCCAATATTTTTAGAAAAATCAAATCGTAATTATTTTTTCGGAAAAATGTGAATTGCACATAACACTGTCCAGTGTCATCACTTATTCACACATGAAATCTGCCTCGACCAACCTGGCAGATCGCGCCCTAACCCTCACTGAACCAAAGGGCAGGGAAGAATCTTGGCAATTTTCCTGAGTCCGAAAATCTCGAACCTGAGATATCCAGAAAATGTTAACAAAATCTGAAGTTTTTGTTTTAATTTCATGATTTCTAAATTTAATTGCTCACTACTCACAATTTAGTCTAATGGCTTTTCCAGCCCGATTATGTTTGTCCTAGTGATCTTTGAAAAATTTGCAAAATTTTGCATCTCAAACCAAAAATTGCAATTTTGAGACTTTGAACATTTTGAAATTTCGAACTCAAAACATCTCTGACTTTTGGGACTTGAAAAATGTGTTGCGGTCTTGGTTTTTTTCTAGTTCCTTTATTTTAATGGCTCAATCGCGTTAGCTTTACGGAGCCGATAATTCATTGTTTCTTAACAAAATTTACTAGGTACGAGCTCAAAATATTAAGCTTAGTAAGAATCTTAGATAGAATGGAATTTATGTTCTGAAATTAAGTGCATTTTTTTGACGTAAGACTACGTCTGTGATTTCTATATGGGGGTACACTTTGTGAAAACTGAAAATGGAACCTGTAACAAAATTATGAAAGATTTTGAACATTAATAACTCAGCTTCCCCTGAACCAATTTCAATAATTTTAACATTAATCGATCAGAAATATTTCTACGCATCTGTGAAATTTATGACTTTATCATATTTAAAAATGTCATGTGCAACAGTTGCTATGATAATTAAAATTATCACCGATTGCCTGCGAAAAGCGATTTCCCTAACAGAGATTTCAAAGTTGAATTCCATCCGGTCTCACCAAACGATGTTTATTCGTGCTCTTCGTGAGTCGCTGTGGGCCATCTATGTCAAGCGCGTCATACTAAAAAGAGTATAAACGCTAAAATTCATATTCCCACACAAATCACAAGCATCTACAGTTAACAAATAAAATTTAAAACAGCAAAAAAGGTTATCTTCCATTTAATTCCACTTAATTAATTTTGGTATCCATGGCAGATACGTATTTCGACTACAATGTGCAGTCTTCATCAGTGTCATTCCCACTAAAGAACTTATCAAAATCTAACCCCCTTAAGTACTCATCCCCTAGGTAAAAAAAGTCAAGATCATAGGTATAAAAATGAAACTACAATGTGTTGAATCGGAACCTACCTAACTAATAAAAACCAAAGAACCAAATCTTTGGTTTTTATTAGTTAGGTAGGTTCCGATTCAACACATTGTAGTTTCATTTTTATACCTATGATCTTGACTGTAGTCGAAATACGTATCTGTCATGGATACCAAAATTAATTAAGTGGAATTAAATGGAAGATAACCTTTTTTGCTGTTTTATTTAGCATTCCGCTAACAACCCAATTTCATTAGTTCATTATGATGGCTACCAAGCCTTTGGGGATTTTGCTTTTTAGAGAGTTTTATAGATTTTTCTCCTTTAGCTTACTTAAATCTTTGGTTTTTATTAGTTAGGTAGGTTCCGATTCAACACATTGTAGTTTCATTTTTATACCTATGATCTTGACTTTTTTACCTAGGGGATGAGTACTTAAGGGGGTTAGATTTCTGTCATGGTTACCAAAATTAATTAAGTGGAATTAAATGGAAGATAACCTTTTTTGCTGTTTTATTTAGCATTCCGCTAACAACCCAATTTCATTGCTTCAAAATAAAATTTATTATATAAGACCACGTAGTCCTGCGTCACCACTACTTACAACCCCATAGGGCTGTCCCTTGTAGTTTTTATTTATAACACCAGTTTATCCCTAATAATCATGCAAATTGATAATAAATTGTGTTATTTAACAACATATAAACGGTGTAGAGCCATTAAGTCGAATGTCACTAGGTCGAAAGACACTTTGCAGAAGGACACTAAGCCGAATGGGTCATTTGGTCAAATTAAGAAAAGACAAAGTTTGAGCTGAGCATAATTGTTCGCTAGGAGAAATAATCCAAGTTTGTGCCGAAATTTGACAATTTTAACATACGCTTAATTTTTCAAAATGGTGTATTTGATATTTTTCTATAAAACTATAAATCAACGTCTGAAACAAAGTTGAAGGAAAGTAAATTGCCTTTTCATAAAAAAAATACACACTGAAAAAGAAAATACCAAATTTTCGACAAACAAAAAATAACTGTTAAAAATTAAAAAAAAAACAAAATGCGTATTTTTATTTTTTTTTTAAACTTGAATAATAAGCTCTCAATTATCAAAAATGCTAACTTTTCTTAAATCGACCAAAATCGAGACTTCTTAGCACAGTTATTTATGTACAATTTACATTTCCAGCCTCGCTAGAGAACGCCAGAAAACTCGAGCTCTGACAAATTTGCTTTGCACCCATGTTTCTCTTCTCCCTCTGTGTCTCTTCTCCCCCAGGCCCTCTGATCTATTAGAGTAAATCCCACTTCCAGAGCTGATTCCTATCCTTTCCCATCCGCTCTCATCTCGCTCGTCCTCTGTCTCTGTTTTAGAATGCCACCGACGACGACGACGACAACGGTGGCTGGCGTAGGCGGAAAATAGCCGACAATCCACAACCACGAAGGGGGGCAGTAGTTGTTTTGGCAAATTTTCCAACAACTGGTCCCCGCCACACCGACTCATTCAAGCATCCGCAAACACTAATTCGGGGAAAACACTAAATTTAGATCCTCTGCTGCTCCGCTGGCTTCCTTTCTCAGTTAGATACAAATTTTGATCCGAATCCGAATTTGAAGGGCGGAGGGAGAGCCGAGCCGCCCGCGCTGACCCGGATTCGGACAAATCTCTCTTGATCGGGTGATCTTGCAATTAGGGCTTGCATGCTGCATCGTCAAAATTTGCACTGTCGGCTGCTGGTTGTTGTTGTTGGTGGTGGTGGTGGTGGTCGAAAAGCGAACTCTGTTCTCGTTCTACTGTTTAGGTTTTTATGAGTGCCCCGAGAGCTGCGGTTTCGTTTCGCTGAAATTGGTTGGAAATTATATTTCTGTGCGGTCGAGCGTCAAAGCAGAAATGGCATGAAATTAGTAGATTGCTTTCGGGGTTTGTTTTTTTTATTTCTGGAAATGGATGAGATTCGTCCGGGGCAGGATGGTGAGAATTTGTCTAATTTGTAATGTTTGTTCTCTTTGTTTCCATTGCAGGTGAGTAAATGTGGATTGGCAGCGGCTTGGCAAGTAACTCGGTTCCGTTCGCAACGTGGAAGGTTGATGTGTGGAGTAAGTGGCAATTTTTGAGTAGCGATGTTTATTAAGGTTTATACTATTCAAATGGTAATTATTCCAGTTTTAATATTAAAACTATTTAAGGTCACAATTGCCGGGGTAAGCTAATGTTTACCCTAAAATTAATTGCCCTACTTTGAGTAATTCTATAAACTTTTTTCCTATCAATATTGAATACAGATACTGAGAGGCCAAACTTATTTTATAAACACTAAAACACGTTCAAAATGCATGATGACCTCAAGCAAGCTTTTAATTCGTATAAATAGTTAAACAAAAAT
This sequence comes from Ochlerotatus camptorhynchus, assembly GCF_037179485.1. Taxonomy (NCBI): domain Eukaryota; kingdom Metazoa; phylum Arthropoda; class Insecta; order Diptera; family Culicidae; genus Ochlerotatus; species Ochlerotatus camptorhynchus. The sequence goes on along the minus strand of NW_027040818.1, from coordinate 15,028,379 downwards.
GTCCTTTCAATTCGCAAAATAATGATGATGATGGACTACCACCTATTGTCGTAAGGCGTCTGCACATAGCAATGGACTATTCTTGCCCCATGACTTGATCAAGATTTGTTTTCTGGTCGTACTCATCATACTCCATTGTGAAAGGCAAAAAACGGTGGGCGGACCCGTAAGCAGAGCTACCTACGCAAAATCCATGGGAGTAATAGAGAATCTCCTTCCAGAAGTAAGTTCTTACATCCAGAACCCAAATCAAAAGCCACCGTGTAGAAGAATATCCCAATAGGCGAGGAGAAGGGCCCACCCTCAATCCACAAAACGTTAACAACAGGGAGTTGGCAATCCCACTCTCCCCATCCATTATATTTCCAATCGCCTCAATCGGGTGCCCTGATGGTCCTTCCTGCTCCCCGACAATCGAAAAATTTGGTTGAGCAAGAAGCACCCCAATGTAGTTTTTTGTAATATTTATTAAAATTGCAAAATTATTTCAAATTCTAAAACTTCCAAACTGTGCATTTGAATCATGTTTTTTTTTATTTAGAAAGTCGATGAGCATTATAGAAAATGTCGAAACCATTTGAATATTGTTCAAAGTAAAGTAAAAGAACTATTTTAAATATTGCTTACACCTGAGTACTACTTGTATCTAATCAATTTTGAAACAACCTTACCTTACCAACCACTTACCGATGTTGTCATTGACATTTTACATGGATGGATACCTACTTCGTCTACGTAAGGCAAACGCCAAAATGGCCTTTTAAAAACCCTAAAATTATGCAATTATTAAAACACCAACATTGGCTGAAACCCTAAAAATAACCTTGAAAACGCCGCACTATCCTTAAACCGCCTAACCTGGTCTAAGAAACGCAAAGTTATTGTTTTTAAATTGTTCTATTAAAATTAAAATTAAAATTTCTAAAAAAAGGGTATTTTTTGTTAATTTTTTAGGACTCTAGAAAAAACGCGATCATTTCGGGTTTTCATTATGTTGGTCTTGGAATATCTGAAAAATTTTATTATTAGATTATTAATTCTTAAAAATATAAAATAAAATAATGCTGAAGTGTTGCTTAATAACATACTGAAGCCTCAAAGTGATTGCATTTATTCTAAAGTTAAAAAAATAAAAATAAAAAAATACCCTTTTTTCTAGATCTCAAAAGGTGTCCCCCCTAAATATAAATTTTAAGTCCGATTTCTTGAATATGTTTTAAAGCTCGCAATTCTTAACTTTCCCTTAGTGCGAGATATCAAAAATTAGGTCTGAAATCTAACAAATTAGCAAAGTGTCTTAGAGTTTCATAAATTTGTGAAATCCAAAAACTTAATTTTTTTTCTATATAATTCCAGTCAGAATCCTACAACCCTCAGGCAGTTGATTTATGTTAGCCTCGCTATCTCAAAAGTACTTCAATGGCCCATGTCCTGCAGTTTGAATAGCTTTGTATGTAACCTTGAAAACTTTCCATGTAACAGTTTCTTGAATATGTAGCCTCAGAATTCCCTTAAAGTTTACCTCAGAGTCATGAAATTCGTATCAGAATTATCTAGGAATTATCTTTGAAATTCACCCATGGTATTGTCCTAAAATTACCTTTTAAATTCACATCAGAATTCCATGAAACTCTTTCTTTATTTTGAAATTCTTCTTGAAGTGCCCTTGAGAGAATTTTTTGAGATTTCCTTGGAATTCTATTCGAAATCTATTGGAACTTTCTTCCGGACCTGCCTGGAATGGTACTCAAAATTCTTGGAAATATGTTCAAAGTTTTCTTTGAGTTGCATTACTTTTCTGTATTCCTTTCGAAAATTCTAAAATTGAGGCCTTGCTTGAAATTCAGCAAAGATTTTTTTTAGCTTTCTTGAATTAGATTCCCTTGGAATATTTCCATCGTGCTCTCCTCGGAGTTTTATTTGATTGATTTATTGATTAATTGATTGAAAATTAAGAGATTTTTCGCCATATGCTGTTCGTTTCTAGAAAAGAATTCAGATGTATCAAAAGGGACCCTTCTTGGCTGAGTATAACGTAGTTAAAATGTTACATAGAGTTTTATGATCATCTCAAATTTTATTATTAGGGACAACGCCAGGATTGTAGCGATCTCATGACAAGATTAATTAACTTTGAATTCTCCTCCGAATTCCCTTATAGAATGCTCCCTAAAATGTCTTCAAATTTGTCTTGGATTTCTTTTCTTAACCTCCATAATAGTCTCATCAGAACTACCTGGGAATTCACCCTTAGTTCTCCTAACAATTCATTTTATACACTTCTCATAATTACCTGTAACTTCTTGTTGAATTTTTTCCGAATCCTTTTTGGAATCCCTGTAGAATTGTCTTCAGAATTCGTTCATAATTATCCCTTGAATTCCTCTTCAATTCTCCTCACAACCCATTTGGAATTTTCTTTAATATTATATACATAATTCTTCATAGTGTCAGAATCCCAAAATGTTGTCTAAACCAAGATTTGTCTTTTAATCTGAGATCTTCAAATTTAAAATTTTTCTGTGTCTGAAATCTCGAAAAGTTCAAGAATGTTAAAAACTGGGTGTAGTCTGATATCTCGAAAATTTTCTTATGTTATTCTTCATTAAATTTCTCAGTCGGCATCCCAATATTATTTCGTGGTTCTCATTGTTTTAAAATAAATTTCTAAGTTCAATATAAATAAACATCTCTAAGATAAAAATATGCCACTTCATGCGATGAGTATATTTTTACATTGACCCCTCCCCCCTCAGAGATCCGTCCCTCCAAAACAAGTCTGATAATTTTAACTGTAAGTCCACTAAATTTACTTTGTCAAAGATGTTAAATTTCAGAAATACATTGAAATTTTGTTAAGATACTGCAATTTGAATTTGGGGTCAGACAACGTAAGTATTTCAATGAAAATTTCCAATCAATATTTTTTTCTAGTTTTTTGGAACACATTTCATCTAGTATTACAGAGCTCCGGTGGACACACCTAGTCACGAAAGTTTTAGTAAAATTAATCGACAAATAAAAAAGTAAGAGGTTGTATCCAAGACACGACCGTAGATTTGACGTAGGATTACGTGCTCGGTATAAATATTCGGCGACTGTGTTAGGGAAACCACTTTTTCCCATCACGAAAACGCCTCGTTGTCTGATGACAAAATTACGCATTTTCGTGCACAAAACGCACGGAATGTTCGGTTTATTCAATAGATAATTAAAAAAGCGAAAATTGATGGGAGGAATTTCTTGCTCAAATTTTCCATTCTCGAGATATTCGCGATCAATCATATAACTTAGATTTTTTTTTTTTGGCTTTTTTCTAGCGTCCTGGAGAAAACCTTACCTTAATTTAAAGTGTTTCTGGTTAATTGACAAGGTCATGTGGTATTCGGTAATTGCGAGAATTAGTATTCACCACTTCGATACTGTTACGCATTTGACGTCAAACTTTTGGTTGCTGGATACATTATCAAACAGCTTTGAGGTGATGCGGCTGGCAGCAAGGCGAGCGAACGTTCAATAAAAATTAAACAACTATAATTTATGATGGTTCTGAAAACAACCGTTTTTGTCATGATGGTTGAGTAATGCTAAGCTATTAGGGTGCTCAACACAGATGAGGCTGGCGAGCTGTATGAAGTTTGGAACGATGGTGACGCACTTGGCATAGATGGCCCACAGCTACTCACGAAGAGCTACTGAATCCGATCAGTAGCGGCGCGGCTTCTTGCTCCTTCTTCCGTGAATGGAAGCTCATGTGGGCTGAAGCTCGCTGCTTGCGGCAGCCTTTCGTTGTGTACTGGAGAAAAATGTTCAACGCCACGCGCCGAAAGGACGCTGCTGATGACGACTGACTGGAAACCACACACGGTGATTGAATAAGCACCTTTCGACGAGACCGGATGGAATTCGGTTTTGAAATCTGTATTAGAGAAAGCGCTTTTTGCAGGTATTCGGTGATAATTTTGATAACCATTGCAACAGTTGGACATTTGTGTAATTTTCAATAGTAACCTGTTGAAAATGGATGAAGTGTTCATTTTAGAAGATTTGTAGAAAATTTTTCAATCGATTAGCATTTTTAGAATTAAAATACATCCGCTATTGACAGATTTATAAGTGGTCAAAACCTGACTACTTTTCGTAACGCGGTCGATTTTGGTTTTTTGAAATTGCACCACCAATATGTTGCCGAAAGACATAATCCTACGTCAAAAGTTACATCCTTTCAAAGTAGCCTGGGGTCAAATTGACCCCAAGGTACAGACAAAGGGTTAACCACCAAATTGGCTGAAAATCGCAGAAATGGCCTAAAAGTCATAAAATTGAATTATGAATATTAAATAACGATAAAACGAAAAAATCGTCTGAATCAAAACATAGCTTTAAACCGCCCAAATCTATAACTCCAAAACTAACCTTCAAAACCCAAAGTAACCTTGAAACAAAACTGGCCAAAAAATTACATAATTGGCCTAAAATCTCCAAAATGCCTTTGAAAAATGCCAAAGTAGCCCTTAAATTAAATGGTAATACAGGCCTAAAATTGCAAAAAAAAAATCAATGGCCTGAAATCCTGAAATTATCTGAAACCCCAAAAATAACCTTTAGATCATTAAAATAACCTTCAAAACTCCAAACTAATCTGAAAAACGCCAAATTGGCTTAAAATATCTACAATGGCTTTAAAATACGTCAAAGTAGCCTGAACACCCTTAAATAGCTTCAATTCTTTAAAACAATTTGACGTCCCAAAAATAACCATAAGAACACAAAAATTGACCTAAGATATGCCAATCGACCCATAGAAGGTCGATTTATAAATTCATTTTTTTCACTATTCTAACTGGAACTGCTCAAAGGTTATGTAGAGGGGAGGGAATCTGTAACTCTACAGAGAACCAATAGATGACGCTTGGGTTTTGCAATCATCCTCAAAGTGCAAAAACTGACGGTCACAAACTTTACAATAGGCAATACCAGCCCTGGCCGCGTCCGAATGCAGGTCAATTCCACGAGAAATTACTGGGATGTTGGATATATCATGTAAAGGAGCCTGGTACTGAACCCACGGTCTTCTTCTCAGTAAGCAAAATCGGTCACCATAAGGCCACCGAGCCTCTCACATTATAATATACCGCTTATGATCGAGTTGTGGTTGCTATGGGCTCATGTTAAGAGAGGACGATCAAAGACTATATAATGTGAAGGAGCCTGGAACTGGATCCACGATCTTCGAAGACCCTTAATTCATAGTTCATGACCAAGAGATAAAATTAGTCAACTGAATTTTAACTTGGGCCAAATCAAGGCATAACAAAAATCATAAGATTGCTTTTGAATTTGTTCTTCCCACAATAGAATGAGCCGCTTTATCAGTCTCCAATAGGAAACGATAGCTGCTCAAACTCAAATCAACGAATATTCCAAGTCAGGTTTCAATAATCAACATATACAAATAACTGTCAGATGTAAAAATGTGTTAACCATCCTTTGGAGACCACCATTTATTCGCTTTACACCCATCCGACTCGCCGCCCTGTACCAACGCGCCCCGAATGATGCGACACAGCACTCAGTCTGACAATTTAGGAATTTCCTTGCCACACATGTGCGCTCCAGACGACCCCGGACTTGCATTATTTCAAACTTATTTCCCACACGGATGATTGCTCACTCTGTCTCTTCCACGAAGTCGCTGGCTTGTTTCGATTCCAAGCTTCTATTTTCGTCCATCCGACGAGAAGGAAAAATAATCAATTCTTGGCAAATCCAGTCTACATCATTCCAGAGGGGACAGCGTTGTGCTGCGGTTGGTTGTGCTTTTTGTGTCAAATTACTGGAAATCCCAAAATCACCTGGATCTCAGAATCGTATAAAAATAGTAGCTGGCCGTCGCCATGAATAATTCAGCGGTTGTAATTTTCCGGGCAGCATTTTTTGCACTTCCCGATTTGTATCAGGATAAATTATGTAACCGGAATCCCGCATGGTCGGCTCTCCGGGAGATTGTTTTGTGGATCGAATTATAAATCTATCAGAATGCAAACTTCCGTCGAATCAGGGGAAAATTGTTTATTTACCCGGAATTCCAGTAATGCGCAACCGGGAATGAATAAAATAGTAACTTTATCGGTGATGCAATTGATTATCCCGCATATTCCGGCAACAGCGAGCACTGATTAGCACATGGCAGGTGCACTGGAAATGGAATTGATGGTTTTGCGATAAAGCCGTGCTTTGTCGATAATCAATTGAGTGGAAAATGTGGAACTAGAGTAGGGTACAATTTGAATCAAATATCAAGTTATAATTTGGTGGTCAACCGCTCCCAGTTGCTGTACCGAAATGTGAGCTAAAATCAAACGAAATCGGCAGTCACTTAGTCCGACTCCCAAAATGCAAACCTTCTTGAAGTTCAACGCCCATCACCTGCCAAGGAAGCCGAAGTCAACCCTTCCCCCATACCATAGCAACCGTGTTTGAACGCGTCTGCTGGGGGGACGGCCACTGCTCCCAGGAGAAAAATAAGAAGTTAAATTCCACCCCGAAGCACCTTGCGCTCGCTTACTGGCCGCAGAACAATCGATGCGTGATTCGAATTTGATTGCCGGTTTCGAACAACACTTTGTGTCTGGCCGCCAACCGCAACCAACCCAATCCATCGTGCACGATTAGCTTTTGGTGGTTGCAAAGGATGCACTGGATGCTCTTTTCGTTTTTTTTTTTTTACTTTCGGTTCTTTGTGCAAGAACGAGTTGTGAATCTCAATTTTTCGGGTTCGAGTAATATATCGGGTGCCAATACCCGTTTGCTGGAAATCGACTCTCCTTGCTCGGGGATAGAACACACACACTACTGATCCGCCGAATCCCAGTTTTAAAGTAGAACAATCTTCAAAGATGAAATGAGTTTTCAACCCACCCGCATCCCCCCTTCTCTGTCCCTTTTTTCAACTCTTTTCCCATTCTCTTGTGGATCGCAATCATAATTCCCATTGCCCTCCCACCCCCCTTCGTCCTACAGATTTTCCAGAGAAGTTATTATCAAATTTTACTTTAATTAAAATCATTATCTCGAACTCACGCGCGCGTGGTCCGGCTCATTCTGCCGCCGGTTATTCTCTGGCTGTATGCTGAGAGAACTTGCCAACTTCTTGGGAACAAATCGCTTCGCTTCGTCTCAAATAGACTGGATTCGTTTTCGTTTTGCTTCTTTTTTTTTTGAAATTTAAACTGCTGTAACAATTGGGTTCTTTGTTGTCGACTAAACTTCAAAGAAATTCGTCGTTGGTGTAACTAGGGGATTTATCTGTGGGGATGCGAACCAATTTTAAAATTGCTTTGAAATGGCTTCTTGTCGGATTTTAAGGACCTGTCCCTCCCTTAGCTCATTAGGTAAACGACGCAGTTATGAAGCAAGACCATGCTGGGTTCGATTCCCGGTTCTGTCTAGGAATTTTGCAAAAAATCCCGACTTCCCTGGGCATAGAGTATGATTGAATTTTGCCACACAATAAAACAAATGTAAACATGTTATAGGTACTAAGCTCGCAATTAACAACTATGGAAGTGCTCACAACTAAATTTCGAATGCTAAACTCCATCATTGATATGTCATCAGAAATTCGAGAACTTAAGTGGAATTCGGTCGGCCACACACCAGGACATTGGTATGACATCGCAGCAGAGGTAGACTTAGGCCGATGACATAGTAACGCGGAGCGTCGAGCAACGCGTGTTGTTCGCGTTTGCTGAATTTCAATAAAGCGTCAAGTGATGCGTGCTATGACATACTCAACGCGTTTTTGAAAGCGCAGCTCGCATTATTGTCAGTCAAAATCACTGGTCTTCACACTAATTCTAAACCACCCAATTTTCAATAGGATCTACCCAAATTCAAGAAACTAGGGCTACTCAAAATTGAGTGCTAAAAGTTGGTACTAGCAAGATGACATATGAACAACATCGGTCAGATTAAGGTCGATATTGTCCATTTGCTAATCCATTTGTCATCATGTCAGTCCAAACTTTTATCACTCAATCCTGAGTAGCCCCATTTCTAACGGAATTTGAGTAGATCCTGCTAAGATTTGGGTAGTTTATAATTATAGTGTTGTGTGCAGTCAAAATGGATTCTTCCGACGAAGAGTTTTTTGCTTCTTCAAGCACAATACATTTGTTGATGAAAAAGGAGAGAGATTTTGCGATTCACCCAATCAACAGAAATAGAACCAGAGATGGAGAGTTTAACCGACTCTACCCCGATCTTCGTAAACACCCGGAGAAATTCCGTTCTTACACTCGGGTGGACATGTCAACTTTTGACCTGATGATGGATATGATCAAATGTAAACTGATGAAAAACTGGACAAATTTTAATAAAGAACCAATCTTGCCTTGCGAACGGTTCATTGTTACACTGAGGTAAGGAAGTGTTTTCAATAAATAGAAAATAACATAATTTATAAATACATAACTTATTTTTTGTAGGTATCTAGCAACCGGATCATCATTCACCACGCTAGGATTTTCTTTTCGAATGGGTCGATCAACTGTTGCTGCAATAGTGCGTGAAACATGTCAAGTTTTATGGGAAGTGTTTCAGCCCATTTACATGCCAATACCCACAGAACAAATGTTACGGATGGTAGCTGAAGAGTACTGGAAAAAATGGAACTTCCCAAATTGCATAGGTTCCATTGATGGGAAGCATATCCGCATAAAGTGCCCTCCGGGATCTGGATCGCTGTTTTACAACTACAAGGGTTTTTTTTCAACTGTGCTACAAGCAGTCGCAGATGCAAACAGCAGATTTTTGATGATCGAAACCGGAGGATATGGAAAGCAGAGCGATGGAGGAACGTTTAACGCATCCGACATGTATCAATTGTTGCATGAAGGAAAGCTAAACGTTCCACCAGATGCTCCATTACCTGATCCAGATTTACGTTCTAAAATGCCGCACGTGTTCATAGGAGATGAAGCGTACCCTCTGATGAGAAACTTGCTCCGTCCGTATCCAAGATCGCAACTGTGTCCGGAATATGAATATTTTAACGCAAGATTTTCTAGGGCAAGGAAATGCGTTGAATGCGCATTCGGCATCATGACCGCTAAATGGAGAATTTTATGCAAGCCAATTGAAACAATGCCGGAATTTTCTGATGACATTGTGAAAGCAGTTTGCATCCTGCACAATATCATAATTGATCATGAAGGAGTTGAAGCGCAGTTGGAGGAAGCTGCCGTATTTACAAACATGGCCAACAACAATAACGTAACCAACATCAACAGGGTTTCCACGAAAACAGGCAGTGCCGTACGAAACTACTTCATGGAATTTGTGAACAAAAACAAAATCTGAATAACTGAAATTTGTTTTATTTGAATACAGGCATTAAATGTAATTAACAGGTAAATGAAAATAAAACTCACTGTTGTGATAGTGCACTGGAAATTGGCGAAGTGATTACCGTGTAGTACTGTCTTGCAGATGAAATGACTGTGGGGAATTGATCTGCAGCATCAATCTGTTCGTCCGGGTTCAGAATAGTAACAATTCCAGCTTGGCTCTGAAAATGCGGAGAGCTATGATATCCAGAACCATCATGTGAGCGGGGAGTTCTTCCAATCGTTTCGGTAAATTCCATTCGACTTCGCACTGGAGTAGAATACTGGAACAGCATGGGATTTTCTGAAGTTGCAGCTCCATGTACATCGAGGTTCTGGTTCGGATCGTTCAGGAAACGGTTTTTCTGGTACACATGTTCCTGTACGACTTTCTGTATATCCATCCGAAACAATAACTTCGCCTCTGGCTTCAACTTCCGAACATGGGGTAGCAAACTTTTAAAAAATGCCTCGTCTTCGTCATCATCAGTGTTGGCTTTGCGTACTTTTTTTTCTAAAAGCTTCAACTTGCGTGTTTCGATGTCGACCAATTGGTGTTGCAGACCTCTTTTACCAGGTCTGGGTTGTGGACGTGGGATCGTTTCATCAACATCAGATGAATCCGGGACTTCAAGCAACTGAATTGATTCGTCAGCAGTGTTCTCTGTTGTCGTTTGCTGCACGTCATTATCGTTCAAAAATTCCATCGTCTCGGAGGCATCAGCTTGCAGATTGCCTCCAGATTTTCGTGGTATCATTTGGCCCTTAAGAAACAGCATGGATTTGAAATGTGGCCAAGCGGTGTACGTCTCGTAGTTATCTGGTCCTGGGTCTCCTGATCTATATGCAGGAACTTTTCTCAACTCTTTCCCGAAATGATCCCGTAGTGACTTCCACTTTTTCTTGCAAGCTTCCGCTGAAGAACAAAAATGAAACATAAGATTTCCGCACCCATATATTGCAATTTGCTTTTAACTTACTTGTAACATCGTTTCCTAATTCGGTTGAAACCTGGCGCCAGAGCTTGTCCACCAACGTCCTGATCCGGTATTGCTTCACCGTTTTATCCCACAGTGGTTTTTTTGCGAAAACTAGCGAAATTAGTGTTTCTGAGTCGATATGCATTTTAATACCAATTAAACAGCAGTCTCTCCGTTCACTTGCGTAAGCACTTTGAGGAATGTTCTAGCGGGTCGGATTTTTTTCTTCATAATCGGTAGCTAATGAAAAGTTCCATCGGTTTATTTATCGTTAAGAGCATCTCCACCGCGGGCTCCAAACGGGGCCTTATCTCTATTTCGGCAACCCAACGACCAAATGGGAGCTAAGTGGGCTCGTAAATGTGTCTACAAAATAGCGAAGAAACCGTGAACACACGACCGGGTAGCAGCGTGTAATCAAATTTGTGGACCAAGTTGCAAACCGAGATGGGTTGCTATTCGGTATGACAGCAAAGCAGGAAAACGCGCAAAAATATTTGTTTCATTTTTGTTGCAAACGAGCCGTTGTTTTCAACACAAGAAATAGATTGAACATGTTTAATTTTAAATGTTAAATAGAACATACTAAATGTTAAATGCTTTATGCGTTATTTTAAATGTGAATTGTAGAATGTTAAATTGTTTTAATTTATAATGCTGAATGTTGATTGTTAAACGTTAAATGTTCAATGCTAAACGCTAAATTTTAAATGTTAAATGCAAATCGTTAAATGTAAACTGCTAAAGGCCCAAGCGCAATGGGAGTCGTATGACGTTTATTCACAACTGCCATCTGTTGAGCTTACTGCCTATCACAGTGTACTCAACAGATGGCGGTAGAGTTTCAGCGACGATGTTTTACTGCGAAAATTATTCTATGTGTTATGTCTGTTTGTCTGAGGTTAAATGTTAAATACTAAAGTTAACATGTTCAATGTTAAATGTTACATGTTGTTTGTCACTTGCTACAATGTAAAATGTTAAATTATATATGTTAAATATTATATATAACATGTAAAATTTAACATGGAACATGGAACATGAAACATGAAACATGTAACATTTAACATTTATCATTAAACATTTAACAACTAACACTAAACGTGCAACATGTAACGTGTAACATTTAGCATTAATCATTTAGCAATTAACATTAAGCATTTTATACATTACATTTTACATTCAGCATTTATTATTAAGCATTTAACATTTAGCATTTTACATTTTCCATCTGAAATTTATTATTGAACATTTAACTTGTATCGTTTAACATTAAAAATTTTACATTTAACGTTTTAACGCAAATTAAATTGCTATAATTTACATTTTATATTTAGAATTTACTATTTAGCATTTAACATATACCATCTTACATTTAATATTGAACATTTAACATTTATAATTCAACATTAAAAATTTAACATTTAACAGTTAGCTTTTAACATTTTACGTTTATAATTTCACATATTAAATGTAACCTGGGTCAATAAACATTTTACATCTCACATGTTACATTTTACGGATAATATGTTAAATTTAAAATTTTATCCTGAGCATTTAGCATTTAACATTCACATTCAGCTTTTTACATCTAAAATAAAACATTCTGATTTAAAATTTACCAATTAACATGTATGTAACATGTAACACATAACATTAAGCATAAATCATTTAGCATTAAACATTGAGCATTTTACATTTTACAATTCACATGTTGCATTTATATTTAGCATTAAATTTAGCATTAAACCTTTATCATTAAATATTTAACATTTAAACTTTAAAGTTTAACATATTACATGTAATATGTAACAATTGACAATTTACATTTAACATGTATCATTTAGAATTGACATTGACATTTAGCATCAGCAATCAACATTTAACATGCACATTGTACACTTTACATTTAGCAATTAACATCTAATTTTTTTTTTACAATTACCATCTAGCATTTGGCATTTAACATTTAACATTAAGCATTTCACGTTTAACAATTAACATTTTGCATTTAAAATTAACCAATTGAAGATTTAACACTTAAAATTTATCATTTTATCAATAAAAATTTAACATTCAACATGAAGCATTACATGTAAAATGTGACAATTACCATTTAACAATTAACATATTACATTTAACATTTTACATTTCAAAATTCTTTATTAACAGTTTGTTTAACATTTAACATGTAACATTTAACAGAACAAAAATGCCGGCTAAATTAAAATGTACTTAATCTATCGATGCTTTTTATGACGCAATTATTCATATTCATTTTATAAAATACGACCGAAATCGCAGTTACCTAGTCGATCACCATTTAATTTCAATGGCACTACAACAGTCTTTTGCGTGCACGCGCGTGAAAACACTTCAAGGAGTGCTTTGACGCTATTGCTGACGCAGCGCAACGCGTTTACTATGACAGGTGTAAGCGTTTTACCAAGCATTTTGCATGGACGCTCATCAAAGCAGCTCAGACGCACACGCACACGCGCACGCGCACGCTTCGCTAAACGCGTTACTATGTCATCGGCCTTAGGGGCTCATGGCGGTGGAGCCTGAAAAAGGAAAACAAGCAAGTCGATAGGAATCTGTCGTGGCCCCAGATCAACCCAAATGCAAGCAACCGTCCAGGATGGAAGTCTTTCACGTTGGTCTTTTGCGCCACTGGAAGGTGCTTAGGGCACAGAAGTAGTTTCCGAGAATTGTGCATCAGTTCCAAGTACTAGTGCAAGTCATCCATCAAGACGGACGACAGTTTCTAAATGTAAATGTCTAACTCACTCCAGTATCTTGAGCACTAGACTGGCCCACATTTTAATAGGGGAATTTTTTTATCATTTTTGTTTCAACGTGCCAACCCCTAGATTTGTGCCATTATGTGAGACAATCACTCTCTGAAAATACTAGCTCATTCTGATGTTGCGCTTTTGATTTAATATTTATATGGGGATTCCTTCATACTTTCGTGTGTGGAACTGGCTCAGCAAACTCGATTAAGCTCAGAAATTTCTTGTAGCGTGAACTATAAGGAACAGCTTTGCTGAAGACAGCATCACGATTCAAGTTAGTATTATGGAGATATTAATTAATTATGTGCATTCTGCTCGTATATTGCAACAAAATACAGGCAGCGTACTCGGAAAAAAATCTGTTCCCGAAAACGGGAACGGACCATGAACTAAAAATCACGGCCAACTATCCAGAACAAAATTTTCTCAAATATACACCGTGAACTATGGTTCACGGCTGTGGTTTACGAATATGGGAACTCTTTTTTTCCCATGTATGCAACGTACAGGGTGGCCAGCAAACCGGTAAATATCAGGGAATTTGAAAAGTAACTGGGAAAACCGTGAAAAACCCGGGAGTTCGGCGAAAAAAGCGGGAAAAATAAATTATCCATACCATAGGAACAAAATGTAACACCAGAATTTCAGAATAAACCATTAAAACAGAGTGATCCTTTACCAAATGCTGCATAATTTTCTTCAGTTTCCCGTCTTATTGTTTTACAATTTAATCACTCAGCAAATTGATTTTTTCGTTTCCATTTCAGATGTAAAGTGCATGGTCCTTAAAATAAAATATTGAAGATGCTGGACTTTGGAAACAAATATTTGTAAAACCCGAAACTGAATTATTCTTTTCCGGGGTTTTAATTTTTCGTTGTTCAAAATTCTCATGATATGAATTTCAGAATTCTGCTCTGAATTAACTTGAAATTGTTCTGAAATAAACCAAAAAAACACTCCGCGTAATAATTACCGTTGAATTCTTTTTGGAATTTCCTTGCAACCCCTTCTAAGAATATAATTGCAATCCTTCTTAGAATTCCTTTGAGCCTATCCGGAGACTTTGATTCATTTGAAAATCTTTTCAAAAATTTCTCTTAACTCTATTCTAAATAGCAGAAATCTTTCGATATTTTATTTAGAAACCCCTTAAAGAATTTCTTTCTAATTATCAACAATTTTTTTGCAATGAATTTTTGTTGGAGTTCTGTGATGTATCTTTCGCACTAGGGTTGAAATTATTGCCAAAACACTCTTAGAACTCTGTTTCTTGTTGAATTCTGATCATAATTCTCTTTTAATTCTTCTTAAACGTCATCTGTGATTTTCCTCACGATCCCCATACAAATCTCCTCAGAATAACGTAGGAATTTTCCGCAAAGTTTTGTTTTTCACAATTCCTTTTTAAATCTTTTAATATTACCTAACAATTGAATTTAGAACATGCATTCTTCTCCAATGAAATCCCTCCAAATTCATCTAACAATTACTAGGGTTTTCATGTCAGAATAATTCTGGAAATCTGCTCAAAACTTTTCCTTCGAAAACTGTGTGGGAATCTTTCTCAATATTAGTTTTAAATGAACACTTTGAATTCTTTTAAAATTTACTAAAAATTCCAGGGTTTGTTCGCTAGATTCTATAGATTGTTCTGTAATTTGTAATACCTTTTAAAGTGCTTCCAAGTATCAGAGCATGACAATTATGACTCCACAACTCATAAGTATGATATATTTTTTTTTCAAATCTGTGATCTTGAAATTTTTCCGAAATCTCACATTTTAATTATTTTTTCTCCAAATTTTGCATCACAAAGATTGTTATTAATCACAACTTTTTAAAAAAGTTCTAGTTTCAGACACTACATAAATTTTAAAGCCCCAGAATCTTGGGAATCTTCTTAAATAAAGTCCTTTCAACACGTTCTTAAAAATGCGTTCAATTTGGTTTTTTTTTATTGAATATTGACAAACGGGAATTTTTAAATATTTGAACCGGGAAAAAACCGGGAATTTCAAAATGAAAATTCACGGGACACCCTGCATGAGCATGATTGACCGCCCACGGTTGCTACTCTGTTATTGCCAGATCAGCTGTAATTACACAGAGAACCAATAGACGATGCTTGGGGATAGCAATCATCCTCAATGTGTAAACACTGGTGATCTAAAACTGGGTAATACCAGACTCCAGAGCCGGCCACGCCCGTACACAGGTCAAGAAAGGAATTTGTAGGATTATGTTGACGTAATACTCGCTTTGATGGAAGCCGAGAACACCTCTGCACTTCCACGAGGAATCACTGGGATGTTGGGTAAGAGGGTTGGGATTGCAGCAGGGTTTGTTTTGGTAAACGATAAGCTGAATTGATGTCCTAACGATCGTATAACGCGAAGGAGCTTGGGATTGAACCCACGGTCTTCTGCTCAGTAAGCAAAACAGCTTACGAGCTCCTTTGTAAACATCGAGTTGCTGTTATTACCATGTAGCCATATTAACAAATAAAATGATTGACGAGTCTTGAATGTGGATTAGCCTAAGATTAGACTCATGGTGTTCTGCTCAGTAAGCAAAAACGATCGCTCTAAGATCACCGAGCCCCTCATATCACATCATATCACATTCGAGTTGTTGTAACCATTCAAACCCGGCACAGTCGACGACAAGTTTCGCAAAATACACGATAACCAAACGATGCGACCATAAATTTATTTAATATGAACGACCCCATTTTTCTGCTCAGTAAGCAAGCCACTGTAGACGATCTTTCAACTCCGGAAACTAAAAGCTATGAAAAAGCACTTAGGCCTTCATTGAGTTTCACTTTCACGAAACGCTCAATGTAACGATTGTTTAGGCCCTGATTATAAAAGATATTCAAATTAAATTACGTTTTCGAGAGCAGTCAATAATGTGTCCCAAACTGGAACAAGCGTGCACTCTATTTTTTCTAAATATTCCGAAGCGTTCCGCCCAAGATCTAACAGGTACAATTGTCTACAATAGTGGCCTGGGATAAACACAAGACTCAACTATGTTTTTGCTCTGGGATGCATACGCGTCAAACTACCGCATCAAAACCACCAAACCACACAATCAAACACGATCCGCCGTGACTACCGTCAGTCTTCAACTTCGGCCCTCGTGGCAATGAACAATCTTCAATTGGAACGTACTCACCAAATCAATATATCCGGGAGCGCATTCCCGATGCTTCCACGCATATTTTTCTCTAGTCAGCCACACAATAACCAAATAGAGAAAATGGATGTAATGTCGGCCTAAATGCCCCTAATTTGGCCCATACATAAATTCAGTAATCGACTAAATTTTCAATAGCTACCAAAAATATCCATAAGTACCGTCCCAATGACGCGTTCATCTAGATAAAATAGATAAATAGCAGATTTTTAGCGATGCGCCCAATCTTAGATCCATAGGCCAACATTAGAGCCATTTCCCCTATCACTTTTTTTTTTCAAATCACTCTGTGCACATCGCAAAAACCTAACAATAGATCAGTGCGGTCGAGTCACACCGGCAACAAAGGGAAGCGAGAGCACACCAAGTACCTAAGCAACAGGGGGGACATCGCGCCCGGGACACAACACTAATCAAGTGCTACCACCACATCCCAAACTAAAAAAATAAAAGACCGCAGTGGAGCAAAAACACAACCGTTTTCGAACGATTCTCAAAACAAACTCCGTCGGCGTATCAACTAGATTACCACTAAAAACAAAAAAGATCATATTTTTCACTGACCAACATCCAGACTCGTGTCTTTAGGTGAGATAACCACTCTCTGATTTTTTCGGCTGTTTTTGACGTAACACGGGCTGGAGCTTTAATGTTTATGTAGGGGATTTGGTTAAAATTTTCATATACAAAATGCTCAAATACATTCAAAAGCGAATATCGCAATAAAACTAACTGGATCCATGATGCAATCTTCAGCAAAGTTGTTACTCATTAACTGAACTACAAGTTTTGAAAATCTGAATCAAATTGAGAATAAGGAAACTTTGTTATGATCGAAAGACTCTAGGATTGTCATTTTTTCATGTAGGGAAAATAGCTCTAATGTTGGCCTATGGATCTAAGAATTTTACCTAGATGAACGCGTCTTTGGGACGGTACTAATGGGTATTTTGGTCGCTATTGAAAAGTTAGTCGATTGCTGAATTTATGTATGGGCCCAAATTAGGGGCATTTAGGCCGACATTACATTCATTCCCCCTATTTCATCCACATTCTCCGTACAAAATTCAGACTAAAGGCGCCAGCTCACCCTACAACTGAATGAGCTAAAACTTTCAGAGAATGGTTTTCTCACATCAAATACAAATCTAGAGGTTACCATGAGTTCCTGGGTGTGCCTCTGCTGCGATGTTCTATCGAAATTCAATCAAGCAGTTTTCGTTTCTACTATTTCGTAATATGTGGCCGGTCACCTCCACACACGTTCTCGAACTTCTGATGACATCGACGATGAAGCTCAGCATTAGAAATTCAGTTGTGAGGCCACTACCAGGCACGACATATGTACCGCAAGCAGTGGTTGATTAACACCTGCCGCTTTTAGGAGGCACCCCCATTAACTACGCCTATGCACAAACCATCCTTTGGTTCGTACAAGAAGCCGGATCCTGTCGAAACGTGACGATTTGTTGAGAATATGCATTTGTTGTGCAGAATATGGAAGGAGGTTGCCAATCTCGTCACTTACGACTTTGGAAGGAAATTTTAATGCAATTAAAAAACACATTAAGGCTCTAGGAATTTCCCTGTCGAAAATTAATCCCACTGTTGCTGGGCATGAATCTAATTAAAGGAATCGAGCTGGAGGCTATTACTGTTCGAAAATTGCACGTTTACTCAGAACTGACTTGATTAAACTTTAACGATCCATACTTTTCCGAGCTCAATGATGTTTGGTTGGGCATTTGTATTAAATCGATCGCCCAATTCTATGACTAGTTTTTCTTTAATAATTGGCTTTGTGGTTTACACCGTCACAAAACTGATGTTTTTTTCAAATATTCTTCAAACATTTTAAGCCAGTTGCACTTATGTTTAGATCGTCGAATACTAAGCCCCTTTTATGGGGTTTGTTCACGAAAATTACAATTTTCGTTCTGATCTGAATCTAGATCTTTGGGTGGCGGATTACGAAACAATTTTGTTAGCTTATTGAAAATTGATCGACTCAGCATCCAATTCAAGTCTATTACTTTGAATTATTATTGGAACGTATTCTAGTACATCTTCATTTTGTAAGCATTCTGTGTGTCTTTCTGGTATTTTTTTTTTCAATTAATCTATTATTGATTGATTTCTATAATAATTAATGCAATATAATTAAAATCCCAATTAGTAGTTCTAAAATTTCCTTCCAAAGGCTTTTGGCCTTGAATCCTTCAGCATAATTTTACCTGAACAAAAACCACTATCCATTTGCCAAAGTCAAACACCCTCATCATTCATACCGGTCGTTCACCGTCACCCTATTTATGTAGGTAACTTCTTCACCTCAATCTGCTGCCAGCCGCAGGTAATGACAGGGCGAAAATGTGATAAAAGTACTCCCTCATCGCGCCAAGTGACATGCCAATCTTCCCCTCCAATAGCGCAGAACCGTTACCTTCTTCCCACGGGGTACCGACATTCGTTGTGTGCGTTCACCCAACTTATTCTCGCCTGGCCTGGTGCAGTACTAGAATTGATTAAGAAGCAGCTGCAAAGTATCCAACTTCAAACATGCCTCCGATCAAATATTTGCTAGAAACCAATAAATTGCCTCAAACTGTGAACCTGTGGGGCGCCCCCGAAGCCAATAAATTACAGCGGAACCATTTAGCACCACTACTGAGCATTGTTCACAAAAGTCAGTACTAGTCATACGACAACAAATGGTAATGGACCACTCTGGCACGCGAGTCGCAGTCGTCGTCGTCGTCGTCATAAAAAGATGTGAAAATAAAAACAAACTCCGGCCAAACCGTGCCAGGAAGGTTGCTCGCTTCAATTATCACCTTCTACTTGGTGTTTGTCTTCTTCAATCTTCGGCCGTCATCTTCAGGTGTGGATTGTCTGTCGGAGTCCACATGGAAAGTAGATCTGTCGAATCATCGTCTCAGCCTAGTTGGAAGACTTGCACGGCCGATCAGATCTACTCAAAATTGAGTGGTTTTTCATAGACTGCGTAAAATGTTCCTCGCTTTTCCTCAAAAATCTCAGTTATAGTTTTACATTTCTCGATTTTCCTCATATTCGAAAAGTTTGTCCTGTTCAATCGGGAAAAAATTTACTCAGTCTATGGGTGAACGAAACTCAAATTTGAGTTGGTTGAATCGGCCGTGTGAAGCGAACCAGGTGTAGTAGGTGCGCATGATGAACCGAAACTCGAGCAGTAGGTAAATAGCGTTGTTGGGGAACTTCCAACTTTACTTTAGATGAAGTCGAAAGCGATAACGAGCGCCACAATGTCTGCTCCAATGCGCGGTGGTCCAGAATGGGAATTTAGCCGTAATAGTAGTAATAATTAGACGTTTTGTGTCTGGTAAAGTTTTTGTGCTAGGGTGGCCCTCCAAATAATTGATATTCAACTACTAACTTTTTATTTTTGAAAATAAAGAAATGAGCAAACATACTAAAAATCAGTTTTTTTTTCAGGTGCAAGTTAATTCCGAAAAATTATTCTTAAACGGAATCGTTAAGAGATGGAAAAAATGTTTCTTTTACAAACACAACTCAGCTATAACTTCGGTGGAAATTGTATAATTTGAGGACCACTGGAATGTTTACAACCACCAAAATAATGGTCTATCCAAGCACAAAAACTTCACTGGAGTCACCAAACATCTAAATATTGAAACAATAGTATTAGGAAATTTTATTTAAATTTTACGTTAGTTGGGTTGCCCTCTGGACACCATATTTGGTTTTCTATTTTTTTTTTATATTCAACACATGTCATGAAAGTAATCTTTATGATACTTTTGAAGTTTCTTAAGTCGCATTCAAAGTGTTTTTATGTTACTTTATAGGCGAAGTTTACGATTTGCAGAGTTGGTTGGACATGCTTTCTAACATGAAAGCTGTAGTGTGATAATTTATTAGCTAGAGAATGGTCTTACCTACCTACCCTCTTCTAAGACCATTCTCTAGCTAATAAATTATCACACTACAGCTTTCATGTTAGATAGCATTTCCAACCAACTCTTAAGTCGCACCGGGAAAACCGGGAACTAACCGAAATTCGAAATTAAATTCTCTTGTATTCAAAATGTTATGGCCGACACCTACACACTAAAAAATACCTAATCTTACACCTAACAGAATCCATCTTTGACATAAAGGCTGAGACGTAAACAAACATGTCATGTAAAATTATATGCTCCGAGACTGAGCTGAATTTCGCGTCTATTGTGACTCAACTTTCAGTAAAAATTGACGCTCGTATATGTCAATCTCAGAGCACCTAAATTTTCATCAATTTGTCTAAGTGTGTAGAATATTTCACTTAGAATCTTCAATATTTATTCAAGCTTGGAATGTTGAATTTTTCATTAGAACGGCATACCAAAAAATTAGTCTTAGATCTCAAATAAATAGCAATATCCCAGAGTTTCAGAAATTCGTCAAATCCAAGAGTTTCTAAAATGGTTCCAGTGAAAATCCTAAACAATTTGTTAATTTTTGCAATCTTCAAAAGTCTTCGATGCCTGGAAAATTGTCATCTTGCATAATCTAGAAAATTTATCCATGCCTGGGGATATCGAATTATTGATTCATTAGACCAGGATCTTCAAATTTGTTACCAATAAAAGCCTCAGGATCTCATAAAAAAATCTTAATCTTGAGCATGAATTTCTGTGTATGGGGTCTTGTATAATTTTCAATGTCTGAATTAAGAAAACTATTTCTTTGAAACTTATCTCAACATACTCAGCATACAATTTCTTAAAAGATTTCCGTAGGATAATTTCAAAATCTCTTCAAAGACTATTTTTTTTGTATTATAGTCGCTTTAATAATAGGGTGATTGTATATGGTGAGCTTGTTCCAGTTTCCTGGCGGGATGACCTCGATCGACCTCGATGTGATCTATTTTGCGGTTTTAGATAGAACATAAGAAAAGCGATACTGTCGGTAATACATTACGATTTATCCCAAGTCACTATTGTAGAAAATTGAATCTGTTTGATCTTGGGTGGAACGCTTCGGAATGTTTAGAAAAATAGAGTATACGCTTGATCCAGTTTGGGATACATTATTGACTGTTTTGGAGAACGTAATTTCATTTTAATATTTTGTTTAATCAGGGCTTTAACAATCGTTACGTTGGTCATAGCCTATTATGATGTAAGACTGTAAGAGGCACGACAGCCTGAACAATGCGTAAAGAGCAAATCGAAGCATTGAACGTCGCGGGAAAGTAGAACTTATTGAAGGCCTAAGTGCTTTTTCGTAGCTTTTAGATTTCGGATTTGGAAGATCGTCGGTTGCAGTGGCTTGCTTACTGAGCAGAAGAACGAGGCCCCAGTTCCTTTCATATTTAAGAAATTTATGGTCAAATCGCTTGGTTATCGTATATTTTGCGAAACTTGTCGTCGGTGCCGGGTTTGAATGGATACAACAACTCGAATGTGATATGATGTGATATGAGGGGCTCGGTGGCCTTAGAGCGATCGTTTTTGCTTACTGAGTAGAACATCGTGAGTCTGATCTCAGGCCCATCCACATTCAAGATTCGTCAACTGCTGTATTTGTTAATATGACTGCATGGTAATAACAACAACTCGATGATCTAAAAGGAGCTCGTTTGCCTAGTGGCAAACGTTTTTCCTTACTGAGCAGAAAATCGTGGGTTCAATCCCAACTCCTTATCGTTAGGAAATCAATTCAGCTTATCGTTTACATTAAGTTTGGCAAAATTCCTTGAAAGTAGCTTTAGAATTCCCTAGAATTCTACACATAATACCTATAATAGTATCTTCAGAACTTCTCGTTAAATTTACTTATTATTTTCCGCAGACTTCCTAAAAAGAGTGAATTGTAGAGAACTAAAATCCTACTCAAAACTCTTTTTGCATTCTCCAGACAATTATTCAACATATAATAATTCGAAAATGTTCTCTTAGTTCAAGATTTACGATTTTTGTTTTATCTGATACCTTGAAAATAACGCCATATTTTAAAATAAGTTTTTTGTGAAGTCCTAGATCTTGAAAAGTGCATAAGAATGAGAAAAACTGACCTAGCGTCAAAATTTCTCATGTTATCCTCGGTCCAATGACCCACTCGACCCAGAAGCGTTTGGGCATTTAATGTCTTTCGAAAAATTTACATGTACCTGGACTTCCAAAAAACTTTGAAATTTCGGATTTCAAAATATTATCGAAATTATGAAACACAATTTGAAATCCTCTTGCAATATTGGAGTCATTAATCCTTTATAAAGCAGTTATTCATTATTATATTTAATATTTAGTCAAATTGATTTTATATGAGTTTAAAAAATTACACATCTCTTAATTTTTTTGTATCATGTGCGCCAGAGGTTTAGTGGTAAGCATCACTGCCTCTCACCCCAAAAGGCCTGGTTCAATCCCAGTCGGCGCCGTCGGAATTTTCTGAGGCATAACATCTCTGATCACGCCGGAAGTAAAACCGTTGGTCCCCGGTCCATTAGTTGATGGATCGATAGGTGGTAGGGTCCAGGTGTGGGAGCTGCCTCCCTGGCGTCGGTAGCATTGGTACTCAGTACCAGAGTTATACATTCCTATCGATGTGCTCGTCGAAGCTCTCTCCATGACCGTCCATCATCAAGTTGACGAAAGAAGTAAAAAGCAACTGGTGAATGTCGTCTTCGGTGGTGATCCACCACCGATCTGGTCATTCACGACAATCACGACACTCATCTGTGCTCGTTTTGAAGCAGTTGCTGCTTTGCTTGCTTATGTGCGTTTGCTGGTGAGTGAGCCCAACAGCTTCCGTTTAGTGTTGCCTGCTTTGTTTGCAACTCACACCGTCGCGTCTGTCGAGTCGAACTTGGAATGCGTAGGCATTGTTTTCATTTTCTTCTGTCGTTTCGCTTTTTCTCATTATCGTACGGTTTTCGTTGTGCTTTTCATCATCAGCAGCGAGTGTAACGTTTTGCTTGCGAGCAGCGCCCATTACTGGTGTTTGTTGTTTGCTACGGTTCTACCTGTCACTGCGTCACAAAACGTTCTGTCAGAGATAGTCGGTTGATGCGTTGACGAGTGTCACGTGAAAGTCATGATATTTTGCATCACTGCTCAGTACGGAAAACCTGGAAACCACCTTGAGCTTTTATTAAAAAAAATTACTACAACATGTATTTGTTACATTCTAGTACTTCACCCAATGTGTATGCTACTACTTCTAGCATATACATTTAGCGAATTTAATAATAAAACTTTAGATTACCATGCCATACCGTAATTTTACCATTCACAAATCTAATACAAACATACTAATTTGTCAATCTAGTACTTCACATTTAAGTTTTCGGTGTTTTCCAGCCTAACTCAATTTTCCGAGCTTCTATTTATCATAATTTACGCTTTATTCTGATTACACCCCCTCAAAAACCATATGAGCTTGTGTGCTCCATCGAAACAACCTCGTTTAATAATAACGGTTATCCTTCGTCACCGTACGAGATGTGACACAGCAAATACCAAACCATGTAGGCAAATATTAATTTTAAAACAGTACCGTTTGTATACGGCAAGCACCGGTGCGATGACACCCGGAAAAAATAAACGCACCCTAAATTGGATTCCTACATCGCATCGACTACTACCACAACTCCTGGTCGTTGTTGTCGTTGTTCCTAGACACCACCGCCGAGCACCGAACAATTTACATATTCAAATACAGCTTTTTCCACTCTCGGAAAGTTTCTTTTTTTTTTACGATTATGACTTCTGTTCTTCGCCGTCGTCGAGCAAGAGCTGCTGCTTTCCGTCAAGTGGTACGGATAGAGGCGTCGGCCAGTTAAAACACGCATCGCAACGGAAGCTTTAGACAGACGGTTGGTCGTTTGGTCGGTTGGTAGCCCTCAAAGGACTGAACGAAAGTGAAATTTATGGCTGTTTGCACTTGAGTTGCAGTGCGCGGGCAGGCTGGCATTCTTTGCCCTGGTGGAACGGGGGAAGTAGTTCTTCGAACCATTGAAACCTGAGAGTGAGTTGAAGTGGAAGCATCGAAGATTGGCATGTCGAAACTTGGGGATTAAAAAACGATTCTGGTACTACATTTGTTGAAAGTACGATACTGAGCATTAGGAATTAACTGACCTAAATCATATATTAGGCAAACACGCTTAATCGAATGTTGAGTTTGTAGTACTAGATTACAGTACTATGCAGGATCAAAATCCGTTCAGCTGAAAAATTATTGAAAATTTGTTCATCTTATAGAAAATGCCTGGTTTTTGTATGAGATGTTCGGATTTTCAATCGTTTTTCAAGTGTACGGATTTCGGTCCCGCATGGTATAATGCTGAAGATAATATACTAAAAATATGGGTAAGTATTTTGAAATCTCAGGCACAAATACAGTAGCACTGCGCTTGAAATTACTAAGTTTCGAAACTGATCAATTTAAAATCTCCATCTCATTTTATCAAGCTGGACAGAATCCTCAAACGATGCTCTCAATTTTCCTGTAATGAAAAGCCTTTCTCAACCCTAGTCGTAATTTTTGGCGCAAGAAATCTCGAGTGAGTCATCAACTTCTAGCCTTCCTAGAATTAAAAATCTTCATCTCCACTTGAAAAACGCCCATCTAAATAGAGCAAAATGTATCAAAATCACGAAACAAGAGCCAGAGACATTTTCCACAATCACCATTTTTGGAACAAAGTAGCTAAAAAAAAAAAACAACCACCATTAATCGTTTTTCAACTTTGTGGCGCGTCGGAATCCATCGTTCCGGAACGCACAAAAAGTACCGAAAATCAAGCAACCGACATCTCTTATTTCACGCTTTTCTGCAAGAGAAATGTTTCCGATTATGAGAACCAAAACGCACAGGTTCCAGCAAAAGATCTGTTTATTTATTTTCGGCATTTTTTTTTTCTCTAAAAATGTGTATTCAGTTTCGCAGCATCTAATAAATTTAACAGCTTCGATACATTTTACCCGCCGTCGTCGTCGTCGCCCCATCAGGAAAACAAACAAACATGGGTTTTTTGCCTATAAACAGAGTCGTTGGAAAATGGCCATCAACAGTGAAAGGAATTTCCATGAGATCTCGCGACTATCAAAGCAACTCATTAAAAGCATCTTAAATGTCTACGCATTTTGGTTCTTTCCGAAGAGCTCTCAGTCGAATAAAAATATGTTCATTTTCGCCACATGCACACACATGTGTGTCTGCGATTTGAGTCAGCAGCCAGCATCCATAATATTCACCACCAAGTGTGCCCGAGCGAGAGTCGCAGTCGGAAGCTGACGAGGTCTGGAAGGCATCATTCTCTCGTCGTTTCGGTTCGTTCGTTGTTTGGTCCTCCCGCTGCTGCCCCGCTACCCAGCCTTCTTTTGGTGGAAAATCCGAAACCCGAACGGAGCACAGAACACTTCACTCATGTTGCCCGTTGAAAGGAATCATTTTCCGCCGTGCACTGTGTGTATGTGTGCAGGTTGGTGTGGTTTCGGCTACTGGACGATGACGACGACGACGACGTCTTGTTGAGTATTGTGGAGGAAAAGAGGACTTTTGAATCCCAGTTTCCCCGTTTGTCTGCCTGTAGGCTTAACCACAACAACAACAACAACAACAACAACAACGGCATCTGGTCTGAAACTGCTATAGTGGCAAAGACGGTTCTGGTGCGTCGTTGATGGTTAGTACATAAGGGGATAACTAGAAGCATCATCATCATCTTTTGTGAAAAGCAGTGGTGTGCCTGGAGATTTCTGGAAGGGTTCGATCAAATTTAGGTTAAACATGATTGTCTTAAGCTGGTTTTTTAGTCAAATGAAAATCCCATCAAATGGCTCCGTGAAGCATTCGTCATTGAGCCGAGACTAATAGACGACCCATGGGAAAGTCTGAAAGCAAGAGATATTAATCGAGAAGCGATGATACAGTACCCTTTCGATTTTCGCACAGTTCGATTTTGGCAACAAAACCATAAAACCGTTCGTTTTTGGCACGGGGTAATGTAATGTAAATTACATTCACTGAAAAACAATAACAAGTTCCGCCCACTCTAGTTCGTCATGCATAAGTGGTAAAGATTTGAGTTGTTGAAAAAAGTTTTAGTTAATATCAAAATCTAAAAAAGCTTCATAGGATCATTTTACGGAATTCTGTTGATGGAAAAAGTTAGAAGCAAATGAATGTAAATGATTCGCCATGACTGCGCGCGAGTGTGTGATTTGCCACCGGAGGTCACGAATAATGCTCTAGCGTTTGTATTGGGGAAATACGGAAAAGTGATGCGTGTCGTTCGGAAGAAATTCCTTGTTGAGGTGGATCTTGACATGCACACTGGTGTACGCGGTATGTATATGGACGTGAAAAAGAAGATTACCTCATCGCTTAAATTCCCCAATCGGAGTGAAAACATATTGTATGAGGGAATCAAAAATATGTGTTGTTTTGCAAGATGAAGGGGCATCAGTTGAATTTCTGTCCCAAGCATAAGAACTAGCAAAAAGTGTACGAAGAGGAGGCCAAGCGGCTGGTGCTCTCGAAGGAAAAACGTTTGCAACAGGAAAGGGAGTTGCGTAGACGGTAGAAAGCAGATGCAAAACTCAGGTCGCCTCAGGTTCCTCCAGAAGAACGGACATTTGCGACTTAATAAAATATTCATTATATAGCATTAAATTTGAGACCTGAACTTATTTTACGAGTTCGTGTTCTTGCATTTTCAACTTAAAAACTTTTTAATAACTTTAAACAAATCAAGGATCTTGGATCAACGAACATAAAATTTTCTCTACCGTAATGAGTGATAAGAATTTTCCTATTTCCGGAACCTGTTTTTTTTTCATATGTTCAGTCGTTAACTTACTTAGGTGTTTTTTTTCCAAATCTCAGGATATCAAGATAAAAACCTAAATGAATCCTCCTATGGTGAGATCTTCTTACAAATTGATTTAATGTGTTAAATGATGGGTTTTGGTGCATCTTAGACACACTTCCTCTGGAACATGTCCGGATGTGGCTAGGACGCTTAACAAGATAATCATTAATTTTTGAGTTATCATGTGATTTGAGATGTTACATGATGGGTTTAGCACGAATCAGACCGTTCCCGGACTCATGAAGACCCATTTTCATCGGAACATGTTCCGGCCATATCTTCGAAAGTAGTTGACCGATTTCACAAACATTTCTATGGGCCCACAATACCTTTCATTTGGTGGTTGTTGCGTCCAGTTTGGTCTTGTGGTTGCTGAGAAACACGTCGCCCAAAATTGTGTAACTCACTCAAACACACACACATAAAGACATTTTCTGATCTCGTTGAGTTGAGTCGAATGGTATATGGCACTTGGTCTCGGATCAAAAGTCGGTTTTCCAAGCGAAATGTATACCCTTCTATGTAAAAAGGGTAAGACGGTTCCAGGATGTTCAATTTTGTCTATAATTCAGATCTTGAAAAATATTCATAATTTGAAATATTCTTTGTGCGGCATTTTAAAAATTTGTCCTAATTTCAAATTTTATAAATTTCCTATGTCCAAGAATCTTAAAAAAAAAAATTTAGAGCGTGATTTTGACAAATTTTCTATGACGTACAAAAAAAATCTTGAATTTGTCCAATTCGAGATCTTGAGCATTTTAATTTAAGAATGGAACCTCGTACATTGTACGTTAACATTGTTCCGGATCTTGAACCATTTTCATAAATTTTAATTAATTTAATTAAAATTTTCTTAGTCCGGGATCTTGAAAATTTGTCCTTATCTGAAATCTTCAAAATTTTCTTAAGTCCAAGGATCTTAAACTAAAGTTCAGAGTGGGATTTTGATATATTTTCTGTAACGTATAAAATTATTAAAAATGGTTCCTCGTCCGTGGTTTTGAAATAAAAAAAATTAGATTCTAAATCCAGAATCTTCATTTTTTTCCAATTCGAGATCTTAAGCATTTTAATTTAAAAATTAGAAACTCGTAAATTTTTCTTAAACTCGGATCTTGAAAAGTTTTCATAAAATTTTCTTAGTTTTCCGGAGCTTTTTGAACTAATCAAAAGTTGTAACTTGTTGGAATTAATGTAAGTTGTCGTGAAGTTCTCTGATATTCTAAAATAACAAAAAATCTTAAAAAGTTGTCCTAATCTGAAATCTTAAAATTTTCTGAAGTCCAAGGATCTTAAAAAAGTTAAGGGTGGGATTTTGATAACGTACAAAATTATTAACAATGGTTTCTAGTTCTTGGTTTTGAAAAAATAAACTGAAATTTTAAATCCAGGATCTTGATTTTTTTTTCAATTCGAGATCTTAAGCATTTTAATTTAGCAATAAGAACCTCGTAAATTTTTCTTTAACTCGGATCTTGAAAAATGTTCATAGCCTAAAATTTTCTAAGTCCAGGATCTTAAAAATTTGTCCTAATCTGAAATCTTCAAAATTTTCTAAAGTACAAGGATCTTGAAAAAAAGTTAAAA
The DNA here is from genome assembly GCF_037179485.1 of Ochlerotatus camptorhynchus. Lineage (NCBI taxonomy): Eukaryota > Metazoa > Arthropoda > Insecta > Diptera > Culicidae > Ochlerotatus > Ochlerotatus camptorhynchus. Next base: position 14,999,551 of record NW_027040818.1, on the reverse strand, counting down.
GTATGATTTTGATAAATTTTCTGTGACGTGCACAATTATTAAAAATGGTTTCTCATCCTAGGTTTTGAAAAAAAAATCTGAAATTCTAGATTCAGAATCTTGAGATCTTGAACATTTTAATTTTGAAATTGGAACCTCGTAAATTTTTCGATGCTGTGCAATCTGGTTAATCCGGATTTTTGAGTCCCAAAATATTGACATTATTTCTTATAATTCTATATTGACATTAATTCTTATAATCTAGATGTTTTTTTTAGGTTCTAGAATCTTACAACTGTTTTCAAGTTATGGTTTCAAAAATATAATATTTCCTACAATCTTGATTTTTTTACGTCTATAATATTGGATAAATGTTCATGTTCGGGATCTTGAAAAATTTCCCAATCGTGATTTTTATTTGTTTTTGCTTGTCCAAGTTAACGCAATTTGCAGTTAAAATTCTGGTAAGATTCTTAAAAAATGTGTTAAGTCCGAAAACCTCAAAATTGTCCTGAACACAAAACACAGGGCTGGTAGCGAGTCACTTTTTAGTGACTTGGTAACTTTTTTCAAACCAGTCACTAAAAAGTCTACTTTTTTTAAAGCCAAGTCACTAAAGTCACTTTTTCTTGTAATCAGTCACTATTAACGTGAATTTATTTCCGGATTGATCATTCTTCTTGCAGTGTGTAGGATAGGCCTATATTCTGTTATAATTTTTAAAATATTCGATGTTGACGACTTTGTTTGTTTTTTAACGTTTAATCGTCTTTGTCTATCTACAGGGTGTCCACTCATTTGGCTAAATAAGGTTCTCTGAGTTTTCCAGGTTTGTCCATAACTTTGGTGGATAATTCCAGGTTTATAATAATAAAGCTATTTATGAAATGCGTTAAAAATATTCTTTTTTTTTGTGAAACGACAACAGCAGCAAATGACGCAAACGTTTTAAGTCATGAAAATCAGTTTTAAAGAAACAGTTCTACTATCAAATCTATTAAATGTTTATGTTGAACACTTACTTCATTTTAGTAAGTCTAAGATCACAACATTTTTAATGTCTTGGAGTTTCGTACAAGCAAAATTGTTTAAGAAGTTCTATTTATCTCAGAAAAGCTAGGGTATAGAGACCTTCATAAAATTTATGAAAACTTCTGAAATATTTCAGAAAGTTCACAGAAATCCGGAGAATTCCTGGGAAGTTTAAAGGCGTTCACGAGAATTCCATTTATTCTAAAATAGAACCGAGATCTTCATTAGAATTGAGAGCCTTCGGGAAGCTTCGAGAACATCAAGACAAATCAGTGAATTAAAGGATAGTTCAAAAAATTGCAGGAACCTTAAAGAAGTTTGAAGAAAATTTTCGGGAATTTCCGGAAACTTCGATATGCTAAGAGAAAATTTCTAGAACGCAATAAAAAATATGTGAACATCAGGAAAATGTGAGAGTTTTTCAGTGGTGTTATATCATGGAAATGTCAAGATAAAAAAATAACGAAATTTTAGCTAAGTTGATTAGAGAACATCAACGAAGTTCCATGAATTAAAAAAGCGAGAACTTTTTGCAAGTACCGATATTATAAAAAATTCCAGAGATATTTTTGATTATTTCATTAAATTCAGTGCAGTTCCGAGTACTTCGAGGACGATTAGATAACATAAGAAAAAATCCCATTAACTTAAGGAAATTTGCAGTGACTTACAATAAGTTCTTTGGAATTATGGGATATTCCGAGAATTCTATGATTGATCCGAAAGCAATAGAAAATTCAGAAAATTATGAATATATATAACAGAAAATTTACCGGAAAATTTGATGAATTTACATAAATTAATGTAAGCGTAGAAAACTTCAGGGATGTCCAGGCTTTCCAGGGAAAATTAGTGATTTAAGGCAAAGTTCCGTGAGCGTTGATAAACTTTATAAAATTTTAGGTAAAATTGTAGAATATAAAGGCAATTCAATCAATTCCAGTAAAATGGTGGGTTCTTTTGAAAAAATGCTAAGAGATTCAGGGTAATCTAGATAACTTTAAGGAAATTTTGAAATATTTTGGGCAGTTTTAATAAAAAAACATCAGAAAACTCTAGACTATTGAAGAAGTTATTTATTAATTTCGAATTAATTTTCGATTCAATTACTTCAGACAAATCTTGGGAACTTCATTGAAAATCATAGAACAATATTAATTATTTCGTTGCGGGAGCTTAGATAAGTTCCTGAAATTTCAGAATAATTTCGAAAACTTCACAGAAGTACAGAGATCTTCAGAAACATCTCGACAACTTCATCAAAGCCTATGGATGTTAAGGGAAGATCCAATAACTTCAGGAACTTTTATGGACAAATTCTTCTCAGCAAGAAAGCCTATGGAAAAATTCTCAGAATTTTCATTGAATTCATTTCAGATTTCCTTTTTAATCTCACTCATTCCCTTGGAATTCTACTCACATTGAAAGTCTCATAAGAATTCATTTTAATTTCTCCTCCCAAAATCCTTAGATTTCTTCTCTTATGTAATTATCATCAGAATGCCCTTGGGATTTTCCTCTGAAGTTCAAAGGAGTTCATTAAAATTTACTTTGAATTTAATTCCGGGTTTCCTTGAAATTCTATTCAAAACTATTTCAGGCTTCACATGAAGTCTGAAATTCCCCAGAACTACCATGAAAGCAGCTCCTCATAGACTTTTTCCCAGAACTCCCGTAGAATGGGGTCTTTAGAAATTATAATAAAATTCCATGAGCCTTAAAACTGATGCAAGGAATTTGTTTCCAGATTTTTGAAAATTTCTTGAAGCATTATAACTTTTTAGTTCAGAATTTATAAAATTTTTGGGACTTATACATATTCTAGAACCAAAAAAAAAAATCATTCGAAGTCTCTGAATTTTTAAAATGTCTTCGTTACTGAAGATCAATCCATTCTGGATCTATAAAGTTCAATTTGTGAATAAAATTAACTAAGATTATTAAATGTTTTTTTTTATTATTTTAAAATGCATTCTTTTCTTTGGAATATCCTTAGTAAGAAACTATCAAATCTCTTGAGTAATTATAAGATTCCATGAGAACTCCTGGTTTTTCAGGTTTTTTTTCAGTTAGTAGCCACTTGGAGGTTTAGTCATAATCTTTCAATTGAATCTTCGCTTTAAAGGTTCCTATCGTACATATTTAAGTGTTTATGACATTCGAATTGAATGAGTCTAAAACACCAAACATTTATTTGGTATGACATCAAAAAGACTAATTTTCACTTTTTTACGACAATAAGTCACCATTTGGTCATTTATTTCATCAACATGCTCACTAAAATCACTATTTTTGACCAGTCCTAAAAACACAAATATTTTGTTGGCGCCAGAAGTTCCAAGACTGGGATCTTAAAAAATGTTCCTAGAATTTTCACTTGTTCACATTCTCACATTCTGGGTAGCGGTCCATTCTATCTTATAAGGGATGGAAGCCTGATTCCCCAACACCGTTTTGTCTTCGGAATACAGGGATCGGCCAATGGTTTCTGCATCTCAAAGTGCTCCATGAATAGAAAAGCTTGGAAACCCCTGGTTTGAAGGATGAATTCTGTGTACGGTTGGAACTAATTCTAATTAACTGCAGAAAGGTGGAATCTGGTAGACTTCTATAATTGGAAAAGATAGACTGAACCTGACTTCAAGTTAACAGGATTTCCAAGGTGGATGTGTATGGCTCACCACACATGATATTTTGCAGAAGTTCTTAAAATATCGTAACTTTTGACAGACAGGTTTAGAGTACGGGGATTTTAAAATTCGGATATACATTCAGTGATAGGAAAACAATGTATAACTCATTGTGACTCATTCCCATTACTACAATTTAAGCAACAACATCTCAGGAACACAACATCTGATTGCCGTCCTGAATGAACTATCTCCAACTCCTCAAGGTGGTTTGTTTAAAAGGACGTTATAAATGGAAGCACAACATCTGATTTGAAATTCACAAGCTGCGAGATCTAACCTGAAATAGTGCCTGCACCTTAAAATTTGTACCGCTGTACTTTCACCCATCTCCGGAACGAACTATCCAATTCAATTGTTGAACCCCATTGATCAACCCTTCCACACGTCACTGATCTTGCTGGTAAGTAAAGAGCATCATCGTTCTTCTGGAAAAAAAAGTTTCCTTTCCGAGGATTTCTACGCATATTTAGAGATCCGAGAACGAACGAACGACCGAAACAACGTAGCACCACCAAGTCAGTAGGTGCAGAGTGTTGTTCGCAAACATACATACATACTTACATGCATAGGAGCAAGGCGTCCCGATTCCATGGTCTTTTGAGTTTGGTATGTTTTTGCGTCGTCGTCGTCGTCGTCTTTGATCCGGACTTCGACGGTCTTCGTTGTAGACGACGTTCGTCATCAGCGGAGGAGGATGAGGGTTCAGAATGGGCTAAGTTCAAACAACAACGTTAGTTTCCCTCGGTGGTGGTTGTATGCAATAAATTATTCATCATTTTGACGTTCAAGACAGTCTTGGTCCTGTCCTGTTTTTGCGCCATTAGAAGCCTTCAACTTAAAGGTTCTAGATACGTTCCTCCTTTCTGCTATATCAATTACACACACCTACGATCGCCTAATGAACCGCAATGAAGCGGTCATAAACTAGTCAACGAGTCGTGAAAAAGAATTCAATTATCCCCGAAGCCTAAGCATCTTCAAGCTTATCCAGATATAATGATATGCATGCCTGTAGTGAGCGATCGGTGGTTGCGACCGGAGGCGGCGTCGCGGTGCTGGTGGTAATCGAACATCGAACGAGTATCGTAATTATGAGCAACCGACACCGGCAATTATCTCATTTCGCTCTCACTCATTTTCCACTTGATTCGACTTCCAATCGGCTTTCGATGAGTCGGGCTTGCTTCTGATACCGAGACCGAGTCGGCCGGAGTCTGTTGGAAATGCATTATTCAATTAAAGCTCGATTGATTATTTGGTTAGATGCCCACCGGTGGTGTGGTCAGGAACTAAATAGTTCCATCAGAAGTCTGGAAGTCTTCTGGTTTTGGTTTCAGTAATTGGACGTTGGAGTGGTCAGCCGATTGAATGCACCGTAGAGGTTTCGCTGATGTCACCACTTGACGTGCCTGTTTGCCACGGTAGTCGGTCTGCCGATACACTTGAACGGAGTACTTGAGCAAAGTGTCTTGTTGAAACTACTGACTGTGATTACTCTTGGACGGGTTTTGCGGGAGATTCGCAGGGGTGTACTTCGATGAGAGATATAATGGAATATCAGCTTAATCAAAAAGGTTCAGTTTTGCACGTGTTACAACATTTGCATCAACTCGCGAAAGTGTTGAAGAAAATCAACTGAACGTTGGAAATTTTCTTCTGAACTCGGTTTCGATAGGTCGTCCCAAGTCATAGTTCATTGAGGGACAGGTACGTTTGATAACATTGAATTCTGAATTTAAATGAGTGTTCAATCGAATTTTAGTAACCACTGCACCGTTCGAAAAATTCATGTAAATTTTTGCGAGGTATAGCCGCACATAAAATTAACCCTAGATTTGGCATAAATTTACGCGATATTTCGTGTAAATTTAGGTGGGCAATATTGTATGCAAGCTTGTAAACAATTTCGCTGTTTATGCCAAGTATAGCTCAAAATTAAACGAAGGAAGATTTACACTACAGTTAAAATTCAGAATTTTTTTCTGTGTGCCGACGTTGTGGTTAGTATTTTGACTATCAGTGCGAAACGAAAATGAAAAAGAATCACGCTTAGAACGAAAGCCTGGCTGTGGATTTTCTCGTCGTTGCTTTGCTCACCCCTTTCAATGAAAGTATCGTCGATTTTCGAGTTGAAACGAAACTTCATTATGGCTTTCAATCCCTTTCACCGATACTCTGTCACCGCTCGTTCAGTTTGTTTAACATGTGTTGTGTTCCGTTTTCGTCACAAACACAAATGGACAAATAAGTGGATGGAAGATAAGTTAAACATATTACGTGTCATCTTCAAGTGTTTTCACGTTATTTCATTTTCCGCCATAAACGTCATGAAACCTCGGTTGATGTGTTTCACGAAAGACGAAACTATCAAAGTCGAACGCTCTTCAATTCGTCCGCTTCACCGAAGCTTTGATGAAAGACGACATGAAGCGACGGGAGAAAGACAGACAAGCGATTGGTTGTTGGTAGACGCCGACTGAGGTTCTAAAATGCTGCGAAGTTGCTCGACTTTAGCAGAAAAATAAAGCTAGCAGTCTCTTCGTCGCATGGATTTTGTCGATTGAAGCTGATTTTGTGACGCCTTGCTTGGAACTCCTAGTAAACTCAGCAAAAGTTTTGAAAATATTGTCAAGGGATGTCTAAGGACTATCGCAACATCAATCTAAGGACAATTTTAAGGAATCCCATTTCTGGAAACTCCCGGACCAATGCTCGGTCTTCTCAGCAGAAGCAGCAGCCCTACATTACGCGGCCTCCCTACCATCCTCCTCCCCTCTATGCATACTCACGGACTCCGCCAGCGCTCTGGCTGCATTGGAATCTTCCACTGCACGCCACCCGTGGATTCAGGCCATCCAGAAGCACACACAACCCGGCACCACCTTCATGTGGATACCGGGCCACTGCGGAATCGCCGGTAACATTGAAGCCGACCACCTCGCGGCCATCGGACGAAGCGGCCGTCTTGCCCACAAGTCGGTCCCCAGACAAGACCTGAAAGTCTGGATAAAATCTACCATCAGGTCAGCATGGGGCAACGAATGGAACAGCAACCAAGAGCTTTTCATTAGAAAGGTCAAAGGGGAAACGGCCCCATGGACGGACACCAAAAGTTACGCGGAACAGAGAATACTCTCCAGACTTCGAACCGGTCACACCCGGATTACTCACAACATGGGAAGCAGCAGCGGTGGAGGCTTCCGGAGGAGATGCGACGCGTGCCGAACAACGATGACTGTTGAGCACATCCTTATCAACTGCCCGTGTTTCCACGGATCACGGGAGTTGTACGGTATGGCCGACAACATTCGGGACGTCCTCCAAAACGACCCGGTAGCGGAAATCCAACTCATCTGCTTTACGAAGGAAGCAGGAATCTACAAAAATATTTAAAATACGATATTGACAGCAGGCCCGGCAACCCTGCCGGCAGCGGCTGCCAGGGTCACCTGGCAGTTTCTGCCGGTGGGGCTCTACCGGGGTCCTGAATTTAGTCACTATAACACGAAAAATACTATTTTGATAGCAGGCCCGGCAACCCCTGCCGGTAGCAGCTGCCAGATTCACCTGGCAGCCTCTGCTGGTGGGGCTCTACCGGGGTCCTTTAGACAGCCTTTGAAATGAAAATTTGACAGCTAGCTGAGACAGGACACATAAGTTTCAAAAACCAAAACTCTGTACATTCTAAAAACTCTGTAAACCCCCTTTTCCTCTAGGAATACCCCCCTCTGGGGTATTCGGAGACGAGCCAGCCAACGGCTGAAAGTCTCCTTAATAAAGATATAAAAAAAAAAATAAAAAATTTTAAGGAAATTTCAAGAGAATTGAATTCCGAATTCTGAAAAAAATTTCAAAGGAATTCCGGTGACAATTTTTAGAAAATTAGAAAGAATGTTCTAAAGAAATTATGAGGAGCATTTCAAATCATTAAAGGGAATTCTGTTCTCCTCAAAAAGAAATTCCTATGATAATTTCATGGACATTTCAGCATTATACGAAATGAATGCTGAGGAGAACTTCAAGTGAATTTTTTCAGGAGAATTTTCCGGGCAACTGCTATAAATGCTATGACTGAATTATTAACACTATAAACTGCAACTGCAACAAGAGCATTGCGGAGTAAATTAAGAGGGTGTTCTGCAGATGATTTTGCAGCGTATTATGGAGCAAATTATAATGGAATTTAATGTTTCCATAACAAATTTCGAGAACCTGGACACGGAAAAAAAATCAAGACTTAAGACATAGGGGAAAAAATATTCAAATTCTGAGGCTTCGATTTTCTTTTAGATGACATGCTTCGAAAATTGTATAATCCAGGATTTAAAAAAATCTTCATGATTTAGGCAGTTTTATTTAAAATTAAACATTCCGGATATGGAGAAATTTCCAAGATTAGAGAACATCATAAGTTTTCAAGTTCGAAAACTAGCAAAAATATTTGAAATGCCGAACCACTCCAAAGTTTAAGATTGCGAACATGAAATCAATCAAATGTCTGAGACTACATTCTTTTAATTCTGGTATTCTGGAATTCTGAAACTTTTCAACATCTTGGACTTGGAGCTCAAAACGTTAAGACTTTGATTTGTTGTGAGATCTGAAAACTGATTGTCAGGTCTTAAAATCGTTTGTGTAAATAAAGTTGTTCTTTTACCAAAAAATTACATATTTTTAACCCGATTAGAAACAGCTCATGGAAATTTTCCGTAAAAGTTCCGAAAGAAACCTGGAAAACTCATCATTACCGTTGACTGCAATATTTTAGATGGTTCTATTGTTATGAAACGTACTGTTTTTTTTTTTTTTTTTGCAAGTGTTCCAATATGGTGAATGGTCACGCAATGGTGACGTAGGACTACGTAGTCTTATATAATAAATGTTATTTGATAACTACAGCAAGAGCTTGTGTTTTGTGTAGGAATAGGAATTTGAGTGAGTGGGGTTCTCTCTGTTCATACTCTTTAGTATGACTATGATTGCCCTGAAAAGAACCTTTTGATATGAATTTTAGTTGGGACATGTTCAGAAATTTAACTCTTTTGGAAAATCTTGGTTACCCTGAAAAGGTCCGATGGTAGTACAGGCTTGAAGTCTTTGGATGATGATGACGCTGGATCAGCAAATCGGACCGGACAATCCCATATTCTTCGGTTCAATGTCAACTGTCTGCTGCTGGACAGGAGGGTTACTGGTGTCTGTGACAGGTTGGAAGGCCGCAGAATATCAGTGCCCACCCAGCTAAAGCTCCTTCCCTTTATAGTTTTTTCTCGTTAAACTCCTTCTCTCAACAAGCTGGTAAATCTTAGCCTTTAGCAGAAAGACGCTTAACACTTTTTCGGCGAATTTATGATCCTGTTTCACGTCATGGTTCTTCTCTATGCCTGTTCAGATGAATTAGTCCTTTTATTAATTTTTTCTACTGCACTAAATCAAACCAGTAGAAATAAGAAGAGATGTCGGTTACGCGTTCGAATAATTGAAAATTCGATAAATATTTAATCGAATAACTGGAAAAATCTTTACGATTAAGCGTTAATCGAATAATTGGACTTTTAGGCATCCCAAGAAAATAGTGTCATTTCACGTTTTTTGGTGGTTCTTCGAAAATGTCGAAAAGCAGAATTGCAACCAGCAAGTGTAACCCAAGAACCAAAAGCGGTGCGATGCTAGTTTTCATTGCTATGGCGACGACTGAATTAAGGAGCTTTGACGACTGAATTAGAGAGGTGAAAGTCAATTCTGTTCATCGATTTCCTCTTTTGATGACCATGGCTTCACTAACCTATTGCGCAGTATTTCTGCTATGCTCTTCTGTCATCCAAAATAACAAACGTACCAATGAATGTGTTTGCCGTCGAGTTATTAACGAAACAGAAAGTCGATGAAGAGAATCGATCAAAATCACTTCCATGCTGCCAAGTGTGGTTCTAAATATGGCGATGGGTGTGCAAAATGTTACGCAATTGCATCCTCCCTAATCGCACACGCCCGAAGATCGGAGGCGAATGCCACTTCGACTTGTTTCGTCAACTAACGACTCTCTGATGACAGTGTTGGGGAGCCAGCAATGCTACATCGACATTTTTCGTCCAGAAACGACTGTGTTGGGGAAGCAGCTTACCACTTTTTCAATAGTTGTTTGTTGAAAATCAACAATCAGAAGCATTGTTATCGATGCGTGGAAATGTTTCTGATCGATTGGTGATAAAATTATTGAAATTGGTCCAGGGGTAGCTGAGTTATTAACGTTCAAAATCTTTCATAATTTCGTTACATGCTCCATTTTCGGTTTTCACAAAGTGTACCCACATATAGAAATCACAGACGTAGTCCTACGTCAAAAATCTCTTCGAGTTTTAGTAAAATCACCAAATGTGTGTTAATATTTAGAAAGCTTATCCTCTTCACTTTCCAAAACCGTATAAAACTCATGATTGAGTTACTCACGATAGTATGCGGTCATTTACCCAAAATCGATTTTTTTTTTTTTTTACAAAAACTTTAAATTTTGGGATTGTTTTAAATTAGATTTCATGTTGTACTCGACTTGACTGTGTACACTGTGTAATTGAACCTGTGCCTTTATTTTCGTAGACAACCTTCATAAGATATTTGTTTAAGATGCAATGCAGCGATTTAAAAAACTTAGTTGTTAAAATCAGGACGAACCTACCTTTCCTACGTTTCGTGTAATTTTCGAATAAAATACATAAGGTATATGTACCTATGGAATTCCCGAATTGGAACACACCATAGTTAATAGAAACATCTAACCATAACTGGTACATCTACCATAGTTTCCTGATAAACGTTTCATGATCAATTACAACTCTGAAATTAAATTGCTTCAACACCCCTCATTTTCAGTGCCATTGTAGCAACCCGCACCATTCAATTTTACATTGTTTTAAACGCCCGACTAAATAGCTGTGTAAACCTATCCACCACCATCTTCCAAAGTACCGGAAAATGGGGCGAACAGCATTTCGGAAGCGTTTTTTTAAACTCCATATTTTTTCTTCGATTTTCCACTCTCTTTTGAAGGCGCGACCTAGAAGGCGGCAAGTCATGTCATTCAACAACGGCTCCGTTTTTCTTACACGCAAAGCAAACGGCAAATAGAAGTATGGGTTTCTGACATCCTTGGTTTTTTTTTATTTCACGAGAACTGTAATGGTAACGATCAAGAAATGTTTTTCCTTAATCAATATGTGCATTAAAATCCTCCACAAAATAAATGCATCGATCCAATAGGTGGAAATCGATTTCATTAATGAAATAACCCAACATAAATTGTGAATGAAATATCTTTCGGCAACTATATTACAGCATCTATATAAGCAGTGGTTTATGACAGATCCGGTACACATTTATACAGAACTGTAATAGAATCTTACATTTTACATTTGGGTGTGGTAAATGTAAACTCTTCATATTTCCCTTTCAAGTCAATGCGGACGCCTTTCAAAAGCAGGCGTAAGCTTTGCTTCTTGCCAAGAGTCTGAAAATCACGTGACACATGGCGCAGTTGAACTTGTCGGTGAACAAAAGCCTGTGGAGCAAATGGCAAAGAATTCATCAAAATTTCAGTTTTGCTCCCTTTGTTGGGGAAAATTATTTCCGGGGTTTATCAATCAAATTTGACTTGTAATGTGCTGCTCTCATGTGTTCAGTTATGAACTGTAAATTTCGTGGTATGCAAGTTTGGTGCTTAGCTTAGCTAAGGTTGCTACTCCGTTATTGGTCAGTGAAATTACACAATGAATCAACTGAATGGGACTGGGAGTGACCGTCCATTCTCAGTCTACAAGTTTCAGTAACTCCATATTTTATAGGTCAATAATGAACCAACGGAGCAATAAATTACGAGTGATCAAGACGATCCCAATAAATCAAGTATAAGAAATTTTTCAACTGGATTGAACTCACCAAATCAATCCATCACCGATCCAAAGCTAATTCGAGCAGCTTCCAAACCTACTTTCTTCATCGCAACAATCGAACAAAAGATCACCCATGATCGAGGTCATACTGGCTAACAAAGGGAAATGCGAGAGTGCATATGCAACACGAGAACAATACATTTGCCATCAATCAAATTAAATTATTCCGCACGGGATATAAACCTAATAAAATGCGATCCACCGGTCTACAATAACGCAACCGAAGGACTCCAATCACTCGAGAACAAAACGTATGCGAAAAACTAATTAGCTAAACTAATTAGCTCATTACACAGCCTGTGCACATTTGTTGCAAAGAAAAATACACAATCCGGAAAATGCCTGATTCTCTTACGACTGTGTCGGATAGATCTACGAAATCAATGCATTGGCTGATTCTGAAAAATAGTCGTCGAATAATTTTATGAAAAAGTTGCTTGTTCGCTACAATCTGTAGTTGGTGCCGCCAGCAAGGTTCATTTAAGATACAATTATATGATTTTGATGTTTGATATTGGTGCTTCTTGTTATCTACTTCTGTTTTGTTTATAAATTTTACAATTAAGATTATAACTTAGATTTGCTTGTTCCAATCCAAGGCGTTAGAACAATGTCACTTTCAATTTACAGTAAGCTCCCTCCGGCATCCAATTTATAGCATTAAACTTCAATCTACATGCAAAACACTACCGTATTGAAAAAAGAAAACACACACACACACACACACACACATCACCACCACCAACCAGAGCTGCAGTTCCAACCGCCTGGAGTCTCACACTTTTTTTTTTTTTTTTTTTTTTTTAACTCTTTATTTGTTCCAAATTCAAAATAAATTACATTTCATTTTAACCTAGGTGCTCCAGTTACTGCAGTAACGTACCAGCCTTAATTGTTATGATGTATATCTAAGTGTTTTTACATTCTTCATGTCTTGGCAATTCAGTATTTTAAACAGGTTTTTTAACCTGCATGTCAGTATAACAATTGATATCTTAAAACTAAAAACTAAAACTAAATCTTATCTAAGTATAAAGGGAATTAATCGTTGCAATTGAGGATTGCAACGATTTTTGCCTGAAATTATTAATTATTTTGTTGGACATTTGTTCTAAAGTCTCAACATTCGAAATTCTATGTACTTCGGTTGTACTGTACCAGGGAGGCAACTTCAAAATCATTTTCAGAATTTTGTTCTGAATCCTTTGAAGTGCTTTTTTCCTGGTAGTGCAGCAACTAGACCATATTGGCACAGCGTAAAGCATGGCCGGTCTAAAAACTTGTTTAAATATTAGAAGTTTATTCGTCAGGCAAAGTTTGGATTTCCTGTTTATAAGAGGATACAAACATTTAATATATTTGTTACATTTGGCTTGAATGCCCTCAATGTGATCTTTAAAAGTTAATTTTTGGTCAAGTATTAATCCAAGATATTTTACTTGGTTTGACCAGGAAATAGGAACTCCGTTCATAGTGACTATGTGACTACTACTAGGTTTCAAAAAGGAAGCTCTGGGCTTATGTGGAAATATTATAAGTTGAGTTTTGGAAGCGTTGGGAGAAATCTTCCATTTTTGTAAATAAGAAGAGAAAATATCTAAACTTTTCTGCAGTCTGCTGCAAATAACACGAAGACTTCTTCCTTTAGCGGAAATGCCTGTGTCATCAGCGAACAAAGATTTGTGGCAACCCTGAGGCAAATCAGGGAGGTCCGAAGTGAAAATGTTATACAATATAGGCCCAAGAATGCTACCCTGAGGAACTCCTGCTCTAACAGGTAGTCGATTAGATTTGGAATTTTGATAATTTACCTGCAGAGTTCTGTCAGTTAAATAATTTTGAACTAATTTAATAATATAAAGTGGAAAATTAAACTTTTTCAATTTAGCAATCAAACCTTCATGCCAAACACTGTCGAATGCTTTTTCTATGTCTAGAAGAGCAACTCCAGTCGAGTGGCCTTCAGATTTGTTTGAACGAATTAAATTGTTAACTCTTAAGAGTTGATGAGTAGTTGAATGCCCATGGCGAAATCCAAACTGCTCATCTGCAAAAATTGAGTTCGTATTGATGTGAAGCATCATTCTATTCAAAATTATCTTTTCAAAAAGTTTACTTATTGAAGAAAGCAAACTTATTGGGCGGTAGCTAGAAGCTTCAGCTGGATTTTTATCCGGCTTCAAAATTGGAACAACTTTTGCATTTTTCCATTTATCAGGAAAGTATGCCAAATGGAAACATCTGTTAAATAATTTTACCAAGAAAGACAAGGTACTCTCTGGGAGTTTTTTGATGAGGATATAGAAAATTCCATCATCACCTGGAGCTTTCATATTTTGAAATTTTTTAGTTATAGACCTTACTTCGTCCAAATCAGTCCCCCAGGAATCATCAAAAATATTTTCCCGAGAGAAAATATTCAGAAAATCTCGAGCAACCTGATTCTCAATAGGACTAGGAAGACCCAAACTGAAATTATGGGAACTCTCGAATTGCTTAGCAAGTTTCTGAGCTTTTTCCAAATTTGTGATCAAAATTTTACCACCTTCTTTAAGCGCTGGAATAGGCTTTTGAGGTTTTTTCAAATTTTTTGTGAGTTTCCAAAAGGGTTTGGAACTCGGGTCTAATTTAGAAATATTATTTTCAAAAGTTTTGTTCCTCAGGGCAGAGAATCGCTTTTTAATTTGTTTTTGCAAATCCCGCCAGATAACTTTCATGGCAGGATCGCGTGTTCTTTGATATTGTCTCCTACGGACATTTTTAAGACGGATCAAGAGCTGAAGATCATCGTCTATTATAATTGAATCGAATTTAACCTCGCATTTTGGTACTGAGGCAGCTCTTGCTTCAACTATAGAAGTAGTCAGAGATTCAAGAGCATAATTAATTTCATCTTTGGTTTGCAAATGAATGTTTGGATCGAAGTTATATTCCATAAATGTTCGATACTGCTCCCAATCAGCTCTATGGTAATTGAAAGTAGAGCTGTTGGGATTACAAATTATTTCTTGGGATATTTCAAAAGTTACCGGAAGGTGATCAGAACCGAAGTCAGCATGGGTAACCAATTGGCTACAAAGTTGACATGAATCAGTTAAGACCAAATCAATAGTGGAGGGATTTCTTGCAGAAGAAAAGCATGTTGGGCTGTTTGGATATTGAATAGTGTAATAACCTGCAGAACAATCATCAAACAGAATATTACCATTGGAATTGCTTTGAGCATTATTCCATGAGCGGTGTTTTGCATTAAAATCACCAATAATGAAGAATTTAGACCTATGACGGGTAAGTTTCTGGAGGTCACCCTTGAGAAAATTCTTTTGCTGGCCTACGCATTGGAATGGCAAATAGGCAGCTATAAACGTAAGTTGTCCAAATTTTGTTTCAACAGTTGTTTCAAAAACTTTGGTTTCAAATGAAGAAAGAATTTTATGTTTGATTCGTCTATGAATAATGATGGCAACGCCACCACAGGGTCCATCAAGACGATCATTTCTATAAATTAAGTAATTTGCGTCCTTCTTAACCTTGTGGGCAGGTTTAAGGAACGTTTCAGTTATAACGGCAATATGCACGTTATGAACTCGTAAAAAGTTAAATAGCTCGTCTTCATTATCTTTAAGAGATCGAGCATTCCAATTTAAAATGTTTAATGCTTTAAAATCCATTACTGAATTTTAAAGTCATGACAATATTATTTGCAAATTTTACTCCAGTTTGAATAGCATCAAACATGGAGTTAGATTTAAGCATATCAGAAATCATGTCAATTAATGAATTCTGTAAAAATTCCATTTTGGGGGCAGTAATGCTTCCTAAGTCAAAATTGTCAAAATTTCCGTTAGAACGTTGGTTAGTATTTTGATTTCTACCCGCTGCAATAGCAGCATAGGTAGCTCCATTAACTCGCTGAACATTGTTAGCAGCGAGGGGAGTAGGTACAGATGAAACATTTGAAGCAGGGGAGATATTTGTACCTACGGGTACGAATGTAGAATTTGTTCCTCGCTGACCGTTGTTAACAGCAGAGGAATTTGTACCTGGTCGGAAACGTGGAGCGTTTCCTACCTGACGGTTAGAACGAGATTGTAGGATCGCTTTGCGAGTCTTACATTCCCAAAAATTGGATTTGTGGTTTTCACCACAATTTGAACATTTAAATTTCTTAGGATCTTCCTTCACAGGACAGTCGTCCTTTGCGTGAGAGGAATCACCACAATTCATGCATTTAGCTGGCATGTAGCAATTTTTAGTTCCGTGACCCCATCCCTGGCACTTACGGCACTGGGTGAGGTTTTGGAAATTTCCTCCAGTCTTCCTGAAGTGTTCCCACTTCACTCGGACATGGAGCATAAGGCTAGCTTTTTCTAAGGCCTTAAGGTTGTTTAGTTCACTAGACTTGAAGTGAACTAAATAAAAATCATTAGAAATCCCGTTGCGCGAATCGCCAGGACGGGATTTCATTTTCATTTTGATTACTTGGAGTGGCACAACTCCAAGTAATTTTGCCAGTTCATCTTTGATCTGATCCAGGGATTCACCACTGGGCAGTCCTTTCATGACAACCTTGAACACACGTTCAGTTTTGGTGTCGTAAGTAAAAAAATTGTGCTTCTTCTCAGTAAGATACTTGAGAAGACATTTAAATCCGTCCAAGGTTTCAGCCAATACACGGCATTCACCCCGACGTCCAATTTGTAGTGAAAACTTAACTTTCACGAAATTCAAAAGTTCCATGCGAAGAGCATGGAAATCGGTAGTGGTTATCACAATAGGGGGAATCTTTTCCTTCTTGGCATTAAGCCGGGAAAGTTTACTAGAATTTTTCTTGGATGATGGATCATTCTCATCATCCGTGAGCAAATCAAATTGATTACTCAAATTAATTTCATCAGAAGGGGGGTCAAGAGTTTGCCCCTTTCTTTTGCGTTTAGGCGCCATGGCGGCAGTAAATTGTTATCCAGATCAACTTCCAAGCAGATTACTATAAGAATCTGAAGCATCGAAGAGGAATTTTCCAAATCGATATCCAAGAAGGATTACCTCGGGTAGGGTCCAAACAAGGATCGAAGAGGAATAAGAGTTGAACAAGGTAGAAAATTTTTACAGGTTGAGCACTGAAAAGTGCTGTTTAAATTTGTTGTAGCTTTAGGTAGTAGTAACACTTCCTTCAGCAAAAAGCAAATAGATCCGCACGGCAAGAGAGCACGATGCGGACTCGGAGTCTCACACTGATCATCACCACCAAACCGCCAAGTAGTATCACTGGAGATATAAGAGCAAAAAGTAACTTACTCCGGACATGACCAGCGAACGAACGAACGGAAGAAAGAAAAAAATCGAGACCAAAAACAAATTCAATCTCGTGCAATCTCAATTACAGCCAATTGTGAGTAAGATTGTGTCGCGCTCCGTGGTTTCCATCCATGCCCGGGAGGCATCACCGACCGTAGCAGTGCGAAGCAATCATAAGCTCTTCCTTTTGTCTTGTATTAGGTTCGTTTCTTTTTTTGCTTCTCCGATCGCGCTATATCGCTTCTATTAACTAACGACCACCCTGCCCCCGCCCCGCCCCTTCCCGGCTGCCATCGGCGATTATCTGTAATTTTTTCTAATCACAACCCAAGCTCACACTCTCACCGGTTGTCACTGCACCTTAGGAAAAATTCAGCTACGGTGGAACTGGTTTTCCGCCACGATGCGTAAGCTTCCGGAACTACGCACCTGTCGGCAGGCTTTTCTCCTCCCAAGGTCCCAAGAAGGGTGGGGCTCCCTGTCACGCTGTGCATCCGAAATGAGCCAGCTTTGAAACCGGTTTGCTTGGATCGCGAAGTCAAAGTCGCATAATTGGGTGTTGCCACCGCCCATTTGCTGCGGAGTTCAACGCCCACGGAATCACGTCTCCGCACTGATTGACTTACAAGTGCAACGATAACAACGTTACAGTTTTTCCCATTTTCTCGGAAGAAACAGTCGCAGCAGTTGGCGCTCGGCACGTAATTCATGAAAGCTGGGGAGTGGTGTGGATGTTGATCAATATAATTCTTCACGTCCGCGTGAGCTTACTTGAGGAAAACATCCCCGGGAATACAGAAATTGTCATGCATAAGGTTGCACTATCTTGTCTAGCTGGTAGTTGTCTAGCACCTACCGACCGACGACAGTAGATTGAAATGAGAATTTTTCATCAGCTTTGTGAGGGATTTATTATTCCATGCGAGTCGCGTTCGGGGAGCAGGAATTGTGCCAACTCAAACTGAGATGCAAAAAAAGGAAGAAGGATTGAACGATAATCTTGATAGCGTCAGGGATCATAGCTAAAGGTCGACTCGGCGGGAAGGGGGAGGACGCGACTGGGTGTGGGTTGCCTCATTTGTTGCATCATGATGTAATAGAGCTATCTTTGTTCTCCGGGATTTAGTTCAGGTTGATCAGTATTCATGGCATATTATTAGTCACCTGTGCACGTTCCGTTCCGTGTGCATTCCGCGTAAGAAACTTGCTGCTTATTTAGTTTTGCATGAGCGGAGGTGCACTGCGGTGGAATGTGTGTTTTCAATATGCAATGATCGGGACGACCACTTGCACAGATGTGCGCTGTTTGGATGACCTTCTAGGTAGTTCCGCGAAAAAGCTGTTATAAAAAAGTATCGCAAAAGCAGCATCGTTTAGGAAGATTGCCAAAAAAAAAATCCCTGATTAGTGCTAAGGATGGAAAAATCGCCCAAAGAGTAACGGTTTAATGTAATCAGTTCGGTGTGCAAATTGGGTCGCCACTTGGCCACCGAGCCCCTTACATTATAACAAACCACGAGGACTGACTATGCTTTAGAATCCGCAGGGTGGCCGCTGAACCGGGAAATCCTGGAGAAGCGAAAATTAACCAAGAATGGGAAGCAACCGGTGCTTCGGACCGTACTTTTTTGTTAACTTCGAAATTTTAAACTTTTTTTGATGTCCTAATTTTCAAAGAAAAAAATTTAGATTTAATTTTGAGGAATAAAACAATATGGAACACATTTCAAGTTACGGAATCTAAAACATTGCTTCATGTCTGGAATATTAGATTTACGTCCTGCGTATAATTTTCCAAGTTTGAGATCTCACACATTTTACTGTTAAATTATTCTGGCTATTACTCTATCTTTCCGTCTGTCACACTTTTCTAAATTGTCCAGCCCCACAAGTTTTCTTAGACCAGGATATTGAAATTTGTTCTGAACCGAAGTCTCCGTTGCATTTCTGTGACAGGGATCTTGAAAAGTTTATAATGTTTGAATGCTTCGGAATATCCCTTAAGATGTATTTTTTATGCTAAAGAGGATTACAGTTAAATCTGCCAATAATTAAAGGAAACCTTCAAAAAAATTCGGAGAAGCAATCCCAATTCTAACTTGAATACCCAACTCATTTTGAGGAAAATTAGTGAAGAGATCTTAAGTTTTGAGTAGAATTCCAAACGATGGAGCAAAATTAATAGGGAATTCAGAAATAAAGTCATTGACAATTCTGAGAATAATTTTACAATAATTCCGGAGAACTTTGAGATTTGGGCGTAATTGCTTTTGTAAACAAACCCGTCAATCGATGATTTCTCGCAAATAAAAACACAATCTCGCGAACAAACTATACTAAATGATAGAGGAATCATTCCTCTACCTGTTTGTGTTGTTAGTTTTTTAGATCGAGCGTGAAATGACGTGTTTGTTGACCCTAATCTCGAAGTTCTCCGGAATTCAGAGGAGAATTTTCGGGTAATTCCGAAAAAAATTCAAAACAATTGAATTCCGAAATCAAGTTTCATCAAATTTTTGAGGTAAATTCCAAGGGAATTCTGAGAAGAGTTTCAAAAGAAACCCTAGGTGTATTCCATGGTAATCCCGGTGATTTTTTTTTTCAGTGGAGTATTTCGAAGATCTTATGGGACCACTCCATGATAATTTTGAGCAGATCTTAAATGTAATTCCAAGGATAATTCCATGATAATTTTTGGAAAATACCTCTCAAATGCTGAGGAGAAGTCATAGTTAATTTTCAGGCATATTTTTCGGGATTATCCCAGGTAATACTGCAAGCTTTTTAATAATTCCAAGAGAATTCAAAGAATGTTCTGTAGAAGATTTTCAATTGTATTATTTAGCAAATTATAAGAGAATACCTGAGAAAGGACTAAGAATAACTCTGAAAATTTTCTGAGAATTCATCAGACAATACTTAAGAAATCCTGTAAAGAGTTGCAAGAGTATCAAAATGATTTAAATATAGATTTTTTCCAAGATCCTGGATAAACAAAAGTATCAAGATCCATGGTATGGAAATACAAAACTAATTGCTTTTTTTTTAGATTACATGATCATCCTCGATTGAGAAATATCTGGAAGATTCGAAGAGTTTTATTTTAAATTCGATACCCCGCACATGAAAAATGAGAAGTTTTCATGATTTAACAGAAATATTCGAAATGCTTAGCGTTTAAAGCTTCTATTTTTGCGAACTTGAAATAAATCAAATGTTGGCGCTTTGAAAACTATTAAGACCATGAACAGGAAATTGGAATTCAAAACATTACGACATTGATTTTTTTTACTAAGATCTTAGACTTAGAGCAAAATTAATTGCATTCTAAACTCCAACTTTTGACGGTTTTGATTGTAAAGCTGTTCTCATAAAACTGACTGTATTGTTTTAAAATTATTTGTGACACTATTTATTGGTTTACTAAGAATAACAGGTTGTTTAAGGCATTCTTAAAAACCTGGAAATTTTCTGTAAAAGTTCTGGAAATACCTCGAAAACTTAGGCCATTTTATTCAGCAAAATGAGTAGACATCCTGATATTCACTCTACATTGAACTTATTATTTTCAATAATGCTGGGAAGAACTTGTTTTAATTTATGTCCTCATATATATTTTTTAATTCCCTTGGAATATTCCTCAGAAATCTCTTGGTAGAACTCTCAAAACATGGAAAGTATACTCCCAAAAGTTTTTTTTTTTTTAATTTCACATCAGAATTGCCTTGACATTCTTTTCAACATTCTTGACATTATTTCAGGATTTTCGTGAAACTCTCTTTCGGATTCCTTTCGACATTTCTTCAGAGTCTTCTGGAACGCCAATTTAGAAGTTCTTTGGAAATATGCTCAAAATTTCAAGGAAATCTGGAACACAACCTTGAAGCTATCTTCGAACTAGCTTGATGGAAGTTTTATTTTAACAAGATCGCTAGAGCTTGTCTAGAGCAGTTTTCGTAGATATATTTTTATTTTTATTTTCACCAACAATTGCACCAATTTTAACCAAACGATCAGATGAAACAAGAACTCACATTACTAGCCATTAATGATCGAAATTTCAGAAAAATCTGTTCAGTTCAAAGGTCATTGCGATGGAATTTTCTTTTTGAAGTTAAATCGATTTTTTTTTCTGAAAATCATAGAAAACATGTTTACAACAACAATTTTTGAACCGATTTATTTAAAATGTTCAATAAGTCTTGTATTTTTCCTAACAGATGTACAACAATTGTTGAACAATTCGATTTTTATAGTCCCAGTGCTTTAAATTCACGCCACAAACAGGCGGGCTTGGGCAGTAGAGGGTTGAAAGATTTTCACCCGTGATGATCAATATCAGAATTGTAGACATATTTGCTTTTCAAAATAACCTGGAACTTCTAGTAAAACTCCTTTGAAAATCCTCTCCGAACTCCTTTAGACTTATCCCTAGAATTTCCCTACAATTCTCCTCCAAAATCATTTCGTTTTGTCATTTAAATTGTCTAGACAATTCTTCAAAGTGTACGAATTCAAAATGTTTTTCCAAATACAAGAGTTGTGATTTTTAAATCAGTGGTTTTAAAAATTACGCGTTGGTTTGAACTTTTTATTTATTTTTTAAGTCTGGATCTAAAACAAATGATTTATTGATCATAATTTGACTATTTGTTTGTGATATTAGAGCTTAAAACGTTCAACAATTCTGAAAATTTGTTGTTTGTTAATTGGGGGGCTTCCGGTTTTTAACGTTTAAAATAAAACGCCATTGCTTTTTTTCAGGCACATAGAGTAAATGGATGTAATATCGGCCTAAATGCCCCTAATTTGGGCCCATACATAAATTCAGCAATCGACTAAATTTTCAATAGCGTCCAAAATATTCATTTGTACTGTCCCAATGACGCGTTCTTCTAGATAAAATTGATAAATATTATATATAACCGGGAATAACTAGGAGAAATCCGGGAATTGAATCCGGATCCAGCATATACGTTATATTCAAACGCGAAAAGTTCTACGCGAAGAAATATGAGATTAAAACCACGAGCTTCTTACGACTGATGATCGATCACACGACCTGGCAACATGAAGTTATTCAAATCTAATCGATTTCATAAATCATGTGATCATGTTAAAAAATAGAAGATGAACTCTTTAATGTGAAGAAACTTGGAATTGAACCCACGGTCATCTGCTCAATGGGCAAAAGTGGTTGCCATTTAGCCAACGAGCCCCTCGTATCACTACAAACCACTACGACCGCGCTATGACTGTATAAACACATTGATCGTGAGTTGGTATCATCGTTCGAATCCGGTGACAACGATGACTGTCACGCAATCAAAAACAAAACTATGAAAACGACAGAAAGCAAAGCGCATTCACGGATGATGTTCTCGGAACGATGCAACCACAGGGTGGCCACTGAACTGGGAAAAGTTGGAGAACCGATAATTAACCGGGAATTTGATTGCAACCTCGAAATAAGTGTACGCAGACTTATCTGTACTTTTCAGAGGTGAACCACTTATCAAATTTTCCTTAGTCCTGGATTGAAAATCATTAAAAAAAAGTCACTTCGTAGTCTCAAAAATGTTCAAAGTCCTGAAGAGGATTTGCCGATCAGACTTATAATGGCGGTTCGACTCGTGTTGGGTTAGTCAGACTTTCCTAGGCCGGAACCTTAAATCTTTTGTTGTAAATATGAAAACTTAGTCGAAGTCTCAGAACTTTAATCAGAACAGAACAGTTTTATCAAATCCAGAGTCTAGAGTTGTGGTGTCCAGGATTTTCAAATATTTTCAATGTCTGAATTTACTAGCTAATGTCTAGACTTCTAACAGATTATCTCAAGAGTTTAGCTTAGAATCAACCCAAGATGTCATCAGAGTGGCTTTTAATATTCTCCGTAATAATATTATGATTCTCTCAGGTATTTCCTTGAAGTTTATGTGCATCACAACCCTCATAATTCTCTGCAAACCACTTTATTTAGGAATCTTGTCCAGAAATCTTTTAATAATTATTCTACAATTTTTTTAATTTCTTAATAATTCTCGTGAGAATTACGCATGGAATATTCCTAAAACCGGGTCGGTAAAGGCACATCTACAAAGCAAGACCATGCTGGAGGTGGCTGGGTTCGATTCCCGGTCCGGTCTAGGAATTTTTCGGGTTGGAAAATGTCTCGACTTCCCTGGGCATAAAAGTATAATTGGACTTGCCACACAATTATACCAATGCAAAAATGGTACAGGCATCAAAAGCCCTCAATTAATAACTGTGGAAGTGCATCTAGAATACTATGTTGAGAGCACGCAAAAAGCTAATATGCCATACGCAATAAGCTTGAACTGCGAGTAAGAAGAAGAAGCTATTCCTAAGAATTCTCTTGAAGTGAATCTTAACAGAATTATCATGGTATTCTCGTTGGAATTTTTCTTCTGGAAATCCCCTTATCAGCTTAGCATTCCCAAAGCATCCTCCCAAAATTCATGCAGAATTCTGCTCAGAATTCATCCGGATTTTTTTTCTAAAAATTCCGTTGCGATTCTTCGCAAGATTTTTCAGGGATTCTCCTAGCAATTTCATAGTAATTCTCTTATAGATTCCCTTGAAAACTGCGTGATCTCAGAACTCCAGACCGCTTTCCCAAGGGTCGAAAGTTATCCGAAATCATAATCTATGACCCAAGTGGCAGTGTTGGTTTTCTAATGCTCTTGTAGACCTTGCTTTTGTGAAACCTCGATAAAACTTGTAGTGGTGTGATGCTTGGGATATTTTCATCACAACCGGGAATTTAAATCCTTAAATCCAGTGGCCACCCTGCAATCATGATTTCCAGTCAGAATCGAGCTCATTTCATTTCATTCCACCACAAATATTGCAATGGTTTTCAACCAAAGTTTATTACGTTGTAAAGTGGGTTTTCCACAATTTGCTGTATTATCGTGTCACTCTTATGTCACACCACCGTCAACACAAAACCTGAAAAATCACAAATGCTGAAACAACCTTTTGGCGTAGGATTACGTCTTTCGGCAACATACATATTGGGGGTGCAATGTCAGAAAACTAAAATCGACCGCGTTACGAAAAGTGGTCAGGTTTTGACTACTTATAACTATGTCAATAGCGGATGGACTTTAATTCTAAACAAGCCAATCGATTGGAAATTTTTCTACGAATCTGCTAAAATGAACACTTTAACAATTTCCAATAGGTCACTGTTGAAAATTACACAAATGTCCAACTGTTGCAATGGTGATCAAAATTATCACCAATTGCCTGCAAAAAGCGCTTTCCCTAACACAGATTTCAAAAATGAATTCCATCCAGTCCCGCCGAACGGTGCTTATTCAATCATCGTGTGTGGTGATGTCTACTGAGATCAAACTTTTGATTGTTTTATTTTTTGTCCGATAAATCAGTTTGAATGATCAAACTGTTTGGAAAATTTATTAAAAATTTCTAATCGAATTGATAGAAGCATTTTAGTACTCTTATAACAAATTTTCGATAATTTGCTAACTCGATTGGCGTCTCCCCGTGGCCGGTGCACCAGGTCGCGCGGGCTTCCTCGTGCGGAAGTCGGAAAACGGCGTGGGAAAATACTTCTTTCCATGTGATCCTGGAACATAAATCGAACAAAAATCCTGATTAGTAAAGAAATTTGGGTTAGAAATACGTATTCCGATTTTTTTTAATTAATTTTTTCAAGAGTTGTGGCCTTAGGAAAAAAAAGTCCATTTTTCACCCTAAAAATGCTTACAAAATCGTGGATTAAAAATCCATTTTTGACAAAATCGAAAATGTGGATACGTATTTCTAAGCAGAATTTAATTCTGAACAAGAAAACCTAGGCGATATCCAAATTTGATGATAACTGGTTAGAGTTATTTCCCACGCCAGTTTGAAAAACCCCGTTTCGAGATAAACGCGTTTAAAGATAAAATTGCTCTCTCAGCGCGCCGGTACATGTTTTAGGAAATCGCTTCGTTAAGCGGTAAGGAATATTCTGGCGGACTTGGAGTCTTTTCTAAATTAAAGTATACATCCCAAGGAACCCGAGCCAGAAAAAAAATGCATTTTTTTGAAAAATCAAAGTGTACTCCCCCCTTAATTATTATTATTATTCGATGGAAAACTTTGCGTGACCATGCCATGAATTGACGTTTCCACAGTTTT
Organism: Ochlerotatus camptorhynchus; assembly: GCF_037179485.1. NCBI lineage: Eukaryota > Metazoa > Arthropoda > Insecta > Diptera > Culicidae > Ochlerotatus > Ochlerotatus camptorhynchus. The sequence continues at coordinate 14,974,431 of NW_027040818.1, read as the reverse complement.
CATTAGTTTTAAGCTGAAACTAATGTTTGGTGTTGTGAGTGTGATAACGTGAAAATAGTTACAAAGAATCTCAAGCATGAGTTTTGCTTTGTGGATACGCACACGAGTTTATGCTCTCGGGAGGGTCAATTAATGAGATTTGAGAATGATTTTCCTAACACTGGAGAATCAACAAGGTAACATCAACATTTCGCACCATAGTAGACCCCTGCGATAAATGAATCCCTCCAGAATTGTTTTCGCATAATCCAGAATAATAAAAATTAATCGTGTTCATGGTTCTATCATCGCTAGTATGTTTTTTTCCTTGATTTGTTTTCCGTCGATCTTGTTTTCCGTGCTGAGCACCAATGCTACCGACGCCAAGGACCCTACCTATCGACTCATCGACTCATGAACCGGGGACCAAGGGGGAACTTCCCTTCCGAAGAAATCCGTGATAAGAGATGTTATGCCTCAGAACATCCCGGTGGTGTCAACTGGGATTGAACCCTGGCCTGTTGGGGTGAGAGGTAATCACGCTTACCAGACTAGTATGTTAATAGGGCAATCTACATTGAAAATGGGCAATGTTAATGTTTCCTGCCATTAGTAAAAAGAAAATATTGCTAGTACGAATTTTGATCGATCGACAGTTGTTTCATCAAAATCCATTGAAAACAAACGAGATGGCAGCAATTTTAACTTTGTAGGTCGAAAAATGTCAGACACGTATGTTTTAATATAGTGCAGAAGCCGAAAATAAATCCTAATAAGCTACAGGAGATCAGTTAGCTTTCAACTGTTGTTGGCGAAAGATAGTACATAATAGCAATTGCATCTCTGGCAAAATTTCCAATGTCGTGAAAGCACTAGCAGCGAAACCCGTGGAAGCAACATACCGAATTGCGGAGAAGAACACATTTTTATTAAAGTTCAAGTCAGAAAAATCGATGCTTAAACGTTAAAATTCGGAAAATTTAATCTTCCATACTGTGAGTGGAAAGGCAGTGGAGGTACTAAGGCAAGTAAACTTAAGAATTTCGTAAGGCCCGGCTTATGAACGACGTATATGAATTTCTAAAGCGTAGCTTATGAATGATATGACATGAGGCAGCTTCAGGAGCAGGTCTTATACGCCTTTAATCGTCTCATTATACTAAGCATTGAAAGACAAGTGGTAACAAGTAACAATATATCATTTTCCTTTCTTTTCTTTATCCACAGGTAAGTTTCGGATCTTCTGAACCACGTTCGTCGTTCACATGCAAAACATTCATCCCGATGACGACGACGACGACGGTGACGGCCGCTGAACAAAGGTTGGTATGGTGATGTCACCACGACAGGTTCAGTAGCGAGAGCATCATTAGTCGTCGTCGTCGTCGTCGCTTTTTGGCATCACCTACCTACCGGAAAAACGCTAAACTGAACCCTAGTCCGGCGGTAAGAAGAGCAAGAAGAATCACCAGAAGAAGGTGGCATAGATTTTCCCTGTTTTCAGCTTTGACGGATGGGTTATTTTCGGGGAAGAAAGAATGATACACTTTCGTCTTTTTTTCCCCTGCCGTTGCATGTTTTGGCTGCTCTCGTAGAGGTATCTTGTGTACAACAGATGGAAATAATAAGGCAGACAAAAATTCCTAGGCAATTGAAACCTGTCAGCCGGTACATGCGCTGCTGATTTTCCAATTTCTGCGTTCTGCTGTCACACTGGGGTTGTGTTGTATTTGACCTGCTTGTCAAAAAATGCTAGAATTTCCTGTCGGTGGAAAAGTGACGAGTCGTCATTAAAAATTCAACTTTCTAGTGAAATGTTCCCGTCCGAAGACAATTGCTTTTTGTTGAACAAGCTGAATGACTAATTTGAGATGTGCCTTATTGACACCGAAACGATGCGCTCTGGAAATACAAAGTTCAACTAAACATGAAAAATCTATTACTAAAGTTTTAGTCTCAAAACAACTGGGATGAATTCCTCCCAGCGACGGTTGGCAATCTCCCTGGAGAGCTGCAATTGAGACCGACTTTCTGACTCAGCCAGCACACGGCATGTAACCTCAGCAGAAACTTTTTGTTCCTGGAAGAAAAAAAGATCCTGCTCCTTCTCACTTCCTGCACTTCCTGGAAAGAAAAGCACCCCCCGGTGGTGGGTCGTATCATTCACCGAGAATGAAAAATGGTTTCCTCACTACTTTTGTTCCATATCCGTCGTTACCTACGGTCGTCCAGTGAGTCGGGGCTGCCATCGATCGTGATATCACGTTCATACGATTTTCCTTCTTTTTCCGTTTTTTTTTTGTTCGTGTGCTCTCCCGTAATAGATCCCTCCCCGTGTGCACTTTCAAGTCTGGTCAGATATACATCATTGTCCGAGACGTTTCCGGTCCGGAATGTCCTTTGCAGAGTTCCCTTCTACAGCGAAGGCCAATCAATTCTTGTTCCCTCTTTTTTCCCTGATGCTGATATCAATCGGTATGGATTTTTTTTTCTAGTGGTGAATAAGGGATTTAGTGGGAGGGTGGAGTTTATAATTGAGTAAATGATGTACAATTACCTTGGAGAATCTATTTGGCGTTGGGGGGCATCCATGCTTCTCACGATAAAAGTCACGAGTTGAAGATTCATCCATCCGGACAAGTCACGAGTGACCTAAAAAGTGTTAAGATTTTAGATAGAAGATTACTTTTCATAGAATATCTATGGAATTTTCTTAGAATCATTCCAAGATGTATTCCAAATCGCTTTCAGGATTCCTCTGAATAATCGCATGATTCTCTCTTCCATTTATTTGAATTGTTTTCCCATAGCAGCATCAGAAATTCTCTGTCAGCGATGCCAGGAGTATTTAGAAAAAAAAAAACCATCGATCTATGAAATGTCTTATGAATCTCCAGGCAGAAACTTGACTGTTATTTGCTACAGTCAGATATTAGAAATAGGGCAAAGGCAATAGAGTTCCTGCAATTTTCCAGCTGTTCGTAGAACCGCCCTGAAAATCCCGGAATTTTCCTTAAATTCACGTAATTTCCTTAGAAATATCTTAATTTTTGTGAATTTCTCTGGACCTCCCTGAAATTCTCAAAGTTCCCACAGTTTTCCCGGAGTTAATGGAACTGCCTTGAAATTCTTTCGAAGTTTTCCAAGCTACCCTGATGCTCACGGAACTTTCCTTAAAATCTTTGTACTTCCCTGAACTTGTCTGGACTTCCCTAAAGTTCCATCATTTTCCTAATGATCATAGATTTCTGTGAAGTTCCCGATTTTTTTTTCTGGAATTCGAGAAAGTTCCTGAAGCTTAACAATTTCTCGAAACTTCTTCAAATGTTTTTTGTAATTTTCCTGAAGCTACTAGAACTGCCCTGGGATTTTCTGATATTCCCTGAATTACTCGGAACTTTTAAAAAAATATCTCCCTATTCTCGCGTCACTTTTCAATAGGTCCTAAGTAACAAATGTAAACAAATCGAGCTAAGCGATACAAACTATTGCTCTTGAATGTGATACAAAACACCCATCCAAATTTACTTTCATTTATTTAAGATAATCATTGGTCAATAATTGTCTAATGTACAGTTTGAAATGATGGGTACATGATTGTTACTTCGGTCATTCGGACTGCCTAACATGATTGGTGCTCATTTTCTTAAGGCGGGGCCAATCTAAAGTTAGGTACTCTACTCTGAAGTCTGTGAAAGGGAATCAAGTATCATGTAGAACAAATCGTTCAATGTAACATGTCCGATGTACAACTGGACTAGTCAAAACGTCCTATGTGATTTTTTCTATATTGTAAAGGGTGATACGGTCAAAATTTGGTCAAGGGAAAACGCGTGTAAATCGGTGAAATCGTTTATTTAAAAAATCAAATTAAATTTCTTTTTCAAGTTCAATTAGTATAAAATTCAGGAAAAATATTCAGTTAGGCTTCCGCTTTTCCAAATCCGAATTGCCGGGCCTTACGCTTGACCCCTGCCATCAGATTTTGTACAGCCACCTTGTCCACCTTCTTCGCCGCAGAAAGCCAGTTTGCCTTGAACTGCTGCTCGCCCTTAGCAGTTTTTTTGGTCTTCTTTAGGTTCCGCTTGACAATAGCCCAGTATTTCTCAATTGGGCGGAGCTCTGGCGTGTTGGGAGGGTTCTTGTCCTTGGGAACCACCTGCACGTTGTTGGCGGCGTACCACTCCATGGCCTTTTTACCGTAATGGCAAGATGCCAAATCCGGCCAAAACAGTACGGAACAACCGTGTTTCTTCAGGAAAGGCAGCAGACGTTTATTCAAACACTCTTTCACGTAAATTTCTTGGTTGACAGTCCCGGAAGCTATGAAAATGCTGCTTTTCAAGCCACAGGTACAGATGGCTTGCCAAACCAGATATTTCTTTGCGAACTTTGACAGTTTCATGTGCTTGAAAACATCTGCTACCTTTCCCCTTCCTTTTGCCGTATAAAACTCCTGTCCCGGAAGCTGCTTGTAGTCGGCTTTGACGTAGGTTTCGTCGTCCATTACCACGCAGTCAAACTTCGTCAGCATCGTCGTGTACAGCCTCCGGGATCGCGCTTTGGCCGTCGTATTTTGTTTATCATCGCGATTTGGAGTCACTACCTTCTTGTAAGTCGATAGTCCGGCTCGTTTTTTGGCTCGATGCACGGTTGTAGACGATACACCCAGCTTATTTGCGGCATCTCGGAGAGAGAGGTTAGGGTTTCGCTCGAAACTACCGGCAACTCTCTTTGTCGTCTCAGCGGCTTCCGGTTTTCGATTTCCCCCCGATCCAGACTTCCTGGCTGTCGACAAACGTTCCCCAAACACTTTAATTACATTTGTAACGGTTGATTTGGCAACTTTTAGCGATTTTGCCAACTTTGCGTGCGAGTAGCTCGGATTTTCGCGATGCGCGAGCAAAATTTTGATACGCTGCTCTTCTTGCTTGGACGGCATTTTGACAACTGAAGAGTGAATTCCAAAATCAAAATAGGAGCAACATTCTACACACACACACACCTTCAAAATGAGGGGTGTTCAGGTTTTTTAAATGCAAAATTGAAAGAAATACGTCAAGTTGATATTGACCAAATTTTGACCGTATCACCCTTTAGCATTAAATTCAAAATAAAATTGTGATTTTTCCGTTTCTACTGAATTTTCAACATTAAAAATAGTATTGCAACATGTATTGTTTCTAAACAGTTAAAATAATAATCTGTCGAACTTCTATTTCGATTTTCTCAAAATGGCGGATATGTAACATTGGTCTATTTGAAAAGTGGCGTGAGAATTCTCCTGAAGCCCTTGGTTCTGCCTTGAATTTCATAGAACTATTCTGAAGGGCCACCCACATTAGATTCGTTTGCGTTGCGTTGACGTTACTTTGCCGCTAAACGTCAGATCCGAATGTGGGTGGCCCTTGAGAATCCCTTGACTTTCCTGAAAATCCATGAACTTCTATGAGGTTCTCAACATATTTCTGAACTTTTCTAAACATCTCTGAAGTTCTGTAAATTTCTTGAAAATTTGGGAACCTCTCAAAACGTTCCTCAATTTTCCTGAAATTACTAGAACTACCATGATCTTCCCTGAAGTTGCCACACATTTGAAACTGCCTTGAAGCTTATAGCTCATCATTTAAAATGCAGCCAAATTTTCCTAATGTTCACGAAACTTTCCAAAAGTTCTTGAAGTTTCCCTGAAGTCCATTATGTTTCCAGAGTTTTCTTGAAGTTGTCTGAACTTCCGTGAAGTTCTCAAGATTTCCAGAAATTTTATAACATTCCTGGAGTAATTTGGACTTCCCTGAAATTTCCGGAACGATACGAAGCTTCCCACTATTTTCCTGAAATAAGAACGAAAGATTAATGTAGTTCTTAAATTTTCAACGAAGTTCTTGAAATTTTTCTGAAGTTAATGAAACTGCCCTTAAATTATCGATGATAAATTTTCAACAACTTAAAACTTCCCCGAAATTCTAGACTTTCCTGATGTAATTAAAATTGTACAAAAAATCTCCGAACTTCGATAAGTTCTTTAGACTTCGCAGAATTTGTCAGTATTTTTAAAAAGTTCCCGAAATTTCCCATACTTTTCCTAAAGTTATGCAATCTTCTTTGAAAGTCTTGGAAATTCCCCTACAATCTCTTATTTTACGTGAACATTTCTGAACTTCCTGAAGTGTTTGGTACTTCTTTGAAGTTGCCTATATTTTCAAATGTTCTGTCAGTTTTTTTTTATAGCTTGAGCTTGATTGACCGCCCACGGTTGCTACTCTGTTATTGCCAGATCAGCTGTAATTACACAGAGAACCAATAGACGATGCTTGGGACTAGCAATCATCCTCAATGTGTAAAAACTGGTGATCTTAAATTAGGCAATACCAGCGCCGGCCGCGCCCGAACACAGGTCAAGAAAGGAATGGGAAGGATTGTGTTGACATGACACTCGCTTTGATGGAAGCCGAGAACACCTCTGCACTTCCACGAGGAATCACTGGGATGTTGGATAATAGGGTTGGGTTTGCAGCAGGGTTCGTTTTGGTAAACGATAAGCTGAATTAATGTCCTAACGATCATATAACGCGAAGGAGCTTGGGACTAAACCCACGGTCTTCTGCTCAGTAAGCAAAAACGTTTGCCACTAGGCAGACGAGCACCTTTTTAATCACCGAGTTGCTGTTATTACCATGTAGTCATATTAACAAATAAAACGATTGACGAATCTTGATTGTGGATGGGCCTGAGATTAGACTCATGATGTTCTGCTCAGTAAGCAAAAACGGTTGCTCTAAGGCCACCGAGCCCCTCATATCACATAATACCGTTGCTCTAATTTTTGTATCCATTCAAACCCGGAACCAACGACAACAATGAGTTTCACAAAATACACGATACACAAGCGATTTTACTATAAATCTCTTTGATATGTAAGGACCTGGGACCGCGTTTTTCTGCTCAGTAAGCAGGCCACTGTAACCGACGATCTTTCAAATCCGAAAACTAAAAACTACGAAAAAGTACTTAGGCCTTCATTAAGTTCCACTTTCACGCGACGTACAATGTTTCAATTTGCTCTTTACGTATTGTTCAGGCTAGGCCCTTTTCAAAATTTACGCGAGAAATACGCACAAAATGAAAATTGACAAATCATCGTCAATTCCCTTATTCCAGGGCAGGGCCTGACGATTTGAATCTAATTTTGATCAGTGAACGGGCACCATATGGTACATTTTCTCACCATGAACCTATCATTTCCAGCCTATCTGAACTATTTAATAAATGGAAGCCATAACATGGGTTACGCTCCCCCTAAGCGGGCCCTCCGCATCCTGTCTCTGTCTTATCTCAAATACAAAATGCCAATGGTATGAATGTATCTATATATAACTTGGAAATGACGTACAATCAAATAAACCCGTAACCCACTCACTTGGTCAGGCTTCAGAATCGTCCAGTGGACAGTGCACTCTACACTCCAAGTTCCCTTTTTTTCAAATTTACCGCAAATTTGATATTTTACCCGTTGAGTGTTGATTAGTCACAATGAAACATTGTGACAGAAGTTGAGGTTACTAGTGTATTAAATAATCTAGGTCCTATTTAGGAAACCAAATCTGGCCAACGCCCACCCTAAACCTAAACCTGTTCTAATCCACCTGAAATGACTAACGAATGGAAGACTTTGACTACGCAGCCATGCAATAGTCTCATTCCGTGCCTTATGGCAACTTGATGATTCTATTGCGCTCATCTTTTGGCACCACCCAGGGGAGACTTGGTCCTGTACCCAATGCTTAACTTATCTCCATTCCACTCAGCTACTCGCAATTTCTTGTGATATAGTGGGCGGAATATTATTATATGAGACAATTCAATGCAGACGTCTTTCCAAATTTGGCAGATCGACAGGTAATCGGTGAGTTACCACGATAGTTGCTATTCAACAACTCGACAACGTCCCATCGTCAACGCCTGCTATGATAATTTCCCATAGCAGACGCCAACGAAATGACGTCATCAAGCTATCGAGCCACTACCCTGGTTATCGCCTGGTACCTTATAGCACGATGCTAGGAGGCGAACCGGAAGAATCGATGAGCTACCTCCCCCAGTTTTTTTTTTTTTTTTTTTATGTTCATAAAACTCCCTTGAAGACCCTCCATTGTTCGCGGAACACACATAACCTTATCCTGATGTTCATGTAACTTCCTAAACGTTTCCGACATTTTCCTGAAGCTCTCGGAATTTTGCGGAAATTTTTGAAAATGCTGCAATACCTCTTCAAAGTTCCAGCTATTTCATTGAAACTAATTGAACTGCCCTTAGGTTCTCTGTCCTGATGTTCTCCGAGCTTCCCTGAAGTTTTCTCTATTCTCCTGAAATTCTTTGTTGAAAACTTGTAACCTTTTCTGAGGTTCTCTGAACTTCTGTCAAGTTTCCGAAATATTACTGATGTTTTCTTAAGTTCTCTGGAGCTCTTAAGGGGTCTTGAATTTACTGGAACTTACATTTACTGATGTGGACATTAAAGTGACTTTCCTTTGGAACATCTCTGTAATAATTAGATTCACCCTAAGCAGTGGCGTTTCCCCTTAACCTCAATCTAGCTGTGCACCAACTCTCAAAACATAAACAATTATCAAAATATTGCTTGCAATGGATAGATATCGAGCAAACTAGAAGATAAAGTGTATTTTTCAACCGATTCGAGTATGAATATGGCATTAAATCTGGTTTTGAAAGTTGGTGCACAGGTAAAAAGTGAGGCTACGGGACGACACTGCCCTTGATCACTGGAAATCCTATGATATCTCTAGATCTAGGTTTTCTGAACTACTTGGAACTTCTTTAAAAAATCTACAATTTTCCTCAAGTTCTCTCTACTTCTCTGAAGTTTTTTTTTGTAAATTAATTTATTTGTTCAGGCTCAATCGAATAAACTTTATAGAGCCAAGCTATCGTTTGCGTTATACATCTTATTCGTCTTCTTTGCATTTCAAGATTCTACAATTTTCCTCAAGTTGTCTCTGCTTCTCTAAAGTTCTATTTTTTTTGTTAATTAATTTATTTGTTCAGGCTTAATCGAATGAACTTTACAGAGCCATGTTATCATTTGCGTTATACATCTTCTACTTCTTCTTCGCATTTCAAGCTTATTGCTTATTACATATTGCATATTAGCTTTCGATGCCTGAACCATTTTTACAATCATACTCTATGCCCAGGGAAGTCGAGAAATTTTGGGATGAAAAACGGATTTCCTTTCATTCTTCAGAAGTTATTTAAAGTTCCTACAAGTTTTGTGAAGTTAATGGGACTACCCTACAGATCTCTTATATTTCCTGATAATTATGGAACTTCCCTAAACTTCTCGCCATTCTCCCGATCATGTTTCTGGAATTACCCTGAAATTAATAGAACGGCCCTAAAGATCTCTCAACTTCCCTAAAGTTTTCTGGACTTCCGTGAATTACTTGGATTTTCTATGAAGTTTCCGAAATTTTCCTTAAGTTTACTAAACTAGTTTACTAGTAATTCAAAGTTTTGTTTTTTTTTCAGAGTTGGTTGAAAATGCTATACTAATATCAACATGAAGATTTAGTGCGGTAGTTTATTAGCTAGAGAAAGTTCTGAAGAGGGTAGGTTGATAGTTCCGCTAGAGTACGGTGGTGTGAACATTTAATAGAAGTTAAAATTGAGCGAAGGGCCATTATTGCGACAGTACTAGTCAAACTCCTTTACCTAGCTCATACATTAATGAATGCGCTTTTGACTTCCTCATATATTTTCCTCGGCTGTGGAATAGTTCTAGCGACGTTTATCATTACCTAAAGCCCAACGATGACGAAATGCGGAAATGCTTGCTCTTCCTTAAAGTTCTTTGGACTATTGTTAAGGTTTCCGATATTTTCCTGAAATTAATGGTAAACTTCTCTAAACTTATCAAAGTTCTCGGAACTTCCCTGCAGCTCCCGCATTTTTTCCAGATATTCATGGAACTGTCCTGAAGTTTTCAGATCGGCCCCAAAGATTTACTGAATAGTTTCTGCATATTTACTGATGTTAATGGAACTGACTTAAAGCTTGGTGGTCTATACTAAAAAGATTTTTTTCCGAAATCGAGTGCATATGCACATAAGGTGGCCCAAATAAAACCAAACTATTTGCACCTGATGGTCGCACACAATTTTATATCTGATCCACTCACATATGTTAAGGCACATTTGTAAGCAGATTTTTTTTTAAACGTTCGTTTCTGAGTTTGGAGTATTTTAATTCCACATTTAAAGGCGCGAAGTGAATCTAGATGAAGACAGAACATTTCTCATGTTGCACATTTTCAGTGAAATTTTGCTCATATGAGCGCATAGTAATTTGGATGAGCATCCAAAAATTATCGTATACATTTTGATGCGTAGCTTCTATACGAAGAACTTGGGAGCCCTACGCAATGATGACGTAGGACTACGTGGTCTTATATAATAAATCTTATTTGTTAACTGCAGCAGTTCTTCTGTTTATACTCTTTAGTATGACGCGCTTGACATAGATGGCCCACAGCGACTCACGAAGGGCTACTGATTCCGATCAATAGCGGTGCGGCTTCTTCCTCCTTATATGGATGATGCTCATGTGGGTAGCAGCTCGCTGCTTGCAGGCAGCCTTTCGTTGTGTACTGGAGAATAAAGTTCAACGCCACGCGCCGAAAGCACTGATGCTGCTGCTGATGCCGAGGACCAGACACCACCACACATGGTGATTGGAACTGAATCCGATCAGCGGTTGAGGCCAACCTCATAGCTAGCTGCTTGCGGGGAGCCCTTCGTTGTATACTGAAGAACACCACCACTCACCACGAGGTGATTGTATAAACACCGTTTGTTGAGACCGGATGGAATTCAACTTTGAAATCTGTGTTAGGGAAATCACTTTTCGTAGGCAATCGATTATAATTTTGATTATCATGGCAACAGTTGCACATTCATGCAATTTTCAGTAGTGACATTTTAAAAACCTTAAATTTAACAGATGCGTAGACATATTTTTGATCGATTGATGATAAAATTATTGAAATTGGTTCAGGGGCAGCTGAGTTATTAACGTTCAAAATCTTTCATAATTTTGTTACATGTTTCATTTTAGGTTTTCACAAAGTGTATAGAAATCACAGACGTAGTCCTACGTAAAAAAAATGTTTTCGATTTTTAGGGCTTGTGACCGACCCGCGGCAAAAAAACAGTTTGATTAAAAATAAAAAAAATGTTTTATAGATGACCTTTTCAGAAAAATATAAACACGGTAAAAATCATTTTAATTTTAGTCTACAAAATAAAAAAAATATCCCGGTAAAATATTCAATAGCAAAGCTTAGAAAATTGCAGAATTGATAATATATAAAATACGCTGTTTTTTAGACTAAATTCATTTCTGAACCAAGTATAAAGTTCCCGTCTTTGCTAAAGTTGTTAAGTTGGTTCAGACTTTTCAGAAGGCATCAAATTGACGCACTTTGCGGCTCTACTGCACAAAAATTTAATTTCTCATAATTTATTTTAATCCTGGCTATTTTGCATTAATCAGTCTTGAACAAAATTGTTCCGAGGACGGTTATTTTAAAACAGCTTAGCATTATATCCTTGCTATAATATCTCTCTAAGAAGTGACAAAGTGTGAGGTGAATGTGCGGGCGATGAGCAGTAGTGAAGCATAAAAATTTCCTTTTTACTTCGAGTTTAGTTTCCAATTTTGATTCCTCACCGCAAACCAAATACTCGAACTCATCAAATCCCAATCCTGGCATTGAAAGAATGACAGCTTTCCGATAAGAGTAATCGTTCTTTTAAAATTAACCGTCCACGTCACACCGCAGCGCACATTTTTTGGAGGTCAATTCGATTGCCCTTCACATGCGGACTTTTCCATCAACCGAAATTGACAACAATTCACCTCGTCCAATCAGACAAAACCAAGTGCACAGTGTATCAGCCTCGAGCCTCACTTAACTGAAATGATAATCCAGTCTCATGTACAGCGCAGCGAATTCTGAATCGTTTCATCGTCGTCGTCGTCGTCCTCGTTGATGATTATTCCGCGATGCATAAGAAACTGGTACACGTGGACTACCATCTCTCTGGTACCGAGAGGGCACATCCGCCGGTGCGGAGTCGTCGTCGCTTCGCGCATATTGATAGTGTGAATACTGACAGAAACTGCATTAAAATGGAAAATTCCATACACACAATTTGTGTGTGTGTGATTGTTTGTGTGTTGGATGACAGCGATCCTCTTCCGACGTCGACGATGATGCAGCACCATCGGACGAACGGAAACGAATTCAAATTCAATTGAACTCAAAATATGATTTTTATCAACATTGTACCCCGCCTGGTGTTCGCATTCGCATTCTAGGAACAATATTCTAGAATGGATACCCGGGTCGGAGCTTCATCCATCTGCCCGTGTGCCGAGTGCTTATAAATTGTTTTCAATTTTGTTCAAATTGGATCAGAATAGTGTATCCGTCATTCGGGGCTGGGCTCGACTGACAATTGCAGCTCTGTGTAGCTTCAGCGTATGGTTGAACGCTTGCCAGATGACTTCATTATTCGATCGCCATATGCGATCTCTCTCTCTCTCTCTCTATTGATGTTTGTGATAACTTGGGAAATGCATTCGAGATGACTCTAAATATTGGCTCCGCCTAAATAAGACAGTTTGGCAATCATCACAGCAAATGAGAAAATATTTGCCAGCAAATAATAATGCAGTGCCATGCACCGGCGTGCGGCATTTGCGATGCATGACTCTCGCACTGGAGCAAGTGCAGTGCACACGCTTTGCGGTCACTGACCTGCTGTTGTTCTTCGTGAAGTGATGCCAGCAGCGACGACGTCGTAGACGGATTGGAGGGTGTTTTAGAACAATGAATGATCTTTTTTTTTTTTTTGAAGAATGTGGGAAGGCCTAATTTGGTATGCAAAGCGAATATCTGAACACCGGTGGGGAGTTCTGCTTTGCATTTATTAAGTCAGTGCTTTTGCATGATTATGTGTCCAAATTAGCAGCTTTTGGAGTACTCAAAGAATATTAACTTCTGGACAGACGTAAAGTTCCAGCTGGGACTTACTGAAGAAGAATCAAATGGGGTTTTTGGACGAATCGGACGGTCGCAGCAGCACGAGTTAGGAATCGGAGGATAATTGGCAGGTATTCGGATGGGTAGGAAGGTACGAAACTCCTGCTCCTATAAAACAGAAAATCATTAGGATTAGGAATTTAGAAAACACCCCATGAATCTCGAACTAGACCGAAAAGGGTCGCAAACTGGAGCGAATGTACGGAAGAACAGACTTAGGAAAGTTCTCCAAATTCCGAATGAATGAAAAACAATTAGCCGGTCGAACTCCAGACGAATCTAGTTGGAGGTAACATCCCTTATGACATCCCTCCGCAGCAAACATGAAGTTCCAGTTTCATTGTTGAATTTTTTGGGAGAGCTGATATTTGTGATTTTGAAATTTCGAGGTGATAATGAGATTGATCAGAAGTAAGATTTCCAATTCCATTGTAATGATTTTCGACAGAGTAATGTGAGTTTCACCTACCCTTTCTAGAGTTCAGGGCTGGTAGCAGATCACTTTGTAGTGGCTAGGTTACTATTTTCAAGTCAGTCACCTTTTTACGACTTATCTTGAGAGTAAAGAACTAGTTTTAGTTTTGAAAAATCACATCAAATCCACAAGCTTGATTTGGTCAGAAATTTCTGTCTTGAAAGGTTAATTAAAACTCAACGTGTAAAGTCTGACAAGAAGAGCTGCGAACAGGCGGGAATCTTCGGCGAACCGACATACCACTGGAGCTTTTCGTTTACCTGCAATTTGATTTGTCAACTATCCGTAAAATTTTGATTTTTTTTTTCAAAATTATAATTTTTTTCGAAAAAAATATTTGATACAAGTGCTAGAGCATTTTTACCGAACTGGCTATATTTTTGTTTTGTTTTCTAGAATCGACATTTTTTTCAAAATAACATTTTATTAACTTTTTACTTTTATGCCATTCCGTCAGTAGTTGTGATATTAACACTGACAGCAATTTCGTTGTTTTTTTTTCACGGCTCACGACGAGCAACTGAATCCGATCAGTAGCGGTGCGGCATCCTTCTCCTTCTTCCGTGAATCGTGGGCTCTTCAGGGCAGCCGTGATAGCTAGCTGCTTGCTGGGAGCCTTTCGTTGTGTACTGGTGAAAATGTACAACGCCACGCACCGAAAGCACTACTGCTGCTGCTGCTGGAGACGACAGGACACCACCACTCACCACACACGGTGATAGAATAAGCACCGTTCGGCGAGACCGGATGAAATTCGATTTTGAAATCTGTGTTAGGGAACGCGCTTTTTGCAGGCAATCGGAGGTAATTTTGATCACCATTGCAAAAGTTAGACATTTTTGTAGTTTTCTATAGTGACCTATTGAAAATTGATAACGTGTTCATTTTAGCAGATTCGTTGAAAAATTTCCAATCGAATGGCTTGTTTATAATTAAAATCCATCCGCTATTGACAGAGTTACAAGTGGTCAAAACCTGACCACCTTTCTTAACGCGGTCGATTTTGCGCTTTTGCACTCCAATATGTTGCCGAAAGAAGTCAAAATATGCCGCAGATTATCGAGTTCTTTTCAAAGCCATCTAATTCAGAGTTGGGAGGAATTGCTCTACTTATATCCTCCCGACTCTGAAAATCTTAAACTTCACGTACAAAGTAACAACAAACTTTCATCCATTAAATTGTTTTGTAGTTTTTCCAGACTTCCGGAATCCAAAAATTTCCAATATCAGATTTTAGAAAAAAAAATATTCATATCCTAGATCATAAAATGACTTTACATAGGGAAAATGGATGTGGTTTCGACGTAAATGTCCCTAATTTGGGTCCATACATAAATTCAGCAATCGACTAATTTTTCAACAGCGACCAAAAATATCCATTAGTGCCGTCCCAATGACCCGTTCATCTAGATAAAATTGATAAACAGCAGATTTTTAGCGGTGGGCCCAATCTTAGATCCATTGGCCTACATTAGAGCCATTTCCCCTAGGTTAAAAATATCGACAATACTGGGCCGCACAACTGTCCGAATTACTTTGTCTTAGAGTTCTAGAATGTTTGCCAGCATTCCAATTTTTTTTTCTCAATTCTCTCAAATGTATCATGGAAGCTAACATTTTCTTTTCAAGATCGAGATTTTAAGTCCTAGATTCAGGACTAGTAGCAGATCACTTTTTAGTGACTTGATCACTATTTTGAAGTCAGTCACTAAAAAGTCACATTTTATATCTGAAAGTCACTAAATTAACTATTTCCCTATAAATAGTCACTAAAGTAGAGTGAAATCGGTAAATATCAATAAAATGTTGGAATTCAATACTTGGCTCTAAGGAAGTCGTCAGTAGTAAAAAAAAATATAAATTCAGCCATTCAAGGCATTTCCCAGCATTTTTCCTGGTGTTTTAAAGTTCCTTGAATTTTTGCGGTTCACTGGTCACCCTGGTTAAAATTCAGCTATTCCATAGCAAAATGATAAAGTGGTTCTTAGAATTTCGTTAAAATTGGTAGTGTTGTTCCTTATCGCAATGTATTAGACCAGCATTTTTTTTAATTTGGCCTAAGGTTGTTCAAAAAAAAAAGATTTTTCCAAAAATTAATATTTTTGAACCATTTCTATTTTTGAACCACCGATTTCAAAGATCAAAATATCACTTAAAATAGCTTTTTAGGAAAAAAAAATAAAGATATTATAGTATAGGTAGTCTAGTCGTATAAGAGTATTGAGCGAAAACCCAAAACCTCAAAAAAATATAACTCAAAAACGATAAATATAACACCAAGATATTTCAGAGAAGAATATCGAAGTACAGATTACGAAAGTCTCATAATTAAGTGCTCTGAGGGTCATATAGTTAAACCTGGCGTAAGATTTAAGCGGAGCGTCGCCTTTGATCATTGTTTCAATTATTAAAGATGCAAAATTCAGCTCCGAAACAATTTTAGGAAATAATTCAAATACAGTTGAAAGGTGTGCTACATGTGTATTTTAACTAGAGTTCTGAGAGGAATTCTATGATGATTGGATCAAGGTTGTAGGTCCAATTCTTATAAGAATTCAAAATTAGTTCTGATTTTTTTTTATTAAGAGAGCTCTGATGAGAATTTTATGGAAATCCCATGGAATGCAAAGATGATCTCTGCGAATAGTTCTAAAAGAATTCTGGTTTGATTTCAGAGGATACTTACAAGAGACTCTAGAGAGTTCTAAATAACTTCGGAGAAGAATTCCAATGGAATCGAATTTTATAGGGTTGAATCTCAAAGGAATTCGGAGAAGAGTTTCAAGGGCATTCTGAGATGGATTTTTGTTTTGAAAAACCATGAGAATTCTGAGGCGAATACGAATTAAATTTCCAATAGAATCCAGGGGAGAAGTCCAAGATTATTCTAAGTAAAAAATTATATCATTTCTGGGGTTAACTGCATGGGAATTCTAGGGAGAATTCAAGTGAATTTAAAATGGCTTTATGGAAGGAACCGTCAGGGAATTCACGGAAGAGTCATTAAAAAATCGAGAGTAATCTACTTTAATTAATCATGTTTTATTACTTTATTCGATAGTTGGTGATTTTGCGTTCGAAATCTTTAAAGTTTTGATATATCTTGGTAGATAACTTTGATAATTCGCTAAGCACTATTTACAAAATTTCTTCAAGAACTTAGATAAAATTATTCCCCTTCTTTCAAACTTGCATCTAAATTAAGCTCAACAAAAATAATATAGCATTCTTGAAATTCTTTGCAGAACAAATATTTACATAGTTGGCGATGTTTATCCTCAAATATCAGACATTGAACTGATGCAAAATTTTAAATTTTCGCTCCACAGTGCTCAAACGGTTCCAAATTGGGCCCTGATTAGCCTCCTCATTTAGTGAGAAAATGACTTGGCACAAACCATTTGAAGTTTATATGCAAATTACTATGTGAAAACAAAACTTTTTGTTCCTTGTCTTCAGCATTTTTACATATTGTACTGTTAACAAATTCTATTGCTATCTTTATGGGATTTTTTATCAGCTACAACTTTGCAGAAAATCGTTTTTCAGCCAAACGTCAAATTAAATAGTTATTAATTGTTTAAGAGATTGATAATCTTATGGCAAGATTAAGCAACTGTATTGTGTGAGATAGTAGTCATGATTGTCGTCCTCTATTCTACGCACCATAAACACCAATGTTGCCTGCTGAACATGGAGCATAATCATAAGACATCAGTGACTTGAATCATTAATAATTTTTGTTCCTTACATTTCATCAAAAAGTGGTTTTTAACAGAGTTGTAGCTGAGTAAATTCAACAAGCTCAGCTATCATTTTCTAAAGTAAAGTGAACTGGTGAATTTTGAGATGGATATGAACCGAAATTATGGTTTCTCCATAGTAATTCCCATATAAACTTCAAATGGTTTTTGCCAAGTCAGTTTCTCACTAAATGAGTTCAAATTTTGAGAGGCTAATCAGGGCCCAATTTGGAATCGTTTGAGCACTGTGGAGCGAAAATTCCAAATTTTGCATCAGTCCTAGTGAACATGTTGTACGATGGATGAGGAGATGAAAGTATAGAGTTGTTAGTTCCGTTATAGTGAAATTTGTATTAATTAAAAAGCGAGAAAAGGACAATTA
Source organism: Ochlerotatus camptorhynchus (assembly GCF_037179485.1). Classification (NCBI taxonomy): domain Eukaryota; kingdom Metazoa; phylum Arthropoda; class Insecta; order Diptera; family Culicidae; genus Ochlerotatus; species Ochlerotatus camptorhynchus. The sequence continues at coordinate 14,956,726 of NW_027040818.1, read as the reverse complement.
TGAGGAAGGTTGTATCTAAATATTTAAAATCGGGATTATTTTGAGATTTCAAAGGGGAAAACCGGGAAAAACCCGGAAATTTTAAAATGAAAATTCACTGGTCACCCTGGTAGAATTGCAAAAGAATTAAGAGAAGTCCAAGATATTTCTTAACAAAATTTCAAGACAATTCTGAAGTGGTTTATTTGGGCACTCAAAAGAGGATTTTGAATGGAATTATAGCAGGAATCTTCAGCGAATTCCTAGAAAAAGGCTTTAAAATTCGAAGAAAATCTCAAGATGAATGTCATGGTTGTTGTTGCTAGACTGTTTTTAGGAACTCTCAGAGAGAATCTTAATCTTATTTTAGAAGAATTCTGAAAAAAAAACGCTAGATTCAAAAGGGAATGTTTGAGAATGTTCTAATAAAATCATGTAAATATTTTCGATTAAATTCCAGGGGAGTTAAAATATAGACAAATTTTGAATAATTGGACCACAGGTCCGAATCAGGGCATTTTCGAAACAAAGAAAAGAAAATGAACCCTCTGCCGAATCGCTTCATTTCGAGCAATATAATTTTCGTGTAAGTCATTGTGTTTCTTGTTATCGAGCCACGATGAACATTACTCCTGTCAAACATGACTTGGCTATCGCTTGTTTCGTGCGTCAAGATCATCGATTCACTTCATTTGAAGCAAAGACTTGTTTCAATTGACGCAATAAATGACTCGAAAAACGCTTCCTTCGTTTTTTCCTCTTTCACTTCAATTCGGGGCTTATTAGGACTCAAAATCTCAGGCATCAAAATATAGTATCCGGACAATATTGGTTGCCAATAGGGATGGCATGCGGAGTATATGTAGCAATAAATTGTTATTTTAGTTTAAACGAAAATTAAATTAACGAGGGCTTTCTGAAGTCCAAGATGGCGACCATCGGGTTTCTGAAAAAGTGTCAAATACCCTAAGAAACGGGGACGACACGCAGATGCAGAAAATCGATATTCGAGGCCATCGGGTTTCAGAAAAATATTGGTATTTTACAGTATTTCACGCTTTTCTCAAACCGGAAGCCGACATCTCGGAATTCAAAATGGCGTCAGACATCGGTTTCCGATCCCTAGACGTCACCCTAGTTCCAAAAATACCTTATCCGCCATCTTGGATTTCAAAATAGCGTCGTATACCAATTTTCGATCTCTAGACGTCACCCAGATTCCAAAAATACCCATATTGATGGGTCGGCATCAGTATTCATTCCCCACTTTTTCTGAAATCGGAGTCAATCAACAACGTGAGTTTGCATCGAACAGCTTCGCTTCAATGCAAAAGTAAGTTCATTTGACAATGAAAGACGAAATGAACACGAGTCAAGCATAAACAAACAGTATTAAAACTGATGGAACGTGGTTCTGTTGATGTTGAAAGGGATCTGCCCGAAGAGAAGACAGAATGACTTTCAATTGAAAGTCATGGTTGACAGCTTCGTCGTCGCTTGACGATTTTCGATTGAAAGTGACTTTTTTGGGCCCTGGTCCGAATTCGATCCAGGAAAAATGCTGCTATTTTAGTAATGACCCATTTTACTTAGTGATTCGTTCGGCTTACGGTTTTATATTTAATTTTAATGTGTATCGCTCAACCGGAAAAAAAAATCCAAAATTACGGGCTATCATCGGGAAAAAGCCGGAAAATTGCTAATCTAAATTCACTGATCACCATGAGATCTAGAAACTTTTCGAAGCTCCAAAATCCAAGAATTAGAAGAACGAAGTCTCAGCCATTAAGAAAATTAAGAAATTAAGTTCGCAATCTTCGAAAACTTTTTACGTTCCCTAATCCAGTGGCGTCGCCTTAACCTCAATCTATCTGTGTTCCAACTCTCAAAACATAAACAGTTATCAAAATATTGCTTGCAATGGATAGATATCGAGTTAACTAGAAGATTAAGTGTATTTTTCAACCGATTCGAGTATGAACATGGCATTAAATCTGTTTTTGAAAGTTGGTGCACAGGTAAAAAGTGAGGTTACGCGACGCCACTGCCTCAATCTTCTCCATAATCCCCCGCTCCATGTCCGGAATTCTTTATTTGAAATAAAACACTTTAAACCATGAAGATTTTTCTAAATCCAGGATCATATATTTTAAATTTTATTTTAATTTTATAAGCATGAAATCTTTAGAACTCTGAATCTCAGGATTTCCATTTTTTCCCAAACATTGAATCTTGACCTTTTGCTGTGTCCAAATGTGGAAAAATTGAATTCTTTTATAATTTCCTCCATAATTCGTATATAATATCGTCCATAAATCTTCTACAGAACACTATCTGAATTCACTCTGCAATGCTCCTTATAATATTAATAATTCTAGCAAATCCCTGAAAAATAATCCTGCAAAAATAACTTGAAGCTCTCCTTAGCCTGCACTTAGTATTCTCCTGAAATTCCCACGGAAACAACAGGAATTGCTTTTTTAGTTCTGCTCAGAATTCCCATGAATTCCTCGTAATTTCCTTGAAAATCTCTTTTAAATTTTCTACAAATTATCACCGGAATATCCTTGGAATACTACTCCTCATAATTCCTTAGAAATTTCTTTCTCGAACCATCCCCGGAATTCAGAATTTAATTTTTTTGAAATTGTCATTGGAATTAATTTAAACTTTAATAATTTCCTCAAAACCTTTTTTCAAATACTCCTCAGCAGAATTATTTTCAGTATTATTTTTCTTAAAAAGGGCTAACTCAAATTTAATTTAATGCATGGTAATTCGTTCTATGCACCCTATTTTTTATTGGGATTTGGATGTTAATCATTTTCAAGTTAATTTACATTTCAAATTAAAATGCATAATTTTTTTAAAAATAATGTTTCAGAAATGCTATGCCACTTTTATTCATTAGAATCTCACCATCTGTTTTATCATGTTCACTAAATAGTTAGAATTTATACTACCAAGCACACAAATAACTGAAGATGATACATAGTTATTTTTCTTATCCTTATTTCAAAGGGTACAAACGATACTCGTAGCAGCACCTCCTTTACCGACTGAGCTAAGGGTAAAGGTGCTACTACGAAGCAAGTCTCTGCTGGAGGAAGCTGGGTTCGATTCCCGTCCAGTCTATTACTTTTTCGGGATGGAAAATTTCTCGACTTCCTTGGGTATAGGATTGTACAGGTATAGAAAGCTCTCTATTAATATATGAAAGCGCTTCAAAAACACTGAGTTGAGAGCAAGCAAACAGCTAATTTGCTATAAGCAATAAGTTTGAAATGCCATGTAGTAATAATACAAATGCTATTTTTAAGTAATGAAAACTGTTTATTATCTCTCCCGGATTAGTATTTGAAGTCGTGGATTTCTTTTGAGAAATTGTGGATTTCGCGGATCAAATTTTGAAGATTTTGTAACAACCTTGTATTTATTAATTAAAAGTCACTATTTGGTCACAATTTCCGTAATTTTGGTCACTTAAGTCACTACTATTAATATCGCATCAGCACTACCAGCCCTGTAGATTCATGCATTTTATTCTGGATATTTCAATCTTAAAAAATTGTCCTCGTTCAACTCAACTATGATGAGATTTCTTAGTCTCCGATCTAGAAAAATTCTGTAGTTCCCAGGTTATGAACGTGTGTCTGTGTTATAGAAATTTCTTTATCCGAGATCTTTAAAACTGATTGTTTTAAAATATTCAAAATTTGTCCGAGTCTTTGAACATTGGTCTCTAATTTTTACTTCGCAACGAGAAAGCCTATCACAGATGAACCAATTATGCTTATCGGTCGAAAAAATACCGGAAAAAGGGAAATTACTCTGCTCACTCCAAAAATTCTTCATAACAAATAAATTGTTTAAATTTGAGACGTATTAGCCAGCGTAGAAGAAGGTTTTGACGCAGCTTCCTGTGGTACATTGAACCCAACCAGCTAACAACAACAACAACAAAAAAACGGTCAACAGTGAGCAACAGCCAAAAGAAACTTAGTTTCCCGGCAACCATCCATCCTAACTTGTAGACTTCCAATACCCGGTCGTAAAAACAACGTGGAAGTGTGAAGAAAATCCAGCATGAAAGATGATAGTTATAATAATAATAACCATCAAGAAACATAACCCCTCTGAAATGCTCGCGCGTATGCAACATGCATTAAATCGAATGAAGGAATACAACACATCATCGAAGAAGAAACAGAAGAATGAGAGCAAGCGAGCAAAAAAAGAAAAGTTCTTCGGATAGCACGGAGGGGAAAAGAAAGTGCATCATGTGCGAACAAACATAAGCACATTGTGCCACTCGATGATGGCGGTATGAAATAACACACTCGACTTCCACGGGGAGCGACTACATAACAACCTTCAGCTGCTGCGTTGCAGTCAGTTGAACCTCTACCATTCATGCATTTTTCCGTCCCTTGCTTCTCCGGTCTCCGGTCGTCGTTCATTCATAGTTGAAGTAGGGTTTCAAGAGTTGTACCTTTCATTCAATTTTTGGAGCAAGTGCTCAGCGCTCACACCCGAAACAGGATTTCGGTTTCCATTCATTCTGTATGGAGCCAGCCAACTTTCGTTGCTTCCATTAGCTATTCAGGACATGATTCAATTCCTCCGGATTTTTATTTTATTCTCTGGAACCGTTCCAAGAGCAGCGCCGTCGTCCCGAACATCGGTTTATAGCTTCAGCGAACTTCTTGGAGAGCACCCGGCGCAATAAAAGTGTCAAAATATTGTTCGATTCTCGCTGGTCGTTCATCTACTAGTTGAGTCCCACCGGCCAGGCAGCAACACGTTCCATTAATTAATTTCTCGGGCGCGAATACGTATTCAAATCGCATCCAAGTTTGATAATGAAAAAGCATTGCTTTAGAATACTAATGTGCCATCATCATCATCATCATTTTCATCGTCGCCGTGCTCGAGCAGAGCAGGAGATAGGTGTTTTGTACACGACCCACGAGGCTTTTAATCATTATGCCCGGGCGTCGTCGTCGTCGTCGGTCGTCGTTCTCTGCTGCAACAGTTGCACATTGTCATTGTGTGTATGGGCTGCTGCTGCTGCTGCTGGTGTAACAATAAACGATCGAAACGATGTGCCCATATTTGCGTCATTTAGCATACCCTTACTGATGGATGGATGAGTGCCAAGCGCGCCTAGACTGAAACGGACGGATTTCCATAAATGTACAACACCAACAAATGCTATAATCCCATTTTGTTATTGTAACCGTGGCATCCGCTTGGGGTCCGGATTCAGGTGTACTCACGTCGAAACATTTTAAGAGGGGAGCTGGGGGGGGGATTATAAATGTGTATGGATTTGCACGGGTGTGTGTAGAATTGTAATGTCGTCCTGCAGCATGTCGTCGTCACCGTCGGTCAGTCGCGAATGCAAATGTAATGTCCTGATGCATTTCAAACACCTGCCATAATATGTCGTGCTTAGCCTGGGGCCAGCTGGATTAACATTTTAGGTCCACAATTCCACTGAAACAATATTTGGAAAAGGGGCTTTGCGAAGTAGATAGCTTTAGATCCAAATCGAAACATCCAACGTGCATAGAATATATCAAAAATCACATCAAGCTCGCTAAACTCCCCAGCGTCAGGACTGCGACACGATTTACCAATTTAGCGTTCCACAGAGCCGGAAAGTAATCATTTGGGTTCTTCAAATTAACAACCCATTTCAAGTCGCATCCTCAAGCAAACAACACCAGCAGTAGAAGTGAGAAATTGCGACTTCCAGTGCGATCATCGAACGAACGAAGCCCGGCGCGACAATTGAATGATTACAGTCGGCTTAAGTGAATAATGGCTTTAATTTGAGGGGTTCTGTCTGACCTCTTCCCATCGCTCGTTGGAGTATTTTTTTTTGTTCTCCCTCCATTGTATGTGTCACATGTGGAACTGCAGGAATTAGTCACCGAGAGAAGAGCTCCAAGCGAACGGAACAATATTGATGACAGCCTTAGTGCCGAGTCGGTTTCGACGACCGACCGTCTTGACACATTTAGAAACGAGCTGCACCATCTGGAAAAGCATGTATCCCGTAATTTCGGTAGCTACACCAGCATAAACCGCATATGTGGCGAGGTCGGATCGGAACGGAAGATCAGTGTGTAGTTGGTACTTTTTGATTGATCACGCACACAGACAGTCATTCAGCGGTGGTAAAAAGCGAGACACAAAACAAGCTTTCTGTGTGATGGGGAATGTGACGTAAGTGCCAAAATCAGAAGCTTTTGACGTGGGATTACATCTTTCGGCAACATATTGGGGGGTGTAATTTCAAAAAACCAAAATCGACCGCGTTAAGAAAAGTGGTATGGTTTTGACCACTTTTATAACTCTGTCAATAGCGGATGGATTTTAATTCTAAACAAGCCAATCGATTGGAAATTTTTCTACGAATCTGCTAAAATGAACACTTTATCAATTTTTCAATAGGTCACTATTGAAAATTACACAAATGTCCAACTGTTGCAATGATTATCGAAATTATCACCGATTGCCTGCAAAACACGCTTTCCCTAACACAGATTTCAAAATCGAATTAACGAAGTAAGCGGTGGTGTCCGGTCGGTCGTAATCAGCAGCAGTGCCTCGGCGCGTGGTGTTGAATATTGTTCTCCAGTATACAATGAATGGCTGCCCGCAAGCAGTGAGCTGCAGCCCACATAAGCGTCCATTCACCGATTAAGGAGGAAGAAGTCGCACCGCTACTGATCGGATTCAGTAGCTCTTCCTGAGTCGCTGTGGGCCATCTATGCCAAGCGCGTCGCCCTCATTCCAAACAACATATAGCTCGCCAGCCTCATCTGTGTTGAACACCCTAATAACTCAGCAATAACGGTTCTTTTCAGGACCACCATAAATTATTGTTGTTCAAGAGTTAATTTGCATTGAACGTTCGCTCGCCTTGCTGCCAGCCACATCGCCCCAAAGCTTTTTGATAATGTACCCAGCAGCGGGAAAACCGGGAATACTGGGAAATATTCGGGAATTTCAAAAGTAACCAGAAAAACCGGGATAAACCCGGGAATTCGATGAGAGCACCGGGAAAAATAAATTAACCACAATATATTTTTAAACCAGAATTTCAGAATAAACCATTAAAACAGAGTGATTCTTTACCAAATGAATGTCTTTCTCTATTTGCTGCATAATTTTCTTCAGATTCCCGTCTTATTGTTTTTAGAATTTAAATTCAAATCGATTTTTTTTCGTTTCAATTTCAGATGTAAATTTTTTTTTAAACTTTATTAGAGAGATTTTTAGCCGTTGGCTAGTTCATCTCTATGAAATAGGAGGCCCCAGAGGGGGGTTCTGCCAGCAAATTTTGTTACGGAGTTGCCTTACAATTCACATGTACTCAAATAGAAGCAATTAAAACAGGTTTCAGTAAAAAGATTAACAATACAGGCAAGAAGAAAAAAAAAACAATCTGGTACATCAAAGTTAGGTAGGGTTTTGAAAGAGATCGGAGCTCCACCGTAGGAGGGGTAATCCCCCGTCCGGTAGAGATGTACCGTCAGCCAAAAGAAAGTTAAAAGGACCTAAATGTTGTTGTATAACCCAGCGTCCTTGAGGAAATAAATAACTGTCGCTAAAGTGGAAGGTTCGTCGCCCAGTATGTCCCTAACGCTGTTGGGAAGTGCGTACTGCTCCCTTAGTTGTTGGTATTGCGGACACAAGCATAGGATGTGTTCCACCGATGCTGTGGTTCCGCAAACGTAGCACATTCTGTGGAACTGCGTCCCACCAAAACTATGTGAGATCCTTGTATGGCCTGTCCTAAGACGAGAAACCGCCTTCTGGTCCCGTAGCTTCGACATATCCGTCCACTTGCTCGTCGTTCCTTTGATTCTTCGGATGAAGAGGGATTGGGATTGGCACCACTCTGCTTCCCAGGCTTCCCACATTTTGCTGATTATCCATCGCTTTATGTCCTGCAGTGGCACTTCGTCGGTGTAACGGGGGCCAGCTGGTCCAGACCCTGTCAGGCTGTTGGCTTCGTTGTTTCCTGGGATACCGCAGTGCCAAGGGATCCAGGAAAACACCGTGTTCGGAGGTGTGGTCTCCACAATACCCTGTATCCAGAGGTGAGTCATGGTCTCCGATATAAGGGCTTGTATCACACTGTACGAATCGGATAGCACCAGTATGGGCCGGTCCGAGGGTGTTGTAACGGCAACAAAGATGGCCGCAGCTTCGGCGGAGAAAACCGAGCATTGTGGTGGTAGGCTGCTACTCATGGGTGCTGAAATTCCGGCTACTCCAGTTCCGACCCCGGCTCGGGAAAGCGATCCGTCTGTGTATATGTGGGCATGGGTTGGGTAGTCCGAGCCTAGCAGTTCGGCTATTGTTCTCTTCAGCGCTGCAGAGTTATCTTCAGCCTTGAACCTGCTTTTTATCCGACTATCGATTTTCGGTGAAGGTATGCGCCAACTTTTGTCTCCGTACCAGTGGACTTTGGCCCCTGGGGGGAGCTCCGAATAGGCAGTCATGGCAGTCTGTTCCCCTCATCGAGGAGAAAGATCCTGTCATTTCCGGAGGTCATTGCGGTAAAGGCAGCGGCTTTCGTTGCAATTGCTGCGGTTATACGATGGCGGAAGGGCAGAATACCCGCTTCGATGCATGCGGCATTGGCGGGCGTTGACGGAAGAAGACCGGAGATAATCCGAACGTAGGTGTTAAAAGTTGGTGCTAGTATCTGCACGAGCTTTTCGATGGCGATGCACGTCATCTCAAGACCGTACAGTAGGCGACTATCGATGACGGCTCTTGCAACCCGGAAACGAGTGTCACGATTGTGGGGGCGAGAGATAGTGCAGATCAAGTTGATCCTACTGCGCCAGTTGTTCTTGATCGCCTTAAAGTGCTGCTCGAAGTTGAGGGACCGGTCAACAAGTACCCCCAGAATACGGACCGTCTTCTTCAGTGGTATGGGCTGGCTTTTAACTTTAATAGGTGGCCCGCTGACACGGTGCCGGGATGGACACACGTGGCACCTGACGCTTTTGGTGGCCGAAAGCTGGAAACCTACCGCGCTGGCCCACCTGGCTACAGCGGAGACTGCTGCCTGGGTCTTGATCCTGTTGCGTGCTGCTGTTGGGCCGGTAGTTACGATAAGTACATCGTCTGCATACACGAAAATGTAAACATTTTTCGGCAGTCCTCCGAAAACTCCGTTCATGGCCACAAGGAAGAGAGTAACGGCGATAACTGAACCTTGTGGGACGCCCGTCTCTTCTCTGAAAAGCTGGGACCTCGTGTTGCCCACTGCGACTCTGAAAGAGCGATCGGTCAGGAAATTTTTGATGAAGTGAACCATGGGTCCACACAGCCCCCAGTTGACAAGCTGCTCTAAGACGAGGGGCGTCCACGTCCTGTTGAAGGCCTTCGATATATCGAGCGAGACGATCTCGGTGTGGAGACCGCTATCGTTGGCACTCTTGAGGACCTCCCCTAATGTTGCAAAATAAGTTGACGTTCCGTACCCTTGACGGAAGGCGTGCTGTCGATGGTCTAGCAGGTTTTCGGTTTCAAGGAAATGCTTTAGCCTCCTGTTGACCATTCGCTCCAGGACCTTGGCCATACCGCATGTCAAGGCTATTGGCCGGAACTTGCTAGCTTCACGGGTTGTTTCATTGGCTTTTGAGATGGGAATGACTAAGCTCTCTTTCCACGACTCTGGATACGAGTTGGTGAGCCAGAGCTTGTTGAAAAGCTCCAGCATCCGTAGCTGGCCTGGCGTTGGTAACCTCTTGAGTGGAGGGTACCCGATTTCGTCGGGACCCGCCGACTTTCCGTTGCTGCAGCGGAGGGCATGTTGCAATTCCTGCCAGGAGAATGCCTGGTTGATGTCCGAGTTTCTAGCGTCAGAAGAAACAGAAAAAACTTGCTATGGATGACGTCGAAGGCTTAGCTTTCCGCTTGAATTCGTCTTCGTACTTCTCGATGGCTGCGAGATCGGCAAAGTACGAGCCAAGTTCGTCCGCTACAATTGCAGGGTCAGAAACAGCTTCACCGTTAATCTGTACGTGGAGCGGTGTCATGCGCCGTTTACCACTGAGGGCGTTGACTTGCCTCCATAAGTCGGCCGAAGACTGTGACGAAATCATTCCTTCCAGAAAGTCCATCCAGCTGGTTCGTTTGGCGACACGGATTTCTTGCCGGCATTGATTGTGCGACTCATGGTAGTGATGGAGAGCGTCCTCGCGGTCGGGATGTCCGATAGGAAGGCGAAGTGCTTTACGCCGGGCTTTAACGGCTTTCCTCGTATCTTCATTCCACCAGCGTAGCGCTTTTCGCCCCGGAACGCTGCTGGTCTTTGGGATGGTTGATGTTGCTGCTTCGTATGCCACTTCTGAAAAGTCTTCAATGCTGTTTCAGATGTAAAGTACATGGTCCTTGAAACAAAATATAGAAGATGCTGGACTTAAGAAACAAATATATGTAAAAACTGAAACTGATCTATTCTTTTTCGGGGTTTTAATTTTATTCAAAATTCTCATGATATGCATTCAAGAACTAACTTGGAATTCTGCTCTGAATTATCATGGATTTCTTCTGAAATGAACCAGAAAAAGCTCCGTAATAACAGCATAAATCTTTCGAAATTTTATTAGGAACCCCTTGGAGTGTTAAAAGAATTTCTTTATAATTATTAGCAATAAATTTTGTTGGAGCTCTGTGATGAATCTTTCGTACCAGCGTTTTAATTATCACTCTTCTTGTTGAATTATCACCATAATTCTCTTGGAATTCTTCTTTTTTTCTCACGATCCTCATACAAATCTCCTCAGAATCACGTAGGAATTTTCTTTAAAAAAAATTTCCACAGCTCCTTTTGAAATCTTAAAAAAATCACATGAGAAATCCCTGCCAATTCTTCTAACAATTTCTAAGAACTTCATGTTAGAATAATTCCGGAATTCTGCTCAGAACTTCTCCTTCGAAAACAATGTGGGAATCCTCCTCAATATTTGTTTGAAATCAACACTTTGAATACTTTTAAATTTTACTAAAAATTCCGGGGTTTATCTGGAAGATTTTTTCGATTGTTATTAATCCCAAATTTTGAAGAAAAGTTCTAGTTTCAGACTCTACACAAATTTCAAAGCCCCAGAATCTTGGGAATCTACTTAAGTCAATTTTTTATCCTCTTAGTAAATAACCTTTCAGTAATTTTTTTCAAGTATTGTTCAATTGGATATTTTTATCATGTTGCACTTTGTACATCAGCGCAAGTGCTGTAGAATCAATGTTTATGTTAGTGTAGACAACGAAGTGAATACACATTTTCTTTTTCCGATATCCCTAACAATTTGCTCTAATTCTCATTTGTATTAAGTTAATATTTTCTGAAATATTTGTTTAATTAAATCTCTTATTCTTCACGATTCTGTCTTCCAGATAGCGTTTGGCCAAGTGACGTTAATCTCGGTTACTCAATAAATTCTAGGGCTTTGAAACTATAAGATGCATCGAACATAAAAAGTGGTAGAATTTGATTTTTAAAAGTATCTCGAACTATGAATAAATTGTTTTGAATACATAAAGTGACTCATAGAGTTGATTTTTTTCTTTAGATTTAGAAAATACTTTCTGTAATTTTGCCTTTATTTTTCCCACAAATAACCTCAGAAATTTTACAGTTGCGTACAATTTCGTTTTTTGTCGAATATTAACAACCGGAAATTTCTATGATTTGAACCGGGAAAACCGGGAATTTCAAAATGAAAACTCACTGTCCACCCTGTTGTGGTCAAATGCGTTATAGTATTAAAGTAGTACATACAAATTCTCGCAATGACCGAATACCACATGACATTGTTAATTAACCAGAAACACTTCGAATTATGGTAAGGTTTTCTCCAGGACGCTGGAAAATATGAGCGAGAAAGTGTTCCAATTAATTTTCGCATTTTTTAAATTATCTATTGAATAAACTAAAAGTTCCGTGCGTTTTCTGCACAAAAATGCGTAATTTTGTCATCAGAATACGTGGCGTTTCGGTGATGGGAAAAAAATGGTTTCCCTAATACAGTCGCCGAATATTGATACCGAGCACGTAATCTTACGTCAAGTTTATGGTCGTGTCTTGAATACAACCTTTCAGGTTTTTCTCATTTTCTCATCAACGGTTCAACCCCTGGCTACACGGCGAATGAGAACGACCCAAATTTGAGTTTAGTTCACTCATAATCGGCAAAAGTGCAGGAACTCAGCGATGAGTAAAATTTGTCTCATGTTTTCCCAGGTTTTTCCAGGATTTTCCAGGGAAAAATTCCTGAATTTGAGAAAAGTAAAGATTGGATTCACTCAGTCTATTGGTACTACTCCGAGATTGAGTAAAATTTTCGTCAATTTCCTCATTTTCCGGCAGATTTTTTAGGTTTTCCACAGGAAGCCATGAGACAAATTTACTCATCGCTGAATTCCTGCACTTTTGGCGATTATGAGTGAACTAAACTCACATTTGGGTCGTTCTCATTCGCCGTGTATGATTACTATCCATCAGATGTACCATTATTCAATTTACTGTGCGTTATGAGTCCTTGGATCTTGAATCGCTGATGATAGCTGCTTCTGTTGCCACTGACGGTTGAGCTCAGTTTTAGAGTTTCAGTAGTGAGGCCACAAAGCATGAATTTTCTACCGTAGACATCAATTGATGTTTGCAGCGAATATTCTTGAATAGTTTGATGAAATATTTCCGATTCATTGAACCAGAAAAAAAACTACAATTCATTGTAATATTCATCTACAAACGAAACAGCGGAAATCCCCTAATTTGCCTGCAGCAAAATTTTCGGAATTTTTTTTTTCTCCATGCGATCACCATTCAGTCCAAAAGCAAACCAATATAATCCCGGCTGCAGCAAGCAAGTAAAACCTGTTGTACATCATTTAAACTAATGGATTTCGGATATGTGTTCCACGTTTATTTTTTCATCCTTTTCGAGCTCACTCGCTCCGGAATATGATCCTGCCAGAAAATAAATGCTCCACGAACCGCAGATGAGCATTTTACAAGCTGTTATTTTGATGGGATTTTTTACAATCGAGGTTTTTCCCGAAGCGAAACTCTGCTCCAACCGCCCGTTGTTGTGGTGATGGCGGTGGTGGGGGTTCAATCTCTGAACGTCCTCTTTGTGCAGGATGCAAGAGCTAATGGATTGTTACATGATCCTTGCGGTGCACCCGGTGTGGGATGCGCAACATTTTCATCAGTCTGTTTCCCGTTACTGCAGCATTCTGAATTCAGAACTTCAATCCGGTTGTATCTTAATTGAATATTCAAATCAACATGCCCCGAAAACCAACCCCACAATTTGAATGGAAAGGTGGGAGGAAAGGATTGCCCGATTTATGATATTTGCATTCGAGACCACATCGGGAGGAAAAGGACTCCCACAAAACCTGAGCCCGTAGCTTTTTGTGCCGGAGATTCACAATAATAAAGTCATAAATAACGTTCATTTTCTCGCTTGCCCTCTCCGTCGGAGAGGAGGTCGGTTACTGAGTTGGACTTCATCCAATCCACGTTCCACATAGGTTTACTATCTCTGCTGGTTGCTGTTGCTGCTACTGCCAGGAGATGGGAGAAAACTTAGGGCTTCCTAATGGTCGTTTCTTAGTGCTTCTTGCTCCCTTAACCGATGATAAACGACCCGGCCGACTGCCGTTACGCCATTACTTCTGGTAGTTCCACTACTGTAACGGACTCAGAGGACGGAGGTCCCGTTTGAAAAATAATTACAGCATTTCTTCTGTATCAAGAAGCAACAAAAAAACAACCTTTCCTCCCCTTACGGTCCTTACATTGTTTCAGCCTTTCAGGCCGGAACGGCAGGGCCTAGGAAATATGATTGCAAAAAGAAGGAGCCCCATTTTTCCTCTCTTTTTGTGTGCCTCTTTCGATCATTACCACTTTGAACTTTTTAAATCCCGGTGAGTTGCGGACGTCGTTATGATCCGAAGGAATTTAACCCCAGCCAATCAGGGAGCGCTTAGAGGGAAAACTTCCCCGGCTAATTGCGGATGGCCCCAATTAGCTACCTGAGAAAAAAGTTCAAATGTTATGGAAGGCGAACTCAGACGAATAGACAAATGTGCAAATCAGAATCATCCCGATGCTCAAGGTCGGTGCTTTGATCTTGCGTGGAATTAATAGGAGTCACTTCGAGTGGAAAACACCGAGTGTGGGATATGGGTTTTTAATGTTGATCGAAAGGGAATATGTACCGTAAGTGGGGGTGACATTGGGCGAAAAATCAAAACAATGCGTTTCCTACCTTACAACAATCACATTGTAGCAAGAAAAACATGTTTAAGCATGTGAATATATTCTTCAATGATATATTTACGACTGTCATGGAATGATTTATTGAAACTGATATCTTATTTTACTAAAATTAAATAAAACATATACCAATGAAAAACCTTATGTGGGGTGACGATGGGCCAAAACACAAATTTGTTTAAAATATCTTAAAATATGTAAATGTTACGTAGCTATTAGGAGTTGGTTATGATCACAATGTACTTCGTATGTATGGCTCAAGATCGCTTGTAACCCTCATCTATCCACATGAAAGTGTGTTCAAACTTTTGTTTGCCTGTGGACACTTAACTGTACAGCACTAGTTAAATAAAACAACTGGACAATGTTATCTACACTTTACCGCAGAAGTTCCAGGAACATATTCTAGTCATCATTTTCGGTATATTCAAGATATTTGCATCAATAAACATTTTTCTATTTTGGCCCAATCTCACCCCGCCTTACGGTACTTCACGCCTTTTGAACTCATCTGGTTCGTCGGATTTGCTCAACTGGATGAAAAGAAAGAAACACATCACGGTCGGTTACGTTCTCCCTTTTGTTTTGTGAAAGGGTTCGGTTATCACATTAGGCGCAAGGCAAAAACCAAACAAATTAAGGTTTTTTTTTTTTACTGAATTTTGGGTTGGAAAACTTGTCAGCAACTCGGCCGGGAGAGTTGTTCTTCGGCATGGATACATTTTTCCAGTTTGGTGAATTTGATTATATGATTTTCCATGAATAATTTCAGATGATTTATTCATTGCAACAACCGGAGGCCCTCTTGTGGAAGATTAATTTTCGAATAATTGTTAGGGCTTCTTGATTTCTATGCTTTCTGAGATAAGCAAAAAAAAAGCAGACCTAAATCGACAATATTCCCGAAGCTGATTCATGCATTACAAATTTAGGGGTTTGTATTAATACGACTTCATGTGAACTGATTTTTTAAACTTTTGACATAAACTTACGGGAAGGTACAGGGAGTAAATTGAAAATCTAAAATAGCTACCGTCACGAACATGTGCTAGGTTTTGAACGTTTATAAATATGTCATTTATAGATGAAATTAAAGTCCAAATACACCAATCGATAGGAAATAACTCAACGAAACTTTTTTTTCAATTGGAAAAGGGATAATTGTATCACTGTTTTCATGAAATTAACGTTTTTCCCAAACCCAGTCGTCGTAATTGAGTACCACTTTGTTGCACATCGTTCTGCTGTAGAATTTTTCCCTCTGCTGTCAAGCTCAATCCGCACCTTTCCGATATCATCCGATCCGACTAGGGGTTTGCTATATCTATCTCGCAGGGCTGGTAGCAGGTCACTTTTTAGTGACTTGGTCACTATTTAGTGACTTGGTCACTATTTTCAAGTCAGTCACTAAAAAGTCACTTTTTCATCAAAAAGTCACTAAAGGTCACTATTCCTTAAAATTTAGTCACTAATGTCACTTTTTTACGACCAATGTTGCGAGTAAATAATATGACTTTAAACACTCAGAGTAAAGTCTGACAAGAAGAGGAACTTATGGAAACGTTAACTTTTACGGAATCTAATATTTTGATTTTTTTTTATCTTGAAATTGGCATAGACCTATCATAAATTTTCAGAGATTTTGAAAAAAGTTCTACACCCAATATTCTGGCTGTTTTACATTGAGATTTTTTTGCTTTATTATAGAGATCTTGAAAGTTGTCCAAGCCTACACTGCAAAAAAAAAGTTACGTAAAATTCACCTGAAAAGGCACGTATATATTCTGATATTTTCCATCACACTTTTCAGGTGAATAATACGTATTTTAAGGGAGAGATTACATTTGAGTGATTCACATAGAAATCAATTGATTTTCACGTAAATTTTATCGAACTTTTCGATGATCTTCAAATTGGCATCGCTTAAAAGTTGCGGGAATTATCAAGTAAATGTTACTGGATTTAGTAATAATGATCAAGTGAATTGGACTAAAGATATAAATTTCGATTTATTTGAGTCTTAAATGATTGCATTCTAGGAAAAAATACTAATTTACATGATCTCGAAGTTGAACTACATTAACAGTTTAGTAGCACCCTTATAGTTCGTCAATTGTTGATTCTTAGCACCTCGAACAATCCATTCCCGTATTCTGCAATTTCATTTTTAATTTATAAATGAGTGTTAATTTATAAAAATTATAAAGCTTACGCTTGAAAACATGAAGAATTCTGGTAATTCCAACTCGTCCAACAACGACGGAACCGCACTTTCTTCTATCGTCATTTTTGAATTACGAATTCGACAAGAAATTCAAGATAGAGCTGGAATTAGGGAGTAACTGCTTTTGTAAACAATGACTTCTTTCGATGATGTCTTGAAAGTCAAGACTCGCGCAAATTAATCAAGACTTCCCCTACCCGGCGGTAATGTTGGTTTGCGTGGGTGTGCCTTGAATTCCTAGAAATCATCGAGAGAAGTCATTGTTTACAAAAGCTGTTACGCCCTTACTCCAGCCCTACCTAGAATTGTTCATACCATGAAATCACGAAAAGCTTACTTGAATTTCACTTAACCTCACTGGCGTGCACAGGGTGGGGCAAGGTGGGGCAATTGCCCCCTCTTTTATAAATAAGATTTTTATTTCCACATTTACAAAATTAGAATATAAAATAACTTGATTTCTTGATAACTTGATACTTGATACTTGAAAATAGCTTCATTTCATAATACAAGGGCACTGAAAACCTTTTATTGCATCAATTCCTTTGAGATGGTCCCTGAAAATTGCACCACAAAGGTGCATGAAGGGACAAACTTCAATGAAATTCAATGGTATTTTTTTTCAGGGTGGTTCATGGAGAGTTAAAAGAAGAGGGTAAATTTAAGGTTGAAAAAAATTACCTTTGTGGTGGTAAATCGAAGAAAAAGCTGTTTATTGAATTTTTCTTGTGTAAAATTATCACAAATTAAAATTAATAACTCTGGTGGAAAAATTGAATCACGCTAAAAATTTGGAGGTGCACATTTAATTTAAAATTTCTGGTGGAAAGCTCGCAACACTGTGGTGAATGTAGAAGCAAGGTTTATTAATTTTTCTGGTGCATAATTTGCATCGTTCTGATGAATGCAAGCTTCATTGAAAATTTATGGTGGAAAATCTTCACCATTCTGGTGCATGCTTGAATTTGAAAAAAAAACCGACAATTTTTGGTGCACCGTTCTAGTGAATGGAGGACCATGCTTTATTGAAAAATTTGCATCGCTCTGATAAATGAAATGAACAGAAAATTTCTGGTGGAAAACTTCCACTGGTCTGGTAAATTAAGGCATAAGCTTTATTTAAATTAAGCTATATGAAAATTTCTGGTGGAAAATCTGCACCGTTCTGGTGAACGGATGGGCAAGCTTATCGGAAAAATTTTGGTCTTAAATTTGCATCCTTCTGCTGAATAGAGAAACAAATTTAATAATAATTTCTGGTGTAAAATTTGCACCATTCTGATGGTTGGTGGGAAGCTGCTTCACTGAAAATTTATGATGAAAAATCCGAAAATAGGGGCAAGCTTTATTTGGTGGAAAACCTGCAACATTCTGATGACAGGAGAAGCCAGCTATATTGAAAATGTCTGGTAGAAAATGGAAAATCTGCACGAATCAGAAGATTAGAGAAGCAATTTTTATTGAACATTGACGGTGGAAAATTTACACCATTCTGGTCAGTTGAAATTTTCTGGTTTAAAATTACCATTTAAATTTAATAATTGAAAATTTCTGGTGTTAGATTTGCAACAATCTGCTGCATGGAGGGGCAAGCTAAATTGAAAATTCCTGATGTATGCACAGTGCTGGTGAATGTAGGGGCAAGCTTTATTGAACATTTCTGGTTGAAATAAAAAAAATACAACGTTTTGGTGAATGGACGGACAACTTAAACTTTACTTCGGAGAAGAACCTCAAGGGTATTGAATTCTGAGGACTGTTCTAAAAGAAAAGATTTCTGGGCATGATTCCATGATTATTCTGCAAATAATTTCTAGTTAATCCTGCAGATAGTTCCAAGGTAATGTCGAAAATAATACCGAGATAATAAAATTTTGAATGAAATTCCAAAGGGACGTTGAGGAAAATTTCAAGGGAATTCCGAGGGTAATTTCAAGCTCATTCTTGGAAGATATTCAGGAGAATAAAGAGGAAATTCTTCTGAAACATTAGGAAAATTTCAGTTACAAGGTGTTCTGAGAAAAAAAAAGTTCTAAGATATTCCGAGAAGAACCTCAAGGATATTGAATTCTTAAGAGAGTTCCAAAATATTTCTGGGGAGAATTCAAAGAAAATTCTGTGGATAATTTCTAGTGCATCTTGCAGATAGTTTCAAATTTAGAGTGTAATTCCAAAGGGATTTCAAGCAAAATTTCAAACTTATTCCAAGGATAATTTCTAGCTTATTCCGGAAAAAATTTCTGAAACTCTAAAGGAATTTCAGTTCCAAAGTGTTCTGAGAAAAAAAAAACATGAAGAGTTCTAAGTATAATTCCAGTGGATTTCTGAAATGAATTTCAAAAGAAGACTTAGGAGAGTTCTAAAGAATCCGAAAAGAACCTCAAGGATATTGAATTATGAGGACAGTTCCAAAGGATTTCTGGGGAGTATTCCAAAATTCTGCAAATAATTCCTAGTGAATCCTGCAGATAGTTTCAAGATAATTTCGAAAAGAATTCCGAGAAAATCAAATTTTAAGTGAAATTCCAAAAGGATTTTAAGAAAAATTTCAAGTGAATTCCGAGGATAATTTCAAGATCATTCCGGGAAAAATTCTGAAACTCTAAAAGCATTTCAGCTCCAAGGTGTTCCGAGAAAAAATCATGAAGAGTTCTAAGTATAATTTCAGTGGACTTCTGAAATGAATTTCAAAAGAGCTCTTAGGAGAGTTCTAAAGACATCCGAGAAGAACCTCAAGGATATTGAATTATGAGGACAGTTCCAAAGAACTTCTGGGGAGTATTCCAAGAAAATTCTGCGAATAATTTCTAGTGAATCCTGCAGATAGTTCCAGGATAATTCCGAAAAGAATACCGAGAAAATGAAATTTTAAGTAAAATTCCAAAGGGATTTCAAGCAAAATTTCAAGCAAATTCCGAGGATAATTTCTAGCTCATTCCGGGAAAAATTTCTGAAACTCTAAAAGAATTTCAGTTCCAAGGTGTTCTGAGAAAAAAATCATGAAGAGTTCTAAGTATAATTCCAGTGGACTTCTGAAATGAACTTCAAAACAGCTCTTATGAAAGTTTTAAAAAAATCCAAGAAGAACCTCAAGGACAGTTCCAAAGGATATCTGGGGAGCATTCTCTCAAGGAAATCTGAAGATGGACTTTTTTGCAACTGTATAAAATTTAAAGACAGTTATTAGTTTGCCATTGAACCTTGGTCTATTGTTGTCTTTTTCAATAATTCGTCTAAGAATCTTCTCTGAAAATTTCAAGTCATTTGTTACCGTGGTTAAAAAGTTACAGCTGTTTATGTGCGTTGTAATATATTCGGGATTGTCCTTTGTATCATCTTTAAAACATGTTGAATGTTTAGCATCATTTCGTGTCACCCCGACTGGCGGTACTTTGGGACAGGGTTGACATGCTCAATCCAATCCAATCCAAATCGTTAACAATCCTGTACTCGCTTGTCAAAATAGTTTTTTTGTTAAACCTTTTAAATGATCCTTTTAGCCTTGGAACGTACTCGCAACGGTAATAGTAAAGTGTAACTACAACAGCATATAAGGGCTTACAAAACCTTGAAACAGTCAAAAATAACTGTAACGATGTCTTCAAAATATACAAAAATGTACTACACAAAATTTCAGAAAGGTAACTGAATAAAAGATGATATCAGTACCTTGAAGAATATGTTTTCTTTGGTTCATATTTTTAACCTGTAAAGAAGAGCATGACGCAAAACATTATTACAACGATTCCTGCAGGGTTCCGAAATTGGAAGAAAGTGACGCAGTGGTAGTATGGAAGCGTGGAAAAAATTCAAAACCAGGGAGGGTATCGACGAAGAACTGGACCACCAAAAAACAGCCAGTACACAAGTAACCGTATTCAAAATGACATGATTACGTTGTTGCACAATGTACTGTTGCAGAACATTGCGAAAACCTTGCGAGGAACACCAGTGGCAATAATTGTAGATGAGACGAGCGATTGTGGCCACCACGAGCAGTTGGTGATTGTGATCAGGTATATTGATAATGATGGGATTAAATTGCCAATTCCATTGGCTGTCTGAAAGCAGTTTGCATTGAAGAAGATGAACCACCACCGGAGCAAAAAATAAACAAAATTAGCTAAATTGAACAGTAGAGAAACAGTGGTGGATGAACAGTACTCCCCATCCCCAGATTAAATGCACCATAGAAGAAAAAAATTGCCCCTCCTTAACAAGATTCCTGTGCACGCTAGTGCTTAACCTTCACCAGCATGACATGTGAACTGGTCCAGTGAATCCAGTGGAATATTACCATGTGATTGCATTTTATGTGCGGCACGTGAACCTTATTGAATTCCTATTGTGAAGAGGCTACCTGTATTTTCTGGTAAAAATTACCTTTCCCGTTGGTTCCATTTAAAAAAATGGTCTAGGAAGATTTTCAAGCTCTCGACATTTGTTCAAAAGCCCGAAATTTATATATTCTTTAACCCCCGGTAGCTTTAGTATTTGTCCAAACATCGAGAAAATAAATCATTACACAGGTTCTTGAGTTCCTTTTTAAGTCCATTAAATTGTATTGTATTTTGTCCATAATAATATTCCGGTAATACAAAAACAAAAATTCCAGGTCTGTACCAGGTCTTAGAAAATTTTTTTAAAAAAATGTATTCCAAAATCTCTAATTTTTCACGTTTGAGATTTTAAGTCCGAGACGCATTCATTTTGTTTTATGTCCGTGATCACTCCATCTGGGCCATAATAATGAGATTTTGTTTTCTTAAACTGTAATCTAGAAAAGTTGTCTAGATCCCAGAGCTGTGATTCTTTTTATATGTGTTACAGGTGTTACAGAAGATTCTATTCTTGGGAGGAATGGAGCAAGGTAAAAAACCGACCAGTTCGTTATAGCGACTACAAAGAAGAGAAGGATATTTTATTAATATACTCATGGCTCACTTAGATCTATATACATTTAATTCTAGACTGCAGTTCTTCATGTTGTTAAATGCATCGCTTCATATATATCCTAGATCTTCAGAAACTGCAGTCCTAAAATTGTAAAAATCGGTACTTTGTCTAAAATAAAATAAGTAACATTGATTCCGTTAATAACTTGGGTACAGAACCGTTTCTTGTCGTTTTTGTCATATTAGAAGCTGATAAAAGCTTATTTCATCGATCTACACACCAAATTTAAATCACTGAAAATCAGCAAAATTTGGCTGATTTTTGCTTGACGAATGATCTGCAATCTTTCCAGCACAAAAATGTTGCTGAAACTCGAATTCGAACAGTAAGTGACAGCGAAATATTATTGAAACAACAGTACATTGTATTTTGCTGAGCCAGTAGCAAAAGTATATTATTTCCTTTTACCTTCAATGTTGTCATTAAATCACATTTAAAAAAACAATAAAGCATATAATTAATTTATTGATAGTTTATTCGACATCGAATTTGAAACATTAAACGGTAAACGTTCCTTCTTTAGTTCACATTTGTACATACTTCGTAATCGAAACCCGCAAAAACATAAGCAGTGATGGCATAATTCTCACTCAAATGATATGTTTACGCTCTCAAGGGCTCCCAATATCACGCGTGATATTGGAATAAAATATCATGCTTGATAGGGAAGAGCGCTACTTCGTCGCAATCGCCCATTTCCGCTCTATCGAGCAGAAATCATGAACAATAAAAATGATTTCACCGTGCACAAATCAATAAATACGTTTGATCCGATCCGATAGTTCATAAGCCACAACATAAAGCCTAATATAGCGCATTGTATGAATATTTACTCTCAGTGTTCTCAAAACAAAAGAAGTGCTCCTAGCGAATCCACTTTTTCTACCATCATCCGTAGGACAAAGAAAATCTAATGGCGTTTCAATGCGTTAGGACGGAATTGAAACTCGTAGGATGAATTTAGAATGAAGAAGCAGTGTTAGATTTTTAATAATATCTCAACATTGATTGACTCTTGATCAAATCCAACGGTACGTATGGAAAGGTGAATAAATTTAGAAGTTTTCGTTGATGAAAACATTCCATGTTTTGTTCAAAACCTTTCAAAAAAGAAAGATAAATTGCGGGATGTGCTTAGTAGGACGGAAATTAGATCAAAAACCCTATTGATTTTACAAACTCCTTTGATATTGCGAGACTATTCACAACATGTAAAATTGTAGCTACGAGTTGACTCAAACCAAAAATGATTCCGTTGCACATCGTTTTCTTAGAAAGAGAAAGCATAGTTTGCTATCTCTCTTTACTCTTCACAGATGACAGACACGAACCTACTGTTTCGGAAGTTTCGGTTCGTGTTCGGGTGCACAGCAAAAATCTTGATGCTCAAACTCACCAAAGTTTGGTGAGTATTGAAGTTGGTGAGTTTTGGTTGCATGATATCAGAGCTACCGTATCATAGCTTGTAATATCATTCGCTGCTGTTTCTTTGTTGATGTTTGTTTACTTAAATCAAATGAGATTATGCTCATTGGTGAGATTGGATCATTTGATGTTTTCACAACTCTTAACATAAGTTGTTTTTTTTTTTGCTACTCAACCTGTGCTCTTGCTCTGCAATTTTTACTGAACGAAATCATCCCGGAAGCACATAGGCGATCGTATTGATAACCTAGGGCTAGATTATGGAACTCGAAACGGCTGTTTTCAAACATGCGGTCTTACGAAAAACGTTTCGTTTCGACTTCACTACACCGCGAATGAGAACGACCCAAATTTGAGTTTCGTTAACTCATAAATCACAAAGTGCAGGATCTCAGCGATGAGTAAATTTGCCTCATCGCTGAGTTCGTGCACTTTATGTGATTTATGAGTTAACTAACGTCAAATTCGCCTTATAAGGAGGGCCCTGAATGCATCATGTTCCAGAATCTTGGAAATTTTTCCATGTCCTGAATATTGAATTTAAAATAATACTTCTTAAATCGAGCATAAAATTAAAAATAAATCAATTGCTCAGAGTTTTGATTTATTGTTAAATTCCGGGACTTCATTTATTTTTCTGTGGATCCAGGATCTTGAAAAATATCAATGTTTGAATCATAATCATACCTTTGGAATGCTGCAGAATTTCTGTAGCATATTATTAAAAAAAAATATTTTGAATCATAACAGAATATCCTCATTCTGAGATGTCTCTCTGGTATTTCCTTAAAATGTTCTCTATAATACTCATGAAAATCATCTTTAGAACACAATCAATTTGAAATCTCTCTGCAATGCTGAATTTTCACTTGGAGTTTATCTCAGCATTCACTTAATATTCTCCAGAAATTCCCATAGAACTATCTTGAGAATATTTGTTTAGCTCTGCTAAGAAATCACAAAAATTCTAAGCATCTCTCCTTTGAATTATCCTGAAAATTATGACCGGAATATCCTCCATTGGAATTTTCCTCAGAAATGCTATGGTATTATTCAAAGAATTTTTATTCATTATATTTCTGGATTACGTTTGAATATTACTCCTTCTCTTGAAATGCAACTCACAAATATGAAAATTTCATCTATGAAATTACTTAGATTTCTCATCAAAATTTGTCAGAACACTCCTGAAATTTTTTAACCGAATTCATTTGAGGCTCTATAGTATCTCAAATCGAGGGATGTAACTACCAATTTTTACGAAATTCTGAGAACCACTATATCGTTTTGTTATGGAATGGCTGTATATTTTTTTAAACGCTCATTATAAATGGAATATTTTAAATATTATGTATATTTATTTTTAAATATTTTGGAATATTTAAAACCATATTTTTTCTTCTTATTGGCATTTCAAGCTTATTACTTAGTGCATATTAGCTTAAACAATATTTGAGACATTCTAAATCGTTACCTGTGCTAAAATTAAATAAAAAAAACTAGTTAACAAGAAGTTTAAAACTGTGCTCAAAAATTGATGTTCTACGATTTTTCTTGAGCTTTATTTAAAACAATAATTTTGAGACATGTCCGTTTTTAACACTCCTTTGAATTATTACTCAAAATTACAAAAAAAAAATACCGTAAATACTTTTTTCTAAATTACTTTACTTTCCAAAGCAACTTTATCTCAGACGTCAGTTCGATCAGAAGTGACGTTTTAGTGTTAAAATTTATTGAAAAATGTCAAACGCTACATTTTGAAAAAAAAATCAAGATCCAAAATAACTGAATTTTAGAGAATGATTGCCCTTAACAAACAATTATTCAAAGTTTCATGCAGGATGTCCATCCAACCGGGAGGACCAGGAATTCAGATTTGCCGGGAAAAATGCGGGAAGACTTAAATCGCACCGGGAAAGTATCAAGTATCAATTTTCTTTTTATCATGACGCATTTCGCGCCAAATCGAATCGAAGCTGGCAGCACCCTCTCAGATTTCAATAAAATTTTCTGGATGTGTAGACTTTGACTAAATAAGCACTAAGTTTTTCCAAAATTTATCCAGACTAACATTTGAGAAGGGTCAAACTTTTTCTGTCGATTTTTTTCAAAAAAATATTATGGAAAAATGACAACTCCAACAAAAATATGTTGTATGGATGACTTTTAGGAAATTGACCAAATTATCGAAAAAAAAAATAAAAAGATTTGATAAAGAGAATACAATCGTTGAGATATCGTCAAAAGTCTAACACTGCTTCTTGACGCCAAACTCGGCCTAACGCATTGAAACTTCATTGAAACGCCACTGAATTCACTTCGGCCTATCGGATGATGATAAAAATTGATTCGGTCGGAGCGCTTCTTTTGTTTTTGGAAATAATAGGTGCATACCTTCATACCACGCGTTCTCATTGACTTGGTTCGGTAGCTTATTAATTGAAGTATCGTACCAAACGCATAACTGACTTGTTAACTCTGAAATCATGCATTTATTTGAAGTTTTCTGCTCGATAGGCCCAAAATGGGCGATTAGGCCGAACTAGTTCTCTACCCTATGCAAAGTGGCATGTTTAGTCAAGGTCCACACATCCAGAAAGTTTCATTGAAATCTGAGAGGGTGCTGCCAGCTCCGAATACGATTTGGCGCGAAATGCGTCCATAGTCGTGTAGGCCATAATTTGGTCTTTAAACCTATATAAAACTTGCAATATTACTTGGAATTAATCAATTTTATATCACATACATCATTATATTCTGTTGCTTACACATCTGTTTGCAACTTTCATATTGTGTATTTCACTGTCTGTATACACGCAAACCAAAAATGTATGATGAATGTTAGTTGCATTTCCTAGCATCCTCCGCAGCGAATGGTATAAGTTGACTTCGACTATACTACCACGCATTATATATATAACATTGTAGATCGACCGCATATACTTGCCACGACTCTCTCCAATTCCCGTTCAGCAGAAAAAGCATACGAAGTCGAGTATGAGAGGAAATGAGCGCTTCTTATTCGTTTTTCGCCTATTCATATTCCGATGCATGGAGAGAGTAGTGGAAAAAGCACAGGTATGTTAATCGCAACGTTCGTGGTTCCAGTCCAGTCGGCAACCACAATTGTAAACAAATATTACATTACTCGGTTAGGTGTTTGAATTCATGATTCCTTGAGATTTTGGAGATCTAGATCATTAACATGTTGATGGAAATCTCATCACATTTTTTTCTACAAAGAAGACGTACCGTAGAGCATGCTTGGAATGCACAGTTGTACACACCAACAGCTCAACTGTTAATAACTTTTCGCTCGTAGAGTAATTCTGTTCAACAAATTCTATCAAACGATTGTTTTAGAACGCTTTTTTTTAAGGTAGGGGTGATGTTTGAGTTGGGTTTATTATTAAATAACCGGAAAAAGTGGGAATTTAAAAATTGGATTTGAATAGACACCCTGTTCATGCAAATCGAAGAGAAGGTCGAGTCTTAAATTATTATTGTATGGCGCTATTGTCAGCCCTTTGGAATAATTTTCCATAGTTTGTTTTTTAATTTACAGGGTGGCCAATGAACCAGAAAAACCGGGAAATAACCTGGAATTCGACAGTAGAAACGGGAATATTAAAGTTAAAATTAAACTTCATCATTGAGTCATAAAAATGCCATCGTTATCAACTTATGTGTTACTGTTGCAAATATTTTAATATTACCCTATTAAATATTAAAAACATTTCTTATTCACAATTACCTTCAAATTATTCCTAGAAATATCATGGGATTATACATAAACTCGAAAAAAAAATACATTTGGATCTCTTCCCGTACCTTGAAATTCTCTTTAAAACTCCGCTAAGAATTTACTTGGAATCCTTCTTAGAATTCCTTTAATATTATCCTGAGAATTCAATTCCTTTACACATATTCTCAAAATTTCAATCAAAACTCTTGTATGCAATCCTAGTATGTGTATACTAAACTAGACTAGACTTGACTATAAAACTCTCGTCAGAAATCCTCCTGAATCTATTTCTTTCGAAATTATCATCGGAACTCATTTTAAATTCTGTTTACAATTCCCTTTAAATTGTCGTCAAAATTCTCTTAGAATTATCCATAAAATCCTCGTCACGATTCCCATAACATTGTCATCAGAATCATCTAGGAATTCACCTTGAAGTTCTTTTCACAACTCTCATTGAATTATTCTAATAATTACCTAGGAACTTAATTCAGAACTTCATTTCTTCTCCTCAGAAATTCCTTTGAATTCATCTCAGAATTATCATGAAGATGATTTCCAGAAATTTAGCTATTCTAATAATTCCTCTTGAATTGACATTTTAGTTCTTTTTAAATTATCCTGGGGGTACACTTTGTGAAAACCAAAAATGGAACATGTAACAAAATTATGAAAGGTTCTAAACGTTAATAACTCAGCTGCCCCTGGACCAATTTTAATAATTTTATTACCAATCGATCACCTACGCATCTGCAAAATTTAAGACTTTATCGTTTTTTCAAAAAATTTACTATTGAAAATTGCACGAATGTGCAACTGTTGTTATGATAATTAAAATTATCGCCGGTTTCCTGCGAAAACCGATTTCCCTAACACAGATTTCAAAGTTGAATTCCATCTGGTTTCACCAAACGGTGTTTATTCAATCTCCGCGTGGTGAGTGGTGGTGTTCTCCAGTACACAACGAAAGGCTGCCTGCAAACAGCGAGCTTCAGCCTACATGAGCATCATCTATAGAAGGAGGAAGAAGCCGCACCTCTATTGATCGGAATCAGTAGCTCTTCGTGAGTCGCTGTGGGCCATCTATGTCAAGCGCGTCATACTAAAGAGTATTAACCCCGCTCAAATTCCTACTCCTACACAAAACACAAGCTCCTGCTGCAGTTAACAAATAAGATTTATTATATAAGACCACGTAGTCCTACGTCAACATTGCTTACAACCCCATGGGGCTGTCCCTTGTAGTTTTTTAGTTGTTGGAGCCATGAACAACAGACTGTCCCATTTTCAGCAATTTTCTCAAATTTTTGCTCCCCATCCATAATTCGTTTTCTGTATGCCTCAGTAATCTCCGCGCAGAAAATCAGCTCATTTGCTCAACACAGGACCTGGCCGAGAGATCTTCTAACAAATAGTTCATTTATTCTAGACTTTAATTCAGGAGAATTTCATGTATGGTAAAATATATCTGTTCTTAAAAGTCGTGTTACACAGTGTTGGTAGTTTTTTATCTAGTTGTGCAAGATCTTGCAGAACAAATCGATGCTTGCCTTTTTTGGATGACTTACTCACTATTTTTATTGCTATCAGTCCTGCTTTATTGTAAAATGCCGTATTGAAATCACGTTTTTGCAGCTAAGTGACCCTCGCAGAACAATAATTCAAAATAATAAATTCGATTTTTCAGACACCCTCTTGCATGAGCTTCTTATTTTGGCGTGTACGTCACCTAATTGTCACACGGCAGAGTGCACGCAAAGTGCCCAATCAAAACTTGTCAATTGGAAAAGTTTCGAAAACGCTCTTAAATCGCTGCTGCAATCGTAATCACCTATTCAAAGGAAGCCATTGTCTCCGACAATGGTGCCGAAAAGCGCAACTTATCGCCCCTTTCAAAGCCATCTTAACGGCCAATTAAGCACCAAGCGCGTAAGTCAAGCGGCTTTGCAAAACTGCAGAACAAACACACAAACAAACGTTGCTCACATCAAATTCCAACTCAAATAATTAACACATTTAATTTGATTGCACGCTCCGAAGCGAACGGCAACCAGCAACCCTGAAGCTGCGTGCGAATCCAAACGCGATTGGGGTGTTTTATTGATTCCAACATCAATGTTCACGTTGCGGCAGGGGGCAGGATGGCGCTCTTCATATCCCCTCCAAAAGCAATAACATTCAAAAAAGTAAACAAACAGGTAGCGACAAATTCAATTCAATCGTCATCAGGCTAATTGTTTAATAGTTTTCCGTGCGTGTTGTGTCGTGGTGTGGACCCGGGCGATGGTGGAGGTGGTGGTGGTGGTGGAAGTCGTCAACGTCAACTTCTCGTTTTACGCTGCTGTCACACTGTCACCAAACTTTATGAATTTACGTATGAATGGGTAGCCGGCTGGTTTGCACTGCGTTTTCGTATCACCATGTGAATATTAATTTAGGGATTTGAAGTATGACTGCGAATTGCTGCAGCGTTTTAGGTGCACTTAGTTTACCCGTTTCCGTGTTATTAATTTTCAGCAGTGACACATGGGTTGAGTAATCCGCTAGTCAACTTTTTTGCTATTGCATATTAGGTGGAAATTGTGCTGAATTTTAAATTTTAATGCTTGAATCAGAAGCTTTCAGTAAGCTCTTTATTCTCCACCGATACGGGTATTTAGCCTCCGATGTGTTAACTTATTCAAAGTCTAGTTGAGTTGAGACTTAGAAGTGCAATTTTCGTATTCATTCGATCAGATTCTTTGTCTAATCAACTAAATGAAATCTGCCAGCATCGTTTTCTATTCCTCTACAAACAATTAGTCCTTTCCCTACTAAAATCAGATCACACTTGATTCTCAAGCGAAAACTCAAACATTTTGTCCCACCTTAATCCCCCTTCGCCACAATCAACCTAAAAGTTCCATCGGAAATACGTACATTCTATTCGCACAAGCCCTAGCAGCAGCAGCATCATCACCCTGACCAAACGAGACTAGAATTAATAATTCCATAAAAGTTAGTGTGTCGGAGACCGACCACCACCCGCGTTCTGTCTATGCATTGAGAAGCCATAAACTATCTCCCACTGGTACGGTTGTGTCCCGCTACTAGCCACAGTGCAGTCAGTTCCTCGGTGGGACGGGGACCGGACGTTCCCGAAATATTCCGGTGTGTGAGTTTCCCATTTTTGCTAGAATGCAAATTCGGCAAGCATCGCTGTTTGCATTAGGACTTATTTTGCATTTTTGCGGTATGGTTGGCTGGACACCACCCCCGGTGGCCCGGATCCCGGACTTCTCCGAAAAAGCACAGGATTCCCATTCCGGAACTGGTAGGAAAATATTGCTGGAATATCAATTCCTGGTCTTGGAGGACGAGGGGGTTCTCTCCAGCGCGGGGGAGTGGAAATTTATTGGATGTTAAATAAGAAAATGTTGCCCCTACTGTCTGCTGAACTTGTGAGTATGTGTGGGGTGCGGTTCAAAACCGGACATTTATAGCAGTGAACTTTGGTCCCAGTCTCGGTTTTAGTCGGTTCGGAATGCGAATGCAAATGCATGAATTTAGGGTTAAAGGATGAAGTAAAATGTTTGCAAATGCGATTTGTGGAATGATGGTTTTTAGGAGCAGCATGCTCGCCGCAGCAATAGAATCAATTTACATTGTGGAATCGAATCGAAATTTGTACGACATTTGGATTGTGGTGCGCGACTTCTGGCGCTTTTTATTTATAACCATTTTTACATTTTTCTTTTTGAAAATAATGCTAGGATCAACTCTGTAGGACGTCTCAATTCTTACCTTCATCAGAGAGGGCTCCTAGCTCAACTGAACAACTTTGTCGAAGATGGGAATTTTCTATATGAGAAGGATCTCGAATTATCAAAGAAACCAAAACTGTTGCTGATTACTGCTTCCTAGTAGGGTTACGGTATGTAATGTGGGTCTAGTCCTTTCATTCGGCATATCACGCAAATAAATAATTAATTAAGGAATATTACACAAAAAATAAGGAAAATATTGATCACTGATGGTTGATAAATGTGTACCACACACAAATCAATTTATATCACAACATTTCAATACATTTTCAGCTCTCGTAAGTAATAAAACTGGTTGAGAATATCACAATGTTCGGAGTTTTTAGCCGCCATGACTTATAAGGTTAAGATGGGAAGGTTGACTGACGATCATCAAATGGCCTGATTATGGCATTTATTGATTGGAATTACCTGATAATACACACTAGACGTAAAACTTACAGTTGCTGTTTGAATATTTTATGTTTATTTTAATTGTTTAACAACGTTTTCACAAGTAAAACATGGACCCAACTTTAGGGACACATTTCTTTTCTATGTTCCTAACTATGGCCCATGAAATTCATTTGACAGCATATAGCAATAAGAGTAACGTCAACAATGTTGTTTTGCATTTGGATGATAAGGAACGAACAGGAAGGGAGATTTTTTCTGCCAAACCTGTATAATGAACATCACAATGTTCTGATTTAGATATTCTGCGGTCAAAAGACGATAAGCGAAATTTTTAATTTTTAATTTTTAAATTGAGTGATTTAATGTAGTTTTCGTAAAATTTTCTCTAAGAAATGTTTTGAGGAATGAAGAGCATTAAGTTAACAGTGATAGTGATAAAAAAAAATACATCAGAAAACGTTACCAAGAGCGTTTTTTTGAGGATCAAACAAGATAGGACGAAGTTGCATCCATAAATAGACCCAATTTGGGGACAATAGACCCATATTACATACATTTCCCTCGTGAGTTATTGTCTTAAAAAAAGTAAGTTTTTCAACTTTTCGTGGTTTCTGATAGCAAACGACATGATAAGCATATCTAAGCATACCATTTAGCAGTAGAATATCGTTTGCAGGTAAATTCATTGATGAGTTATGATTAAAAACGTAATCGATGGCTGCATATTAGACCGAGGTTAGGGACGTATACCCTATGTAATTTTTTATCTAAAATTTTCTTCATCTAAGAGGAGATATCACTCAACTGAATAACTTTGTCGAAGACGAGAACTTACAAAACAATATTTTTCCCCCAGAATAACACTATTTTTCTCTACTGCAGCTTTGCCTCAAACGTAATTTCGATAAGAAGTGCCTCTTCCGTGTTACAATTTAAAAAAAATCAAAGACGCCATTTTAAAAATTTTACGTGATCCAAAATGGCCAAATTTTAGCAAACATATGAATCATTGCCCATATCAAACAATTATGCAAAGCTTCATGCAAATCTAACTTACAACACTTGACAGCTACTCTAAACATGGCATAAATATAATCCCATTTTCAGGATACATTTTTAGGTTTATGTTTATTAGTGTACTGTTCTTCGACATGGTGTTCTTTTGACATGGCATGTTTAAAAATTATTATGAAATCCTGCTCAAACTGACTAGTTACTTTCCTAGTTACTCTCCTCGTAATTACTTTGGAATTCGTCAAAATGGCCGAATTCCAGCACAAACTTGGTTCATTGACTCTAAATCTAAAATTTGTTCGCTATTTGGCCTGGAACTGCTCATATACCTTTATTCTACATCGCAGCGTTTTGGTGTAATGGATCATACGTAATGGTGACGTAGGACTACGTAGTCTTATATAATAAATGTTATTTGTTAACTGCAGCAGGAGCTTGTGTTTTGTGTAGGAATAGGAATTTGAGCGGGGTTCTCTCTGTTTATACTCTTTAGTATCACGCGCTTGGCATAGATGACCCACAGCGACTCACGAAGAGCGCTACTGATTCCGATCAATAGCGGTGCGGCTTCTTCCTTCTTCTATGGATACTCATGTGGGCTGCAGCTCGCTGCTTGCGGGTAGCCTTTCGTTGTGTACTGGAGAACACCACCTCTCACCACGCGGTGATTGAATAAACAACGTTTGGTGAGACCGGATGGAATTCAACTTTGAAATCTGTGTTTGGGAAATCGCTTTTCGCAGGCAACCGTTGCAAATTCGTGCCATTTCAAATAGTGACATTTTGAAAAATGATAAAGTCTTAATTTTAACAGATTAGTAGAAAAAATTCCTATCGATTGGCGTATTAAGAATTACAATCCATCATCTCTGAATCAAAATCAGACCAATTTTATGCCGCGACCAAGTTTAGTTTTCGAAATTGCACCCCCAATGTTGCCTTAAAAAGTACATGGTATGTTAGATTTAAACGTATCTAAATAGAGCTGGAATTAGGCAAAACAGCTTTTGTAAACAATGATTTCTCTCGATGATTTTTAGGAATTTAAGACACGCCCACGCAAACCAACATCACCTTCTGGTAGGGTAAGTCGTACCCAACCCGATGGTGATGTTGATTTGCGTGGGCTTGACTTTCAAGACATCATCGAAAGAAGTCATTGTTTACAAAAGCTGTTACGCCCTAATTCCAGCTCTATCTTGATATGGGAACTGACATCCGATTGATGACCTTGACAAATGTCCAAAAAATACTCTTTTACAAATTCATGGTGGTCCTGAAAAGGACAGTTTTATCGTGATGGTTGAGTAATGCTGAGCTATTAGGGTTAAACATAGATGAGGCTGGTGAGCTGTATGTTGTTTGGAATGAGGGTGACGCGCTTGGCATAGATGGTCCACAGCGACTCACAAAAAGCTACTGATTCCGATCAATAGCGGTGCGGCTTCTTCCTCCTTCTATGGATACTCATGTGGGCTGCAGCTTTCGTTGTGTACTGGAGGATAATGCTCAACGCCACGCGTCGAAAGCACTGCTGCTGCCGCTGTTGCTGATGCCGACAACCGGAAACAACCACACACGGTGATTGGAACTGAATCCGATCAGCGGTTGAGGCCAGCCTTGATAGCTAGCTGCTGGCGGGGAGCCTTTCGTTGTGTACTGGAGAACACCACCACTCACCACGTGGCGATTGAATAAACAACGTTTGGTGAGTCCGGATGGAATTCAACTTTGAAATCTGTGTTAGGAAAATCACTTTTCGCAAGCAATTGGTGATAATTTTAATTATCATAGCAACAGTTGCACATTCGTGCAATTTCCAATAGTGATATTTTGAAAAATGATAAAGTCTTAAATTGCAGATGCGTCGAAATATTTCTAATTGATTAGTGCCAAAGTTATTAAAAATGGTTCAGGGGCAGCTGAGTTATTAACGTTCAAAATCTTTCATAATGTTGTTACATGTTGCATTTTCAGTTTTCACTAAGTGTGCCCCCATATAGAATTCACAGACGTAGTCCTACGTCAAAAACTTGAGATGCAATATCGCCAAACAAAACATTTTTCTTCTCGTTAAGTGATTCTAATGTAAAAAGTCTGCTAAACACCATGGCGGCATCGAATCCCAAAAAAAAGTATGGGATTCTCATTTTAAAATATTTGCGTTGAATATTTTCATGTGTAGAAAAATCGCAATGTTGGCAACACAGTAGAAAATTTACGATTGCAAATTTTCGTTCAAATACCTACAAAAGGGCACGTACCCAACTCCGTTTTTATTTCTATTGGTTCTAAACGTAGACATGAAAATTTGTGTTTATTAAAAATCGACTGAAAAAGGGGCCTAAGGGATCTAAGATTGGGCCCATAGCTAAAAATCTGCTATTTATCAATTGTATCTAGATGAACGCGTCATTGAGACGGTACTAATGGATATTTTTGGTCGCTGTTGAAAATTTAGGCGATTGCTGAATTTATGTATGAGCCCAAATTAGGGGCATTTAGGCCGACATTACATCCATTTACCCTAGTTCCTAGATCCGGGGAGTACGCCGATTCGAACAAAACCTGGTATTTTTTTAGTTTCGGTCGGAAGTCCAAGAAGGGTAAATTGGATCTACATTCACTTTGGAAAGTGATGCGATTTTCAAAAGTTGTACTGCTCAGCAAGTAAATACGGTTCCCACTAGGCCACGGATATCTTTACGTCACAACAAGCGACATGAAGGATGGAGCCTTTCAAATAGAGTCAACTGTTTTCGAACCCGTATCTAGCATACGTCACATTTTACCGAGATTATCAATTTTCATCGCCGTTCCGACCGAGTTCCCTGCATTCAGTGCGGTTCCACGCCACATGACGAACCGATCTGATGCGAACTTCTCCGATGAAATGTTGCATCTTTTGTTTGTTATGGTCAATCATTCACATTTTTTCTAAAATTCGACTGTTTTAAATCTGGTACACATCTTCAAAATGGCGTGTTCTAGATTTTTCAACAAATCATAACCCTAAAACGCCCCATCCAATCGAAATGACGTCTGAGACAAAGTTTTAAGAAAAAAAATATATTTCTTTTCATGAAACAATATATTCTGTAAAAAGTTCAATTGGGTAAAAATTAAAACTGTTGTTTAAAACTTAAATCAAAAATAACTCTCTTCAATATTTTGTGAATTTTTTTCATTAAAAAAATCTTTTGAAAAATGCTGCGTTTTGGGGACATTTTAAGTTGGACACTTAAAAATAAACAAAAATCCTTGAACCACAACTTTAGGAATAATTTTTAAACATTTTTAAGTATTTTTTTTTTTTTAATTTTGCACACATCAAGTGTTTTGACTTCCATAATGTTTTTTACGCAAAATTTGACAAAAATAAAATTAAAAAAAGCTTCAAAAATGTGTACAAATGCTGAGTTAGGATTTTTGTCCATTTCTAAATGTTTAACTTTAAATTTTCACATAATGTAGCATTTTTCATAAGCTTTGTATTGATAAATTTTGAAAAAAATAAATTTGAAAAATTGAGGAAGTTAATTTATTTGTTAATTAAGCTTTACCACTTTAAATGATTAAATTTTCACTGAAGGTAGTATTTTTCATAAACTTTTTAATAATAACTATTAAGAAAAATATTGAGGAAGGTTATTTCTTTCTTATTTAAGTTTTATAACTTTTATTGATTTGTCCCCATATATCCTAAAAATCTCATTTTGAAGTTTTTTGTAAGATTCAAAATAACCGAATTAAAAAAAAATATTTCATTGATTGACCACTTATAAACAATTATGCAAAGTTTCATGGAAATCGGTGAAGATCAATTTATATTTTGCTATTTGGTCTAGAAATGCCCTTTGAGTTTAGAGAAATATATTTTGTTCTTCTTGCATTTTATTTTTATTTGTCGATTCCATGTTTTCCCATCATGTCATATTTATCTGTCAACCTAAATTTTCCGCAATAATGATCTCCATTTCCATCGTAATTGTACTCGACATGCCGCTTATCACTTCGCATCAACAAAACAAGCACTGACAATTATGCCACCGTTCTCGTCATCGTCACTCTCATAATTCTAAATTGCGGCATTTTGCAAAATCCTCGCTTCCGCGTCGCCCATCACCATCCTCCTCCCCGTTCCGCCCCAGGCAGCTGACAGAAAAACGACCGAACGAATCATAAATTTAATTACCATCCCCCGGAAAGGCGAAACTTTTCCCCGGAATTCTGCATGGCGCTTAGATACACCTTAGTTACCTCCACTTCATCCTAAGCATCTTGTTTTCGGTGTTGTGAACACAATTTGCAACACTTTTCACCGCCTCCAGACCCGGGTAAAATGTGTAGGTCGTA
Organism: Ochlerotatus camptorhynchus; assembly: GCF_037179485.1. NCBI lineage: Eukaryota > Metazoa > Arthropoda > Insecta > Diptera > Culicidae > Ochlerotatus > Ochlerotatus camptorhynchus. The sequence continues at coordinate 14,920,499 of NW_027040818.1, read as the reverse complement.
GCTCCTAACCAAACTAAGGATCTTTCTGTCTCTCTCTGTCTCTCTCTCTTGCACAACAAACTGAAAACCACTTTTCATCATCATCACCCAGCAGCGCCTGCATGATGCAGCTTCCACACTTCAGGCAGCCAGTTCATTCAATATTTTATCGCTAATGTTCTTCTTCTTCTTCTTCTTCTGTTCTTGATCTTTTCAGGTAAGTTTCAATTGCATCACTTTTGGCCAATCGACGCGACGTTGGTGAGGAAAACGCCACCGGAAACGATGCCGACACGTGGAAGTACTGCCAAAGTAGCTGTGATGTTTGCAGCTAAGCTTCCGTTCGTTCTGCTCGATTGAGTGCTCGAGGGTGGTTCGGAGGAGATGCAGCATCATTGGTTTATTAAATTTTGAACTTCGAATTTTCCGAGAACGATGGGTTGATGGGAAGGCGAAATTTCAACCCTCTTTTGTTCTCCCCAAGTAGTGTGGTAATGGAGTTTTCGAAGCGTAAACTTGTGCTGATGTGAACGTCAAAACTCATGTTGAAGATCTATGGGTTCGAAAACTAGACAGAGGGAGAGAGAGAGAGAGGGAGTTTGACTGATAGACCACAATTACATTTCCTCAAGTGAAATCATATCACCTTTTCTGCAAACAGTTGAATGGTAATTTTCCAAACAGCTTCCGAGCTACAGGGGAGTGGGCTTAGCGCTCGACGATCCAAACTGATGAAATATGCATGGCTTTGGTGGTGCTTGTATGGTGGGTTGAGGGGTGTTTGTGCATGCAGAGCTTACAAAAGCATCTCTGTCCGTCCGTTCGATTCGATGGAATCAACCATTCCTTCGGAGGATGATTGACGACGATGGAAAACTTTCCTCACCTGATAGCCCCATCATGGACTCAGGTGTGGAACGGAACGAACCCTGTTTGCCCCTGGTTCGGCTTGATTGCAGATGCTGACCGCAAACTTTCTGGACTCAATCGAAATTGGCCTCATCCTTTGAGTTGAATGATGCGCCGCTATGATTGGATGGTCAATAGAAATAGAATTGGGTGAGTAGTGTTTGGTTATCACAGGGTACACAGGGCTTCACTCCGGTGGATGAAGCAGTCGATTCGACTGTATTTTTGAGATTTTTTCATGGAAGGTAGTTTGGAAATTTCATTCAACAGAATAAATGGAATCAAAAGTAAAGATTATCTTTTATTAAAAAGTGTGTTATTTTTTTAGAAATGTGTGTACTGTAATCTTATGATGTTTGGGATGTGCGAAGGTGTTTTTAACGGAATATGAATCTCAATCTCAAATTACATCCGCGGAACATGTAGCTTTCTGTAATCTCAATTGGGTCGAAAGTAGTTATATTAGGATTGAAAACAAAAAAACGCTAGTTGCGATTATCAAACTTTTGTTGAAAAATACCAAAGACTCGCAAACCCATCAAAATATCCTTAGAAGAAAGCAGTAGATGAAATGAATTATCGAAACGTCGGAAAGTGGTTACAATTCGTCATTTTAGTTATTTACTCTAAACTGCGAGAGACGAAAAACATTTCTTTGGTATTAAAAACTCAAAAATGGCCTCCTAAAACGCCAAAGATGCCTATAACTCACCTCAAAAAGCTTTGAAACATCAAAATAACCAAGCAGGCCTAAAAACGCAAAATTGGACTGAAACTCGCTTTAATAGGCTTGAAAAACGGCAAATGGCTCCAAACGTCAAATCAACCAATAGATCTAAGCCAATCTGACGGCTATCCAAATTTCGGAAGCCCTAAAGTTACCTTGCACTGCAAAAACAAAAGACAATCTCAACGGGTTTGTCAGTCACTTTGGGGGTTATAAAAAGCGTGAAAATGTTCCAAAAACACCAAAAGGACCAAACACTTGAATGGCCATTACAGCGTGTCAACTTTACCATCCTTTGTTCCCCACTATTCCTTCAATGCGTATTGAGGTCCCCAACAACTGTACAAAATTTGAACGAATTTAGCTATAATCTCGATTTGTGAGAGCATTTTAAATTTTGTATGGGAATATGCATTGGAAATAGAACCAGCATACCAAAAATCAAAATATTGTTCAAACTTCACCAAATCTCGGATTTCGATGGAGAATACACACTATATTAACACTCCGAATACGGTGGGTAAAAAACTTTACACCGACTACGAAGCGTCCGAAAAACGTGTAACGGCCAGTTTTCATTGTCATAACTTAGCCATTTCTTAATTAATTTAAAAAATTGTGGTACCTTTAGAATTCCTAAGGTTTGCAGATGATTTTGATTGTAAAAAGATTGAAAATAGAGTCGTCTACTTTTTTAAAAAGCGAAAAGAGTTGTTACACGTTTTTTTTTAAAGTGTGTTTGTAGGGTTTCGCAAGTGGCGCAAGATCTGTAATTTAGATTAATGAGCACAAATGTTCACAATTAGTCAGAAAACAGTCATGGATACTGGAGACAACGGAACGGTCCTCAAAAAATCCGGAAGATCCGTAAAAGTGGTCAATCCATGAACCTGACCCTGCGGTTTTTTTTGAAAACATTAGGAACTGTGATATAAAAAAATATTTGGGGTCGTGACATAAACATGTACCTGGATGGCCTTGGGACCGTCCTCCGGAAGATCCGGAACATCCGTAAAAGTGGTCAATCCATGAAACTGATCCTAGAGCTCCGTGTTTTTTTTTAACATTAGGATCTGTGATATAAGAATGAATTTGGGTCATGGACCCAGATGGCCATCGAACCGTCCAGCGGAAGATCCGGAACATCCGTAAAAGTAGTAAATCCACGACCCTGATCCTAAAACTCCACTTTTTTTTTATAAACATTACTGTGATGATAGAAGCAATTTGGGGTTGTGACATAAACATGTACCTAGAAGGCCATGGGACCGTCCTCCGCAAGATCTAGAACATCTTTTAAAATGATCAATCCTCGAAACTAATTCTAGAGTTCTACGTTTTTTTTTTTTTTGAAAGCATGTGGAACCTGCGATATAAGAAAGAATTTGGGGTAGTTTTTTTTACAAAAACATTAGGAACTGTGATATTTGTGGGCGTGACAAAAACATGGACCTGGATGGCCATAGGAAGATACGGAAAATCCGTAAAAGTGATCAAGTGGTTTCTTATATCACAGTGTTTAAAAAAAGAACTACAGAGCTCTAGGATCGATTCGCGAATATGAACCAATGAATCCCGGCTGGTATTGCCCCACGAACCTCTCTTGCAAATGGTGACAGGCGGCGGTATATAATTTGGGAAAGTACCTTGTAGGCGGCGCTCAGCATTGTGATCGCGTGGTAGTTGCAGCAATCCAACTTGTCGCCCTTTTTGTAGATTGGGCATACAACACCTTCCAGCCACTCCTCCGGTAATATCTCCTCCTCCCAAATCTTGGCAATTAGAACAGTGCAGCGTTCTAGCCAGTACTTCACCACCGTATTTTAATAGCTCACTTGGTAGTTGATCTGCCGTGCCACCTTCGTTTTCTGCTGCATTACCGTTGAGGTGCTCGTCATAGTAATGCTTCCACCTCTCAATTTTATGGATTGACCATTTTATGGGTGTTGTTGATCTTCCGGACGACGGTCCCATGGCTATCTAGGTACATGTTTATGTCACGACCACAAATTCATTCTTTCACAGTTCCTAATGTTTATGTCACGACCGCAAATTAATTTATAGATGACAGTTCTAAGTGTTTTTGAAAAAACCGTGGAGCTCTAGGATCAGTTCCATACATTGACCACTTTTACGGATTTTTCGGATCTTCTGGAGGACGGTCTCATGGCCATCAAGGTTCATGTTTATGTCACAACCCCAAATTGCTTCTATCATCACAGTTCCTAATGTTAAAAAAACGCGTAGCTCTAGGATCAGGATCGTGTATTTACTACTTTTACGGATGTTCCGGATTTGTCGTTGAACGGTCCGATGGCCATCTGGGTCCATGTCCCAAATTCATTCTTATATCACAGATCCTAATGTTTAAAAAACGCGGAGCTCTACACACTTAAAATTTTTCGCCGAGATTCCAACAGCCGAATAATTCTGCAATTTATTTAGCTGACATTCAGTCAAACAATTGCCGAGACTCAGCTAACAAATAACATTTTACTGAGATATCAGCTAACAAACATATATTTTGCAGTGATATCAGCAAAAGTAAATGCCGAAGTAATCGGCTGTTGGAGATTTTGCCGAGCTAGATTAAGTGTGTAGGATCAGTTTCATGGATTGTCCACTTTTACGGATGATCCGGATCTTCCGGATCTTCCGGATTACGGTCTTACGGCCATCCAGGTACATGTTTATGTCACGACCCCAAATATTTTTTTATATCAGTAGAAAAAAGTAGACGACTCTATTTTCAATCTGTTTACAATCAGAATCATCTACAAACCCTAGGAATTCTAGAGGTACCACAATTTTTTAAATTCATTAAGAAACTGCTAAGTTATGCCATTGTAAACTTGCCATTACACGTTTTTCGGAGGCATCGTATTCGGAGTGTTAAACAACTTTTTCCAAGACTGCAAATCGATTTGATCTTTGTATGAAAAGTTACTAATATATCACTTTAGGCCAAGTGTTCCAAACGTACCCACAAGATCACATATACGCCTGTAGGTATGCGCGGTGCAATAGGTCTAGATTCATAAAATAATATCTTTTTTTTTTCTAAGAAGTCTATTCGATTTGCAGGCTTCGACAATGTTGTTCTGCATAGTATACTCAATCTATTTCCGGGATTTGGTGGAAATTGAGCACTAGTTGGATTGTTTGGTAAGCAGATGAATAGGTTCGTTTCGTTTCGTTACATATATTGATTGTATTTGTTTTTTTTTATGGTTTTCAAGGTTTGTTGACAGAGGGCGCAATATGTTTTTATATTTTCTCTTAAAAGTTTAGGCATTTTTACACAACATATCAAAAAATCAGCGATGTGTTTATTTTTCGTTTTTGAGTTATATTTTTTTTAAGTTATCAAATTTTGGGTTTTCGCTCAATACTCCTAAGCAAATAGACTACCATAAGTCTCCATTGATTTATAGTGACTGTTTCATATGACAATCGCAGGGCTGGTAGCGAGTCACTTTTTAGTGACTTGGTCACTTTTTTCAAGCCGGTCGCTTTTTTTAAGGTCAAGTCACTAAAGTCACTTTTTCTTGTAATAAGTCACTATTTCAAACTTTTTTAAACGTGAATTTATTTTAAGATTAATCATTCTTCTGGATAAGCCTTCATTTTGTTCTATTTTTGAACAATTCGAAGTTGACGAACTGATAAAGAGTTTTTTTAGCGTTTAATCGTGGGTGTCCACTCATTTGGCTAAATAATGTTCCCTGGGTTCTCCAGGTTTTTCTATAACATTTGTTTGGGCCTAGGCTTGGCCCTTGATGATGGAAGAATGCAGCTTGCTGTCTTGTGGCTGGATTTGCGATTTGTTTGTCCGCAGACAAACGGCTCATGGGTGGACCACTCAAACAAACTACAGACAACTGATGTGGACTGTATTTATAAAACCACTTGCTTCTGGATGTGATCGGATGGATGAGAAAAACACTGTTTACACTAAACTAAAACTATAATTTCGCATTTAGAACTTGTGTATAAACATGAACGGTTGAAATGAAACTGATCTCTCTAGTTGAGTTTGCGTCGGTTTTTGTAGGTATTCCTCCTTCTATGTACTTTACATAGACGATGCCACATATTTACTTTTGTGCCGTGTGCAATGATGAGCAGCGCATTGTGTACAAAAGCAGGTACATAACAAATTCTCTCTGATTCATCCCGTTCGTTCGTCGCACTGTTGCCACGATGTGCGATTTCTACCTGCTACAGAAGACTTCGTTTGTGTTTGGAGATAGGGTTACGAATTTATTTTGCTTAGCGTTATTGGTGCTGGACTGAAGCGCTAACATACTCCCCCGGGCTGGGATGAATTCCCAGAGTCTTTCGGATGTCCTGAAGTATTGGTAGATCCGTTGTCCTCAATCGGAAGAACTGATAGCTTGCATGTGGGACGTCTTAGAATTGAATCTCCTACCTTGATATCTGCTGTTCTCACTAATCCATCAGGTCCAGGATAGGTGTGCACAACACGTCCCAGTTTCCAGGATTGTGGCGGAGAATCCTTATCTTCTAAGATTATCATCATTCCGGGTTGGATGTTCGGAGATACCATACGATTCTTTCCTCTCGGTTGAAGACCTAGAAGGTAGTCTCGCTTCCATACCCTCCAGAATTGATCTCGTAGATGTTGCAGGTATTGCCATCGTGAAAGTCTATTGATGGCTACTTCCTCGGAAGAAGGCTGTGGGACTGCAGTCAGTGGACGACCAATCAAAAAATGTCCCGGTGTAAGGACCTCTGGATCAGTTGGATTAGTTGACTGTGTGAACAATGGTCTAGAGTTTAGCACAGCTTCTACTTGACTTAGGACCGTTGCATACTCCTCAAAAGTAAGCAAAGAGTGTTTCAGGATGCGCTTAAGATGGAACTTGGTGCTCTTTACTGCAGCTTCCCATAAACCACCGAAGTTGGGAGCCTCAGGAGGAATGAAACTCCAGGAAATCTCTCTCGGTTGACAGTATTCAGCTATCTGGCTGGTGGTGTTCCGGTCTTTGAATAGCAGGAACAACTCGTGAAGTTCGGACTTCGCTCCCTTAAAGTTGGATCCATTGTCGGAGTGGATCTCTCGTGGTAGTCCTCGTCGGCTAACGAAACGATGAAGAGCTGCCAAAAATGCCTCGGTTGTCATATTTGACACAAGCTCCAGATGAATGGCCTTAGTTGTCATGCACACAAATACTGCAAAATATGCTTTAATGGATTGAGGCTTACGGATACCTTGCTTCACCAGAACTGGTCCTGCATAATCCACACCAGTAACCTCGAATGGGTGCGATGGTGAAACTCTACAGGATGGAAGTTGACCCATCAGTTGGCTTGATCCTTTCGGTCTTGTACGGAAACAGGTGACACAAGTCCTAGTTATCTTGCGTACAGAAGATCGCCCATCAAGCAACCAAAACTTCGCCCGTATGCTTGCAAGTAGCAAAGATGGTCCAGCATGAAGATTCTCATAGTGGTAGGCTCGAATTATCATGTCAGTGATTGGATGCTTTGGGAGAACCATTTGATGCTGACTATCAATTGGAAGTTTGGATTGTTGCAGTCTGCCTCCTACTCGTAGAAGACCGTCCTCGTAAAAAGGTACCAACATGCTCATCCGCTTGCTTGGTTCGTCGTTTTGGATATGCACAATTTCATCAGCGAGAACCTCGTGTTGCACTACCTTGACGATGAGGTTTAATGCCAATCGAAGCTCGTCGATAGTGGGATGAGGCTGATACTTCCGCTGAATGGTGTCCTTTTTTCTGCATTTGTTGATGAAGCGTAGAACGTATGCAACAACTCGTTGCAATTTGCGGAACGAGCTGAACTTGGAAAACAATTGAAGCTCATCTTGGTTGTAAGCGACGGCTGCTACTATCTTGATCTGCTTCAATTCAGGAATATTGCTTTCTGGTAACTCATCGGGTGTGTCAACTTGATAGTCCACGACTCGTAGAAATTCTGGACCATTCCACCATCAATCATTGTTTTTCAATGCTGCTGGAAGCTGGCCACGTGATACAGTGTCAGCCGGGTTGTCCTTGGATGGCACGTAATTCCATGGAAAATTGCCCGTCTCTTGGAGAATACCAGCTACTCGGTTTCGAATAAACACTTGAAGCGTGCCCAAAGGCTTTTTGAGCCACGCCAAAACAATTTGGTTGTCTGACCAAAGTACAACCTCTCGGAATTGGAGCTTGGATGAACAGAGAACTTTGATGATGAGCTTGGACAGTAGCCTGGCAGCGAGTAGCTCCTTGCGTGGAATACTCAATTCTTTAATCGGAGCAACTTTGGATTTGCTACACCAAAGCCTCAGCATGGCAGTGTTATCCGAATAGATATTTCGGACGTAAACAGCAGCGCCATACGCAACGGTAGAAGCGTCACAAAATCCGTGAAGTTCAATAGCAACAGAATCTGAGAGAAAAACGTTACGTGGTATTCTAATCTCACTCACCTGAGGCAGAGATTGATGGAATCGTTGCCAGGAAATAAGTAGATCTCCGTCGAGGTTTTCATCCCAAGAAATACCAGCAACCCAGAGCTGTTGCATCAACAATTTCGCAATTACTACCACCGGTGAAAGGAGTCCGAGTGGGTCAAAAAGTTTCCCTATTTCGGATAGCACTCGACGCTTGGTGATAATTTCCTCAGCAGATTGGATAGTATGGAAGCGGAACTCATCTTCTCCGGGACTCCAAATCATTCCCAGGGCTTTAACTACTCCATCGTTGGATGAGGGGTCGAGATGCACCAACTTTTCCCGATCGCAATCAGGAATATGTTTTAACACAGTTGGATCGTTGGAACACCACTTATGGACGGGAAATCCTCCGTGTTGCAGCAGGCCTTGGATTTGGTTGATGCAATCAATCGCTTCTTCTGCGCTGTCAGTGCCAGATAGGATGTCGTCGACGTAACAATCTTCCAGGATTATTTGAGCTGCCATTGGGAATGCGGCACCTTCATCCTTACACAGCTGAACCAGGCACCGGGTGGCCAGAAATGGAGCGGATGCAGTACCATACGTGACTGTCGTCAATTCAAATACGCGCAGAGGATCAGCTGAGTTGGTTCTCCAAAAAATGCGAAGGAAGCACGTCTGGAACGGAACAATCCAAATTTGCCGATACATTTTCGTCACGTCGGCCGTGAAGACGATTTTGTGCTGGCGGAATCGGATGTGGATCTCGAGCAGGTCACTTTGCACAGTCGGTCCGACTTGCAATGCTTCATTCAGCGAAATTTGCGATGGATATGATTTCGCCGAGGCATCGAATACAACTCTCAGCTTGGTACTGGTACTCAATGGACGTATGATAGCATGGTGAGGCATGTAGTAACGACGTTGATCGGGTAAATCGTCCATCTCGTTGATTTCTTTGCAATGTCCCATGGATTCGTACTCTTCAATGAACTTGGTGTACTCCGACTTTAACTCTGGATCTCTTTTCAGGCGCTTTTCCAGTGACAGAAATCGTCGGAGAGCAAGCGAACGGTTGTCATCAAGCTCGGCTACTGCTTCACGAAAGGGAAGCTGGACGATATACTTCCCTGATTTGTCTCTGCTATAGGTGGAAAGGAACAATGCTTCGCACTCTTCCTGTTCGCTTCCAGGAGACGATTCCGACTGGACTTCCTCCAGCTCCCAGAACCGTTGGATCGTTTCGTGGACTTGGTCAACCGTTGCAGAATGTGCATACTGCTGACCGGTAATGGAATCTCCTACATCTCCCGCGACTACCCATCCAAAGTGGGTCTCTCGAAGATCTGGCAGGTCATCGGCCATTTGGAAGAATCCAGACTTTAGTAAACGGAAGAACTTTGATACACCGATAAGCATGTCAATATGGTTTGGCGTATGAAACTGCGGATCGGCCATTTGGAAACCAGCTGGTATTGGCCACGATGATGTATCGATCTTTGTTGACGGAATCACTCCTGTTACCTTGGGAACGACCAAGCATTCGATCTCCATGGTGAAATTGTTTATCCTGGATTGAACTTCGGCGAGGATGATGTCTCTGGCGTACGTTTTTGATGCTCCTATGCCAGTGATAGGGATACACACCGGCTTTCGTTCCAGACCTAAACGGTTAACCATTGATTCGGAAATTAAATTTACCTGGGAACCGTTGTCCAGAAGGGTGTGACATGGAATAACTCCTCCGTTGCGATCTCGCACATTGACAACGGCTGTAAGAAGCATGACAGTCTTTACTGCCTGGGAATGGTTGCACGCTGGCAGCTTACTGCCGGATTGTTCACTACTGGACGAGGAAGATACTTCACTAGATCCGGATGCCATCGGCGGCGTGATGGCTGGTTGACTTGCAGAATTTCCTTGTGCTGCTACATCCTGCATCGGAGACTCTTCGTGCAACATGGTATGATGTTTCTTCTGGCACTTGAAACACGTCTTATTGGAGTTGCATTCTGTCGATCGGTGTCCAACTCGGAGGCAGTTAAAGCAGATGTTTTTCTCTCTCACCAGCGCAAACCGCTGGCTGATCGATAAATTCTTGAACGATGGACACTTGTATGTGAAGTGATTGCTGCTGCAGAAGTCACACCGAAGTTCTTGTTGCGTCGGTGTTGTAGCTGCGTTGGCTTTTTGGAACGATGGCTTGTACGTTATTGGCTTAAGATTGACACGTTGTTGCTTGGGTTGAGCCTCGCTGTGTGGTGCTTGGATTTGGCACCGCTCTAGGACGGAGACACGGTGCTTCAGGAATGTAATGGTTTCGTCGTAGGTAGGCATCACTCCTCGCTTGACTGTAGACTCCCAATGCATCTTGGTTTCGTCATCCAGCGCTCCAGCCAGAATGTACACCAAAATCTGCTCTGAAACTCCAGTAAATTCTTGACCCAGGAACTTGAGATTCTCCACATGGCTGATAAAAGACTCGACGAGCATTCGTAAATCGTCGTAGTTCTCCTTGAACAGTTTCTTCACGTTGATGAGGCCTCCAATGTGTAGATGAACAATACGCCTCTTGTCTTCGAAGCGTTCCTCGAGCAGTTGCCATGCCCGTTCGTAATTACCGTCACTTATAGTCTTCGCATCTATTATGTCCGTGGCGTCTCCGATCAATGCTTTTTCGAGGTGGTACAGCTTTATGCGACTGGATTCGTTCGTTCGGTCCACTACATCCCGGAACATAATCTTGAATCTCTCCCAGTGTTCATATTTTCCATCGAACGTAGGTATGACACGTGGAAGGGGCTGCTGGACAATCAACGGCTGCTGATTGACGATGTGCTGTGGCGGATCAACTGGTGGTTTGGAGATTTTTTCAAGCCAGGTTTCGAGAAAAATGGAAACTCCGTCGTGAAGGTCCTCGAATTGTAGGTAGCAATGGTCGTGTTCCTTTCTTTTGGATGCAGAAATATTCTCGATGATTCGTTGATGATTGGTGGTGAACTCGGCGTATGCGGCTTCTAACTTCTTGATATACATTTTCACTTGCGGAAGAGTGAGCTCGATTTGCTCCACTCTGGCATTTTGCAAAACGGAGTTAATCCTGGTGACCTTTGCTTGCGCCATATCACGGAGGTGGATAAGCGCATCGACGTCTTCATCACTATCGTTATCATTGTTGTTATTTTGATTTTTCACTGGGGTTCTTTTCGGTGGCATTTTGTCTGTTTATCACTTATTTAGGCCTCACACGCAGAATAGGCCTGATTGTCTTGTTCTTTCGTGTTCACTTTTCACTCTTTCACAACCAATAATCTCACCAGAAGCGACGGTGGCAGCAGGAACGATCCGGTTCGAAGGACCAATGTTTGGGCCTAGGCTTGGCCCTTGATGATGGAAGAATGCAGCTTGCTGTCTTGTGGCTGGATTTGCGATTTGTTTGTCCGCAGACAAACGGCTCATGGGTGGACCACTCAAACAAACTACAGACAACTGATGTGGACTGTATTTATAAAACCACTTGCTTCTGGATGTGATCGGATGGATGAGAAAAACACTGTTTACACTAAACTAAAACTATAATTTCGCATTTAGAACTTGTGTATAAACATGAACGGTTGAAATGAAACTGATCTCTCTAGTTGAGTTTGCGTCGGTTTTTGTAGGTATTCCTCCTTCTATGTACTTTACATAGACGATGCCACATATTTACTTTTGTGCCGTGTGCAATGATGAGCAGCGCATTGTGTACAAAAGCAGGTACATAACAAATTCTCTCTGATTCATCCCGTTCGTTCGTCGCACTGTTGCCACGATGTGCGATTTCTACCTACTACAGAAGACTTCGTTTGTGTTTGGAGATAGGGTTACGAATTTATTTTGCTTAGCGTTATTGGTGCTGGACTGAAGCGCTAACAACATTGGTGGATAATTTCCAGGTTTATAATAAGAATGCTATTTACGAAATCGTTAAAAAATATGCTTTAACGCAAATGTTTTTAGGACATGATAATCAGTTTAAAGAAACAGCTAGATTTGATACCATTAAATGTTGAAGTTGAAAACTTACTTCATTTTAGTAAGTCTAAGATCACAACATTTTTAATGTCTTGACCTTTCGTATTAACAAAAATGTGAAAACTTTTATGAAGTTATATCGATCTCAGAAAAGCTAGATCTAGAGATCTTTGAGAAATTCCTTAAAATCTCAGAGTCCCCGAAACATTAGCCCAGACTATTGAATTGGTATAAAAATGTATAAGCGTGAGTTTAGACAAATTCAGGATAGTTCCATAATGTGCTGAAATAAAATCGAGAACCCATAAGATGTTCTGAAAGATTCAGTACAGAGACCTTCAGAAAATTTATGAAAACTTCATAAATATTTCAGGAACTTCACAGAAAACCAAAGAATTTCAGGGAAGTTTAAAGGTGTTTACGAGAATTCCATTTATTTTAAAGCAGAACCGAGATCTTCATTAGAGTTGAGAGTTTTAGCGAAGCTCCGAGAACATCAAGACAGATCAGAGAATTAAAGGGCAGTTCAAAAAAATTCAAGGAAATTGTAGAAACCATAATTTCCGGAAACTTCGGATTGCTCAGCGAAAATTTCTGGTACGCAATAAAAGTTATATGAACATCCGGAAAATGTTTCAAGTGCGAGAACTTTTAGCAAGCACCGTTATTTTCAAGAAATTCAAGAGAACTTCTAAGAAATTTAGATATTTTTAGATTGTTTCATTATATTCAGTGAAGTTCCGAGTACGTCGTGGACGATCAGATAACATCAGAAAACTCACATTAACTTAAGGAAACTTGCAGCGACTTACAAAGAGTTCCATAGAATTATGGGATATTCCGAGAAGTCTATGATTGATCCGGAAACTTTAGAAACTTCAGGAAATTAAATATATTTACAGAAAATTTACCGGAACATTTGATCAATTTAGAGAAATTCAGCAAACATAGAAAACTTCTTGCAAGGAAAATTAGTGATTTAGGGCAAAGTTCCGTGAGCGTTTATAAACTTCATAAAAACTCAAGGAAAATTGTAAAACTTAAAGGCAATTCAATCAATTCCAGTAAAATGGTGGGTTCTCTTAAAAAAAATACTGAGGCAGGGTAGTCTAGAAAATTTGAAGGAAATTGAGAAATATTCTGGGCAGTTTTAAAAACATCAGGAAACTCTAGACTATTGAAGAAGTTATGAATTAGTTTCGATACTTTGAACTTCAGACAAATCTTGAGAACTTCAGTGAAAATCATAGAACTATATTCATTATTTCGCTGCGGAAGCTCCTAAAATTTCTGAATAACTTCGAATACTTCACAGAAGTACAGATAGCTTCAGAAACATTTCGAGAACTTCATAAAAGTCTATAGATTTTAAGGGAAGATCCGAGAATTTCAGAAACTATTATGGACACTTCGGGAGCATCTCAAATAAGTTCAATAAAGCTCCAAAAACAAAGGGAATTTCAGGGGAGTTCAGTTCCAGGAAATTTCAAGAAGCTCCCAGATTTTCGAGAACTTTAGAGATGTTAAGAAAATTATTGAGGTTTTCACATAGGTCCAGAAGTTCACGCTAGCTTAAACATTTTTAGAACAGTTCAATTAAATGCATGGTAGTACAACAAGCTTCATGAGAACTGCAAACGCTTTAGGAAAGTTTCGAGAACTTCGAGAAAGATATTGATCTCGCTAATAAAGCTCTAAACAAACAAAAAACTTCAAGAACGAACAGACATCCTCAGAGCAGAGATGTTCCAGAGTAGGAAAGTTACATACATTTTAAAAAAAGTTTCGAGAAATTCAGTGAATTGTTAACACTCAAGAGAAGATTCATGATCGTTAGGAAAATTGTGGAAAACTTAGGAAGTCCGAAAAAGTTTAGAGAAGTTAAAAGATATGATGAGAAGTATTGCGAGCTCAAATTAAAAAAGAACTTCAAGGCAGTTTAATTAAATTCAGGAATATTTTGGGAACTTTCAAGTAGTTATGAAGACCTCAGAATAGTCCATTCCATATTCAACGGAGATTTCTCACGAAAATTCGCTTAGAGTTTACTCTCTTAGGCTCAGGCTTCACATGAAGTCTAAAATTCCTCAGAAGTACCATGAAAACAGATTGCAGTTGATGTTTTTCTCATATTTTTTTTCAAAGAACTCCCGGTCCTTAGAAATTATAATAAAATTCCATGAGCCTTAAAACTCTGCAGAGAATTTGACTCCAGATTCTTTAAAATTTCTTGAAGTATTATAACTTTTCAGTTTAGAATTTATAAAATTTGTGGGAAATATGCATATTCTAGAACCAAAAAAAAAAAATCATGTGAAGCCTCTAAATTACCGGCGTCGGTGGTGTAGTGGTAAGCGTGATAACCTCTCACCCCAGCAGGCCTGGGTTCAATCCCAGTCGGCGCCGCCGGGATGTTCTGAGGCATAACATCTCTGATCACGCCTTCCTTCGGATGGGAAGTAAAGCCGTTGGTCCCCGGTTCATGAGTTGATGGGTCGATAGGTAGGGTCCAGGTGTGGGAGCTGCCTTCCTGGCACGTCGGTAGCATTGGTGCTAGGCACGGAAAACAAGATCGACGGAAAAAAACAAACCAAAGGAAAAAAAAAAAAAAAAAAAGCCTCTAAATTTTAAAAATTTATTTTTTACTGAAGAATTATCCATTCTGAATCTATAAAGTTCAATGTGTGAAAGAAATTAACTAGGAATATTAAATGTTTTTATTTTAAAATTCCCTGATTCTTCCAGGTATTTTCAGGAAAAATAAAATTCCCTGCGAATTCCCGGTTTTTCAAGTCTTTCCAGGTAGTAGGAGCTTGGAGGATTAGTAATAAACTTTCTATTGAATCTTTCGCTTTAAAGGTTCCTATCGTACATATTTAAGTGTTTATGAGAATCTAATTGAATAAGTCTAAAACATCAAACATTTGGTATGCCATCGTCAATGCCATGATAAATTAGTCGTTCTAATTTTCTTCCGTTCGGTCACTTTTTAGTTACTTTTTTACATGGTCACTAAAATCACTATTTTTGACAGCATTGATCGCTACCAGCCTTGATATCGTTGAATTTTTCTAAAAAATATTTTAAATTACTTTTCCTTTGATTTTTTTAATCTTTAAAATCGACCCAGTGGTTATAATTAAAAAAAAAATCATTTCTAAAAAAAGGTTTTTTGGACCACCCTAACATGGAAATGGTCACCCTAATGGCAAGGAGTCTAATATTTTGCGATAAGGAACAAAACTACCAATGTTTACGAAATTCTGAGAACCACTACATCGTTTTGTTATGGAATGGCTGATACGAATGTGTAAAGCTTAGTGGAACCGCATAATCATCATATGACACATGTTATTCATTCTGAAGTTCATAGATTGATGTTCTACTTCTGTTCAAGGAGGCATTGTGCGATGTTCAGACAAATGTTGTCAGTATGTGTATCTACTCTTGGAAGCCTTCTGACTGTTCTTGGAAAGCCTTCTAAGCCCTCTGAAAGTCTTCTAATCTTACTCTGTTAGACCTCTGCCATGCATAAAGACTGTCGGCAACGACCTCACTTTCTGCAGATTGATGTTAACGTACGTTTACGTGACAAAGTCGGTAAAGACAGTCATCAAGTATTCTTAGATTAAGACAAATCCCATCTGCCCATCAAACCCAAATAAGCACCACATATATTCCCCAAATAGCATCCAGTCCACTCTTTCGCCAAAACATCAGCAGACCTCCTCATGTCGCACCCCGTGCAAGTACGGCTCAATTGTAACAGATTGTTGCCATCGTTGCCACGAAATCAAGAGTAATGAATCCGCTTACATCAATTCCCAGCTACTTTCACCGGAGTAACAAATGTTATAAATCTTTTGCCAGAGCGATGCTGCCGTGACTATCGTTTTCTTGCCGGTCAGTGGGGTGAGCTATTCGCCTGAATTCCACTCATAAAAATGAACAAAGTCTAGCTCGTACTTCAGAGCTCGAACTTCATCTCTCGCCGGAGGAATTAATTGATAAAACATTCCGCTCTTTTAGAAGCTGGAACTATTTCCAATCGGCTTTCCGTCCCCAGAAACGGCCGCAACATCAAAGTCAAAGAGTTGCTTAAGCGTAAGGAAAATCAAATCAGGCTCTGCTTCTCTTCACTTTCTTCTCCCACTCCCCATTTGCGAACTGAAAAACTGGTTCCGGAAAAAGAGTCAAGCCGATTGGAATCGGCCGGGAGCTCAAGCCCAATTGATTTAATGGGAATCGATCAATTCATGGCACTGGGGCTCTCTAACTCTGTCGTCGTCTGTTAATCGGACCTGATATGTCCGGGGGTAACAGATTGATTTTGGGAAAGTTCCTTGGCGCCGCCGCCATTCGTCATCGACCCCGATCCCGTCGAGCTCAAATGAACTCTTATCAGAATGGAAAAGCTGTTTTCTTCCCTTCGAGATTACCGTCGTCGGCCCACGCTGCGAAATGATGAGACGAAGGAATGGTTCTTTTTGATGGAGTTTTTGTTTGCGGTTTTGTTTGATCTTGTATTATATGTGATTTGTTTGTTAGAGAAAAGTTTTCTTGGGTTGGAAGTTGGCAAATGTTTACTTAGGGGAAAAGCGATAACGTTGGCGAAGATGCCATCGGTGTAGTATAAAGCCTAGGAGGATTTCAAGGCAGGTCAACTACCACGAGACTTCGCGTGGACTTCAATATGTGTTTGCTGGAGTCTATGAAGACTTCAATTTAAATGAATAAACAGGAAAGCAATTAGCTAGGATTACTGTATTCTTGCAACGCTTCAATCAACGCGAATTCCAGTCTCCGTAGACTGATCCCCACGAAAACTTGGGAGTACGTAGGTTGCTATGGACCATGATGACAAAAAAATTTCTTACACCTCAACAAGCTGCCGAAGAACCGTTCCTACAGCTGTAGAGTACTTTACAAGTGGCCTCAAAACGGGATCTCTACTGCTGAGCTCCATCTACCGGTTTTGTTTCATCAGTAGCTAGCAGAAATTCTAGATCGTTAGTAAAGATGGGTCAGCCATATGGTTACAAAAGGGCAGCAATGAATTCCACAAGCAAGTGCCATTTACATTGGAAACTGGCAGGAAACCAATAAAGAAGCCTACAGATGTCTCGTTCCAGGCGAAAGCTAGCAATCGCCATGGATAAAAATCATTGACGTTGACTCTATGCAGCATTGCGGGAGATTAGGACATATAAGAGTCAAGTCTTCGTAATCTACGTACTTTCTAGGGAGACTTCTGTGCATATTGTCTTCAATTTTATAAGTTGACGCTTTGGTGGATTCACGAATTCGTGTATTTAAGCTTTTGTAGATGTATATTCTACGTAAATAAGACGAATCGAAGCCATCGCCTTGTTATTAATTTAATGCTTAAAGTTCTACATTTTTCAAAACCTTGCACTTCCAACGTCTACTGTTTTATGTGACACGCAGGGTAACTGAACCAGGAAAACCAGGAAAAAAGCCGGGAATTTATTATCACCAGGAAAAACCGGGAAAAAAAACCAGGAGTTTCATAAGTCCACCAGGAAAATAATCTTGCTTGTATAATTTAAATAGGTTTTAAATTTTATGTATGTCAAAGTTTCTTTTTATAATCAGGTCAAAACTAACCATTTTGTTCAAGCTAAATCTTTCACACAACTAAACATTGATGAACAAAATATACCCTGAGAATTTAGTAAATATATTTTGTATTTGTTTTTAATTTAATTTTTTTTTCTCGAATCAATTGCATGTATGATTTGTGCTTAATTGATAGCAGACTTAAACAGTACCGACGCGAAACTACTTTGAAGTACCTGTTCAACATTTTCAATAAAAAAGTTCTATTTCTAAAAACTTCAGATAAGGCCTTCGAACTTCATGCAAGTTCTTCAAAATTCGGGAAAGTCTTACAAGTTTCAGGAAAACCCTGTGAACTACTGTGATGACCTACGACGGCCAGGATATATCTTCGAACCTTCAGAGAAGTTGTACAAATTTCAGAGAAGTCTTACGAACTTCAGGGAAGTCCCTTCATCTTTGGGGAATAACTACGAAATTTACAGAATTTTCTACAGATTTAATGTAACTTCTACGACATTTAGGCATTGCTTAAAACTTAAGGATAATCCTATGACACTTATGGATTTTTCCGAGCTTCAGAGAAGTCTTCAATACTCTTGGGAAGTCCTCTGAACTTAACATAGTTCTCCAAGTTCAAAAAAGTTCCTAGAACTTCCGAGAAGTCGATTGAACTACAGTTAGTCCTACGAATGGGAGCTCTTCAAACTTCAGGGAATTTCCAAGAAATTAAGGAAAGACCCTCAAACTTTTGGAAAACCCTTCGATATTTAAACCCTTATGAACTTCAGGGAAGCGCTTCTAAATTTAGGGTCATCATACATTCAGTAGTCCTTCAAACTTCAGGGAAGTCCTCAGATCTTCGAACTTGAAGGAAGTCTTACGAATTTCTGAGAATTTCTACGACTTTGCGGTACTTCTACGATATTTAAAAAATTCATATGAATTTCAAAAAAACTACGAACTTCAGGGAAGTCCTAAGATTTTAAAAAAAAAGTTCTTCGAACTTCGGGGAAGTCCCATGAAATTCAGGCAATACAAACTTCAATGAACCCTTCAAGAAAGACCTTAACGCTTCAGGGAAGTTCTACGAACTTTAGGGAGTTTCTATGAACTTCAGCAGTCAGTCTTTTTAATAATAAGAGTTATTAAACCAGCGTTGTTTATGAAATCTTTTAATCATATGATTATGAAATCATGTTGTAATCAAAATTCCGCTAAATGAGATCCTTAATCGTTGATAATTTGCGGAAAATTTAAACAAACTGGAAATCCGTAAAATTGTTAGAAGCAAAGGTTTGTTTAAAGAGGCCTCATTCATATCACACTTCGCAATTTCACCTTGAGATAACCTAGCCCGTTGGCTAAAAATCTCAATGATAAAGTTAGAAAAATCGCACTTTCAAAAACAGAAATCTCAAGATTTAGGGGTTTATAGATCTCTAAATTTTAGACATTAGATAGGCCTCCGCGCTAGTCCGTCGTATCTCAGCTTTTCTTCGTCATACACCCCTAAAATCGCTCATTTTACGGGTTATCGCGCCATGATACGACGAAGTAGCGCGGCTCCCTACTAGCTTCTTTACAGCAAACAATCAGATAAAGATTTCACGGGCATTCACAAGAACCTTAATACCTATTTTGGTTTGTGAAATTCCGCATTGCGCAAAGAATGATGGTACAAGGATTCACTTAATTTTTTTTTAATTGTTTTTAAATACATGGTTCTTAAAACCAGGAAATTTATAAATCATTGACCAGGAAAACCAGGAATTTCAAAATGGACACGCGTTTTCGTAGAACACATCCTTCTTGAACTAAGGTAGAACTTAGAGTTCGTATTAGTTGGTAGTCTTTATTGACTTGGAGTTTTGTGACCTCAAGTCTCTCTTAATCAATACTTTCATATGGTTGAATGGCTAAAGTAAAGTCAACTTAAATTACGTAGGAGAATTCTTTGAAGTATACAGTCTCCATAGATAATGTATCATCACTTTGTTAGCTGTTTCGAAAATCTACTATTTCCGTTTGATAATATTTTTGTAGTTCATATCCTATAGAAAACGCAGGACTATAGCTAAACTCCGTATTCATCTGCTTTCTCAGCCATTCCATAGCAAAATGATATAGTTGTTTCAGGCGGCTGGTTCGGACTCACGCCAACAGTTCGCTCACCTGAGGACGGGACAGAAGGACCAATGTTTCAGGCGGCTGGTTCGGACTCACGCCGACAGTTCGCTCACCTGAGGACGGGACAGAAGGACCAATGTTTCAGGCGGCTGGTTCGGACTCACGCCGACAGTTCGCTCACCTGAGGACGGGACAGAACGACCAATGTTCAGACGGCTGGTTCGGACTCACGCCGACAGTTCGTTCACCTGAGGACGGGACAGAAGGACCAATGTTTTAGGCGGCTGGTTCGGACTCACGCCGACAGTTCGCTCACCTGAGGACGGGACAGAACGACCAATGTTTCAGACGGCTGGTTCGGACTCACGCCGACAGTTCGCTCACCTGAGGACGGGACAGAACGACCAATGTTTCAGACGGCTGGTTCGGACTCACGCCGACAGTTCGCTCACCTGAGGACGGGACAGAAGGACCAATGTTTCAGACGGCTGGTTCGGACTCACGCCGACAGTTCGCTCACCTGAGGACGGGACAGAACGACCAATGTTCAGACGGCTGGTTCGGACTCACGCCGACAGTTCGTTCACCTGAGGACGGGACAGAAGGACCAATGTTTTAGGCGGCTGGTTCGGACTCACGCCGACAGTTCGCTCACCTGAGGACGGGACAGAACGACCAATGTTTCAGACGGCTGGTTCGGACTCACGCCGACAGTTCGCTCACCTGAGGACGGGACAGAACGACCAATGTTTCAGACGGCTGGTTCGGACTCACGCCGACAGTTCGCTCACCTGAGGACGGGACAGAAGGACCAATGTTTCAGGCGGCTGGTTCGGACTCACGCCGACAGTTCGCTCACCTGAGGACGGGACAGAAGGACCAATGTTTCAGACGGCTGGTTCGGACTCACGCCGACAGTTCGTTCACCTGAGGACGGGACAGAAGGACCAATGTTTTAGGCGGCTGGTTCGGACTCACGCCGACAGTTCGCTCACCTGAGGACGGGACAGAACGACCAATGTTTCAGACGGCTGGTTCGGACTCACGCCGACAGTTCGCTCACCTGAGGACGGGACAGAAGGACCAATGTTTCAGGCGGCTGGTTCGGACTCACGCCGACAGTTCGCTCACCTGAAGACGGAACGGAATCTTTTTCACACGCTTGGTCTTGAACTCTTGGACACAGTTTCTTATAAAACTGTGTAGAGGAATCAAACACACAGTCAAATTAACGGGGTAACACATTTTTTATTGATCTTCAATTAACAATGGTTGTTAGGGAAATGAAAATTTTCTCCGATCTCGCTTCATGGCTTGCTGATCTCCAACAATAGTGGTTCTCAGAATTTCGAAAAAAATTGTAGGTTTGTTTCTTATAACAAAATATTAGACCCGTATTTTTTTATTTAGTCATTAGGGTGACCATTTCCATGTTAGGGTCGTCTAAAAAATCGATTTTTTTTTTCGAAAACTACTTTTTTTTTTCAAAAAATTATAACTTTTGAACCACTGGCCCGATTTCAAAGATCGAAACATCATCAATTCCCTTGATGTTCTTTTCGGAATCTCTTTCAGTATGCGTTTGAAATTATCGTCAGAACATCTTTCAAATTCTGTTTATAATTCTCTTTGAATCCTGATATCTTCTTCACGTCGTTTCAAAATCACCTAGGAATTCAATCCAGAACTTCCTTTCTTTTTCCCAGAAATACCTTGGAATTCATATCAGAAATTCTCAGGACTAAATCTCAAAATTTGGAATTTTGGTCAGAGCTCCCTAAAAAATTTTCCCAGGATTTTCAAGGAATCCTCCTCAGCATTTCCTTTGAATTAACACATTAATTCCTTTTAAATCTACCCCAAATTTGCATAGGCTTTCGTGACCCAATCCATAAAAAAATCTTTAAATGTTTAGATCACTGAAACTTATTTAAAGTTCCAAAGCCTTGAAAATGTTTCAAATGGAATATTTTTCCAATCCCAAATTGAAGAAGATTAAATTAATTTGTTTTTTTTTTTTTTTCTAAATCTAGAATTACGAATATTTTTATAATTCATAAAGCTCGAAAATATGTTGTAGCCTAAGACTATAAAAAAATGTTGAAACCAATATTGGAAATAATCTTAAATCCCAAATTTACTGAAGACTTTCGGTTTGTCCGAATATGAGCTACTGGGATTTTTGTTTTAATTTGCTCCACGAAAACCGGGAGTTTCTAAGTGTAAATTCACTACCAACTAAGGTCAAAAAACAAATGACCGAAGGGATAAAAGGTCGAGCGAAAATAAATGCTACAAAAGGTCGAAGGAAATTTAATATAACTGAATGGACAAAAGGTCGAAATGTTTGTTTGTTTATTAATTTATTTGATAAGGCTCAACCGAATTAACTTTACAGAACCGAGGATTCTCTCTATACAATACATCTTAAAACTATAGTCAAAAGATATAACACAATAAACATTTTATCTTCCGCTATCCAATAAGTCTCCTACACCAGAACGGGAGCCGCTTCCAGTGGTTTCATTGTATGGCAGATTCGCCAACGGGGGTCAGAGCGCTTCCATTGCAGTAATGGACACAAAACGTTGTCAGTTCTCACACATTCATCACGAAACGGTTGCTTTCCAAAGTCAACGACGCATCGACTGAAAGAACTGCTGATGAAGAACAATGAGGAGGACCACACAATGGTTGCTGCCGAGTAAACAGACGATCGCGTGATTCACATTGAGAGCCGGTCACACTGTCACACTGTCGACAGCCGAGTGAACACTGTAAAGGTCGAAATGCAAAAAAAGGTCAAATGGATGAAAGGTTGAAATGGACAAAAGATCGAGTAGACAAATGATCAAATGGACAAAAAGTTGGAATGGATAAAACGTGGAAATGGACAAAAGACCGAAACGGAGTCGAATGGAGAAAAGGCCGAATGAAATTTAAAGCTTACAACGATTAAATGAAACGAAGTATTAGAATGGTCTAATTACTTCTAGTGGATCAAAATATAAAAAATTAGAAATGGTCAGAATGTCAATATGCTATGTAAAAAAAAATTAAGCTTTGAGTAACAATAACTGGAACACTCGAAAGATATTTCTCTCTCTGGGCGTTTACTCTTTCTTTAAAAAATGAACAGTTTTGATTGATAAAGTCATTTAACAATCCAGCTGTAAATGCTCGAATCTTAAAGTTGATTCCTTGTTTGTAACATAAGCAGTTCTTCGAACACTGCAACTTAAAGCGCACATTTTATCCACTCGACTATTTGTCCCTTCGTCCTTTTGTCTCTTTGCCCATTTGAAATTTTGTTCATATTGACACTTTATCAATTTCAACCTTCTGTCCATTCTATCTTGTGTGCCTCCGACATTTTATCCATTTCGACCTTTTGCCTTCCTAGACCTTTTGTATTTTAGACCTTTTGTCCTTTCCATCTTTTATCTTCTGGACCTTTTGTCCTTTCGATCTTTTATCATCTAGTAGACCTTTTGTTCTTTCGACCTTTTGTAATTCGTCCTTTAGTCGAATCAATTTTTTGTCCCTATAAATTTAATTTGTTCTTTTGATTTTCGGCCTTCTGTCCATTCGACCATTTGTCGATTCGACCTTTTGTCATAGATTCGCTGTCTACCGCTGCTTAGACTGCAACGTTGACAGCCACGTTTCTGCCACATTGTATCCGGCGCTTCCAAAAGATTCCATCACTCTGAGCATCTGCTCCCCTAATTACAGTGCATAATAAAACCGGGGTACTCCCTTCGGATTAGTCTCGTAAAAGTTCACGTTTGCCAGCCAGCGTCTTCTCTCCGCCACCACAATAATCCCGAGCATCAATTTTACAATAGGTGGTTTGGTTGCTAGTGTTGTTGCTTCCGAGATTTGCCACATTGTAGCTACAACATCTTCTTCGGCAACGCAAAGCCAACCACATACACGTTTCTTCATTTGCTATTTCACAGTTTTTGTCGAGCAGATGATCCGACAGTGTACGAGCTTTACCCTGCTTCCACCATCCTCTAGGTCGGAGAGAGCGGAAAACTTCTAATGAGTTCACTCTTCTGCCTTTGCTAGAGATATCTCGTAGATCCTGATATGAGTCTTGTTACAAACAGCAGTACCCGGCAAATTGGAATCCGGAAACGAGCAACGATGTTTTAATTGAAGTAGTGTTGCGTAACTCGAACAGGATCCCAGTTCCAAGGATTTCTTTTTCTGCCCATTATCCTAGCTCTCCCTGTAATTGCTTGCCATGTTGGTGTGTGTGTGTGCGTTAGTTGTACATTTTACTCCATCAAAGCGCTCTCCTTCCCCTTTGTCGGTGTTATTTACACATAGTAGAGTGTTGCTTCCACAGCTAGCGGAAAACAGTCAGGACCGTCGTCAAACTCGTCTCAAACAAACAGATGTGTCTTACCGACGACGAAAATACGACGTGGGGTTTATTTGCGACAGCCACAATGAAAAGGTCGTAAATCAAAATACGACATTCGCGAGACTCCCGCCAAAGCGTTGTTGTTGTTGTTGGGGCTAATGAGTTGCGTAAAGGTCGACGCAAAGAAGTTCGGTGGATGGTTGAGTTTCCGAATGATGATGGGGTTCGCAATCATACGGGATGACGGGATTTTTACGACTCCGTTCAATCAAACTGTCAAAGGTGATTTTCCTTGGGAGGTGAAATTCGATGCTTAATGGGATGGTTGTTAACTCGGGTGAAATTCGGCTGGTTCGGATGAGTCAGGTTTCAGGAGGCTTTCAGGATTGGTGGCGTCTTTTAAATTTATAGTGGTCTATTTATAATAAGAGTCACAACATGCTTAGAGTGAGAGATTGATGTTGCCACATTTGTTTCTTGAACGACAAATAGATTCGCCTCCGAAGTCTCCAGTTGGCAGTATCTTAGACTACAGGTTCCGTAAACTACAATCCTCGTGTAGTTTAGTCTCTGTAGACTACAGTCCCGAATCAAACAACCACAATTTCCCATCTTCAATGACTCCCAGATCCCAGATTTTCATCGGAAAATTTTCTAGCGCTACATGTGATAACGAGCCGCATCCGACTGTTCACGGGTTTCCCTATCAAGCACTTGTTGACATTTCCAAAATATCACGACCCAAAAATAAATCCCAATCATCCGAGCGTTCCAACTCCACCGGTCGGTTATAAATTATTCTAAATTAACGCTGTCTCTAACCTGCGCCACTTCGAATCACATTCTCCCATTCTGGACGTCCAGTTGTCGTGAAAATTAGCGCAACCATCATGCGCTTGTGCCGACTGCTGTTTCTTCTTGATAGCTACTAGCAGTCAACCATATGCCACGCATAGTCAAAAAAAAAAATTCGCATCTGTAAAAATAAAGACGACGACAACGACGGTGGTGGCGCTGCCGGCGGCTGCTGTGACATATTCCAATCGCTCTTTCGCATCCGAAAATAACATCCCGACGTCGGCTTCATCTTCTGGCTTGTTTGGTGGCGTCCTCGTTGACGTCGGCGATGCTCGGCCGGTGCGCTTGAAACAGCTATTTAATAAGATGCGTTCGGATGCGCCCGACGACGACTTCCGACAGGTTCTCGTAATTCGTGCTTGATTGGTATCTGTCGTGCAAATTTATGTAACTTGATGCGACACCAGAGAGATGTTGTACATTCAGTACATGGCATCGGTTGTCACAACTCGCGGTTGTACGGCATATGGAGATTACAGTGATTACCAGATGATTAAGGGTTTTGACGGATGGCTTGACTTGAGAAACTGTCTGGGATTTTGGGTGGTTGAAGGTATCCGTAATTTATTGTTTTGTATTTTTAATTTCTAACTGGACTCGTCGCTCTTATAATGTGCACTATGCGCTATATTATACTTATAATTTATCCGTCTTTGTTCATTACAGTTTACGTGTTATTAGATTCACCATCGTGTAAACCATTCTGCCTGTAGACTCTTTCAGAGGACAACAGTTTCCGTAGATAACAGTATCTGTAGAGTAAAAGTAGATTGCGGACTACGTAAACTGTAGTCTAAGTACACTGTAGTCTAAGCAGACTGTAGCCTAAGTAGACTGTAGTCTAAGTAAACTATAGTCTAACTAGACTTTAATTTAATTAGACTATAGTCTAACTAGACTGTAGTCTAACTAGACTGTAGTCTAACTAGACTGTAGTCTAACTAGACTGTAGTCTAACTATACTGTAGTCTAACTAGACTGTAGTCTAACTAGACTGTATTCTAACTAGACTTTAGTCTAACTAGACTGTAGTCTAACTAGACTGTAGTCGAACTAGATTGTAATCTAACAAGACTGTAGACTAACTTGACTGTAGCCTAACTTGACTGTAGTCTAACTAGACTGTAATCTAACTAGACTGTAGTCTAACCTTACTATACTTTACGTACACACTTACATTATTTTACCGAAATCTGTGAAATTTTACCGAAATCTCAACAGCTGAACGTTCGGTAATCAGTTCGGTGATTTCTCACAGATTTCCTGTAATTTTTCACAGATATTCGGTGAAAAATCACCGAACTGTTTACCGAACGTTCAACTGTTGAGATTTCGGTGCAATTTCACAGATTTCAGTAAAATAATCTCAGTGTCTAGACTGTAGTCTACGTAAAATAGACTAAATAAAAAGTGTAGTCTAACTAAAGTGCAGTCTACGTAGACTGTAGTCTACGGAGAATAATGTCAATGTCTGATTCAAGCCTACCCAGGCTTCTGTTTCGTAGTCTCCAGTTTATAGACTATGTTTCAGTTTCCATATTTATCTGCAACAAAATCCTAGCACGATATTCAAATCGCGCACCGCCTCTCGAAAACCTCCTGAATCCTTCCACCAAAAAACAAAACTCGCCCACAACCTGTGTCACAATGTAGCATCACATTTTCCACCCCTTCGGAGCGATAAAACTCATTCTGGCAAAAGCCAGAAATTTATTGGACCGTTAATTTCATACGCCTTCTTGCACACATCTCATCCTTTTGTGTTGCTCACTCGCCGTTCTCTCTTCTTCATTATCCCCGGGATGATGCCACCCACATATGTTGCCCCGGTGCCTCCCCCCCTTCAAAGAACCGTTTATTCACTTTCGACAGATAAATCACTGGCTCTTTTTCGCCACACGGAAAATCTGGTTTGGCTGGACGGCTAAAAACGCTACTGCTGCATTCGCGATGAACTATGGCTTCAATGTGCCGCCCGTGCAGTGCTATCATTTTCGGCTCCGACTTAGGGTGCCAGGATGGAATTAATTTTAAAATAAATGACGCGAAATGATCCTCACTGTGTGAGTTTCTATTCTTTCGGATCGCTGCACACTAATTTAATCCCCTTGAATGGCTTAGGTTCAGTTTTGGAAATTCGCTCAATTAAAAAAAAAAAATACCAACCGAAAATTCATTCCCAAAGTGAGCCGAAACGTCAAAGTTTCAAATTACAGTTGCCAACCGTATTGCTCGGAACGACGAACGACAGACTCGTTTCCATTAGCATGTATGACTCCCGTTGGAATCATTTAATCGAGTTTCGCTAGCCTTAAGCGAGGTACAAAATTGCACTTTTTCACGCTACGTTTGGCTTCGTCGTTTCCGAGAATACACCCAAACATAAAGTTGTCTGATTTTCTTGCAAAATTGCAAGATTTTACTACTATATCTGACTGAATCTTAATAGCATGCAAAATTGTCTTACAATGATATAAATTTTTTGCAATGGCATTTCCTTTACATTGTTTGCTCTGAAACACCTTTTTTTTGAGTGCATGTTTTTACTGGAAATAAATTTCCAACTGATCCTCTTCTCAGTTGGCGCCAGCGAACAACTTTGTCAGACTCCACTGCTGGCTTCTTTTTTCCACGATTCCACGCCAAAAAAAGCTCGTGCGCTTTTCATTCACAATTTGGTTGAATATCTGACAGGTGAATTCGAACTTTGGGCAAGCCACACGGGGTGTAAAAGTTTTTCGTTCGCACGCTATGCTATAAGGGGAAAAAAAGATTGATGGTGGTAAGGTGGAAACTCTAGTTGGGACATTGTTGTAGCGGAAAACTGGGTAAAACTATTCCAGGAATGATGTGCAAATTTAGGTTTGAATTACTTTCGGTCATTTTTTTCGGAGGTGGAATTGTGACGGATTAATTTATTACCGCTGGAGGGCACTGGGAAATGTGATACTGTGGGGTCAGATTCTTTACGACAGGGGCTAGATTTAACCAAATATATGTTAATGCAAAAGAGAATTTGCTGAGCTAGTGTAGGGATTCTGATTCACACTAGCGAATCAATCTACGAAAAATCTTTTTTCGTCTCTTGCATCTAAACCCATCTACTCGCATCGCTCTCCACCTTTTTACAGGAAATCTTCAAAATCATAATCAATCGTGTTTTTATCTATTAAGCGCGAGTGCATCTTACAACAGGACAGTTAAGAATCTCCTTCCAACAACTTGATCAGCCATTTGGTCAGAAAACGAGCCATCCAACAGGAAGATAACCCAACAAATGGGGAGAAGAGCCTCCCCTTTATCCAACAAATGTTAGCAACAGGAGGGAGTTGACATCTTCACTCACTCCATTCAAATCGCTTCAATTGGGTGCCCTGATGGTCCCTCCTCATTGATATATAGTAATATGTAATATTATAATCAGATAATCAGAAGCATAACGTCTAAAAAAATATGCAAGTCGATTGAAATCTGTCGAAAATCAAGGTTGCAAATACTAATTTAAGCTAAAATAATGTTTTTCGGATAATAAAACCAAAAAATGGTATGATGGCATGTTTTACTTGTAACTTACAAGGTTACAAAGTATGCGTTAGAAACATAAAACTTGTAAATTTTGCTTTCTATGAGTCACAATCAGCGATTTGCTGATCGCTGAGTGAGTGAGTGAGTGAATGAGTGTGTGAAAAATCGCTGATTGTGACTCTCATGAAGTGAAATAAACAGGTTTAATATGTCAAACACATTCTTTGCAACCTCTTCTTGTATCCTACCAATTCAAAATATGATCATGGCATCTAATTATTTCATAATAAAAAAAACATTGTTTTAGTTGAAATGAGTATTTGCAACCTTGTCGAAAATAATGGAAAATTGGCTTATAGTGACAAACTCGGTTTAAACGTAAAAAATATAAATAAAGCCAACTTAGTTGAAAATCTTCTTAACTCAGCAATTTAATTACTCCTAACCTATTTTTCTAGCATCTTGGGTACCTGAGCATCTCTCTCGAAGACAACAACTTCCTTGATGGTCAGGATATGACGATGTAGCATATACAGGAAATAGTTCACTCAGTTCACTCATTCGGTAAAGTCTTGCTTTGTTTCACTAGCTGATTCTGAAACTCTGGCGCAAACATTGAATCGTATGTTAAGGTTTATTTTTCCTGGTTCTGCCGTCGAATTCCCAGGTTTTCCCGGCTACTTTTCAAATTCCCCGTTATTTCTGGGTTTTCTCAGTTCACGTTCACCCCTGTTCTAATGAAAATTGAGTTGATGAGCTTTTTTCTTTAAAAAAAATCAAAAATCTGACTAAAATATTTTGAGACGTTCTAAATTATTTTAAATTGAAATTACTAAAAACATTTGTTTTTATATTTTTCCCAAAAAACAATTATTGTTCTCTACAGCTTTGTCATAGACGTCAATTCGATCAGAATTACCGTTTCTGTGCTACTCTTTTTTGAAACATTTCAAAGATGCCATTTTGAAAAAGATCCAAAATGGCCGAGTTTCATGAAAATCCGAGAAAGTCGAGTTCGTCGCTTAGTTGGACTGCTAAAAAAAACATGCTCTTATTGCTGCACGATTGCCTTCAGTTATTCGTATTTTTTAGGATTTAATTTATAATATAGGGGAAATGGATGTAATGTCGGCCTAAATGCCCCTAATTTAGGCCCATACATAAATTCAGCAATCGACTAAATTTTCAATAGCGACCAAAGATATTCATTAGTATAGTCCCAATGACGCGTTCATCTAGATAAAATTGATAAATAGCAGATTTTTAGCGATAGGCCCAATCTTAGATCCATAGGCCAACATTAGAGCCATTTCCCCTAGCAAATTAATTTGTGGTTCCTATTTCAATCCGGATGTAATGTGCATGGTCCTGAGAGTAAAATATTCAGGATGCTGAACTTTAAAAAAACATGCGTGAAAATCGAATCAATTCTATAAAAAATTGCGGTGATTGATTTTTTTACGGTTTTACATCAAAACTAGCATGCAATTCTTTTCAGAATTCATATGATATTGAGCCCATGATTACCATGTAATTCCGCTCAGAATTTAAATGGTGATATTTCATCTCGTAATACCATGGAATTTCCGTTGAACTTCAATTGAAACCCTCATAAGAATTTCCATGGATTCCGCCATAAAATTCGTTTGAAACTATTCTGAGAATTCGATACCTTTTAAATTCTTCTCAAAATGTTCGTTGAACTCTAGGAAAAACTCTTCTCACAAACCCCCTTCAAAAATCCCTTGAAATTTTCTTGAATTTTACTCCATTTTTTTTTTAATTAACCTCTGAATAATATTTTTTTTTTATTTTTGGAATTCCCTTTTTTTTTATTAGAGACGTTTTTAGCCGTTGGCTAGTTCATCTCTAAGGAATTCCCTTTAATTATTTGTATTTCTCTTTGAATTCTGATAAAAATGTTTTAGGGATTCTCATTAGAATAAACCTGCTGTTTTTCTCTAGACCCTTCCTTGAAGTTCTGCTCACAACTCCCTTGAAATTAATTCAGATTTAAACTAACATTCTTCTCCCTATAAATCCGTTGGAATGCAGCTCAGAATTGCTGCGGACATCATCTCAGAATTTGTGTTGAAATTTTGGACAAATCTCCTTAGAATTTTCCCAAGAATTTTTCGGAATACTTTTCTGCATTTCTTTGAAATTCTCTCTTCTTAATTCTTTTTAAATTTTCCTCAAAATTGTGCAGGTATTCTCATCAGAATTCTATACTATATTCTTTAACATGTTTGATGCACCTGAAAATTCCGGGCATGTCCCAGGGCATTGCAAATTTTCCAGAGCCGATTATAATGATTGTTTTGATCAAATCTAGGATCTTGCAGGGCTGCTAGCAGATCACTATTTTCAAGTCAGTCACTAAAAAGTCACTTCCCAAGGAACATTGCAAGTTTTATCGAAGTTTTAAAGTATTCTTCAAGTCTAAATCAGGATCTACAGAACCGTTATAAGCCCAACATTGTTACTTGGGTGTTTTTACCGATAAGTCACTATTTCTCAAAATTTAGTCACTATTGTCACTTTTTTACGACCAATAATGGTGAGAGCCAAAATTTTGCCTTTACATCGCATCAATCACAGCTTGATGTGGTAACAAATTTGTACTAACAAGATTAATTTAAAATCAGCGTGTTAAGTCCGACAAAGAAGAGTTGCGAAATGACCAGAACTGTTCAATTGGTGTTTATGGAATCACTAATATTTTAAATGTTTGGTTTTTTTTCTAACTCCGTGATCTAGACATTCAAGTATTTCTTCTTCTTCTTATTCGCATTTCAAGCTTATTGCTTATCGCATATTAGCTTATTGCGTGCTCTCAACTTAGAGTTCTAGATGCACTTCCACAGCTATTAATTGAAAGCTTTCGATGTCTGTACCATTTTTGCATTAGTATTATTGTGTGACAAGTACAATCATAATCTTTATGCCCAGGGTTGTCGTCAAATTTTTCAACCCGAAAAATTCGTAGACCGAACCTGAAATTGAACCCAGCCACCTTCAGAATAGTCTTGCTTTGCAGCTGCGCCTTTACTGACTGAGCTAACAATTTCATCACAACTGAACAGAAAATCATGGGTAGTATTATATTCTTATAGGGGAAATTGATGTAATGTCGACCTAAATGCCCCTAATTTGGGCCCATACATAAATTCAGCAATCGACTAAATTTTCAATAGGGACCAAGATATCCATTAGTGCCGCCTAAATGACGCGTTCATCTAGATAAAATTTATAAATAGCAGATTTTTAGCGATGGGCCCAATCTTAGATCCACAGGCCAACATTAGAGCCCTTTCTCCTATTCTATATATTGTCATGTTAAAATTATATATTCATTGATTAGGGATGGGCCTAATTGGAGCGATTTGGATGGGGAGAGTGGAATAGTTTACTCTCTGCTGTTAACTTTTCGTGAATTGAAGGTGGGCTCTTCTCCCCACTTATTGGAACATCCCCTTGTATGATGGCTTGTTCTGTATCGGGTTGGAACATTTTTATGATTGGAAGGATTATTCTTGCTCCCGCGATCCGCGCGTAATTTTCTCTGCTTACGGGTCCACCCTCCGTTTTTGGCACTCCATACAAAGGTAGATTGAATACAACCAGGTATCATACTTGATCAAGTCATACGAGGTGAACCGTCCACTGTCTAATGGCTGTGCCCTGTAACAATGAGTGGTATCCTTTACATACATACGTACCATTAGCGTGGAGCTGCTCTATTGCCTATTGTAAAGTTTACACCCTGATAATGAAGGCTAGTCCCAAGCTCAAGCATCATCTGTTTGGTGTCTGTATAGTGATACGGCATCATTGAATTGTTTTTTTTTATATAATCAGCTTATTTTACGACTTCCGGTTTGGGTTTGGACCGCAAATAGGATTTTCATTTTGAAACTTGTTGTTTGACGAAAATAACCACGTACGGAGTTTTCTATAATTTTCTATCTCTATTTTTGATCACGGGTTGAGCCAGGCGATAGGCAGTCTCTCTCATCAAATGTTCTGGTAGAATAATAATGAATTCACAATTGGTGATTATTTTTGCTTACTTATTAGAAGACCGTCAATCCCAAACTCCTTCACATTATAGAGTCTTCAATATGACATTGCTTTTTTTTCTTTCTTGACATGAACACTTCACTTCAACGGCTGATTTTCGCAACAGATGTCGCTATTATATAAAAAAAGTTACGGTGAACTTTTCTCGATCAAAATATTTGGTACACCCTAATAAACGGGTACCATACACGAATAATATAACTGATGGTTCGAATATATGATATTGTGAATAGGTGGTTGGGCACTTTGAAAGAAGATAGCCATAGCTTTCAAATGGTGGCTGAATCATGTCGATTGATCATCGCATTATCGAGAACCAGCCATGTCAACATAAATCGACACGCTATTTGCAGCCTCGGTAGAATAACTGTTAAATCTTCATCAAGTCAGTTTTACAAAAAAAAATAACCCAGCTCGAAATCCTGGCTGCTCCACTCGTCCGGATCACAAGACTGTTGGAACTTTTCAAACCAAATTCCATGTGCTCCATGGTCCCTACTAAGCGCGCTCTTCGAGGGATTACTGTTTTCGAAAATTGGCTTGTTTACTTATAAGCAAATTTCCTGACAAATACACATTGGTTAGACATCGATTCGTCTGCATTGATTTATCTTGAGAAACAAGGAATTATGGAGATATCTCGGATGTCACAAAAAGCACTTGTTTTTAAGGCCATCATACAAAACAATCTGGCCATTTCGGAGGATGCTTGTCCTCACTGCCTTTCTATTGACATGATGGTCATTGCCTAATTTCGACTTGAGCTTGATACGCTCCCATTTGCCATCGAACAATCTGTATCAAGCGTTGAATAAATAACATTCAATGCTATCATTTAATTTCTTTCGAAAAGTTGACATTACCATTGGATACCCAGGATTGTTAATTTGATGATTCAATGTTCAACAGATTAATCTCCAAGTTCTAATCCAAAATTTACGCCCGTCGTATTTCACGCTGCCGCATTGTTAATGTCGCATTCCTTCGAATAACGACTTCATTTAATTTTAGCCAATAATACCAGCCCGCCACCAAGCAAGGAATTTAACCCGGCGTTGCAAAAATTCGTCTCCCTCCCAAGAGTTGAACCCCCGAATGGGATAGCAGAACTTTCATCATTCGCGCATAGTAGCAGTACGTCGTCCATGTCATACCCCGACACCTAAATGAAAGGCAATTTCCCGCCGCCTGTTGTGGTCATAAATCAAACCGCAAAAAACTCAACTCCCAACCCTATTTTCCGCCATTTTCCATCCCTCGACGACGTCGAGTCGGGGAGGAAAACATGCTACAAACGCATCGTTTAACGTGTTGTCTTACTGGGGCATGTTGTACATGTAGCAAAATGTCACGACACCAACGAACGGACGAACGGCGGGAATACACACAGATGACGTCGAGATGTTTCTTCGGTCGTTCTTTGTGCGCGGGGCAAGAAAAATGAAGCAATGTTCAGCGAGCTGTTTTGATGGCAGAGGCAAAAATTATGGTGATGTAAAATTCGCGAGTGCTTCCCGGTGGCACGCATGATTCGCTCTCGAGGTTCGAAATGACATGTTTTTTTCCGCAAATTGCAACATACCACACCAACCAGTAGTGCAAGTGAAGGTCCGCCCCAGTTGGGGTGACGACGGAATGCGATGGTAGCATTTTTCGAATTGTCTGCAGGCTTGGGATGGTTTGACTTTGTTTGCCTTTGTCGTGTGCCAGATTTTGAAATATTTCATAGAAAATGGGACCTGAAGCCGAAGGCGCTAAATTTAGGTGGATTAATCTGCATTTTTTTTTTCTTCAGCTGGATGCATCCTTTAAAACAGTGAGAAGCCATTTTAGTCTGTCATCCTTTTATCGCCCGGGAACCAAGAAGAGCTTGTACGTTGCCACGAATGTGTTATCGTAATAATTGCAAAACCCTCTAACAGCTTCTTTTCATACTCTCATGTTGGACCATAAGGGAAGCGACGGATCTATTCAACTCATCCTTCTAACAAGGCGCCGCATGACTCACTGGGAAAAGTGCTGACAAACGAACATGAACTCATAGAACTGGAAGAGCTCCTTCTTCTGTTTTGCCGAGCAGTGTGACAACCAGTAATAACCGACTCCCACATACTTGAACACATTCCATATGTTGCGCTACAATGTTTGTACTCATTCAAGTGTGCACTCATCGGGACCGGACGAGAAATGGGTGGGGGAGATGGCGCTGGTGGCGGTCTACTTATCTACAACAGCAGACAAAAGGAGAAAATTGCACCCACAGCTCCAGCATTCCTACGTCGATGCCTGCTGCTGCTGCTGCTGCTGCTCCGGGAAAGCTGATTACGATCTGCACCACCCTCGACCGCCCAACCACCAGGCAGGAGCTGCATGGCGAACGACTCCTGCTGGCTCCCAGTTTTGCGTGAATGATATTGATATCACTATAGTACTACTAAACCTCCAGCCCCGTCCCCAGTGGATGAATAACATATGACAATCTGCTACTCACCATCGACCGGGACCAGGTCCAGGACCATAAGAGCGCGCCCAGCAGTCGGATGGTAGTTGTGTACCTTTGATAAATAAAAAAGAAAAGCAGAATCCCACGCAACAACAGTGTATATATCGAACGAACGATATTGCAGCACGTTTGCCATGATTGGTTGTGGCAGCTGATGGCGTGTGGGGCAGTATTGTAAAAATGTCATGGCGATCATTTTTGCGAACGGAGAGCAAACAAAGGTATGCGATGACATTAGTGCGGTTCGTGACGTGGGAAAATTATCCGAAATGATTGCGATTGGTCATCCCGAGGGGATGAATTTATCGAATAGTCACTGTTTTGAGATTCCTGTTAGTTCTATAGCACAACATTCGAAGTTTCAAAACAAAATTTTAACAGTTAAAGCAGTTCCACGCCAAATGATGAACCTGGAGATCCAAGATGTTTTTCGATGTTGCATACAATATTGAGCATAGAGGCAATATACCATTACCATATCGATTCTGCTACCGTGTGGGCAGCAAACGGCCCTCTTGATTCACCGGAAAAGTGGTCATTTTCGGAAAGTGGTTCTTGAGCTCTACAATTTGTCAGAAAACTCATAAAATCCTGAGCAAAATGAACATATCTCAGCACCATATTGATTCGAACACCCAGTGGCCATAAAATTCCCTTCCCGGTATCCGAATTCACCTGGAAAATGGTCAATTCCCGAAAACCGACTGAGAGATCTGCAATTTATTTCTAAATTGCAAACAATTTTGAGCATAAAGGAAATTTGCTATCACCATATCGATTCTGCTGCCGGGTGACCAGAAAACGGTCCTCTGGATATTCGGATTCGCGGGAAAAGTTTGTTCTAAAGCTCTGCGAGTTTTTAGAAAACGCAAAGAATCCCGAGGAAAAAGTGGCAGCGGAAGCATCCTGGATTTTCAGTTAGGGGGAATTTCAAGTTAGGGAGAGATCGTATAAGAGAGAGTTGACTATATGCAGGGTGGCCAGCAAACCGGGAATACCGGGAAATATCCGGGAATTTGAAAAGTAACCGGGAAAAATAAATTAACCATATCATAGGAACAAATTTGTATATCAGAATTTCAGAATAAACCATTAAAACAGTGATCCTTTAGCAAATGAATGTCTTACTCTAATTGCTGCATAATTTTTTCAGTTCACCAGTTCACTTATTATTTTTAGAATTTAATCACTCAGCAATATTGCAAATTGATTTTTGTCGTTTCAATTTCAGATGTAAAGTGCATGGTCCTTAAAAGAAAATATTGAAGATGCTGGAGTTTCGAAGCAAATATTTGTAAAAACCGAAACTGAATTATTCTTTTCCGGGGTTTTAATTTTTCGTTGTTCAAAATTCTCATGATATGAATTCCAGAATTAACTTGGAATTCTGCTCTGAATTATCTTGAAATTGTTCTGAAATAAACCAGAAAACACTCCGCATAATAATTACCGTTGAATTCTATAAGAAATTTTCTTCCAACCCCTCCTAAGAATTTAATTGGAATCCTTCATATAATTCCCTTGAGATCTGGAGACTTTGATTCCTTTGAAAATCTTTTCAAACATTTCTTTTAACTCTATAAAAAACAGCAGAAACCTTTCGAAGATTTATTTAGAATTCCCTTGGAGTATTTAAAGAATTTCTTTCTAATTATCAGCAATTTTTTTGCAATCAATTTTGTTTGAGTTATGTGATGAATCTTTCGCACTAGGGTTGAAATTATTGCCAGAAATTTCTAAGAACTCTATTTCTTGTTGTATTCTGATCATAATTCTCTTGGAATTCTTCTTAAAATTCATCTGTCATTTTCCTCACGATCCCCATACAAATCTCATCAGAATCACGTAGGAATTTTCTGCAAAGTTTTGTTTTTTTTACAACTCCTTTTTAAATCTACTAAAATTACCTAACAGTTTAATTTAGAATTTGCATTCTTCTCCAAAGAAATCCTTTCAAATTCATCCAACAATTTCTAAGGATTTCATGTCAGAATAATTCGGGAAATCTGCTCTTCTCCTTCGAAAACTGTGTGGGAATCCTTCTCAATGCTTGTTTGTAATCAACGCTTTGAATTATTTTAAATTTTACTAAAAATTCGAGGGTTTGTCCGTTAGTTTCTACAGATTGTTATGTAATTTGTTATAACCCTCAAATGCTTCCAAGTCTCAGAGCGTGACAATTATGTCTCCACGACTCATAAGTATGATGTTTTTTTTTTCAAATCTGTGATCTTGAAAAAAATTCAAAATTTCACATTTTAATTATTGTTTCTCCAAATCTTGCATCACGAAGCATGTTATTAATCACAAATTTTGAAGAAAAGTTCTAGTTTCAGACTCTACACAAATTTCAAAGCTCTAGAATCTTGGGAATCTTCTTAAATCACATTTTTTTTATCCATTCAGTAAATTTAATTTTTTTTTGCATATTAACAACCGGAAATTTTTAAGATTTAAACCGGGAAAACCGGGATTTTCAAAGGGAAAATTCACTCGGCACCCTGTATATGGGTCATTCCATGCTCAAGTGAGTACACCACCTGTGGTCGCTGTCACCGATTTGAGCCAAACTTGGCCAAAACTCTTATTTTGCATTCTGAAAAAAACGCCTTTTTGGATTTTTCTCTCGGCTACAACCTTGGATTTTCGAGATTTTTTTAAAATTTCATCTTTCAGCAGAGATTTTTCCACAACCAAATAAGCTATTCGTGATCTTAGAACGTCAATTGTAAGGTTTTTTAAATATGAATTCTTAAAGGTGTACCCACATTTTGTGTGTAGCGATAAGCAATAAGCTTCAAATGCGTAAAAGAAGAACATGACAATAAGTTCATGAATGAAAAGTGTGTTTTCAAGAAATGGAACATACAGGTTAAACGTTAATTTTTCTTTATAACTATAATAAAAAAGCATTCTTGCTCGTGAGATTGTATCTAAACAATATTAAAGGATATTATTCAAGTAGCAGCTGTCATCCACAACTTTATTATTATATGTACCTGCTAATCTATTTGATTTCATCGTACTTCTAATTTGTTTCAAACAAAGAACAATGAACTATCGGCTCCGTAAAGCTAATACAATTAAGCCTTCCAAATAAACGAACTAGTTTAAAAAAAATCGTACTTCTAAAGCGCTACGTTTTGGCTGTATCCCATAGGAACGTATTTTTCACTTTTAGGACCACAATTAAATTATAGACAGAAGTAAATAAATGAGCTAGTTATGATTTCATATAATGAGAATCCTAACCAGAAGATATAAAAACAAAATGTGAATTCAAAAAAAAAAAAAAAAAAAAAATAAATAGCTTTGATTTTCCACCTGAAAAGCTCAAAACTACCACTCACTGATCTGGACATATCTCAAAAACTGTTTGTCCAAATCATTTGCCCTTGAAAACACATCAAGTAGAAGAGTTTTCCAAAGTGTGGTGAAAATTTGAGCCGAAAATATTAAGAAATAAATCCCGCCCATGGTGAAAATAGGCCATTTTTTGAAAATTTGGCTACCTGTTGGTAATCAGTCTGTTTACTGTAGTAACTATAACAAAAACAAAATGGGGTACACCTATGTGAATCTACATTTAAAAAAAAACTTCAAATTGACGTTCTAAGATCACGAATAGCTTATTTGGCTGTGGAATAATCTCTTCCGAAAGTTTAATTTTTTATGAATCTCGAAAATCCAGGGTTGTAGCCGAGAAGGATCCAGGTACTTCAGAGTAAAATCAAAAAAGGCGTTTGTTCAGAATGCCAAAATAATTTTTTTTTGTATTTATTTAAGATATTTTACATCCATAGATGCATTCATGTCTGTTTCAGTTTAGTGTAATGATGTGTGGGTGTGAGTGTTAGTGTTTATGGTTAATTGCACTTAGCTTTGTTCATCGTTGATCATAACATTGCATCTCTTTTACTTCTTGTTCTCAATGAATTTCACTTTTACTTCTTCTACCTTTTCTTCATCTTCTTTCTGCATCATCTTCGTTTTTGTTCGTAGCCTTCGTCCGTTTCTTGTTATTTTGTTGACGGGTCTCCTTCATCTTGCTGAATTGGCTGCGTCATCTTCTTATATCTTCTTCACTTCTGATCATTTGTTACCTAATGGTATTCTTCTTCATTCACTTTTGATCTATCTTCTTCTTTCTTCTCATCATAC
Organism: Ochlerotatus camptorhynchus; assembly: GCF_037179485.1. Classification (NCBI taxonomy): domain Eukaryota; kingdom Metazoa; phylum Arthropoda; class Insecta; order Diptera; family Culicidae; genus Ochlerotatus; species Ochlerotatus camptorhynchus. The sequence goes on along the minus strand of NW_027040818.1, from coordinate 14,881,225 downwards.
TTCAAATTATTTTCTTTACTTCTTCATCATCTTCTGTCTTCATCCTTCTTTAATTCCATTGCTTCGATTTCCTCTTCCACGTTTTCACGATTTCTCCAGATTTCCACCGGTGTCGTCTTCTTCATTTTGCTATTTTCCGCTTTATCTTCTTGATCTTCTTCGTATTTTTCCACTTAATCTTGCGTTCCGCCTTTACTTCATCATAATTTTTCTTTTGATCTTCTTCTTCTTCTTCTTCTTCCATCCGCTATCCGCTTTGTATTCTTGATGACCTTCACCTTCTTTACTTGATCTTCATCCAGTTACATTTTTGCCTTCCTCACATTCTTCCTTCCTTCCTTGCTCCGTTAACTGCATATCATTATTGCCTCTACACCGGGTTTCGGCTGCTCCATCTTCTTCACATTCTTCCTTCCTTCCTTGCTTCATTAACTGCTTCACCTTCTTGCCGCTACACTGGGCTTCGGCTGCTCCATCTTCTTCACATTTTTCCTTCCTTGCTTGCTCCGTTATCTGCTTAACCTTCATTGCCATTACACCGGGTTTCGGCTGTTCCTTCTTCTTTTCTCTGCATACTTCAAATTTTTCGGTACAGTCCAGTTTGCCGTAGAAAATTCAGCAAATTGGTGGTTTGCTCCAAAATAAGCGTTTTGGCCAAGTTTGGTTGAAATCGGTGGCATCGACCACACCTTTTTCAAATTCTGCACCCATTTGAGCTGGAATGACCCATATGCAATGTAGAAGATGTTCCTTTCAGCATAAAAAGACAATTTTTTGCTGTCTTCGGCAAAGTTGGTCAGGCAGTTCATAATTTTCTCACTACGTGGCGCTAGTGTGTAAGTGAATTTTCTGTACACGGAGACCAAATTCGTTAAGTTAAGATAACAATCCTAATAGTTACTTTCACATGGAAAAATATTGTTGTTTGAAAGAAACCTATAGTTATTCCAACATTAATTTGACCGTCAACTCAATCATATTTACCTAATAGATTCAACTGTTCATCTTATACTCAATTCAACTATAATTTGATCAATTATAACAACCGTCAAATGTAATTTATTTGTATAATTTGGTTTCAAGTGATCATCATAAATCCACATACTTTTAACTTGTGATGCGTAGAGCAGGCCATAAGATAGCTGGCTCTCACGCAGATGAACACGGTTCAAATCTAAGTTGAATGTTCTTGTTCACTTTTTTATGATTTTGCAGTTGTGTTTTTGAGATCGATAAAGAAGCAAAACAAACTTTATTTAATATGTCGATAATGAAGAGCAGTTCGTTTAATGAACATTGTAAAATTTTGCTTTTCTAACAATAGTTTTCTTGAATCAACTAACGCATAGTTGTATTTTGAAGTTTGGCGTTTGTTCATCTACTGAAAAATATAGTTGAGCCAACCGAGGAGCCAACTATGGACTATAGTTGTTGCCCTCTATATATAGTCAAATCAACTATAGTTTCGGGTTATCTCTAAAAGAATTGAACAATATAGTTATTTTGACCGGAAAAATAATTGCGTCTGCTATAATTTGTTCTCCGTGTATATGCTATGTATCTTTAAATTCTTGGCCAAGATCCTCCGGATGATAGACAAGAGACGCATGCCTAATAAAAAAATAACCATTAACGAACGATAACGCAAATAATAGAACTATTCCACAAATGGTTTGGACGATACTCGGAATACGTCGTTAAGAAAAATAGCCATAACAATTTTATTAGGGATGCTTACGGGAAAACTTCAATTCAGTTATGTATTAGTCAGGTGGCCGAATTCTTCCGGATACTGGGCAGATTAGTTCATAATTCGTTCACTACGTTTCTCTTGTATAATTGTGAACTTCTTGTAAAACATACATCTAGACAGTCGCTGTTTTCGGGATGGTCGTTGTCGTTGGATTATGGTTAAATGAGTTTTGAATTATTCCAGTAAGCAATGCTGCGCTAGTTTCTAAGTGAATCTCCTGTAAGGTTAACTACCCCATTTCCGGCCTATTAAGCAGAAGCCGCACTTAGTCTTTCTCAATCCAGCGCAGTTTAGCACCAAACGGAATGTTATTATTACTTCCAAATTGTTTTATCTTTCCGTACGTACCGTAAGATTTTATAAAGAGAAACCAACCGTTGAGATATTGCCAAAAGTCTAACACTGCTTCTTGACGCCAAACTCGGCCTACGGATTCTAAACTCGGCCTAACGCATTGAAATGCCATTGAAACACCAATGAACTCATTTCGGCCTATCGGATGAAGATAAAAATTGATTCGTTCGGAGCGCTTATTTTGTTTTTGGGAATTATGGGTGCAAACCTTCATATCACGCGTTCTCATTGACTTCGTTCGGTAGCTTATTAACTAAAGTATCGTACCAAACGCATAATTGACTTGTTAACTCTGAAATCATGGATTTAATTGAAGTTTTCTGCTCGATAGGACCAAAATGGGCGATTAGGCCGAAGTAGTTCTCTACCCTATATAATATATTTTGATATTCTGACCGTCTAGGAAGTTGCTATCTTCGAAAGAGTTTTTCAGGTGGCCAAGACCTTCTGGCAGTGACTCAGCCAGAATTTCTGTCGAAGGGGAGGGGTTTTTAAAAATTACATAATTAAAAACAATGCTATTTTTTATTGAAGTACCAGTGACATCCTGGGGAATCAATTTCTACTAATTTCACCTAATTCTATGGAAGCTATTTCGACATAGGAAGGACACTTAAAAAAACATGCTAAATATGAAGTAATGAAATTGGGTTGTTAGCGGAATGCTTAAATAACACAGCAAAAAAGGGTTATGTTTCATTTAATTCCACTTAAATAATTTTGGTTGCCATGACAGATACGTATTTCGACTACAATGTGCAGTCTTCATCAGTGTCATTCTCACTAAAGACCTAACCCCCTTAAGTACTCATCCCCAAGGTAAAAATGTCAAGATCACAGGTATAAAAATGAAACTACAATGTGTAGGATCGGAACCTACCTACCTAATTAATAATAACCAAAGGTGCTAAATATGCATTCTTTCCGGAAAAATTCTCAACATATCATTTCTGGAAAATTAACTCTGTCAAGAACTATCAAAGAATTCAACAAATTTTGGAATGGAAGCTGATGGAAACTTGTTGGAGAAGTTGGAAAGAGCGTCCAGAGCAGTCAAGAAAAACTTTCGGAGAAAGTTAGAGGAAGCTGACATCCAAGACGAAAGAAATTTCCGGAACAAGTCGGAAGAAACTTTCAGAAAAGGTTTAGATAAACCTCCAGAAGAAGTCAGCAGACATTTCCGGGGCAGGAACTCTGGGAGAACTCGGAAGGAACTTTTAAGATATATCGTTAGAATTGACAAATGTCAATCAGAAGAAACTTCCACATCAGGTCTAGAAAAAACCGGAATTAACTTCACGGAGAAGTTGCAGAACTCTTCCGGTTGAAGTCGCAAAAAAATATAAAAACTCTGACGCGGAAAGATGAAATAATGTTGAGGTACATTCCAAGAAAACAATTTTAAATGTCCAGGAGTGGCCTTAAGATGGTTTAAAGGGTGTCCACGATGAAATTGCCACACTATGAAATTGCTCTAACTTTTTAACCGTTGGGTAGAATTTAATGAAAATTTGGGTGGATTTAGTTCATAGTGCATTATTTACATCCTGCAAGTTTTAAAGTCCTGTGATCAAAACTCGCGGAAATGGAGTCGAAAGAACAGCTCGTGCGTGATAAAATCTTGCGCATTCATCACGAGAACAAGGATCTCTCGCATCGTTCCATCGCTAAAACGTTGGGAATCGCGAATTCCACGGTGTCGCGAGTGATTAAGCGGTTCGAGGAACGGTTGACCACCGATCGGAAGCCCAGAAGTGAAGGAAAAAGTATTCCGTACAACACCAAAAATCACAACCGCGTAGTTGGGGCCTTCAACCGAAATCCGAACGCCTCCGTTAGGGATGTGGCTAAGAAGCTGCACCTAAGCCGAAGTTTTGTCCAGAAGGCCAAAACTAAGGCTGGGCTTCGAACGTTCAAGGTACAAAAGGCCCCTAATCGCGACGAGAAGCAGAACAAGTCCGCCAAAACCCGTGCCAGGAAGTTGTACCTCAACATGCTGACGAAAGTTGAATGCTGCATCATGGACGACGAAACATATGTGAAGGCCGACTTCAAACAGATCCCCGGCAACCTGTTTTTCACGGCCAAGGATAAGTTCAGCGTTCCGGAGCATGTCCGCACTCAGAAGATGTCCAAATTTGCGAAGAAATTCCTGGTTTGGCAAGCCATCTGCACGTGCGGGAAGCGGAGTGCACCTTTCGTGACTCAGGACACGATGAACGGACAGGTGTACATAAAAGAGTGCCTCCAGAAGCGGCTGCTTCCTCTCCTGAAGGCCCACAACGTCCCAACAATCTTCTGGCCGGATTTGGCCTCATGCCACTACTCCAAGGCCGTGCTGAAGTGGTATGCGGACAATAAGGTCAATTTCGTGCCGAAAATGTTCAACCCTCACAACACTCCGGAGCTCCGCCCCATCGAGAAGTACTGGGCGATTATGAAGCAGCACCTTCTTAAACGACCTAAGGTAGTGAAGACAGTCGAGGAACTGAATAAAGTATGGGTTTACATGCAAAAAACGGTTGATTCACAGGTTGTGCAGAATCTTATGGCCGGGGTTAAGGCCAAGGTGCGGGCATTTGCGTATGGACTGTAAATAAAATACGAGTAAAATGGTAAAATGAAGTTTAATAGTTATTTCTCAATCCCTGAAAATTTGATGGCAATCGGATGAAAACTCGAATTTTGCGAATCAATTCTGTGTGTGGCAATTTCATCGTGGACACCCTTTATATAGAAATTATAAGGATGTCTGAAAAATCTTTCAAAGGAAATCAGAGGAACCTTCCGGAAGTACTTAGAAGAAAGTCAGAAAAAATCCGGGTAATTTGGGGAAAAAATTCTAGAGGAGTCGAATGACTCTTTTTGAAGTAGTTGAATTTAACATCTACAAGACGTTGACTTCCAGAGAAGTCGGACGACACTTTTGGGGGGAATTCATTAGATCTTCCAGGGTGAAGCAAAATATTAAAATAACTTAACAAGTTCATAATTGATTCTCCTTCGGCTGAAATCATCTAATGGAGTGCTTGTTACAATGAATTAAATACTAAAAATTTGAACTCCAAAAGCTCCACGATATAACAGAAAACACTTTCCCTGCAATTTGATACTTCTATACAAAATTGTCGTCGGGGATCGTGAACATAAACATGTCATCGATATTTTTCATACAGTGTTCACTCGGCTGTCGACAAAAGCAGGCCTCTCTCGATGTGTGTCACGTGATCGTCTGTTTACTCGGCAGCAACCATTGCATTGTGTGGTCATCCTCATTGTTCTTCAACAGCAGTTCTTTCAGTCGATGCGTCGTCGTCGACTTTGAAAAGAAACCGTTCCGTGATAAGTGTGTGAGTGGCGACAACATTTTGCGTCCATTGTTACAATGGAAGCGCTCTGCCCCCTGTTAGCGATACTGCCATACAATGAAACCACTACACAATGGTCCCAAAGCCGTATTTAGGAAGACAAAAATGTTTGCACTTAAACCGTTAGTTTTAGGCATATGATGTCTTGGGGAAAGTTTCTTCAAATTTTTTGGCCAATCTTTTCATGTTAGTGAAATTAGGGTGGTCCATAAAATTGGTGAATTGAAAATACATTTCCCCTATCTACGTATCTATCTAACTCTACCTGTGGGAAAAAAATTATAAAAATCTAAGACCCTTGGACCCCAACCTGTCCGATAATTTAAAAAAAAACCTAAAGACCATTTTTGCCTAAGATTATTTGGTATAGTAAGACCTTTTTGATGATTGAACTTTTGACGTTATGAACTAATTTCTCCGGTTTTTAATATCACTACCGTCGCAGTAAATTTCCATGAATATGGTGCCACTAGAATGTTGTTCCCAAATGATGCAGAAATTTTTCAAGCGCTAACACTCAGCAATTTTTTTTGCATCCATTGCAGCCTTCACCGCTTCGACAGTAGTGTAAAGAAAATTCAATTAACATTCCCTCGTCTCGGTGCGGCGCCGGATGCGGTGGTTACTCTTCAAACTACTTCCTGCCCGCCGCCGATGGAGTGCGACCCCTGGGGAAATTATTGTTAATTTTTATGGCGGTAATTCAGTCATTTTTCTCAACCTCATCTGTGGAGCCGTGGATTTAATTAAATTCTAAGTGAGGTCATGAGCAACACAGTCGTCGTCCGCTCTCGCTTCGCACACATGTGTCTCTGCGTAAGGATTTTCCTGGGATGATTTCGGAAGCGCTCCATCTGCTGTCTGTTCATTTTTAATAAGCTTTTATGGTGGGTGTAGTTGAAAATTAACACCCTCGCACGTACCGCTCTTCGACATGAACCTGAACGGGTGCGAACGCTCGGAAGAGCCAACAACAGCGGACCGGTTATCGATTCTCCGTTTTGTATTTTTGGAACAACCATCAACGACGACGGCTACCGGACGATCGGACGGGAAGAGGTAGTCGGTAAATTTGCATTTGCAAGCGGAAATGGAAAACGGTAGCAGGAAGGCTCGTTCCAAAAAAGCGTTCAACTGCCTTTTCCACTGCAGGCGTACGCTATGCCGAAAAATCAAATCGTCCTCCACGGCTGCAGTGCGAGAAGTGGTGGATGATTGTTCGCTTTTTTTCCGAGAGAGGTGATGCCTTGTTCAAGAGGTACCGTTCTCTATTTCCATGTTTTTTTCCGAGTTGCTGCTACCTTTTTGTGGTACAGGTGGTATACGTATTTTTTGTTTTACAAAGAAATGTAGAACAGGACATGACTTTCCGAGAGGTACAGAGAACACAATGCGAGGCCGTTCCGCAGGGGGTGAAAAACTGCGAAGTGCACAAACGACCACCACTGTTCGTTCCGAACGAGAAACGAGGTGGAAAAAATCGTACAATATTGGAAAACAAGGAAAAATATCGCCTGCCAGTGGCAATGTCGTTCGGGGGATGGTCAATGAGTTAAATTTGGTGAAAGGTTAGTAGCGCCAAAAAAAATGCAAAAGCAGGAACACACATCCGGCGAATTGGTCACCAGGGACCGATAAAGTGAGATTTGTTAACAATGCGACTACGATCGTGCTAGGATTCATTCCATACTATATAGGCAGGAGGTTGGTGGAGCTTTCAACCGAGAATTTATGTGGTAAGATGAATTGCCGGGATGTTTCTTCATTTTTTTTTTCGTTGGGTCTTGGGAGAAATAGAGACGCGAGGATGCTGCAGAGGACATATATTCACAATGATAAATTTGGCATTATACAATCAAGATTCGTTAGAATCTAGTAGTAGTTCTTTTATGTCGTGTAACACAGTGTTATTCCAATAGAATATAAGTCTGAATATAAATATTTTTTACAGAATTTCAAGTAAAAATTTAGGAAAATAGGTTCAAGGAAATTTCGAAGAGAATTCGTTTGAATTTTGAGGGAATTTCACGGGATTTCTAAGAGAAGAATTCATGGGGAATTTTGAGCATATATTTCCAAACAAAATCTGAGTAGCGTTTAAGAAAATTCTGAATAAAAAATCAACGGAACTCAAAAACAGTTGCATGAAAACTTTAAAAAGATTTCAGGGTATTTTTAAAATAATTTCAATAGAACTTTGAAAAAAATTTCCATGGAATTGTGAGGTGAAATCCAAGAAAATGTTGAGAGAATATTTTCTAAATTCCAACGGGTATATAAAGTGATTTCTAAGAAATATTCAAAAGGGAATTTTAAACAACATTGTGGAGTGAAAATAAATAAAATTCTTGCGAGAATTATTAAGAAAACGAAGATAAATGAATTTCAAGAGTTTTCTGGAGCGAATTTCCAAAGTGTTCTGCGCAGAATCCTAAGACTTTTTTAAGGGGTAATATCTATGGAATTCCGAAAAGAATCATTATATTATGGGGGGTAATCCGGACAAGACGTTTTGGAACGATCCTAATGAAATTCTGGAGAAAATTTCAAAGACATCGTGAGATAAAATCAGACATGGACAATTCAAGATCCAGGAATGGGGTTTTTTTTTTCAAAATTCTGAGTTTTTGATTAAGAACAAATTTCAAGATCCTGGTATAAGAAAACGGTTCATCATTATGGGGCTATAAATGTCTGAAAAAGGTGACTGACAATAAGATTAAGCGATAATCTGAAATGTGTAACAATAAGATGTGTTAGATTTTTAACTTGGAAAAAATTCCATACGTCAGACGTTAATTAATTATCCTTTACATGGACAAATTTTCTGGATTCAATATCATTAAAAGTTTTCAACAATCTAAAATTAACAAAAATATTCAAAATGCACATCAGGAATCGAATTGGGACGAGTTTTTTGCGATTATGAAGTTAACAAAAATAACGTATCTGAAGCTTACTAATTGTTTATGAATCTCACTGAAATAATTTAAGAAAGATTATCACTATCTTGCACAGAACAAATTTTCAAAACTCAATGGCATTGTTTCAACATTTTGAACATCACAAACTTAGTATTTTAGTATCCCATACTATGAATTCCGACCGTGGAGAAGTAGTCAAGATTCTAAGAGAAATATTCGAGATATCAGACCTAGTCATCTTGCTAACAAAATAAGATTAATTTAGGGGAAATGGATGTAATTTCGGTCTAAATACCCCTAATTTGGGCCCATACATTAATTTAGTAATCGACTATACAAAAATATCCATTAGTACCGTCCTAATGAAGCGTTCTTCTAGATAAAATTGATAAATAGCAGATTTTCAGCGAGGGGCCCAATCTTAGATCTGTAGGCCAACATTGGAGCCATTTCCCTTGGGTAAAAATTTTTTATTAAGGTTCCGAACAAATACCCGGTTATTGCCAGGATGCCATCGATTCCCGGTAAATGCCCGGTTGAATAACCATCCTTTACGTTTGTCCGTTCTGCTTTCCTAAGTAACAATTTTGGTTTTATGCGGGTTCTGTAGACCATGATTTAGACTTGTAGAATGCTATAAAACCGCGATAAAACCATCAATTTTACTTGGGTCTCCGATTTGCATAAATTTTATATAATTTTGTGTTATGGGTTATCATGCACATTTTTGCAAAAATTCGGTCATTTTGGATCTTGATATTTTTTTTTAAATTATATTTTTCAATTCTTGGCAATAATAATTAATCAAATAATATCACATCACAGGTCACATTTTGGGATGCTTAAGGTTCAAGGCACAGTCAATCAATTGGGATTCTTCTTGTTTTTGAAATATTCTTAAATCATCATCATTAGTATACACATACACAAGCCATCTGAAAATTGAAAGCAAGTATTTCTCGCACAACACGAGAAACGGGCCTATCATTGTTGATCGATTCTCTTCATCGATTTTCTCTTTCACTAATAACCCGACTGCAAATGAATTTCCCATTGAGTGTATTGTTTCAGCGCGCAAGCTAACATCATCTTCTGTCGAACTGTATTGCGCGCTTAGTGAGAAATTCGTTTATGTTGCCGTGGTAAACCAAAGAGAAAGTCGATGAAGAGAATCGATCAACGAGGATAGGCCCTTTTCAAATGTTACGCAAGATTTCATGATTTTACATCGTATATTTTATGGGTTAAACACCATAATTGTTTATGTTTTGAGAGTTGGTGCACAGGTAGATTGAGGTAAAGGAAACACCACTGCAGAAACTATTAAGATTTTGTGCAGGAAATTGAAATCACATGTATGCTGCAGTACAGCAAAAAAGTGATTATAGTTTCGCACACGAAATTATTATAATTTCTGAAATTCGTGCCATCAAAAATTCGAAGTGGTAAGGCAAAATAACCAAAATGTGGATTTCATCAACTTTCACCTTAAGGTGAGTTTCCAACCCACGGTGGCATGGCTAATCCCATCCCATCATCAGCAACATCCGCCTCCGCTTGAGAATAGACTCATTCCAGTCGCAGTCGTTGAATGATGACCGATTTTACTGGCTTTAAAGATCCGTGGTGCAGTTTATTAGCGTACGCCTTAGGACAAGAAGATCATGGGTACAAGTCTCGCTAAAGTTTGAAGCCCCAAAGCTAATAGGATATGTGTGCGGTCAAATCCGTCGAAATTGGAAAAGTTTCGCAGTTTTTGGGAAAAGAAGTTGCAATCCAAACTTCCCCACTAAGTCGACCGGCTTTGGTCCGAAACGAAACGATTATGTTCTTTCCCATCTGGTAAACATTGTTTCGTTTAGTTGGGTGACTCTATGGAATAAAATAACGAACCCTAGACCAGGAGGAACGTTTTGGGGCGGGGATGGGTCTAGCTTTTAGAGTGACACGATGATGCTACAAACATGGAGAAAATGCCAGTCTACCGAGCGTATGTATTGTATGCAAATTTTAGCTGCCATGCCAGGCACAAGATGAAAAAGTTTTCCCTCTGGGTTCATCTTTTCCTATTTAGTGCAAAGTTGCCAACTTGAGCTGTGACAGTGCAGACGGGCAGGCAGACAGGCAGAGGCACAGCGAGAACCGACTGTTGACAGGATACTTGAGATGTTTGCCAGGGAAAGTTAGCATAGCACGAAAAAGTCATGCAGTGATTCTCGAGTAGTCGTCATGCTTGAGATGAAGTGACGGGCTCCTAGGAGATGAGATGTTACTAGTTTCGTTGAAGTTTATGTCGTCATCTATCAGCTTTGAGTGGTTGTCTTTTTTGATTCTCTGGAAATTGGAGCTGCAGCTGCAGCAATTAGGATAAAGATTCTCGGATAAATTAGCCATTACACAAACATGGGTCATTTTACCTACATTTTTAAATAATGCATGAGAGTTTCTTGGAAACTGGGAATCGTTTGGACGCGTCGAGTCACTCAAAAGTACCTGAAACTAAATTAATTAGCAAAACAAGCAATAAGGGAAAGAGTCAACAGAAAATCCACTCAATCCATTAAAATCGCTTGAATCGCGTGTTCTCAATTATTCATGTGAAGCCATTTCCCCGAAACGGGTCATTTCACCGAAAAACCATCCAACTGTTTGCATTTCCAGCCACAGAAGTCGTATTCACCAACATTCAACTGCAGTAGTTATTATTTCGCACCGCTCGCTGGAAGGCAAACAATGCCAGCTGGGGGCACCAAAAGTCAAGTGTTTTTATTATTTAAGTAGCAATACGCCTGGCTGGTTCTGTACTCCGTTTTCCCGAGCATGGTTCGCCAGTTCTCTAGCGGCAATGGTGGAAAAAAAATCACAAGCACGGCGAATAGTGGCTACTAAAAAGCAACGAGCACATGTAAATCTCAGCTAGAAAAAAAAGCTCGTTGGGGTGTGTCGAATTTGTTCATAATCGATTGGAGTTAAGTGATTGATTTTTTTGAGCCATTTCACCGAAAATCCGGAAAGCGGCGTTAAAATCTGCTGGATGATTTTAAATCGCTACAGAGACAAAACTACGGATGATGCAGATTTGATCAGAAGGATGATCCTTGATTCAAGGCATTTTTCGGCGAAATGGCTCAATCAGCGGAAACAGCGGTTTCAACCTTTTAAACATTGTCATAATTGATTACTGTTATTACGTTTTGGTGATCAATTTCCGACGCAATTTCAGCGAAACACGATTGCCATTTATCCTCTTCAAAAGCGAGAGGGTATTGCTCATTTCATTTTTCATAGAATTTCCATTTTCGTTTATTTATGTTGCGCATACATGAATGCATCAAAGAGAACCGCCAACTCCTATGTCCTATGTGCACGAGGACGAGAATAATTAAAGCACAAAAAGTATTGATACAGAATAATTAAATAATGAAATTGACAATTTTCTCCGATCGGAATCGATATAAAAAAAATGGCAAAATGGAACGAGCGTGGTTTGGTACTGACCAGACTGACTAGGAGCTGCTGATGATGGTCCCAAAACCTGTGGAAGTGGAAATAATTGGATGAATAATTCCGGTCTACCAACCAGCCAGTTGAAACGTCACACTGGCGGCGGGTAGTTCGAATCGAACGATAACGTTCTCAGGGACAGAGGGTTCCCGCACTTACTGGTCTTGATCAGGACTGGTAAATGTAATTTTCAATGCAAGATCTCGCTACGTCTTTCGGGAACGGTGCCAATCCAGGGGAATGCAACGAAAATTGGTCAGACTTTAAATGCTAATAACTTGGATTTTGATGATTTGTATGTCGATCGATTCGGCAGTTTCATATGATTTGTGTGGTATGTCACACATTATAAATGTTAAATATTTAAAAAGCTAAAAATTTCTAAAAAAAAATATGAAAACATTCAAATTTCTGATACATTTTTGTCGACCGCAAGGTGCTCGCCTCTAACACAGCCATCAGAAATTTAATCCCTAACGACACAAGCCGAAGCCGCATAATCATTCAGCGTTGCACGTTGGACCTCGAACTTGTTCGCTGAAGCGTGGACATTGTAGCATTTTTTCTATTCATTCACCTACATCAACTAAATTCAGAAAAAAAAATGAGGAGCATAGAATGATAATCCAAATGCTTATGTCTAGACAGAGCTGGAATAAGGGAGTAACAACTTTTGTAAACAATGACTTCTCTCGATGATTTCTAGGAATACAGGGCACGCCGACGCAAAAACATTACCGTCGTGTAGGGGATTTAACATACTAACATTACCTGATGGTGAGTTTGATTTGTGTGGGCGAGCCTTGACTATCAAGACATCATCGAAAGAAGTCATTGTTTACAAAAGCTGTTACGCCCTAATTCTAACTCTATCTTGAAGTAAGCGAAACTTAGAAAATTTGACTGCACTCATCGTTTGGCTGTCGAGTGCTAAACAGGGGTGTTCGTTGTGTTGCACACTGAAAACGAAACTAACTCAGAGAGTGAATAACTTTTACTCAGTTGTGAGTCATTTTTACTCATTCGTATGATTTTTTTTTAAGCGTAGGTTATTCAACGCATGAGTAACCTACGATGAAAAAAATACTCCATACGAATCAGTAAAAGAGACTCATTATCTGAGTAATATTCGTTGTCAATGTATTTAGCTTGCCATCTCGGCTAGAAATTCGATATTATATAGTCAAGCTCAGTGTGCAATTTGCATCAAATTCCATGTTTCAAACTTGACAGCACGGCCAGAAGGCAGGTTTCTGTATTCAGTGAAGTTATTCGGATGGACAATACACCTATCGCATGATTGGCCTCTTAGTTCCGAATTCACTCACCATGCAGCGCTAGTAACATTTGATTCAAAAGGCTTGCTTAAGAAGTCTAAATTCACTGAAAACGAATCTTATTCAGAGAATGAGTCACTTTTGCGTAGGTTTCATTTTCTGTGTTTCGACTAAATAGGAGATTGCTATCTCTAGTGATGTTATTCAGATGGATAAGACCTATTGTATACTGGACACAGGGTGACCAGTGAACCGGGAAATTGGGAAAAGCCGGAAATTCTAAACGACCGGGAGAAGTTCGTGAATTTCGATGATTATTATTATTATTATTAATTGATAACGCTCAATCGAATTAACTTTACAGAGCCGAGGATCCTTGCTTACTTTACAAAACATCGTAAAACTATAGTCAAAAGGTACAGCAAAACAAACATTTCATCTTCCGCTATCCAATAAGCCAGAATGGGATCCATTTCCAGTTATTGCATTGTATGGCAGTATCGCCAATGGGGGGCAGAGTGCTTCCATTGCAGCACATGGTCAACACTCACACACTCATCACGAAACGGTTGCTTTCCTAAGTCGACGACGCATCGATCGATAGAACTGCTGATGAAAAACAATGAGGAAGACCACACAACGGTGGCTGCCGAGTAAACAGACGATCGCGGGACACACATCGAGAGTGGCCTGCTTTTGTCGATAGCCGAGTGAAAACTGAATTTCGATGATGAACTGGGAAACAATATCCTTCGTCCTCTCTTTGGAAAATAATAATCTTCTCAACTACTAGATTTTCCGGATGCAATCACTTGGAAGAACTTATTCGATAGGTTTGATGAAAATTCCAAAGGAATTTAGAGGAAACTTTAGAATGAATTCTAGAGATAATAAGGTATGTTAGATACAAGATCCAATGGAGTTTTTGGAAGTATTTTTATAGAGTTTTGATTACAAAATTGTTTAGTTCAAAGTAGAATTATAAGTTGGTTCTGTGTGAAATTACATGACGATTGTAAAGAGGATTACAGTTTAATTTCTAATGAATATTATAAATAAATTCCGAGAATAATGTAATGAGAGTTCTTATGAGAACCTGAAATAAATTCCGAGAGTATTGAATTCTGAAGGAATTAGAAAGACAATTTCAAGTGAATCCTAATGAAAGTTCCAAGGGGCCTCCATGAAAAATTGAGCGGCGCTCGTGGTTTGGTGGTAAGCGTGATTACCTCTCACCTCAGCAGGCCTGGGTTCAATCCAGGTCGGCGCCGCCGGGATGTTCTGAAGCATAACATCTCTGATCACGCCGGGGAGTAGAGCCGTTGGTCCCCGATTCATGGGTTGATGGGTCAATAGGTAGGTTCCAGGTGTGGGAGTTGCCTCCCTGGCACGTCGGTAGCATTGGTGCTCAGTGGCAAAGTGGCTCTTCAAAAATCTGAATTCACCAGGAAAATTACCAATTTCCAGAAGCGAAAGCATGCTCTGCGTTTTTAGTTTTGTGCTGAAAATGAATTGAATCTTGAAGACCTTTTACTAACAGAACCGCATTTACGATGGCTTTTTCATGATCCTTCAACTTGCCTTGATTTTCTGCTTCATAATTTTTCAGTACTGCTTTTAGGGGTGGAAAAAGCTACTCATGTCATTGTTACTGAGTGGATCTGCACCGTTCAGCTCACTAAGGTGAACTGGTTCTTTGGGACAGCTCTTGAGTTCATTTTGATAGTGCAATATTGACACTGTGAAAAAAAAACCAAGGAAATATTTGGAAATCATACCCTATACAAAAGAAAATGATCAACACAATGCACTGGATTCTCTTTCAACGCAATTTTGTTACGTGATTTTTTGCACGATTTGCTCGAATTTTGCGCGTTTTTCTATCTGAAATGCATTAAGTCCAACTATTCAAGATTTCTGTTCCACCCTTTAAAAGTTAAGCTTAAGTTTATAAAGGAGCCCTTGAGAAAAACACACGTTTTTTTTAGCATTCACAATTGTTTATAAAATCAGGTTTCAATTCACAAAAGTACGTATTTTCATAAAAAAAATTGTTTGCCTTTTTTACCCAGATGAATTTGGACTCCAGCCGTTGAAATTTAAGGTTTGATTTTTATTGAATGGACCTAACTGAATCCTTACATGATGATATATTTTATTCAGCACACACACTTGTTGAGAAAATCAGATTCAAAATGTTTTTTGTTACTTCATTCGTGAAGTTTATGATTTTCAGAGTTAGCTGGAAATGCTATCTAACATGACGCTGCAGTGTGATAATTTATTAGCTAGAGAAAGTTCTGAAAAGGATAGGTTGATAGTTCCGCTTGAGTACGGCAGTGTGAAAATTAAGTTTTAAAGCACCAGAATTGATTGAGAAAAAGACACTTTTAAAGATCAATATGCCTAACACTTTCGGACTAAATGGGTTAGTTAATAGAAATCTTAAAATTTTGGAATTTAAGAAAATTGTCTAGATTGTGAGGCTTTGACATTCGTTTAGAGTCTTCTACTATTAATTTTATTTTCGTGATTTGTGACTCATAAAAATCTTGATGATCCTAAATTTCGAAAACAAAATGGAAATGTTTTAATCAATCTAGGAAATCCACATTTACCCCTGAAAAAAGGCTTCAGGATTTAGACGAATATTTATGGTTTTATATCTTATGATTTTTTATTCAATACTGCCAAAAAATACATATTGAATTTCGGGGAGGATCTAAAGGGAATTAAAGTGTTAATTCCAAAGAAATTGTAGGAAGGATTTCAAAAAAAAAATGTCAAAAATTGTAAGGGAGTTGTGACTAACTTTCCAAGGTAATATTGAGATATAGTTCTTAGAAATTCTGAGATGAATTCCAAGGGAAAGTTTTGAATTGAATTCCTCGGAGATTCTGAGGAAAATCGAGAAGAATCGTAAGAAGAATGTTTGGAAAATTTGGAGCAGAATTCCAAGAGAATTCAGATAAGAGTTCAAATAGTATTATAAGCAAAATTAAAACGTGTTCTGAGAATAATTTCAAATGAATACTGAGGAAGGTTCAGAAAATAAATTAAAAAGGATTATAAAGAAAGAGAGAAGGACTAGTAATTTCCATTTATTTCCACTACCTTATTTGCTTACACTTGACAGATACGCGTATTTCGTCTACAATTTGCCGAGTTCTTCAGTGTCTTGTACTAATACTCGAATATAACCTAGGTACATTTTCACTTAGAAGCTAGGTAAACTTAAATCTAATCTTCTCCTGTAGGAGCAGATACTCCACTGCTTACTCGTTGATGTGTCCTAGGTAGTAACTTGAAAAGCCATGTGTGTCCGTTTCCTTTATTTCTGTTGAGTAAAGTTTTTTTTTAATAATTTAATTCATTTGATAAGGCTCAAACGAATTAACTTTACAGAGCCGAGGATTCTTGGTCAGTTAGTCACATCTTAAAAATATAAGTCAAAGGGTACAACACAATAAACACTTTATCTTCCGCTATCCAAAAAGCCTCGTCCATCAGAACTGGAGTCGCTTCCAGTGGTTTCATTGTATGGCAGTTACGCCATCGGGGGCAGAGCGCTTCCATTGCAGCAATGGACGCAAAACGTGGTCAGCACTCACACACTCATCACGAAACGGTTGCTTTCCAAAGTCGACGACGCATCGACCGAAAGAACTGGTGATGAAGAACAATGAGGTAACGGCGCCGGTGGTATAGCGGTAAGCGTGATTACCTCTCACTCCAGCAGGCCTGGGTTCAATCCCAGTCGGCGCCGCCGGGATGTTCTGAGGCATAACATCTCTGATCACGCCTTCCTTCGGATGGGAAGTAAAGCCGTTGGTCCCCGGTTCATGAGTTGATGGGTCGATAGGTAGGGTCCAGGTGTGGGAGCTGCCTTCCTGGCACGTCGGTAGCATTGGTGCTCAGCACGGAAAACAAGATCGACGGAAAAAATAAACCAAAGGAAAAAAAAAGAACAATGAGGAGGACCACACAATGGTTGCTGCCGAGTAAACAGACGATCACGTGGCACACATCGAGAGTGGCCTGCTTTTGTCGACAGCCGAGTGAATACTGTGTTGAGTAAAGTTGAATCCCCCTCTGCAACATCCAATTTCCATGGTATAGATACGGTTCGTAAAATCGTGATGTCCTCCGTTGATAGTTGATGGTCCTCGGTGAAGATGTCTTTTGCAAACTTTGATTTTAAATCGTATGTTAGGCCTTTTTCCTCTTGCTTTTTGGCGTTACTAACCTCCGCTAAATGATCTTTAAATTTAGTTGATAAAGTTCTCTATACATAGTTTGTTACAATGATTGTAACTTATTTTGTATACAGCGGCTTTACCTAAAACATTAACTGGGGAATAAGTGGATCCAAACAATGATTTTTACTTGTAATGTCTACTAGTGAAAACTAAATTTCCGAATTAGTAGTAAAATCTTGATCAAATAGAACTGACTGCTCAAAATTTAAAAAAGTATGCCAATAAAAAGTTCTGAAATTTGACCTAAAGCTATTGTGTTCTACGATTTTTGCCAATTTTTGAAGTGTCTATGGTTTTCAACATTTAAAAAATGCATTATTTTGAAAGCTTTTTTTTTACAAATTCTAAAAAATCGAAGAATTTCTATGTTATTTAAGTTTTTAACGTTCTTTAGATTTTTTACTAAAATTGAATTAACAAAATTTACTGTGTATTTTATTCCTATGATGATTTAGAGTAGAGAAATACAACTGTTTTTAATTCGTCGATTGATATTTTCGTGGTACGATTTTTTTAAATGTCAAAAATACAATTTTTGAAAAAAATAGGCCAGTTTTGAAAAACAAAAATGTAAGATCCTAAATATCCAAATTTTAGCACAAATGTGAGTTATTTTCCCATAACAATCAATTATGTAAAGTTGCGTGCGAATCGAAGAGGGTCGAACCAAAAATGTATGTTTTGTTTTGCTATTGGGCCTGGAACTGCTCTGTAACTGCTTGTATTTTTATTACTTCTTATTTTTAGAATTATTTGTTTCTTATTTGGGAATGATTTTTTTTTTTATATTTTTATGGAAATTAAGTCATTATTTTTCAAGTTTTTTTTTCAGACTTCTTTTTATATTTATTATAGTTTTTTTTAATAAAAAATGAATAAATAGTTCAGTGCTTTTCAAAAGATGGGCTATATTTATCATTTTTTTTTCATGTGCACAGGTCAAAAACTATATGTTTTTGATAGTCTTGATTTGGGGCCTCCCTTAGATCAGTCGGCAAAGGCGCAGCTACATGCTGGAGGTGGCTAGGTTCAATTCCCGGCCCGGTCTACGAATTTTTCAGGTTGGAATATTTCTCGACTTCCCTGGGCATAGAAGTATGATTGGACTTGCCACACAATTATACCAATGCAAAAATGGTACATGCATGGAAAGCTCTCAATTAATAACTGTGGAAGTGCATCTAGAACACTAAGTTGAGAGCACGTAATAAGCTAATATGCGATATGCAATAAGCTTGAAATGCGAAGAAGAAGAAGAAGAAGATTTGCATATTTGAAGGATTCAAATACGTAGAGCAGGTACGTTTTTTGGATTCTTGAATTGTATTGAGGTAAATGCATATTCGTAATCTACATTAAAAATCGTATTAGCAAAAATAACCATCTTAGTGCCCCTCGGTGGGACTTTGTAAGGGACCGAGATGTCAATTCGTTATTTTAGTGTCAAACAGTGAGTTAATATTTTGCTTTAAATCATGATTTAAAAATTGAGATGAAAGATTATTTGGTCAAAAAACAAATTCGTTGGGCTCAGAAAACGATGCTCTTTCAGATGATTTATAAAAGCCGAAATTTTTACAAACCTAAAAGAACCAATTCCCTCGCTTACCGAAATGTTCAATTGAACCTTTTTTAAATCTTTTAGTTATTAAATTTACTGCGAAGCATAAACTAAATACTTTTTCCTTTTTATCTCCTTCCAGGTAAGTTTCTCATCGACATCGAATGGGTCCATCATCCAAAAGGTTTGGCTCTAAAGGACTCCGCTAAGTGAAACCGCACTTAACCTATGGACATAAAAAAATAACACAAAGGTCGTAACTGCAAACGAAAAACAATATTTACCAGCCCGGTCTTAAAGCTCATGCCTACACGCAGGTACCCTCCTTACAAAGGCTTCTTCTGGTCCCAACAACATATTTTTGCGCACCTGGTACAATACATCCATTTCCCTGATCCCACCTCTACACCCACGAAAGAAAGAAAGAAAAAAAAAACCGCACATACTCTTTTGTCAAAACAAAAATGGGATTCTGATTACCGAATATAACCACCCCGGCCGCCATCCCGCTCCCCGCATTTCATTCATCATCATCCCATTCATCCCAAGCCACAACCGAGAACCACGTCTCATGGTTGTCATCATCATCGTTGTTCCCATCATAAAACACATAAACCCGTCACAACGCCACTACCACCCACTTTGCCATCCTGCCGGCACCCCCCGGTCAGGAGGATCCATCTTCGTCGGCTTTGTCACACAGAGCTCTGGCTCTCAGGCTGGCCGAAAGAGCTGCTTCTACAAATACCTCTCACAGTGATGATGGTGATGACCAGTGCCAATTTTAGTCTTTTCCCTCATAACACTCGAAACATGGAGCGCAACAGGAGGTAACACCACAGCTGCAGCAGCCGCCCCAAAAGAGGATTTTGGCTTTTGGGCTTTTTTCGTGGTGGGATGGTGGCTGGCGTCGGCGGCGGTTGGAGCAAAGTTTTATCCTGATTTATCGTCAAATATGTCGGTGTGTGTGAACTAGTGGCAGGGATTGCGTTTCGACGTTGCGTTCTTCGGTGCACAGTGGCGCCAAGTGACGATGCGGTGGACGGTGAGAATCTGTGTAGGGATTAGAGCCATCCAACAGTGAGAAAGCTTTGTCTCTTTCTAGCTCGGATTAAACGAAGAGGTTTTTCCAATGGGAAGGATTGGTGGCTTGGTATGCTTCCGGTTTGGTTTGGCAGCTGGGATGCTCCCTAAATGTTTGTTGATGAGATTTTGGTTTCCCAAAGTGGTGCTGTGTAGGCTTCTATCGGTGTTGGCCAGTTCCCGGAGTCGTTTCGAAAGGATCAATGGGTAACTGGTGGGTTGGTTACAGACAGATAAGCTTGTATACTTTATGCCAGAATTTTCAATTCAATGTTAATCTGCAACATTTGAAGCTTTGTACTTAACAAATTTACGTTACGTACGTAGCTGAAAATGAATTGAAAGCTTCTAAACTGAAGTTTTCCTGTACCAGCTCTTGAATGAGAATACCAATAAATGAGAAATACCAAGCACTTACTGAAACATCAATCTTCTTCAATTTCTATGACAACCCGCCTTCCGAGAAGCGCCAGAATTGTAATTCAATTAATTAACCAACGCAAACACCTGTTCCAGAGTGACACACATCACTCCACACCAAACAGTGTTCGAGCTAAGACCACATCGATTTCGCGAGACACTTTCTGGCTCCCATGCCGTGTGAGAGGACCGAGAACGGAGAAACCTAATTCAATTACCGCTATCGACACACTCATGGCACCGTTTCGACTCGGGAATCGGGTGAAATTCTCCTGCACCCTGTGGGCTAGCTCTAAATGAATTTTGAAATGTTGGGGAAAAAATCGTTCAGACCCGGAAGGCGCGCACCATTTCAATTGGATGTCAAAATGTGATCAGCGCTTCGCGTCGATTCCGCCAAATTGCCACCAGTGACATCGATGTATGTGCATTGGGATAAGAAATCTACCCGAGGGACCCCGGTTCCGGTTGCACTTTTGCCTGTATCCAGGATTCACCGGATTTTTCGGAGATGGCATCGTCGGCTTCGGTGATGGAAGGATTGAGATTTAGCTGTTGCAACGGCTACAAGGCTGGTGACAATTTGCTATTGCGGTTTTCCGACAGCCTTCATCGACTTTTGAGGTGATGATGGTAATGTGTGTGTGTGTGTGTGTGCGCTTGTATGTGACATGGATTCTGTGGTTCGAAATGGGGATTGGGAGAGACGTTGGGATGTTCAATTTTGATGATTTTTACGATTTGTGGTGCTTTCTTCAATGTGCTATGCCTTGGTTTTAATAGAGCGTAATTTTAGTGCAGTAAACAGGGCTGGTAGCAGGTCTCTTTTTAGTGACTTGGTCACTTTTTTCAAGTCAGTCACTAAGAAGTCACTTTTTTCACCGAAAAGTCACTATTTCTTAAGATTTAGTCATTCAAGTCACTTTTTTACGACTAATAATGTCAAGAGTAAATAATTTGCCTTTAAAAAATCACATCAAGTAACAGCTTGATTTGGTAACAAATTTGTGTTAAAAAGATTAATTAAAAATCAGTGAGAAATTCCGACACAGAAGAGTTGCGAACAGACCAGAAATGTCCAATTGGTGATGATGGAATCACTAATATTTTTATTTATTTTTTCATCTTCGTGATCTAGACATTCCAGTCTGTTGTCTTCGATTTTTTTTCCAGACCAAATTATAAAATTTCCTTTTTCCTTTGCCTTGGGATCTCGAAATAGTAAAAGAAAAATTTAATCGCAAATTTTCTGAGGTTTCGATAAAGGTTTCCATTCCATACGTGATCCTGAAAGTCTTAGATGTTTCGAAAAATGGTCTAGGAAAATTTACTTGCGCTAGACAGGCATGGAAAATCATTTGCATTCATTTCGTGCATTCATTTACATTCATTTGCCTCTAACTTTTTTCATCAACAGTATTCCGTAAAATAATGTATAGAGCTTGTGTAGCTTTTGTTATTAACTACAAGTTTTGCTCATAACTCAGATCTGTATCTCTTATGCATCACGAACCAGAGCGGACAGAACTTGTTACTGTTTTTCAGTGAATGTAAAATACATTCACTGAAAAACAGTAGTGGCTCTGAAAAACAGTAGTTCGCTCTGCTTCGTCATGCATAAGAGATACGGATTTGGCTTAAGTTATAGCTAATAACAAAACCTACAAAAGCTGTTTACATCATTTTGCGGAATGCTGTTGAACAAAAAATTTAGAGGCAAATGAATGTAAATGAATGCACGAAATGAATGCAAATGATTTTCCATGCCTGCTAGACATGTTTTCAAAGACTTTAATTTTGAAAAATCTTTGAAGCTCGGTAGCTTTAATATTTGTCCAAACATTTCCAAAATCAGATCTTAGAAAAAAAAATCTATGTCCAAGATCATAAAATGTTATTTACGTTTCAGAAGTATTTAAATTTTTCAATGACTGTGAACTTATATTCCATATAGGGGAATTTACGTATTCTCGTCAATCTAAGCAGCTTCCGCACTTCTATTAGCATTTTCTCAGTCTCACGACCACATATGACGTGTCTGTTTGTTTACATTCATCTGCTGCTAGCTATTCTATCCATTCCAATCAACAAAACCGTCCAAAACGGCTTGAAAACGTTTTTAACGCGCTCCAAACTTCTCAGGTGAGTGTGACTATTGTCGGCAGCTTCTTTTACTTCGGCAATCTTTCCGTTTAAACTGCGTGTTAACCAGCTGTTCTATTATCGGCAGCTCGAAATCAGCCGTATTTTGATGTGCTTATGTTTCTTTTGAAGAAACACCTAGCATAACAGGTTAGCTCAGTCGTAAAAATGTATTAGGATTGAAGCTGAAAGACTAAGGAATCGTTTAAATACATTCAGCGAAGTATTTTAGTGAGAAAATACATCGAAATTAACGTTTAAATTGTGGTTGCCGAAAACAGTCGATGGCTGCCGAAGCCATAATTTACCCTATTCAAAATATGAAAATTATTCCGGGCCGCAAAAGTTTCTTAACTTGTTTTGCTTAGAGATTTTGAATGCTTAAGTCGCAGCATTGAAGAATTGGTCCAACATTTCTAAAATTTATCCCGGAATATTTCATTTTTTTCGATATTAAGTCCGAGACGCATGCAAAATATTCTACACGGCAAATAAATCTGACTCATATGTGAGTTCCGTTCACTGAAATTCACATTTGAGTAAATTTTTATTCAAATTTGAGCAAATTTCACTGACATTTGAATGACATTTATTCATATATGAGTGACATTTACGCATCTTTGAGTAAAGATATACGACCTACGGTTTTGCGAATTTAAGTGAACTTGACTCAAATATTAGTCAGATTAATTTTTATTTTATGTTCGACATCACTCAAATAGGTCGAGGAGGGGCAAATATTAAATAACAAAAAATAAATAAAGTTACGTACCTATATGCAGGGTTGCTTCCACTCACTTGCTATAAAAAAATATTTTTCGGAATTATGCAATCATTAGATGTTATAATGCTATGTTGCTCTTGTAAGTAACAGGAAGAGGGTGTAATGCATGTGTTTGACTCATAAAACCTGCCAATTTTGCTTTGAGCGCGTCACAATCAGCGATCTTATGATTCGTGAGCGTTCACTCAGAGTGAGCGCTCACGAGTCGTAAAATCGCTGATTGTGACGCACTGAAAGCAATATTGACAGATTTTATGTGTCAAACATATACTTCATGACCTCTTCTTGTAACTTACAAGTACTAATTAGCATTATAATATTTCATGATTACATAATTCCGAAAAACATTTTTTTATAGGAAGTAACCCTGCCTATATGCAACTCATTTAATGATAAATTCATAAATTAATAATAAAAAAACATTGTGTGTACTTTTAGGATAAAGAGTAGAGTGGAAAACGATTTTAAAAAGAGCTAAATTTTCAAATTTTGGGTGACGTAAAACAAAAATCAAATTTTCATTAGTCATAATCATGGTGACCAGCAAATCCCAATTTGCGATTTCGCGGGGTTTTCCCGGTTGTTTTGAGCCAGGGAAATTTCTGCTTTCTAAATTATAACCCATTTAGCTTAATGATATTTTTGGCTCAATAGCCATTATGCTTAATTTAAATGTATATTTCACAACCGGGAAATAACAATTTGTTTGGAAAAACAATCGTTAGCTTCTTATCAAAAAGTCATTAAGATTTTTCGATTTTTTTAACTGTATTGACAAAAGTTTGCTCAAACTCTTTACAGGATTGTTATGAAATGTTCTTAAATTTCCTTAAGAATCATTTCCTATCACAGAGTTATTTTCAGAGTTTCTCTAAAATTAATTTGAGATCCTCTCCGAGAGACCTTGAAAATGTCTATACAACATTTCAGAAATAAAAATCGAAGCATTCCTTCTAAGATTCGCTTCGAAAAAACTTACTGAAACCTCCTTACATTCTATTTAGAATTAGTCTGAATATTCCTTATAATTGTCATGCAATTCTCCTCAGAATTGTCATACAAAATTTGCTTGGAATTCTCCTCGAGATGCTCTTGGAATTAAACTCGGAATTCTCAAAAAACTCATTTCAGAATTTCTTTGGAATTGTTCCCTCAAATTTCTATTCCCTTGGTATTTATCGTGAGATCCTTGAAATTCCCTTTAGAATTCACTTGATATTATCTTTAAATTTGCTAAGAATTTCCTTCGAATTGTCATCACAATTCTTCTAAGAACTGATTTTGAATATTTATTTGAAATGGACCTGAAATCCGCTTCACCAGCTTCATGAATTTTCCAAAAGAACTACCTAAAGATTCTACTCTGAACGTCTTAAGTCCCTCAAGTGACTTGGAGTTCTAGTGAAATTTCTCTTAGAGTTCTTAAAAAAGATCTATTGGTATTTTTCTCTGAAAAACATTGCTGTTATCTGCAGAATTCAAAATCTCATAATATTTAGTTCATTAAAGTACAAGGGTTTAAAGGTTCAGAATCTTATTTTTCCCGGTATGTCATCGAAATTCACGGGCTTTTCCCGATTTTTTCCTGGCAATATCGAATTCGTGCCTTTTCCCCGGTTTTCCTGAATTCCTGGTTCACTGTATAATAAATAAATAATAATTTTTCGAGAATAATATATGGGATCGGTAAACCATTATTTGTTTTATTTTAAAGGAGTATGAAAAATGTTCAGGATGGGTTGTGATTGTGTCACTATTTGGTCACTATTTTCGTTAGTTATTTGTTTTATTTTAAAGGAGCATGAAAAATGCTCAGGATGGGTTGTGATTGTGTCACTATTTGGTCACTATTTTCGTTAGTTTAGTCACTAAAGTCACTACTGTTATATTACATATCTACTACCAGCCCTGAGTAAAATATTGTATTGATAAAATTGCTTTCATCATAAAATAAGCAATCAGTTTGATCATATCATCAGATCTACAACTTTGCGGAATAACAACATGGTTTTATAGCGTATAGCTTTTGAGGTATTTAAAATCAATGTTTGTACTAGACTAACTTTTTCTAACCAGGTACTCTCATAATCTCCTCTCGGAAGCATTGCTTAACCTTCTAATATAATTTAAAATGAACTGAGAACTCCATTCTTTCCGAATGGAATCACCGTCTCGTTGTTCGGGTGGAAGCACCGTCCGCATCTTCGGTATCATATTTGGAAGGACACTGTTGTTTACGATTAAGCCAAAATCAGCTGTAAGGGCAGCCTGAACCTGCCTGCGGTCCATGATATGATGTCTATTTAATTCAGGTTGAAAAATCATAAATTTTGAGCCGTCGGACGGTATAAGTACATGATATTTTTGGGGCCCTTTCTCTTCTTCGTCGTCGCATTTCAAGCTAATTGCTTATCGTATATTTGCTTACAGCGTGCTCTCAAATCAGTGTTCTAGATGCACTTCCACAGTTATTAATTGAGAGCTTTCTATGCCTGTACCATTTTTGCATTAGCAAATACAATCATACTCAGAGAAGTCAAGACATTTTACAACTCAAAAAAATTCCTATACCGGATCGGGAATCGAACCCAGCCACCTCCAGTATGGTCTTGCTTTGTAGCTGAGCCTTTGCCGACTGAGCCAATCATAATTTGTACTAAAATTATCACCGATGTAACTTAGCAATATCAGGGTGTCTACTACCTGGAAAAACCTGGAAAACCGGGAATTTGCAGGGAATTTAATTTTTTCTGGAAAAACCTGGAATATTCAGGGAATTTTGGTTGCACTCAGAAAATTTTCCAATTATCACTTCATTCGTAATTCAAAAGAAGTTTTTCGTTCAGTTTCTCGAAACGTTTCTTAAGAACACTGAACTTGACAAGCATCTGACAGCTAAGACAACGTGTGCGAACGAGACAAGTTCATTCAGAGAGTCTTGTCACGCTCGCTCTTCGCTGATTTGTATGTGGAGGATCAAAATCGTCGTAAAAAGGAAACAGCCGAAAAAGAGAGACTGGCAACCGTCAAAAGGAAGCATACGAAGCATGTATTGTATAAGAATAAGCATGCCAGACAGCAGGTCTGAGACCCAACATAGAATTTTTTTTTTTTGAGCTTCAGAGAGGGTCGGAGATCTACTGAGAAATTTGTTGAGCTTCAAGGTAGTTCGTAGATCTTGAGAACAGAACTACAAACAAATTAAAAGTTATTAACAGAAATGCATAAACACAAAATCACAATCTTCAGATAAATGTTCAAAGAAATTTTCAAAACTTCAAGCAAGCAAAAATAATTTCAAATCAATTTGTAAAACTATAAGCAAAATTTTACAAATCTTCTGGGAAATTCGCATAACTTCAGACAAGTCCAAGAATCTACAGTGAAATATAAAGTATTTCACAGAAGTTTGAAGATCCTCGAAACATTATTCAACATCAGAAAAGTTCGTACATCTTCAGAACAAAGCTACATAACTTTGAAAAAAATTACAGGACTTCAGAAAAAATCACAAGAATCTCAGAAATGTTAATGGATGTTCAGTAAAAATTGCAGAACTTCAGGGAAGTTTAGCGATTTAAAAAAAAAATATTTACACGATTTCAGGAAAATGTGTAGATCTTGAGAGAGACATTTAAAACTTCAAAGAAGCTCAAATATTTTCAGATAAATTTTCACAACTTTAGGTAATCTTCAAAGAAATTTTCAAATCTTCAGGGTAACCCTAGAGGAATTTACAAAACATCAGAGAAGTTTGCAGATCTACTGAGAAATTTATTGAGCCTCAAGTTTTTTTTTTTTTTGAAGATTTTGGGAATAGAGCTACGGAGCTTAAGACAACTTTACAGAACTTTAAAGATATTTGCAGGAATTTGACAGAAAGTTTCACAGTTTCACACAAATTTGAGATCTTCAGAAAAATTCGTTAAATGTTAGAAAGGCACCTCAATTCCAAAAACAAATCGCAGCGAAGTACAAAACTACAATATTTTGCAGAACTCCATGGAAGTCGGAAATAGATAGATCTAAAGAACTTCAGAGAAGTCCGTAGACCTTAAGAGAAGTCTGTAGAACGTCAGAAAGTTCGTACGTTTTTAGAAAAATTTGCAAAACTTCAGCAAAACTCACAGATCTTCGGCAAAGTTCGCCGATCTTTAGATCAAGAATCCACAAAGAAATTTAAAGAACTTTAGAAAAGTTCGAAGATCTACTGTGAAATTTATTGAACTTCAAGGCAGTTCGTAGATCTTTAGAGTAGAAATACAGTACTTCAGAAAAAGTTACAGAATTTGAAATAAATTTTAGGAACTTCAGAAAAGTTCAGAGGGTAGATCGTAAATCTACTCAAAAATTAGCAGATGTTTAAATAAATTTTAAGAATTTTACTGCGGTTCTTGGATTTTGAAAGACATTTACAGAACTTCAGGTAAGTTCGCTGATCTTTAGAGATGTTTGCAGAGCTTCAGAAAAATTAGAAAAACTTCAGAATACTTCCTAAAACTTCCGGAAAGCTCAAACATTTCTAGATAATCTTTCAATTCTTTAGAAAATTGTATAGATGTTCAGAGATATTTGCAGATATTCATTGAATCATGAAAATCTGCAGCGAAAATTACAGAACTTTCGAGAAGTTTGTAGATTATGAGAAATTTTGTGAACATCAGAGATAATTGTTGATTCAGGAACTTTGTAGGTTTTTAGGAAAATTTGCTGAACTTCTGAAGAACACACAGAACTTCCAAGAAATCTGTAGAACTACCGAGACATTTGCAGATTGTCAGGAAAGATTGTTGATCTTTAAAGAAATTTTACCGGAGAACAGAAACAAAACTTCAGGGACGTCAGAAGGTTTGAAGACCTTGCAGAATTGAGTTGTTAACAGAAATTTTCAGAACTCAAGGAATCATGTAAGGTACACCGGGGCAAGTGAGAATCCGGGGTAAGTGAGAACGGACGGCAAAACTCGCTTCAAAAACAATTTTTAAGGCCGCATCTTTCAGTCAATGAAAGGTACAATCTCAACGGTCAAATTGAATACCAAAAACAATTATGGTTTTTAAACCCAACACCAGGGTGCAGCTTCGAGTTCAAACGTCATTTTCAACTTGCGTAATAAGTTGAACGCACTGTTTTTTACGCGACGTTTTGTTTACAATCGTTAATGGAAGTGTTTGTTTTATTGAATCCAGGTAATCATCGTTAATATATTAATAAGTTAAACACACAAAATACCTGTATTATACTTGCATTCTCATAAAATACAGAAGTCAAAGTAAATACGGTATTCCACAGCACCCGGGGCAAGTGAGACCTATTGAAACAAAGTGTTTGAGATCAAACTTTTCGCTTCTTGTGTTGTTATTGTGTGTACTTCTCGACGTTTTTTTTGTTCAAAAACATAATTTTCCTGTTTCTTGTTCCAGTTCAACAGTGAAAATGGTGCGGCACTACGTAAAAAAAAGATTGCTGGAAGCTGTGCAAGCCGTCCGGAGTAAGCGTTTCACGCTGTATAGCGCGGCCAAATACTACAAAATTCCGAAGACAACATTATGCAACCGAGTCCACGGGAAGAGAGGAGTAAAAAGCTCGACCGGCGGAAGACCTACTGCTTTACCGCTGGAGGTGGAGGCCAGGTTGGCAACTAATATCAAAACCATGGAGAAGTGGGGTTTCGGTCTTTCGAAACCGGAAATAGTTTCAGCCATAGAACAGCACGTTAAGAAGACTGGCTTGAAAACCCCCTTCAAAGATTCAGTTCCTGGAGATGACTTCTTCGTAAACTTTAAACGTCGAAACCAATTGTCGCAGAAAAAACCTCAGGCAGTTGAGGTAGCTCGTAAACAATGTGTGGATCCCTTCGCAATAGCTGATTACTTCGAGCTGTTGAAAGAAGTTACCCAGCATCTTCCACCGGACAGAATCTATAATATGGACGAGACCAGTTTTTGCCTGGATCCAAGCAGGGTACTAGTCGTCGGAGAAAAAGGAAAAGCTGCACACAGGGTGACAGCTGGTCCAGGACGTGAGAACTACTCTGTGCTGATGGGTGCCAATGCTGCAGGAGATAAATTACCACCGCTTATCATTTTCAAAGCCAAAAACGTGTGGGATTCTTGGCTAGCAGACAAGAAGATAGAATATCCTGGGATGTCGTACGCTGCAACGCCCAATGGTTGGATGGACACAGAAACCTTCACCAACTATTTCCGATCCACTTTCCTGAAAAGTATCCCAAAGACAAGACCGGTCGTGTTGATCTACGACGGACATTCCTCGCATACTTCTCTTGAACTTGTTGAACAAGCACTGCAAGAAAACGTCGTGATTTTAAAGTTACCTCCTCACACCAGTCACCTTCTGCAGCCGATGGATTTGTCGGTCTTCAAACCGCTGAAGCAGAAATATGACGATGCAATCGTGAAATGGCAGAGAAAAAACTATGGCATTAAATTGAACAAATCAACATTTGCTGGCATAATTTCAGATGTTTGGACCCAATGCAACCAAGAAATTATAAAACACGGATTCCGCAAAGCTGGGATTTACCCGTTTTGCGCAGATGTTATTCCACAGGATAAGTATGATCCGTGGGCGTTAAAGCGATTTCAGCTTAGCCGCCTTTCTAACGCCGCGGTTCCGTCCGCTGAAGAAAGCTGGGATTTATTTGAAGCAGGTCCTTCAAATCTGGATTACCAGGCTCCAAAGGAATCAGTCATGAGTGACCAGAAAAATGCACCTTTCGACGAGAATTCATTCGAGCTTATCCTTCTGGAACATGTTAAGCAAAATCGATCAACGCAAAATGTTAAAAAAAGAAAAGTTTGTCCTGGGGCTGAGGTCATCACGTCTGAAGAAGCAATCCAGAGAATGAGAAATAGCGTGAAGCAGGAGAAGATCAGACCGTTGCCAAAAGTTTTGGATACAGGACAGCACGATATCGTCGATAATACAAAACCGACCCGGGCAAAGAAGCCTAAGAAAGCAACGCCAAAATTAATCAAACGGAAACTAGATAATCTGCCACATCCTAGTGATGAAGAAACGAAGCCGACTAAGCCTAAGAAGAAGAGATTGATTTAAATAAGTTGTTCAGCATTGGTATTTTAAACCATACCGGTTAAACGCGACTACGATTTGATAAAGTAGTTAATTTACATTTAAGCAGTGTACATGGAAGAATAAATAAATCTTAAATTTACTTTGTAGTTTAAAAAAAGAACGAACCATAAAGGGAGGGTCCATAGATTACATCACGTAAAAATTGCTAAGTTTCAACCCTCATCCCTCCTATGTCACGTTTTTTGTATAAACATTCATTTTTTATGTATGAAACGTCACGGTTTCCAAAACCCCCCTCCCCTTAGAAGCGTGACGTAATTAATGAACGTTTCCAAATAACGTTCCAAGAGGGTTGAATACACTTACCCTTACCCTCATTCAACGATATCCTGTACTTTGGTTACATGGTATTTTTGTGCTCTATGTAAGTCACATGATACAAAAATAATCAAATTTTGTTACGGTGTTTTTGGATGTTCCATTAGCAAAAAAATCATTATTCCACTATTTATTGACAGCCACATATATTGCTGTAGAACAAACATGAGAAAATTCACATTTCATATATTTATAATCAAATACCAACATAGGACCCACTTGCCCCGGTTCTCGGGGCAAGTGAGACCTATCGTGATGTTTTTGAATTTTCTCTCTATTTTTTTTTCAACTTGATCATTAGACTTCCATTTTAAATAAACTTAAGCAGGGATGCTAAGAGAACGTTTCTATGCTGCAGGAATTTAAAAATAATAATAATTGTAGATTTTACAATCGAATATAGCTGAACTATGAAAATTTTAGGTCTCACTTGCCCCGGTGTACCTTATATCTAGTGTGAACTTTTCCCACTAGCTTGTCTAAAGTTGGTATCGACATCCTGGCGAAGTTTTGAAATCCATTTTCATCTTCATATCGCAGCTCTTGATGGACAAGATGAGCCAAATCCCTGCCGGTGTTCCTCTTGAGCAACCATTCCCTACTCCACAAAGTTCACCTTCTTGTTCTCATTTTATTTAAAATAATAAAAGCAAATACGTCTGCCGAAACTAGAGCAATTTTCCGGTAATTCATGATGGAAGTATTTATTTTTGATTCCTGATACAATTTTGTTTTGAAATCTAAATTGACAGTTCTCTCGACATGTGCAAGCAGTGTGAACACCAGCAAACAGGGGGGTTCGACACAGTGTGTCGAAAGTAAATTCGAGCAGGTTTTTCATTATGGCGGCGGTCAAAATCAGACCAAGAAATCATGATTTATTCTATCTTGATCTTCCAAACAGAGTTGGATTCAAACATGTTATCAAAATGATATTTTGTTTTTGAAAGCATATTGTTATCAAATTTTGATAGATCGTTTTATCGAAATAGTATAGACAGGTTTCTTACTTGTATTTATATTCTTGATTTAAAAAAATACTACACAAATACCAAAAAAGAATGTAATATTGATTGACGTAATGCATGCTACTGTGCACGTCTAATGTGATTGCAAAACCCAAATACAATACATACAATACAATACAATATTACCCATGGATATAATTTCTTTTCGCGAATTATGTGTAGGATAAATGCACCAATAGTGGAGGTACTTTAGTGCAATGTGTTCCTATGGTGGCTTATAGAGTCTCCCTAAGCCGCTATAGAAGTACATTGTACTAACGTACCTCCACTATTGGTGCATTTACTAAACATAAATTGTACAAATTAATATTAAACAACCTATGTGCATCTGTTCTGCTGTAATATTCAATAGCTTATTTGCTGTGCCGACTTATAAGTACCAACGCCCAAGTTTGAACAATCGAAAATAACATAAATCAATAAGTACATAAAAGGAATTCCAGATGGATAAATAGATAAAATAATAATGTGTATAATTTGTATGCACCTGGAATTTTTTTCATCCGACCTGGAAAAACCTGGAAAACTCAGGGAATTTGATTCCTTGGATTGAGTAGACACCATGAATATCCATCCCTATCGCACCCATTAGAGCTGCTTCCGGTACGTGCGAACGCCGCTCCGAATGAGTCCATTCATTCATCGGCATAACTTCCTTTCCCATAAAAGATTCTGCGATACAAGAGCATGGCTTGATGAAGAAAACCCGAAGCAAGGCAACACTAAACTTTTCAGCATCCTTTCCTGGGAAAACCTCCGCCATGGAAAAAATGTCGTCACCAGCGAAATTACATTTTCATCATCGTCATCAACATCACCCCATTTATGCACGCGAGAATGCTCGTCAGCATAATTTGCATTACTTCCGGCGTCGTCTTTGTCGCCGCCGCCGTCGACGATGTCCTTGACTCGTTCGGTCGTCCCTCTACAGAAATGCACTTCTCCAACTGCCATTGTGCGACCCCCAACGCGGTGGTTTTTCGCAACGAAGCGTCCTCGTCGTTGTGGTAGGTGTAATGCTACTTGAGCATAAAAATCGCATAATTCTTTTCCGTAGCACAGCCACAGTCTGTTCAGCAACAGAAGAGGTAAGGGAAGAAAGTCGAAACTATCGCTTCACGATGACGGGAAGGATCTAACGGCGGAAGGCTTACTCGCTGGGATGCAAATTGAAAAGCAGTTTCCTTCCCACAGCAGCGTTCTGGTGTGGTTTATTGAAAAAAGAAAGAAAGAAAGAAAATGCCTTTTAGGTGTGGGATGTGTGCAAGCTTGAGATAAGTTTGGAGACTCTTGTTTATGGTGCTTTTGGTTTGAATGTGTACTTTCCGTTGAGACGGCAAATCCAGATCCTCTAAAATATGCACGGTTGTACTGTTAGCTAAGTAAACGAAATCTCCTCGATGATTTTTAAAGGTCATATTGTTTAGTACAAGCATAGAGTTTGTACTAACATTTCAACTACCTTTAATATTTAATAAGATGGTTTCCTTCTAAATGTTGTGCTGATTTAATTTAAATTGAGGTTCATCATAATAATTTGAATGAGAATTGATGTTATCCGTTGTACTAAATTTTAGATTTTACACATTTTACTAGGTGATATACAAATTTGTCAACAGTACATCTGTAGAATCTGAAACATTTAGTACATTTAGTTAGTCATTCCTTAATTTCGAAATTTTTAGCATGTAATATTCTTGTGTTTAACAGATGTTAGTACGAGAAATGCGCTTGAGTCAAATCAAATATGAAAACATCTCACAGCAAACTCGCATTCTACATTTTTCAAATAAAAATAACAAAACCCAGTACACAGAACGGCAACGATAGGTGTTCCACTTTGACATTTCTCCTGCATCCTGAACATTTTTGCATTGAAACACACACACACACAAACACACGCATACGTACGGCATTCACTGGACATATGTTTTCCATTGCAATTCCCACTAACTCGCAAGCACACACACACATATGCAGAAGTACATAGCTGCAGCAGACTCGGTTGGAAAACAAAAAATAAATGGTTGCTTCCATTAGGCACAGAAGGAAGCACAGCCCTAAAGGACCTGTTTTCAGAGCAGCATCAGAAAATGTACATGTATGTCATCAGAAAATCCTGCCCGCCCACTCCCATTGGCCAAAGCCCCGGTGTGGGTGGGAAAGCGGCTTGGCACGGCACACATTCACGTAAATACACCGCCCGAGACGGGGAAACGCTCGTGCCACATTCAATTTTCATTTTTAAAACACGATAACACGATGGGATAGGCAGAGGAGGCTGGTAGTGAATGAGGGGAAAAGTGTCCCATTTCTTTGGGCTTTTGAAAAATCATAACAGGAAGTGGCATCGTACTGCACGCTACTGTAACGGGGGGGTTAGCCGTGTGAGATGATGTGACACAATGTAGTGCCTGCTCATTATGCAAACGTCGGAAAAAAGGTTGTGGGTTGTGCAGCGTTGAAAGGGAGAGGTGGTTCGGAGTCATTTGTGATTTTTGGCCCCAATTAGAGCATGGAAGATTTGTGTTGAAAATGTACATGATCTCTCCAAATCAACGCAGATCATTAATGCTGATGCAGTTTGATTTGTCGCATGGCATGGTTTTGGCGCTATTCAAGTTTTTGCCGCTTCATATCAGAAATAATATTGGAGACTAGTTCAAAAATAGGCACGAAAATTTGACAGAACAATGCTGGGATTGGGAGGGACCATCAGGGCACTCGATTGAAGGGATTTGGACGGGAAGAGTGGGAATGCCAACTCCCTTTTTATAACATTTCGTGGATAAAGGGCAGGCTCTTCTCCCCGCTCACTGGGGCATTTTCCTGTTGTGCGATAGTGTTGCTGGAAGGAGATTCTGAGGAATTTTAGATTTCATGTGAAGCCTGAGATATTTTTTGTTCTGAGGAACTGCAGAGGAAAATTCCAAGGGTATTCTGAGGATAATATCATGAAGTTTGTGGGAGAAATCGAATTCGGAGTCCTTGGACATTCTTTGAGAATACTTATGAGGTGAGGGGGATGGTGAAACGAGGATTATATCTGAAAATAACTCCAGGAGATCTTCAAAGGGATTCGGAAAAGAAATTCCAGGAGAGTTTGCCAAACAAACTATGAGGAGAAATCGAAGGAATTTGTGAGGAGCTAAGCAAATTAATTCTTATGAGATTTTCAGGGCTGTTACAACGGGTTTCGTGAATTTCGCGGATTTTGCGATTTTCGTGGATTTGTCGCGGATTTGAACTTTTAGTCGCGAAAATCGCGGAAATATCAAATGATGTCGCGAAAATCGCGAAGGGACTGATGTGCTGTCACAAAAATTGTAGAATTCATTGTAACCTTTCCGTCCCGGATTATATTGCTGTCATCAATTTTGTTGTTCATTTGGTTCTCAATTTTTTTTTTACCGGTTCAAACCAAACACCCTGCAAATAATCGAGAAATGATCTCAGTTCCATAAGTCACACTGGACTTACACGGAAATTCCCCGAGTTCTGTCCAATGTGAGACATTTTCCTTTTTTTCCAATATGAACATAGCATTTTTCGTTGTCAAATCATACACGAATCGTATGTATGCGAGTAATTGCCATGTATACCGGATATTCTAGGTTCTCTAAATCGTCTTGAAGTTCAGTTGATTTGTTCGACTATACCAACCAAGGCTGCAATAATGTCTGTAGTAACGAAATATGTCCAAACAGATTCAAAGTGTCTATGTGAATTTTACCCGACCTATTGCTACGTATACAAGATGTTATAGGTTCTGAAATCATTCTGGAGATCAGATTATTTTTCTACTAGATCATTCAAGACTAATTCAATAACTGTAGTATCGAAATATGCTCAAACAAATTTGCAGTGTCTATGTGGATCTTGCCAACCTATTTCCGTGTATGCTAAATGTTCTAGGATTTCCAAATCCATATTTCGATACTACAGATAATATCCTAGTCTTTTTTGATCTAGTAAAACAAATCATATGAACTGCAGGACGATTTGGAGAACCTAGATCATCTGGTATACGTGGAAATAATTAAACATTCTCCATATAGACACTATGAATCTGTTTGGACATATTTCGATACTACAGACTTTATCCCAGTCATGGTTGATCTAGTAGAATAAATCATCTGAACTCCAGAACGATTTGGAGAACTTAAAATAACTGGTATACATGGCAATAGTTCATGCATGATCCACATAGACACTGTGCATCTGTCTGAAAATATTTCGATACTTAAGACATTGTTCCCAATCTTGGTTGATCTAGTAGATCAAATTATCTGAACTCCAGGACGATTTGAAAAACCTTGAACATCTGGATTACTCGGAAATAGATGATGCAAGATCCACATTTTTCAATACTACAGACATTATTGCATACTTGGTTGATCTAGTAGAACAAATCAACTGATGTCCTGGATGATTTGGAAAACCTATAATTTCGAAAAGTGCTAGGTTCATATTAGAAATAAAAAAAAAAATCATGAAAATGTCTCACCATTGGACAGAACCCAAGGAATATCCGTGTAAATACACAACCGCGACGTGACCTACAAGTGTGACTTATGAAACTCTGGTAATTTCTCGATTATGTGCAGGGTGTTTGGTTTGAACTAGAGCCATATTAATTACAACATTTAGGACAGCAAAATACGTCAGAAACGCAAAGGTTAGTTTTCAAGAAAATTTGCAGTTCAAATGAAAATAATGTTTCATCAAATCTAGGCTGGTCTTATTCAATATAATCTCATAATGTAAGGGTGTTTTATTAAGTTCACTAATTACTCAGAATTTATACTATACATAAATAAATGAAGATGATACAATGTTATTTAAAGAAAATCAAAGGTTACAAACGATACTCCTTTAGCTCAGTCGGTAAAGGCGCAGCTACAAAGCAAGTCCATGCTGGAGGCGACTGAGTTCGATTCCCGTCCGGTCTATTAATTTTTCGGATTTTAAAATTTCTCTACTTTCTTGAGCATAGCAGGGTACAGGCATAGAAAGCTCTCAATTAAAATGTGAAAGTACTTCAAAGAACACTAAGTTGAGAGCAGGCAAAAATGTAGTATTTTAAATATATTCTGGTGGTATTTTATAGAAAATTCAGAGAAGCGTTTCAAGTGAATTTCTAGAATAATTCCGGGTTAATACGAAGTGTTTGTGAATGTTCATGAGAAATCTTCGTTGAATATGGAATGGACTTCGGTGGTCTTCAGAACAGCTTGAAAGTTCCCAATTTTTTCTGAAATCTACCTTGAAGTACTTTTGTAGTTTGAGAAACTAGCCTAATGTGCACAATACTTCTCATAAAGTTTTTAAATGTTCCTGTACTTTTTCGGACTTCCTACAGTTCTCAATTTTCCTTGCGAAAATGGATCTTCTCTAAAGTTTTAAAAATTTACTGAAGTTCTCGAAAATTCTTCAAAATTTATGTGATTTCTCAAAATGTTAACGGATCTGCTGTAAGGAACTCTGTTCTTTTCTGAAGTTCTTGAAACTTCTCTCAAGTTTTTGCTGCTTTCATGAAGCAAGCTTGTACTGCCATGAATGTTATGCAACAAGTTGTAATGCCATGAATTTTATTGAACTGTCCTAATTAAATTAAGCTTCCGTGAACTTCTGAACTCATGTGAAGATCTTAATAATTTTAATAACATCAATCATGGTGACGACTGGGACTTGAGGGGAATTGCTTAGTTTAACGACTTTCTAAGTCTTAAATACTCTAACGAGTACGATGTAATCTGCCCTATCCACGACCGAAACGCCGGGCAGATTACATCGTAGTCGTTAGAGTATTTAAGACTGAGAAAGCCGTTAAACTAATAAATTTAATAACATGTCTGAAAATCTGGGAACTTCTTAAAATGTCCGGTTTATTTTCTTAAACTGATGGAACTGAACCCCCCCGGAAATTCCTCCTATTTTTGGAGCTTACTAAACTACTTTGAAATGCTCTCGCATTTTGCTAATGTTCATGAAGTTTTCGAATCTGCCCTCAAGTTCCATAGTCTTCTATGAGGTTCTCGAAATGTTTTCTGACATTTTAGGAACTTCTTCAAGCCCCGCATTTTTTATGGAATCAAAACGAAATAATTCATATAGTTTTACGATTTTCACAGACGTTTTTTTTTTCTGAAGTTTACGAAACTGCCCCCAAATTATCGATACTTATTCATAACTTCTTCAATAGTCTAGATTTTCCCGATGATACTGCCCACTATATTTCTGAATATCCTTAGAGCTCTCTAAACTGCCCTGAATTTCTCAGTATTTTTAACAAAAACCCGAACCCATCATAAAAATCTCGGAATATCCCATAATTCCACGGATCGTTAAAATAAATTGTTCTGAAATTAAAACTGCCTTAAAATATCTAAATGTCTTAGAAGTTCTCTGGAATTTCTTGAAGATATTGGTGCTTGCTAAAGGCTCTTGAAATTTCCATGATATAACATTATTCAGATGTTAACATTATTTCTATTGCGTTCCAGAAATTCTCTCGGAGCTTTGCTTAAGGTTCCGGAAATTCCCTAAAGTTTCTCGAAACTTGTTTTTATGGTTTCGACAATTTCTTTGAAATTATCTGAACTGCCCCTTGATTCTGTAATCTGTCTTGATGTCAGGGCTGGTAGCGAGTCACTTTTTAGTGACTTGGTCACTTATTTCAAGCCAGTCACTAAAAAGTCTCTTTTTTAAGGCCAATTAACTAAAGTCACTTTTTCTTGTAATCAGTCACTATTTTTAAATTTTTTAGCGTGAATTTATTTCAAGATTGATCATTTTTTGCTTTGTGGCGGTTTAATCGCCTTTCTCTATCTACAGGGTGTCTACTTATGTTTCTAAATAGAATTACCTGAGTTTACAAATGTTTCCAGTTATTTAACGGATAGATTCCAGGTTTGTAATAAGAAAACTATTTTTTAAATGCGTTAAAAATATGCTTGATTGGTAGATCAAAAACAACAACAATTTACCCAAACTTTTTTAAGACATGGCAATCAGTTTTTAAGAAAAAGCTTTACAATCAAATTCGGGGGGAGAGGTAGCTCATCGATTCTTCCGGTTCGCCTCCTAGCATCGTGCTATAAGGTACCAGGCGATAACCAGGGTAGTTGATCGATAGCTCGATGACGTCATTTCGTTGGCGTCTGCAATGGGAAATTCCCATAGCAGGCGTTGACGATGGGAAGTTGTCGAGTTGTTGAATAGCAACTATCGTGGTAACTCACCGATTACCTGTCGATCTGCCAAATTTGGAAAGACGTCTGCATTGAATTGTCTCATATAATAATATTCCGCCCACTATATCACAAGAAATCGCGAGTAGCTGAGTGGAATGGAGATAAGTTAAGCATTGGGTACAGGACCAAGTCACCCCTGGGTGGTGCCAAAAGATGAGCGCAATAGAATCATCAAGTTGCCATAAGGCACGGAATGAGACTATTGCATGGCTGGGTAGTCAAAGTCTTCCATTCGTTAGTCATTTCAGGTGGATTCGAACAGGTTTAGGTGGGCGTTGGCCAGATTTGGATTTTTCAGATGTAATCCTGGATAGGACCCTGTCATTGAACGTCGCGTGAAAGTGGAACTTAATGAAGGCCTAAGTACTTTTTCGTAGTTTTTAGTTTTCGGATTTGAAAGATCGTCGGTTACAGTGGCCTGCTTACTGAGCAGAAAAACGCTGTCCCAGGTCCTTACATATCAAAGAGATTTATGGTAAAATCGCTTGTGTATCGTGTATTTTGCGAAACTCGTTGTTGTCGTTGGTTAGGGGTTTGAATGGATACACAAATTTGAGCAACGGTATTATGTGCGTTTTTGCTTACTGAGCAGAACATCATGAGTCTAATCTCAGGCCCATCCACATTCAAGATTCGTCAATCGTTTTATTTGTTAATATGACTACATGGTAATAACAGCAACTCGGTGATTAAAAAGGTGCTCGTCTGCCTAGTGGCAAACGTTTTTGCTTACTGAGCAGAAGACCGTGGGTTTAGTCCCAAGCTCCTTCGCGTTATATGATCGTTAGGACATCAATTCAGCTTATCGTTTACCAAAACGAACCCAACCCTCTTATCCAACATCCCAGTGATTCCTAGTGGAAGTGCAGAGGTGTTCTCGGCTTCCATCAAAGCGAGTGTCATGTCAACACAATCCTTCCCATTCCTTTCTTGACCTGTGTTCGGGCGCGGCCGGCGCTGGTATTGCCTAATTTAAGATCACCAGTTTTTACACATTGAGGATGATTGCTAGTCCCAAGCATCGTCTATTGGTTCTCTGTGTAATTACAGCTGATCTGGCAGTAACAGAGTAGCAACCGTGGGCGGTCAATCAAGCTCAAGCAAGCTCAAGCTCAATAGCTTTACAATCAAATTCATTGAATGTTGAAGTTTAACACTTACTTAATTTCTCACGTAATAAAGTTAAAAAAAAACTTAATTAATTTGAGTAAATCTAAGATCTAAAATTTTTCAATATCTTGAAGTTTCGTATTCCATGTTCAAGATATTGAAAATTCTCTAAGTGTCAGAATCAAGGAAAAAATAAATGTATTTTTTTAAGTTCGTAATTGTAGGAACTTTGGAGAAGTTCTGAGTAATGAAAAGAAATGCTGAGAATTTTAGAGAAGCTTCATAAACAAACTGCGGGAACATAAGGGAAGGTAATACGCTGAAAATATGGGGAACTTACTGGAAGCTTTAAGAACCTCAAAGCGGTTCTTTTAGCATCCGAAAATTTTCGGGAACTTTTATGAAGTTACTAGAATTTCAGAGAACTTCACAGGTGTCAAGCGAACTTGAGAAACAGCTTCCAGACTTTTGGAGCAGTTTTAAGATCTATAATCGTAAATTTAGAAAAATTCAGGATAGTTCCATGATGTGCTGAAAAAAATCGAGAACCTTTAAGATGTTCCGAGAATTTTAGGGAAATTTAAAGGTGTTTACGGGAATTCCATTTATTTTTCGAGCAGAACCGAGATCTTCAATAGAATTGAGAGCTTTATGGAAGCTTCGAGAACATCAAGACAGATTAGAGAATCAAAGGGCAGATCAAATAATTTCAAGGAAATTGTAGAAACCTTGAAGATGTTGCGAGAAACTCAGGGAATTTCCGGAAGCTTCAGCAAAGCTCCGAGAGAATTTATGGAACGTGGTTAAAAATTATATGAACATCCGGAAAACGTGAGAGTATTTTCAGCGTGTTATACTATGAAGATTTCAAGAACTTAAAAAATGCAAAAAATTATCTAAATTGAAGTTGCATTAATTTAAAAAAAAAAGCGAAAACTTTTAGCAATCAGTGAAGATATCACAGCAATTCCAGAAAACTTATTATAAATTTAGATACTTTTAGATAGTTTCATGATATTCAGCAGTTCCGAGTATTTCAAGGAAGATCAGATTCTCCGGATATTCATTGAATTCATTTCAGAATTCCTTTTTGAATCTCACTCCTTCCCTTGGAATTCAACTCACATTGAAAGTCTCCTAAGAATTCAGTGGCATTTCTCCTCTCAAATTCCTTAGATTTATTCTCATATTTTGTTTGGCAAAACCTCCTGAATTTATTTCCTGAGGACTCCAGGTTTTCCAGGTTTTTGCAGTTAGTAGATACCCTGACTAATACCGTGGGTTTGGACATAAACATTATATTGAATCTTTCGTTTTAAAGGTTCGTATCGTACATAAGTGTTTATGAGATACTTGTTGAATAACTCTAAAACATCAAACATTTATTTTCTCTTAGGTTACTTTTTAGTCACTATTTTTACAGCTATAAGTCACTATTTGTTCACTAATTTCTACAACATGGTCACTAAAATCACTATTTTTGACAGCAGTGATCGCTACCAGCCCTGTGATGTTTTTGGAGCTTCCTTGAAGCTCTCGGTGCTGCTTTGAAATAAATGGAATTCTCGTAAACACCTTAAAACTTCCCTGAAATTCTCTAGACTTCTGTGAGGTTCTTGAAAAATTCCTGAGGTTTTCATAAATTCTCCTATAGTCCCTGTACTTTCTTGATACTCTCGGAACATCTTAACCCTTTGTTCGTACCTTGGGGCCACTTTACTAATTGTTTCTTGACTAGGTGCGTCATCTGGAAGCACTGTAATGCTATACGAAATATGCTTTAAAAAATTTGAAAAATATTTATTGGATTTTTTTGTTGAAATACTTACTTACATGGGGTCAATTTGATCTCAAATTCAAATTGCCGTATCTTAAAGAAATTTCAATGTATTTCTGAAATTTCAAATATTTAAATTATCAGACTGTTTGGGGGGGATAATTGTTAAAATATATCCACGAAGTGGCACATTTAGATGTTCGAGATGTTTATATCACGGGATCCCAAC
Organism: Ochlerotatus camptorhynchus; assembly: GCF_037179485.1. Classification (NCBI taxonomy): domain Eukaryota; kingdom Metazoa; phylum Arthropoda; class Insecta; order Diptera; family Culicidae; genus Ochlerotatus; species Ochlerotatus camptorhynchus. The sequence continues at coordinate 14,838,959 of NW_027040818.1, read as the reverse complement.
CATATAGGAAGTTGCTTCCTTCTGCAAAGATGTTCAGGAGTACAAGGTCTTCAAAACTATGGATAGTGTTTGACAGAATTTACTAACTAGATGGCGCTAAAACGAAAATGATCCAGGTGAGCCATCTTAAGCACACATTATATAACGCTATCTACAGATCCTGCTTATATGGTTGGCTCCCGTCTTCAGCAAAGTTGTTCAGATGGACAAGACTTATCCTAAGGTAACGAGTTTAGTTCAGAATTATCTCATTAGGTGGCGCTAGTGGTGGGGTGGACCCATCACTCGCACCTTACTCCAAGTAACATTTTTGAGGAAGGGTTCAAGGGAGCAGCATGCTATCGTTGACAGACAGTATGGGTCAAGTTTCAAGATTTTCACTATAGGAAATTTGAACGAATTTATTGGTGATCTGGACTTGCGGGAGAAATTCCAAGTTCGTATGGGAAACGGCAAAAAAAAAAACTATCCAACTCGCTTTAAAAAGAACAACCGCGACCTACTTTCTGAACTTAACCTCCCATATTTTGCCACCAGTGCCGGTTCAGAGCTCTCAAAAAGTCTTAAGTGAATTATGAGAAGCAACAATGGTTGATTGCAACTCTCTCGTAGCAACAGCCGAGGCCGTGCAAACTTGCATGCCAAAATTTTCGCGTGCATCTTAGTCGTGTGAGTGTGGTAGGTAGGTCTGTGGGATAGCAGTAGTTGCATTCAGTTCGCGTTCCCCGTCCGAATGAACGCGGGGAATCAGCAGCAATCTGAGAAAAGTTCGCTTGGCAGTTGGAAACGCAAATTACTGACAGAACCTTTTTTTCGGTTTCGGTTTTGTTTTGCTTACTCGAATCCAAAACACCACCACTAGCAGTAGATATCAGCGTCTAGACGCAGTCTGGTGCCGTCTGACGGGTTGCACTTTTTCCGTTGGCTCACCTCCAGCTGCGAAAATCTCCAAGGATGAACAAATTCAATTTTCGCAACATTTATGACACAAGTGATATGGCAAAAGCACACCAACCAGGAATCGAATTCCCACTAGTAAACAGCTATATCTTCTACCGGGTTAAGCATCACAGCTTCTCCAACACAACTGATTGAGCAGATATCAATTTAGGTGAATTTATCTTGGCAATCGGAGTCATGTTTTGGAGCTATCAATCAATCCGAATGATACACCTCCTGATCCTGACAATCTTTCTAAGAATCAATCTCGTTTGGAGTTGGATCCAACCCGGTATTATGTGTATCGTTCGCTTCGCTGGACGCGTGAGTATGCAACACTCTTCAAAGCGCCCCGAATTTCACGCTGAAATATCAGACGGACCCTTTTTCTCGGAAGATTGGTCACTTGAAATCGAAATGAATTCAGTCTCGGAGATTTCTCCTGAATAAAATTTGGATGTTCGCCACCCTTAAGTGCCCGAATTTTATTCCAACCGTAAACTGCCTGAGCCCAACCCGTCTCGGACCAGGTAGCAACGACATTATTCATAAGAGGCTGTAGATCCTAGTAGGAGCACACCACACCTACACACGACATGTTGTAAAATCGCCTGCTTTATTCACCGTACGTGAAGATAAATAAAATATGCACTACTCTTCTCGAGAGCGAGCGAGACGAGCGATCCAAGGACCAGGTACTTCACAAGCGCCTGAGCCAAGATAGGACACACAGCATCTGCTTGCCGCTAGTCTTCCACGTCCTCATCATCATCATGGCAGTCAACCATCCGCCATGGGTAGCACAGCACGGGCAACGGATAACGACTTTTCCGATTGCCGAAGCACGTAATCCGGTAGGTGGCCCCTCGGATCGGAGGATGGAAGAAAGTGAACGAACCCAAGGCTTTCGTGATGCGATAAATACTTGATGAGAACTGTTTTGAAGGCAGAAAGCGTGAGGTTGGGGGGTTAATGCTGCTACGACGAAGTTGTCGTAATTCTTGTTCTGTTTCGTATATTTTGCGACATATTTGTTCAGGTTTTTCTCGGTCGTGTGAAAATTAACGCTTCATTGCGCATTGTTCTGCCGACCGATGCTAAGGAACACAACGCACCGTCAAGCAAAGGCGGCACTGTGTCGGCATGTGATGGGTGGAAAATTAGTTGCAAGTGGGTGAGAGACACGGAAAATTAACGGTGGATTTTTTTTTATTCGGTGCCATTATATGGAAGAAATGGGTCATTTTCTTTAGCTTTATTACGTCCGGATTGGGACTTTTCGCCGGCTTTCAACTTAGTGTTCGTCAGCAGTTGTTAATTAGGAGCTTTTTGAGGCGGTACCATTTTTGCATTAGTATTATTGTGTCGCAGGTACAATCGTATTCTAACTCTAGGAAAGTCAATTTCTGAATTATCTATGTAGATTACAGGGTGACCAGAAAACCCGGAAAAAGTCAATTACAAAATATCGTGAATGTCTGTGATAAATCTGGAGAAAAATAAAAGAGAATTTTTACTAGGCGTCGTGACCATGTTATAGTCGATATAAATCAATGGAGACGCATGGCAGTCTAGTCTCCTAGGAGTATTGAGCGAAAACTCAAAACTTAATAACTTCACAAAAATATAGCTCAAAAACGAAAAAGAACGCATCGCTGATTTTTTTTTTTTTTTTGAGTAAAAAAGCCTCAATTTTCAAGTAAAAATGTAAAAGTGGGTTTCAATAAAAAAAATTAATATCATTATATTTTTCCTAAAGTTTTTTTTTCACTTACCTTTCATTTGATAGTTTGATCTTTGAAATCGGCCCAGTGTTTCAAAAGCTTTAATTTTTTGAAAAAAAAACGATTTTTTGGACCACCCTAACATGAAATGGTCGCCCAATAACAAAATTTTAAAAAAATGGATCTAATATTTTGCGATTAGGACCAAAACCAGGGCGTCACAATATCAGCTTCAATCGAACAAATCGATGCGACGTAAATGCTGCGTAAATGGAATACCAACCGACCGGGTGTTTTCGACGGTCCACCAACTAAAAACAATTGTGAACTATCAACACTTCACCTTGAACCGGAGCAGAAGATCAAAACTCTGGGAGTAGCGTGGGACTTGGAACCAGACCCATTCAACATTGAAGTTCAGGGAATAACGAAAGATGAACAATGGACGAAGAGGAAAGTTTTCTCGGCAATTGCTCAGCTCTATGATCCGCTTGGGATCGTTACTCCAGTAGTTGCCTGGGCGAAAATCTGATTGCATCGATTGGGATGATCCTGTACCAGAAGAGATTTACGCCAGGTGGAAGGAATTTTACACGCAGCTAACCTCGTTGAAATCTTTCAAGGTGCCCGGCTATATTTTCGCTGACAATCCCAATGAAAATCAGGTCCAAGTCTTCAGTGACGCGTTTGAGGTAGGATATGCTACCCAAGTAACAATTTGATGCTTAACAAGTGTTGTTCAATTGATTTTAGTTCAGCCTTAGTTTGAATAATTGTTGTACATAGACCACGTTAACCTTTGTTCAGCTTTTAAACATCTAAATCTGGTGATTTTAATCAGCCGAAAGCTTAACAGTTATATAAATTATAAGCATTTTAAGGCATTAAATAACAGTCTTTTCCAACCCTTGTTCAGCCTTCTAGTTCTATTTAGAAAAAAAAAATAGTGGAAGACCGTTTCATAACATATATATTTTTATGGGACTGCAGCAAGGTGCTGATTTAATGGATGTACATATTTGTATTGTTATTATAAGTCTAAAAATTACCTTTGCATTTCGGGATTCGAACCGGCAGTCGTTGATTCACAGGCATCAATCATACCTGCTGGACCACTCAAGCATATGTGTGGCAAAAGGTATGATCATTAACTTGAAACACGTCACATTTAAGTTGAATTACAGCAAACGGAAGAGTATTATACAGCAATGCAGAATTGTAAACAACAATTGGTGACAGTATAATATTCCTCTCATTTTCGAATGTAGTTAACACAAGTTATATATTTGGAATGCTGTTTGAAAATTCAGTGCAATATAGCAAGAAATACAAATGTTAATACTTCCTACGTCGTCGCAGCCCACTTCTACCAGCAGCTATTCTTAAAAAGCTCCTCTACCTTGTATCTACTTCTGCCACTGCTTGGAATTAGAAAGGTAGGCAGTGAATTTAGAAGAGCTAAAATGCCGGAAATGCAACGAGCTATCAAAATATTTGTAGTGCATTGCTGATTTGTGGAGTAGTGTTAAGCTAAATTAAGGCTTGTTCAATCTTTAGATAAGCTAACTTATTGAGGTTGAATTATGGGGATACAATTAGCTTCATACACTACTAATCAACTATATATTCAGCTTGCTGTTAATCAGCTTTGTACACCTTAAATCAACCAATAATCAGCTTTTGTTCTTACTGTTCAGCTTGAATTGTTACTTGGGTAGATCTACTGACAAACACGGCCTTTGACTTGGCCGTACTGATCTCCTCGAAATCCCGTGTGGCACCACTCAAACGGCTTAGCTTGCCTCGTTTAGAGTTCTGTGCGGCACTTTTAGCAGCTAAACTCTACGCTCGTATCTCGGCAGTCTTGCGTATGGAAGGCACTCCTTGCTGGTTTTGGTCGGATTCGACAGTCACGCTACATTGGATACGAGCTCCACCAAACAACTGGCAGACCTTCATTGGGAATCGCACGGCAGAAATTCAGCATCTTACTCACGGACATAAATGGAGCTATGTCAAGGGAGTTGACAATCCGGCATATTACGTTTCGCGTGGCATGCTTCCTGAAGACTTTGTAGCAAATATTGTTTGGCGTTATGGTCCAGGGGGAGAGGTAGCTCATCGATTCTTCCGGTTCGCCTCCTAGCATCGTGCTATAAGGTACCAGGCGATAACCAGGGTAGTTGATCGATAGCTCGATGACGTCATTTCGTTGACGTCTGCAATGGGAAATTCTCATAGCAGGCGTTGACGATGGGACGTTGTCGAGTTGTTGAATAGCAACTATCGTGGTAACTCACCGATTACCTGTCGATCTACCAAATTTGGAAAGACGTCTGCATTGAATTGTCTCATATAATAATATTCCGCCCACTATATCACAAAAAATTGCGAGTAGCTGAGTGGAATGGAGATAAGTTAAGCATTGGGTACTGGACCAAGTCTCCCCTGGGTGGTCCAAAAGATGAGCGCAATAGAATCATCAAGTTGCCATAAGGCACGGAATGAGACTATTGCATGGCTGGGTAGTCAAAGTCTTCCATTCGTTAGTCATTTCAGGTGGATTTGAACAGGTTTAGGTGGGCGTTGGCCAGATTTGGATTTTTCAGATGTAATCCTGGATAGGACCCTGTCATTGAACGTCGCGTGAAAGTGGAACTTAATGAAGGCCTAAGTACTTTTTCGTAGTTTTTAGTTTTCGGATTTGAAAGATCGTCGGTTACAGTGGCCTGCTTACTGAGCAGAATAACGCGGTCCCAGGTCCTTACATATCAAAGAGATTTATGGTAAAATCGCTTGTGTATCGTGTATTTTGCGAAACTCGTTGTTGTCGTTGGTTCCGGGTTTGAATGGATACACAAATTTGAGCAACGGTATTATGTGATATGAGGGGCTCGGTGGCCTTAGAGCAACCGTTTTTGCTTACTGAGCAGAACATCATGATTCTAATCTCAGGCCCATCCACATTCAAGATTCGTCAATCGTTTTATTTGTTAATATGACTACATGGTAATAACAGCAACTCGGTGATTAAAAAGGTGCTCGTCTGTCTAGTGGCAAACGTTTTTGCTTACTGAGCAAAAGATTGTGGGTTCAATCCCAAGCTCCTTGGCGTTATATGATCGTTAGGACATCAATTCAGCTCATCGTTTACCAAAACGAACCCTGCTGCTAACCCAACCCTCTTACCCAACATCCCTGTGATTCCTCGTGGAAGTGCAGAGGACTCCTCAGCTTCCATCAAAGCGAGTGTCACGTCAAAACATTCCTACCCATTCCTTTCTTGACCTGCGTTCAGGCGCGGCTGGCGCTGGTATTGCCTAATTCGAGATCACCAGTTTTTACAAATTGAGGATGATTGCTAGTCCCAAGCATCGCCAGCTGATCTGGCAATAACAGAGTAGCAACCGTGGGCGGTCAATCAAGCTCAAGCTCAAGCTCAATATTGTTTGGCGTTATGGTCCAGCTTGGCTTCTGAAAAACTAAAAAGATTGGCCTAAACAAGTTTCTCTTGATGCTCCCTTAGATAATGTGCTGGAAAAACGGAAGACTGTTATGGTTACACATCACATTCTTCCAGAAGATTCTTTGTTCAATCGATATTCATCATTCTGGAAGTTGCTACGAGTAGCAGCATATGTTCGTCGCTTCATTAACCGTTGCCGCTTGTAAAGAAGATTTGCCGAAAGAAATATTCCTAACGGTAGCAGAGTTGGAAGCAGTCAAGCAAGATCTAGTGAAAATTGTGCAACATCAATCCTTCTCAGAGGAAATCAAGATGCTGAAGAAGAAGTGGTTCATTTCATCACAGTCACCACTGAAAAATCTTCATCTCGATCTCGACGCAAATGTCCGATGAAAATTATTAAGCCAAACACCCAATGATATTACCTAGCAAGCACCCCCTCACTCGATTAATTGCAGAGCATTATCATACGTTGTCGCATCACTCTGGTCCTCGTATGAAGTTAGCTTCCATGCGTCAAGAATTCTGGCCTCTTCATGCCGCAAATGCCAAATCTGTTTTTTTTTTTGCTACCGCCCTGTACCTATCAAACAGCCCATCGGCCAACTAACCAAGACCTGTACCATTCACTATAACTGGTGTTGACAACTGCGGCCTCATCTATATGAAAACCGTTCATCGTCGTGCAGCTCCCCAAAAAGCGTTCATAGCAGTCTTCATCTGCTTTTCCACCAAGGCCGTCCGCTTAGAAATAGTGTGTGACTTGTCCACGGATGCCTTTATCGCCACCTTACGTCGCTTTGTCGCTCGCCGTGGACTCCCCACTGAGATACACTTCGATAATGGGACCAATTGCCAAGGAGCAAACAACACGTTAGCAGCACTACACCGAATGCTCAATGATAAATATGACCAGGAGAGAATTGTCGACGAATGTAGTCGTAGAGGGATCAATCAGGGTGGCCAGTTAACCGGGAATACCGGGAAATATCCGAGAATTTGAAAAGTAACCGGGAAAAACCCGGGAATTCGGTGAGAGAACCGGGAAAATAAATTAACCATACCATATATAGGAACAAATTTTTACGCCAGAATTTCAGAATAAATCATTAAAACAGAGTTATCCTTTACCAAATGAATACTTACTTACTTAAGGGTCCTGTGCACCACCAGCGGTGCAAAGGGCCAACGTGAAAGACTTCCATCCTGGGCGGCTGCTCGCTTTTGCCTTGACCTGGGGCCAGGTCAGATTTCTATCGACTTGCTTAATTTCCTTATTGAGCCCCTGGGTCTGCCTCTGCTGCGATGTCCTGCCGGATTCCAATCCAACGCTTGCTTGCAGATTTCGTTTCCACCCCGTCGAAGTGTGTGGCCGACCAACCTCCACTTTCGCTCTCGAATTTCTGTTGCTATCGGCTTCTGATGACATCGACGATGGAACTCGGCATTCGAGATCCAGTTGTGAGGCCACCAGGCACGAATTATATACCAAATGAATGTCTTGCTCTATTTGCTGCATAATTTTCTTCAGTTTCCCGTGGTATTGTTTTTAGAATTTAATCACTCAGCATTATTGAAAATTGATTTTTGTCGTCTCAATTTCAGATGTAAAGTGCATAGTCCTTAAAAGAAAATATTGAAGATGCTGGACTTTCGAAACAAATATTTGTAAAGACCGAAACTGAATTATTCTTTTCCGGGGGTTTAATTTTTCGTTGTTCAAAATTCTCATGACATGAAGTCCAGAATTAACTTGGAATTCTGCTCTGAATTATCTTGAAATTGTTCTGAAATAAACCAGAAGACACTCCGCGTAATAATTGCCGTTGAATTCTTTTTGGAATTTCCTTGCAACCCCTTCTAAGAATTTAATTGGAATGCTTCTTAGAATTCCCTTGAGCCTATCCGGAAACTTTGCTTCCTTTGAAAATATTTTCAAAAATTTCTTTTAACTATATTCAAAACAGCAGAAATCTTTCGAAATTTGATTTAGAAACCCCTGGAGTATTTTAAAGATTTTCTTTCTAATTCTCAAATTTTTTTTTGCAGTAAATGTTGTTGGAGTTCTGTGATGAATCTTTCGCACAAGAGTTGAAATTATTGCCAACACAATCTAAGAACTCTGTTTCTTGTTGAATTCTGATCATAATTCTCTTAGAATTCCTCTTAAAATTCATCTCTTATTTTCTTCACGATACCCATACAAATCTCATCAGAATCACGTACGAATTTTCCGCAATGTTTTGTTTTTGACAACTCCTTTTTAAATCTTCAAAAATTATCTAACAATTTAATTTAGAATTTGCATTCTTCTCAACGGAAATCCTTCCAAATTCATCTAACAATTACTAGGGTTTTCATGTCAGAATAATTCTGGAAATCTGCTCAAAACTTTTCCTTCGAAAACTGTGTGGGAATCTTTCTCAATATTAGTTTGAAATCAACACTTTGAATTCTTTTAAAATTTACTAAAAATTCCAGGGTTTGTCTGCTAGATTCTATAGATTGTAATGTAATTTGTTATAACCCTTAAAATGCTTCCAAGTCTCAGAGCGTGACAATTAGGACTCTACGACTCATAAGTATGATATTTATTTAATTTTTCATATCTGTGATCTTGAATTTTTTTTAAAAATCTCACATTTTAATTATTTTTACTCCAAATCTTGCATCACCGTTGCATTGTTATTAATCACAAATTTTGAAAAAAAAACAATTTCTAGTTTCAGACACTACTCAAATTTTAAAGCCCCGGAATCTTGGGAATCTTCTTAAATCACATTTTTTTTTGTCCTTTCAGTAAATTCCTTTCAGAGCGTTCTTAAAAATGCGTTCAATTTGTTTTTTTTTGTTTAATATTAACAACCGGGAATTTTTTAAGATTTAAACCGGAAAAACCAGGAAAAAACCGGGAATTTCAATGGATATTTATTCCACCTAGGGCACCAAATTTCGGTGGGCTTTGGGAAGCCGCCGTCAAAACCGCTTAAACTTCGCTGAGCAAAACTCTAGGAAACGCCAAGTTGTCATATTAGGACTACTCAGCTATCCTTGCTCGAGTGGAAGCCAATATGAATTCTCGCCCTCTATCTTCACTGTCCGAGGATCCTGCTGAGCTCGATGTCCTGACTCCGGGACACTTCATAACTGGAACATCCTTCGGATCCAGACTATTCCGACGTTCCTGTAAATCGCTTAAAGCACTACCAGCAATTGCAGCAGTTCGTTTATCAACATTGGATGCGATGGAAGAAAGAATATTTGACCGAAATCAACAGTCAGCGAAGAAAATCTTCATCACCGGTCGATATTGTTGTTGGCCAACTCTAGTACTCGTGCAGGAGGATAGTAAACCGTCTGTCGGCTGGCCGCTTGCGAGAATTACTTCTATTCACCCTGGAGAAGATGGGCTGGTTCGTGTCGTAACGGTGAAAACAGCAGCAGGAACGTACACCCGATCCATATCCAGAGTTTATCCGTTGCCATTCGATGATGAACACTTGAATCTGAAACTGAAGAAGATAACCATGTTTTAAATTAATTTAAATGTTTTGTGTAGTGTAAGTTAGAAAGCTTTATTATTTAGATTTGCAAAATTTAGGTGACCGGCTATGTTGACAGCAATTTTAGATAGAATGATAGAGAAAACGGGTACAAGGGAACCAAAACAAAACTAATAGCTCGAATGTCGACTGTCAGAATAAGTTCGAATACGAGCTGTAAGTCGGTGCAGTGTGTTCATGCTTTATGTTGATGAGTGTCTAGAATAACTGTACTGAGAGTAAAATTGTACTTCACTTCAAGTTAAACTTCCATAGCAAACGGATCGATAAATTTAACTAATAAAGGAAATGTAGCGTACCCAAGTAACTATTTGGGTTTTATTAAAAATCTGTAGACCTTGATTTAGAGTTGTAGAATGCTTTAAAACCTTGATAAAACTTGAAATGTTACTTTTTTTTCCTTTATTTAACGTCGGTCTCTGTTCCGCAATCTAGTGCCAATCACCGACGGACATCGATTGCCATCCATTGACGGCATTCGAATGTGCAGGAAGGCAGCTTCCACACCTGCGTAGGATATCGCACCCATTCAACACACATGGGCCGGGACCAACGGCTTTACTTCCCTTCCGAAGGAAGACGTGACCAGAGATTTTTATGCCTCAGAAAAATCCCACCGACCTCGGCTGGGATTGAACCCAGACCCATCGGGGTGTTAGAAAGCAGTCACGCTTACCACTACACCACCGGCGCCGGCATGAAATGTTACTAGGGTAGTGTGATCTTTAGTAAAGAAATAAATGTGTGTATATTCTGTGTAAATGTGAACAATTATCTTACCCGAAACCTGTGTCTGGAAGAACTTACCTGTGTCCTTGCTATCGTAAAAATGAAGTTGAAAAAATGAGATTCACTTGGTAACAAAAAGTGCATTTTCGTGCATTCTGTGTCACATTACTGTTATCCAAGCAGTTCAGGACGTAGATGCTTGTTCACAATAACGGCTCCATGTGACTGTGTTGCTCAAGTCATTTAATTTCGTTACAAATTTAGTTACTATAACAATACAAAAACATGTTCGTCACTGACAGCATTGTCAATTGACATGGTTTGCCTTGACTGTGACTGTTAGCTCAAATGAGTGATCAAAGCAGAATTGTCAATATCACCGTGTATTGTCGAGATTTTGCAGCACTGCTGCTGGCTATCTTTTTCTGTTAAAGTCGAACAGCGTTCTAGAACCTCAGTCGGCGTGCTTGTCTCTCTTTCTCCCGTCGCTCCATTGGTCTTTCTTTCAAGCTTCGGTGAAACGGACGAGCGAAAGAGCGCTCGACGTTGATAGTGTCGTCTTTCATGAAACACATCTTCAGAGGTTTCATGACGTATATGAAGGAAAATGAAAATATATATTTAAAGCATTTCTCACGTGGAAACACTTGAATATTAGACGTAGTATGTTTAATTTAGCTGCCATCCACATATTATCTAAAAAAAATTAACGAAAACGGGACATAACGCATTTTAAACAAATAGAAAGAGCGGTTATAGAGTGTTCGTGAAAGGGGATTGAAAGCCATAATGAAGTTTCGTTTAACTAGAAAATCGACGTTACTTACATTGAAAGCGATGAGTAAAGCAACGACGAGAAGATCCACAGCCAGCGTTTCCTTCTAAGCGTGCTTCTTTTTCATTTTCGTTTCTTGCTGATAGTCTAGCTACGCGTTATAGAAATGAACCGTTGAACACGTTGTATGAGAGAAACCAAACTCGAGTTCATTTTAGAGCTTCGAAAAATGGGAGCCCTGATCAAAACTATCAAATTTTAATAAATTCTGAGAATCACTTTATCGTTTTGCTATGGAATGGCTGTATTTATATGCAATGATGCTCTGAAGTATGTATAAGTGCTAACTTTGCAATACACAATGCAGCCATGTTTGTTACTAAATATTTTTTTAAATCAACTAAGGAAATCATGGCAGCAGCTGACTCTACCATGTACTGTGTTGAATCTTCTTTAATGTCAACATGGTTGCCTGTTTCCATATGTTCAGCACGTTTTCTTCAAATCTAAAGCAAACAAACCAACATTCGAACTCATCCCTGCAAGACTGCCCAATTAATAACCGAAGCGCATAATTTTCTTGATAAATGCCATCCTTCTCGAGCAGCAATAACAACACCAACGACCAGCCAAGTGATATTAAACGCATGTTAATGCCAAATGGTACATCGTCGTTTTCAGCTGCATCCTTCATTCTTTAAAGCGAACTCCAACCACCACCGGGTGTAATAAATTGCCGCTACCCAAAAGCTCACAACAAAACGCACATGTACGAAAAATAAATAAATAAACAAACATTCATGTAGAGAAAATAAAGCAATGTTCGTTAAATGGACGGTGACTACGCGACGACGAGGGGTGATGAAGTCCAATTAATCGAGAATCACTTCAAGTGCCGCCACCGCCGCCGTTACCGCCGCGCGTTTTGGTTGGCCACCTCTCAACCCGTTAGAGCGAGCGAGCGAGGTGCAAAAGGTCATAACGGTAACGGATAATTGAGTTGGAACAATAATAATTAAAATGTGATTGTGTTAAATGGGAAAAAATGAGACGCGACGAACGTGGAAGGGTGTCACATTAATATACCTGGTTAAAATAAACATGAACTGGCTATTTAAACCTGCTGTATTACCGCACACACACACACACACATCGACAACGACCGACGTATTGAGAGGTCCTTGAATAATTGTGGAAAAACTAATGGGTGGAAAAATTTACGAGCTATTGTTGATTGTGTTTGCAAAAATCGCAGCTCGAGTCATTAATTCGAAATGCTGTTATTATTAGGTGGTTTCAATTATCGAAACCGTACTCTAATTATGCGGTTCGCCCGGTGGCTCTCGACATTCTTTGAATTTTAGAAAATTGATATCTATGAAAAAATTGTGAATTTATGGCTTTTAAATTAATGACTACATCAGATCGAGGAATGCAAAAAAAAAAATCACAGGAAAGATAAACAGAATCTGTAATAAATCATTGCATATACTGCTTCTGAAACATAAGAAAGTTTATAGAAATTAATCCTAACACATAGTATAAATGCAAGCTAAATTACGATTTAATTAACATCCGTATTCATTAATTTAAAAAAAAAATCGGTTTCCAATTAACTTGACTTACTTTATTTTAAAACTAAACTCTTATTTCAGTATTTTAATTGTGTTTATTTTGCTTTCTATTTTCAGGTAAGAGATTGTCATCTGCCCCGTCAACAAACCATCGAGGAGACCATGGTTTGTAATTTTAAGCAGCCAAATACCACAAACCTAATAAAAAAAATACTCAGGGTCATCTTCATTCGGAAGGCAAACATAACTCTGCATCATCTTAGATCTGTGGCTAATTTTTAATTTGAACTTGTTTCGGGACTGAGTGTCATCTTTTCACTTCAAATCACTATACTTAACGCGCACCATCGTTCCCGGACGTCAGAGTCGGTTCCGCAATGCCGTCAAAGTCGTCGTCGTCGTCGTTCGGCATCATCCAATTATCCTTCACCGTAACGTAGTAATATGCTCTCTTGTACACTAGCGAAGAGGCACGGGTGCGCAGTAAAAATAACAAACGATTAAAATAAACAAAAAGTCGCTTAGGTTGCCAAAACAAACGGTTCTGCTCACGCTGAGAATCGACTACCTAATTTTGAGTAATTGATTTACCATTTATTTGAACACTATTAAAAACTCTAAAGTTGTTTTACCACAAAAAAAAACTTTTAAAAAGGCAATACTATCTAAGAAACGCTAATTTTGGCCATCCAATCAATTAATTAAAAAGTCTAAAATCAATCGCCAAAACTGCTTTTAAGAACGAAAAAAAGACCAGAAATGTGAGTACAAAAAAAACTTCACATGCTGAAAATGCAAAACGCCAACATGGCTTCGAACCCGTCAAGAAGTATTTAGAACACCCAAAATTCTTCCAAATCGCCAAAATGATCCTAACATCAAAAAACAGTTCCGCCACATTAGCCTGAACACGTTAAAATGGTCTCAAAAAATATGACGGTGGACAGAAGCGTTCAAAACCCCAAAATGGATTTACCGGCAATGAATCAGGAAACCGTCAAAATGGCGTTACCATCTCCAAATTTTATCAATACACTTCAAAAAGCATAAAATGCCTTTCAAACGCCAAAAAGGCTTTGGAATCGCAAAACAAATGCTAGGACCTGCCATCCCAAGTAACAATTTTAATTTTTTTTTTTTTTGTAATTACTTTATTTGTACAGGCTCAATCGAATAAACTTTACAGAGCCGAGTTATCCTTTGCGTTATACATTATTACTGTCTTATATTTAAAGTTAAAGGAATTGGACCGAGTACTCGCGGTCGTCTCGAGGTTAGTGGAGATTTACAATTTTTTGAATGGGAAAAGGGAAGAAGGAGGTTTTAAATGTGGTTTACGATACAACTATTTAATTAATCCTAAAGCATGAAATTATTTCTATTCATCTTGAAAACAAACATTGAAAAAAAAAACCCCAGACGTACAAAACACAAACTAAACACATGGTTAATCAAACTTACAATCTAAGGTTAATATCCTTAAAGTAAACATATATGAGTTTCATAAACTCCAGATCGCGTCTAGCCAAAATATCCCGAACTGGAACATTAGGTTGTCTACCTCGAGCCCGAAGGGAATCATAAAAATGTGATCTGACTTTACGATACTCCACACAAGACCAAAGGATGTGATCAGCGTCCTGGTAACCTTGTCCACATTCACAGAGATTGCTGTCTCCCAACCCCACACGGAACAAGTGAGCGTTTAGACAATAGTGATTGGACATGAGACGAGACATCACGCGTATGAAGTCTCGACTCAAGTCCAACCCTTTGAACCATGCAAACTTCGACACCTTAGGGATAATTGAATGTAGCCATCGTCCCAAGCTCCCTTCACTCCATTGATGTTGCCAGCTAACGAGCGACTGCTGACGATAAATAGAGAAAAATTCACTATAGGCGATCTGTCGATCATAAATGTCGCCTTCCATAGCGCCCACCTTCGCAAGTGAATCCGCCTTCTCATTGCCCAAAATTGAGCAATGCGAAGGGACCCACGCGAAGGTGATGATGAAAGAGCGCACGGATAAAGCACTAAGCAGTTCTCGTATTTTCAAGAGAAAATACGAGAAGTGCCTTACCGGCCTAATGGAACGGATAGCCTCGACAGAACTGAGACTATCCGTAAAAATAAAGTAGTGGTCTGGAAGAAGTGAAGCAATAGTTCCCAAAGTGTAGTGAATTGCTGCCAGTTCAGCCACATACACAGAACAAGGAGCTTCAAGTTTTCGAGAGGCGCTATGAAATTTATTAAATACACCAAAACCAGCGGACTCCTCTATTAGAGATCCATCTGTGAAAAACGTTCTTGCAGAATCAACATGGCCAAACTTTGCAGCGTATAATGACGGAGCAATCATAGGACGATGATGCTCTGGAATTCCGCGGATTTCCTGCGTCATAGATAAATCAAAATTCACTGAATTTCCGAAATCGGAGAAGACTACACGATTAGGAATATTTTTTGAAGGGCTGACATCCTGTGTTAAATATAGGTAGTACAAAGTCATAAAACATGTTTGAGGATTTAGCTCCAGAAGCTTCTCAAAATTTTCGATCACCAGTGGGTTCATTACTTCGCAACGGGTGAGGAGCCTCAGAGATAACTCTGAAAAACGGACGGATAGTGGCAACATGCCCGCCAGCACTTCGAGACTCATAGTATGAGTCGAGTGCATGCATCCTAACGCGATACGAAGACAACGATACTGGATCCGTTCCAGCTTGATGATGTGCGTTTTAGCTGCCGACTGGAAACAAAAACTACCATATTCTAGAACCGATAAAATCGTTGTCCGGTACAACGTCAGAAGATCTTGTGGATGGGCTCCCCACCACGTTCCGGTAATTGATCGAAGGAAATTGATCCTTAGTTGGCATTTTCGTCTCAGATACTCAATGTGGGATCTCCAGGTGCATTTGGAATCGAACCAGACCCCAAGATATTTAAAGGACATGGAATGAGTGATCGGTTTACCCAAAAGTTGAAGCTTCGGTTGTGCTGGGCTATGCTTCCTAGAAAAAACGACCAACTCAGTTTTCTCCGTGGAGAATTCGATACCTAGCTGAATAGCCCAAGTAGACAAATTGTCCAAGGTATCCTGTAAGGGTCCTTGCAGGTCAACCTCTTTTGGCCCTGTGATAGACACTACGCCGTCATCTGCAAGTTGTCTCAACGTGCAATTGTCACTAAGACAGACATCAATTTCTCTAACGTAGAAATTGTACAAAAGGGGGCTTAAACATGAGCCTTGGGGGAGACCCATGTAGCTAAATCGAAAAGCTGTAGAGTTTCCATGAGAAAAGCTCATATGTTTTTCTGACAGCAAATTGTACAAAAAATTATTCATTAATGGAGAAAATCCACAAGCGTGGAGTTTCTCTGAAAGAACTTCAACGGATACTGAATCAAAAGCCCCCTTGATATCCAAGAACACAGAAGCCATTTGCTCTTTCTTAGCAAAAGCCAACTGAATTTCCGAGGAAAGCAACGCGAGACAGTCGTTCGTTCCCTTACCCCTACGGAAACCAAATTGAGTATCTGAAAGAAGGTGGTTCGTCTCAACCCATTTGTCGAGGCGAAAAAGGATCATTTTCTCCATCAATTTCCGAATACACGACAGCATCGCGATGGGCCGATACGAATTGTGATCCGACGCGGGTTTATCAGGCTTTTTAATGGCTATCACCCTCACTCGTCTCCAATCGTCAGGAACAATATTGAGCTCCAAGAACTGATTGTACAAGTTCAACATGCGCCTCTTAGCGACGTCTGGGAGGTTTTTCAGCAAGTTGAACTTGATTCTATCTGATCCCGGGGCAGAATTGCCACACGAAAGGAGAGCGAGTGAAAGTTCGACCATTGAAAAAGGCTGACTGATTTCGTCTACCGAATTCGCGGTTTCGTGAGGAATCAACTGCGACGGCACGGAATCTGGACACACTTTTCGCGCGAATTTAAGAATCCATTGATCCGAGCATTCCTCGCTTTCGTTGTTAGTAGACCGGTTACGCATTCTTCGCGCCGTACTCCAAAGCGTATTCATAGACGTTTCGCGCGACAATCCGTCTACAAACTGCCGCCAGTAACCCCGTTTTTTGGCCTTGATGAGGCTCTTGAGTTCGCGTTCAAGAGATGTGTATGCGTCGAAATGCTCGCGTGTTCCGCGTTTCCGAAAAAGTTTAAACGCGTCGGACTTTTTACGGTAAACCTCCGTGCATTGTTGATCCCACCAGAGCGATGGTGTTTTCTTACGAATAGACGATCGCGGCACCGGTCGTGTTTGAGCTTGAAGTGCGCTGTCGACGATGAGATTAGAGAGGAAATTATATTCCTCCAACGGCGGAAGCTCTTCCACTGACGATACTGTATCGTCTATCGCGGATTGGAACTTAGTCCAATCGATGTTACGGGTTAGATCATACGCGACGTTAACGGATTCTGACGAGTTGAACCCACTGGCAATCGAAATTTTGATCGGCAGATGATCACTACCGTGCGGATCCTGGATTACATGCCAAGTGCAATCCAACGATAGTGAATTGGAGCAAAAGGTTAGGTCTAATCTGCTACCATTAGAGGATGGACCAGCCAAACGTGTTACTTCTCCATTGTTAAGGATTGTCATGTTGAAGTTGTCGCAGAGATCATAAATCAAAGTAGAACGGTTATCATCGTACAGTTCCCCCCAGCCTGTACCGTGGGAGTTAAAATCTCCCATGATCAACCATGGAGCGGGAAGTACCGCACATATGTCGAAAAGTTGTTTGCGATTAACAGAGACTCTAGGAGCAATATATACAGAAGCAATACAAAGGCTCTTACCTTTAATGGTAGCCTGACATGCGACAACTTCAATACCGGGGAATTCGGGAAGATTCACTCTATAGAAGGAATGGCACTTTTTGATCCCCAAAAGTACCCCTCCTCCACGTGAATCCTCACGATCCAATCGAATAATGTTAAAATCGTAAAAAGGGAGATCAATTTCTGAAGAGAGCCATGTTTCACAGAGGGCAAATGCATCGCAATTATTGTTATGGACTAAATACTTGAACGAATCTAATTTCGGAATAATACTTCGACAATTCCACTGTAGAACAGTGATCAAATCCCCGACCTCGTTTGGAAAATTATCCATCGAAGGAGATGATAGCTGCAAGAAGGGGCCATTTTGAAGTCAATTGCTTCAAGAAGGATTTCACAGTGGGAAGCAATGTGAGGACAATGCTTTTCAGAGGATCAGAAATGTTGAGGTATTTGAGAATACCATCCACAATGTCATCAAATGAGAACAACCCAGATGAAGAAGGGGTTTCTGTTCTTAAAATTGGGGCATCAGGGGTTTTGGATGTCCCCGGAAGAGGTGGAAAATCCTGGATATAGTCAGTTCTGCGGAATCCAGGAGGAGTAGAAGTCTCCTTTTTTCCACCACTCCTTGATTTGGGCAAGCTGATTTGGGGTTCTTTATTTGCAACAATCCGCGAACGGATGCGCTTTCGTTTCCGTGCAGAACCTTCCGGAAAACTGAAAGAAGTTCCCTCCTCAGCCAAGTCAGAGTCAGTCTCGTCATCTGACAAAAGAGAAAAGGGATTTTTGTCAGTGGTCGATGGCGTGGCTGTCTTAAGCATTTCTGCAAAAGACCGCCTGGAACGTTCCTTAAGGGAGCGTTTCATTTTGTCCCCGAGCTGTTTGTACGCCGGGCACGACGAGAGAGCATGAGGAGGAGTTCCGTTGCAGTACACGCATTTTGGTGCAGTAGCTGCGCAGGCGCCATCCTCATGCTTCTCCCCGCATGTGGAGCAGCGTGCCTTGTTGCCGCAGTGGGAGGCCGTATGTCCCAACCGCTTACAATTCTGGCAGTTCATGACCCGAGGTACAAACAACCGCACAGGAAGACGAAGTTTTCCCAGCTCGATGTATTGAGGAAGGGCAGATCCAGAAAAGGTCACCCGAAACGAGTCTGTGGGGGTAAAACTCTTTTTACCCTCGCTGAGCGATACTGACTTCATTCTATGAACGGCCAGTATCTTTACCGGAGGAAGCAAGGGGTTCTTGAATCGGCCAACCGCTTGCTTCTCCAGTATCTCGGGGTTCAGACTCGCCTCAGTGACCACGCCTTCGATCTCCACATCAGAGGCTGGAATGTACACCCTATATTCCAGTGTAAAAAATTGGGAAACAGCAATTTCATTGGCCTGTTTCAGGTTAGTGACGGTCACACGAAGTTTGTTGTGCCTAACCTTCGTTATTTCGGTCACGGCAGAGAATCGCTTTGTCAGATCATCAGATATCTGAACAACATTCAAGGGTTTGTTTTTGGGCTGAAAATAGACAACCCATGGGCCAGTCGAGTCATTCGGGTAGGCACGATTTCGATGGGGGGTTTGCGTCTGAGACGACGAACTACCGGGGTGATCGAGAGGCGAAGGGGAGCCGTCGTCCGACAAAATGTCCGCGATGTCATCTGACATCGCGTCCATATTGCCGTATTAGTGGGAGCGAGAACGCTCTACCACGCGACTTGAATCCGAAACAAGCACAATACACAAAACAGATACTTATAATAGAAGCACAAAATGGATATTCAACTGAGGAGAGAGGAGAGAGAAATAAAACACAAAAACTTATCTAGCAGCAATAATATTCTGGCGACCAGGCAGCAAACAGCACACAGCTGAACGGCGAGCCACTGGACTGCGGGAAGCCTGGCAGGAAGCACGGTGATGAGCAGCGAGGGTAACCTTGTATGCGCGTTCGGCGACGAGCTTCGTGGTGTGGTCGATCGCACACACGAGAGCGGATGAGCGATGCAGACGTTAATGATAACAATGGCACTCACTTACGACGGTATTGTCTATGGCGGTGTGCGTGAAGACAACACGCACCGATGACGCGGAAATGGCCGCGATTCACTAATTTCACTGGATTCTTTAAAGTTTCGATCACTAGAGAAAGTTCCTTCTTTCTGATATGCGCACTAATGACACTACTAGAAAAAAACCCCTCCAGGGGGAAAAAACTGTCGAAATCTAATTAACCGAGTGGTAAAACACTTCGCAAATTTCCGGAGCGCAAAACTATCAACCGTTCTGGTAGGAAGAACACAGTGGAATGAACAATTTTAATTAATTCGGCACTATTTGAAGTTGAAGGTCATGCTTGAGACTTAGAAGAATGCTTTTTAAACTGGAAATGTTACTTAGGGACGAGTTCAACCCCCTAAATGGCCCTTAAAACGAATAATATTTTCGGTTAAAGGTTCCCAAATGGTGTTAATGGAAGAAGCCAAAATTTCTCATCAAAATAGGATGAACACTATTTAAAAATAAATCGAAACGACAATATTGCTTTGAAAAGCCAAAACCGATTTTTTAATGGCGCCAAAATAGGCTTACGAAGACGTTAAAATAGTCTTATATTGAAAAATGGATCCTGAAATCACCTAAATGAACTTGGCGTGTATAAACCAATGCCAAAATTGCCTTGATGAAACATTTACATTACTTTAAAATTGTTGAGAATGTCTTGTCAACATGTGGTCAGAGGGTGAATTGTAGATAATTGTCTAAACTTGCATAAGAAAATATAAAAAAACCCGAATTTATCCACCTATGGTGTGATCAGACCCTTCTTACTTATTCAAGTTTATTTATTTTATTGTCATTATCAGTGACCAAGCCCCCCACCCCCGTGTCATCCAGTGACGCTACTCCACTGCCTGGGGGTACCCGGAATATATCCGGGTGTAGTCTATTTGGTGAGGCTACCAATCACCTTATCATCGTATTTTAATGTGATTTAATGGGTTTTAATTCAATTCATATTCAAGCAACTTCCCCGGGGTACCCGGAACATGTCCAAGTGTGTCCAATGTGGTCTGGAACACTTAACTTAATAATAATTGATTTTTCTTGAAACGCCATTTTTTTTAAATATGCATTTTTTTTTTCAAGATAATATACAAATTTTGACAGGAACAGTGTTGGTACAATATCAAAAAATCCAATCTCACTAAAGAACAAGATCACGCTTGATTTTCGTAGACAAAAATCAACTAGCAAGCAACTGCGGTTGATATTGCAAACTGTGATATCGCAGCTCAGAGTATCAAGCTAACAGAACACACCAGCTGCAAATTTCACCAAACTGCGGTGAAATTGAAATTCATGTTTTTTACTTTCCACCCGAACGCATAACGCCTTGCCAGTGTTGCCAGAATGTTTTAAAGCTTATCGGTATCAAATATTAAAAAAAAAATCGGTATTTATCGGTATTTACTATTTAAATTAATTTTAAAGTTTTGCCGTTTTTGAAGGCGAAGTTTTTTATCTTTTGGCCTATGATTGGAAAATTCCGGGAGAAAACTCCGGAGAATGTTTGAATTAGCTTCTGGAGGAAGCTACCAGCTGAAAACAACATCCAAAGAAAGGAGAAAGAAGCTCTCTTGGAGAAAATTTGACTTCCAAGACATAAATTAAAAACTTCTGGCAAAAATTTAAAGAAACATTCAGAAAAATTGGGATTTCACAGTCAAAGGAAGGCAGAAAAGTTTCGGAAATCGGAAATAAATTCCAGAAGTAGCCATTTACAGAGGAAGCCAGAAGGAGCTCGGAAAAACCTTCCAATAGAAGTAAAAAAAAACCAACTGGACAAAATTCCAGAACTAGACGAAAGAAATTTCTGGGTGAAGTTAAATTGAACTTCCTGGAGAAGACGGAAGAAACTTCCTAAGGTAGATTGGAAAAAAAAATCTGGAGGAAGTCGGAAGCCAGAGCGCTAACGGTCGAAAGAAACAAGGACATAATTCCGGAAGAAAGAGCTCTTGGGGGATGTTCTAATGATCCAGAAAATTTTCCAAATGGTCATAAAACATCCCTGAAGACCCCACAATGCCCCTGAAGTTTTCGGAACATTCCTGAAATGTACTTAGGAATATTTTTCATATTTCCTCGGGCTGTTTTGGAGTACTCTGATCATCTTTGAAATACTTGGATTATAATTCTTCCCTGATTATAATAAGACTACCGAAATATCTCTAATAAACTTTGAAGGTCTCTAGCCTTTCTTGAAGATTACAAAAAAAATTAAGCGCTCTCACAATTTTCTTGAATATATTGTAACATCAGCATTGAAGTTCTCTGATCTTCCCGATTTTTCTAATTTTTAAAAGTTATCAACACTGCAAGCACGGAACTTCCCATAAAATGTTCTCACAATGTGCTAATGTTCATGTAACTTCCCTTACGTTTCTTAAATTTGCATAAACCCCTCGGAACATTGCTGAAGTGTTCGGAATTTCAGCGATTTCCTTGAAATTTATTGATCTGTCCTGATGTTCTCGGAGCTTCCTTAAGTGCTCTCAATTCTCCTGAAACTTATGGAACTGTCCTTAAAACCATTAAATTTTCCAGGAGTTCTTTGGACTTGTGAAGCATCCAAAATATTTATGATGTTTCCTTAAGTTCACTGGACTTCGCTGGACCGGGTTTTAGAATTTTAACAGAAGTTATTGAAACATTCTTCAATTTATCGAAACTTACTCAAAATTCTGGACTTTTCTGAAGTTTCAGAACTTTTTAAAAGTTCCTGTAGCTAGTGTGGATCCGAAAAATCTGGAAGTATCCCTGAAGTTCCGGAAAAGTTGAAAAAACTGGCGGGAAAAGATGGAAGACTCATTCGAGCGAAGGTTGAAGAAACTTCCAAGGGAAGTCAAATAAGTTTCCGAGAGGAATCGTAAAATAATTTACGATGTAAGGTGGAAGAAAATTCAGGAAGTTAAATAATGTTTAAAAAGTTTGTGCCGATTCCCCTGGAATTAACAGAAAGAGCCATCGACTGTTTATCGATTCATGGGTATCCAAAAACGGTGAGGAAATTGAAACATTAATCGAAAGAGTATCCATAAGATATTTTTAAAGATGTATTTTTTTTAAATTTTAAAGTCTCAAAAAATTTTAGATATTCAAAAAAAAAACAAGTCTCTTACAATAATTTTCTCCGAAATTCAAGTGCGGGCAGGCAATAATCTTTTTGATTATTTAATAAAATCGGTATAAATCGGTATAAAACCTCAAAAATCGGTATTCTGAGTAACCTTATCTGTATATCGGTATCTAGTTCGGAACTCGGTATAAATACCGATAAATCGGTATATCTGACAACGCTGCGCCTTGCAGCAGTTGCTTCGTGTCTCCCATCGGTGATGAGAAAAAAGAGATAGCATTATTATATCTTCTCTTTCTAAGAAAACGAAGTGCAATACTCTCACATTCAACTTTTCACGTTGTGAATAGTCTCGCAATATTCAAAGGAGCTGGTTAAATCATTATCAAGCATGATATTTTCTCCAATGCGTGATATTGAGAGCGTATGAGACCGGAATAATATAGGAATAGAACTTTTTTAACCAAATGTTTTTCATACCTGTACTCAGAGCTGGGAGCTGAATGAAAGGTGACACACAAGGAAGAAGTATTAGTTTGTTTACTAAAATGAACTATGCCCATTTTGTTATGACAAGTTTTGCTATAAGAAATGCTCCTCGTGTTTATTAGCGAAATTCACATCAAATATTGATTAATTGCGTAGAAAATCAGTTTGGCACGGCATTTCCGGTCGTATAAAAACAGGTCAAAAACTGTCCAAATCCGCAGATAAAAATTTTTGTTTTGAATTTCTGTATGGCAAAATCGTGAACTTTTCGTGAACATTAACGGCAAAGAACTCACCAACACTGGGAGACCGTGAGTTCCTGCCCACCTGTCTTAAAAACATCTCGTTCTCAGGGGTTTTGTTTAGGTGTCGAACATTCGCCTTGCTCTTTCATTTTTACGATGCCCTCATCTCATTCCACGACAATATAGTGTAAAAGAAAAAAGAGATATCGCATCAAATTCTCACTATCATATTTGTTTTCTCTGACATGGAGTGGGAGGTGTTCTTTGGAGGCTGTTAGGCTGTGTTCCAGTTGATGAATTTCCACTTAAAATTGACGATTCGAAACTAAATTAAAATGTTCGAAAATCCTTCTGCTGTTGATCGATCGATTTTCGATTAGGTCTTTGTCAAAATCTATTCCTTATCAGTCAGAAAAAATATCAATAATGCAGTATTTTTTAAAAAATAATCTAGCTGTCGAATTTGAAAATTCAACAAATGGAACACAGCCAAACTAATTTAACTAACTAATTTTCACATAAATTTGACAGATGGAAAATTTGCGACATACCCGTACTTTTTGTTCTGACAAACACGGAATTGGTCAAAAATTGGTCGATAAACATCAGAGGAATTTTCGACTAGGGGAAATGACGGCTTCGGCATGACATACTATTTTCGGCAACCCAAATTGAAACACTATTTTCACTGGATTTTCTTACGAAAACACTTCGCTGAATGCATGCAAACGATTCTTTATGCTTTCAGCTTCAATTTGACTATATTTTTACCACTGAGAAAATGCAATCTAGCAGGGTTTGCTTGAAATGAAACACACGCACTACAAATTGTAGCTGATTTCGATGGAACGGTTGCCGAAGAAAAACTGGTTGCCGACAATACTCGCTCTCACTAGAGAAGATTGGAGCTTTGTAAAAGCGTTTCAAAACAGGTTTTGACAATTCTTTCGACTGAAATTGTTAGAGCAGCTGGCAGCAAAAGATTGTGAACAAACCAACACTGCATATGTGTGCGTTCCTTAGAGAAAAAGGCTATAGAAAGAAGGTCGCTGCTTAGGTTGCCGAGAATACGTAAATTCTCCTATTTTAATTAATTTTCGATCCATCTATTAGTAAGGAAATTTAACCAACTATAACATAGCCTAAGTGGCAATTCGAAAATTCCTGCATTATCGACATTTTCGATAAAACGATCCTTCGAACAGAAATCGGTTGTAGGGGAAAGTGGGGCAATATGACCAATGGAGCAATGTGGCCACTCCCTTGAGAATCAACTTATTGAACATATTTTACAAAAAATATGATGCAGGCTTAATGCGAAGCCTATTTCAACTATCCACTTAATTTAAGTCTAACAAAATACTTTCTCTAGAGCAAATATTCGAAAAATGTTAGTCTAACTAGCTCAAAATGTTAAGACGGTTATAAGATTTTTTTTTTATTCTTTATTTAAGAAAAAAAAAATTAGGTCTATCAGTATTTTCTTATATCTTATCGTTGATATTCCTTCAGCAGCTTTATAAATGGTCATTGGTTTCTTATATGAGACGATGTTTTTCTAGTTTTTAATAAACATTAAAGATTTTCTTAACAAAATATTACTTTTTGTTAAGGGGCAATATGAGCACCACTGATATTTAAACTAAAATTCTTTAATTTCGCATTATTCCTTTCATAAATATGACTGCACCATATGGAATCACGTTTTGAAGCAGCTGCTTTGGTAAAAAATCAGTCATTCACGACAAGACTGAAAAAATATAGCTCTAAATAGGCAGTACTGCTTAGATTTAATTTATTCTACAGAACATAATTGCTTCTTTTAAATAATTGCATGCTAAAACTGTTCATTGTTGACCCTTCATAAAGCCTCAAGAGAGCAGAATATTCTAACTCGTTGTTTACAAGGTTGCTCATACCACCTCGGCAGCGTGCTAATTTTACCCCAACGGTTTAATTACGGTTACAAAACGAACCTTTTTTAAATCTTCTTTCGTAACATTCTAAAGTTCTTTTAATATTCAATTTGTAAAACAGCAAAAAAGGTTATCTTCCATTTAATTCCATTAAATTAATTTTGGAATGTATGGCTCCCAAGCTTTTGGGAATTTTTCCTTATTAGAGAGTTGTATAGATTTTCCTCCTTTACTTTACTTAAATCTTTGATTTTTTTTAGTTAGGTAGGGTCCGATTCTACACATTGTAGTTTCATTTTTAAACCTGTGATCTTGATATGTTTACGTAGGGGATGAGTTCTTAAGGAGGTTAGATTTTGATAAGTCTTCAGTGGGAATGACACTAATGAAGACTGCACATTGTAGTCGACGTAATCTGTCATAGGTACCAACATTAATTAAGTGGAATTAAATGGAAGATGACCTTTTTTGCTGTTTTTTAAGCATTCCGCTAACAACCCAATTTCATTACTTCATTCAACTTGTGGTGTAAATAGGGCTTGAAACTATCCATTTAGTTGAACATCATTCGAATTTCCCACTAAATTTTGTATGATTGACGTTTTTTAAGATAGCCAAATTGCCCCACTTTCCCCTATATGGTTGCCAGAATTTATTTTCATACCTTTAAGTGTAAAAGTCTGTAAAAATCTTAGCAATTTTCCCACCCCTTAAGATTTTTTTTTTGTGGCACCTTCAACACCTACTGACTACGATGCTACCTGTACTGTAATAAATCAGAATCAGAATGTATTTTTAGAAAAGAAAAGTTTCGTAATTTTCATAAATGGGCTTTTTGAGAAAAATCAACTTCTATGATTTAAATTTTAATTTTTCCAGTGTCGGAATGTGATTTATAGGGGAAATACAGGTAATGTCGGCTTAAGTGTCCCTAATTTGGGCCCATACATAAATTCAGCAATCGACTAAATTTTCAATAGCAACCAAAAATATCGATTAGTACCGTCCCAATGACGCTTTCATCTAGATACAATTGATAAATGGCAGGTTTTTAGCAATGGGCCCAATCTTAAATCCATAAGCCAACATTAGAGACATTTCCTCTACTTGTTTATGAAAGTCTAGTCAATTTTCTATAATTTACTTTTCTACTAAATTTGGGTGTGTCTTATGATTTTCTAGTTGTATTGTTTTATGAATCATCGAAAATAAGGCTTTTTAATTTTTAATTATAGTCTAGAATATTTATTTTTGTAGAAAACATGCATTTTTTCGTTGTTGGCAGCCCTGGCACCAGACAGATGCAGGCAGTTTTATTTTCTTGTGGGGCAGCGTTGTCAGCACTGAATCATCGGAGAAAAGAAGAAATTAGTTTTTTGAGCTCTTCATTAAAATATCTAAAATCTGACATAGGATAGTTTCGAAATTAGCGAAATTACTAAAATGGCGGTATTCTAAAAAAAAAGTTCGACTTTTCGTTCAAAAAACCGCGTAAAAATAGGTCAGTTGGAATATCCGTAAAATCCTACGTTAGATTTTAGATAATTCCAAGGGGTAAGTCACTCAGCACATTGTGCAGAAACTAGATTCGGCACAGCTTGGGCACATCCTTCGGCACACCTTTGGCATACCTTCGACATACCTTCGGCACACCATCGGCACAATCTCGTAGGCATGGGATTGTTGTAAATAAAATGGGAGCACTGCTGGGCAACTGTCATTGAAGTTGTTCACAACATTACTTGCTTTATATGTATTACGTGACTGTATATTCAGGACCATCGTCTAATTGAATATACCAGAGGAACTCAGACCAGCAGTTCACCTATAGATCTTCTTCTTCGCATTTCAAGCTTATTGCATATCGCATATTAGTTTATTGCGTGTTCTCAACTTAGTGTTCTAGATGCACTTCCACAGTTATACAGTTATTAATTGAGATCTTTCAATGCCTGTAACATTTTTGCATTGGTATAATTGTGTGGCAAGTCCAATCATACTTCTATGCCCAGGGAAGTCGAGAAATTTTCCAACCCGAAAAATTCCTAGACCGGACCGGGAATTGAACCCAGCCACCTCCAGCATGGTCTTGCTTTGTAGCTGCGCCTTTACCGACTGAGCTAAGGGAGGCCCCTATAGATCTAAATACTAAATGTAGGTTCTAGAGTGGGCTCAAGAGAAAGAGGTAGTTCATCAGACCACATTAGTACCCTTAATTCACTAAAATTTCGCATAAACGCCACTTCCCGCGTCATCCTCAATCCGATTTATCCTTGCGATTTCAAACCAAAACATTCAAGATGTCAGAAATATCGGGTTTCTGGGATGGGTATTTAACAAACAATCGCAGCTTGCTCTAGGACCGGCACAATCGCCACAACTGCGGCACACTGACAATAAAGATGACCCAAGATTGGCGTGCGGAGAGACCTACCCCTTGGATAATTCATTTTTACTTCGCGGACAGAAGAATCAGCATAATTGATGGAATTTTCCGAGATCCCGGGTTCGAGAAAAACGCGTTACAAGTACGTTTAACACAAGACTAACAGCGACTTACATTAATTCTGCTCTTCCATACACAACATTCCAGGAGGTAGGGTAAACGCTCCTATAGTTGCGGTACGTTAGAAGCGTTAGGTTCCTATAGTTGTGTATGGAGACTCCGTACACAACTATAGGAACCTAACGCTTCTAACGTACCGCAACTATAGGAGCGTTTCCCCTATAAGGATTCCGAAAATGCAAAAAAATAAATAATCATTTTTTTAAACCCACCCCTTGAGCCATTTTCGTTGGATTTTTAAGGTAAAGATTTGTTTCAGTGCAGATAAGAAAAATATGTTATTAGAAAAACTTGTTTCCTATAAATGTGCTCATCTTGCAGTTTATGGACTCGTACATAATCGGAATGTCTTTCTAGTAAAAACGAAGTTGCATAATTTTCCAAAATGGGGTTTAAAGAAAAATCTATTCTTATTTCTATAATGTTTTTTTTTTTTCAGTGTAGGAATTATATTTTTATTTTTGGATACTTTTTCTTTATATGTACTATTTTATACAATTCACTGTTCGACGAAATTTATGTAGGAAATAAATTTTTAAGCGATTTTTTAATTAAAAAAAAATCAAATTACATACGTCATTTGTAAATGGTAGTCCAGACTATTTTTTCAAGGAAAACAAGAATGCAATTTAGCTTAAGTAGGTGAAGTCTGGACATTCTCAAAGTTTCATTGGAATGTAAGAGTAAGCTTGAAAAATGGGCGTGTAAGAGCAGTTCCACGCCAAAAAGCTCTACTTTCTCCAATTTTCCTGAAACATTGCATAATTGTTTTTCATGGGCAATGATTCACATTTTTACTAAAATTCGGCCATTTTGGATGTTGAAAAATTTGCAAAATGGTGCATTTGAAAATCTTCTAAAATTGGTAGCACAGAAAAGGCACATCTCACAAGTGCGTTGAATGTATGGGGTAGCGGGACAAAAACAAAAAGATGAAGTTATCGTAATTTTACCCCATTGGTGTAATGGAAAAAGTTACTCTAGAGGTTCAGAGCTACAATTTGCATGAATGGCACATGTGCAGTAAGTGAAGTAAGTAAATGTCTGATATGCCAATTTTCATTTTATTAATTCGAAATAATTATTGTGTTATCCAATAAAAAATGTTTGATATGAAATTAATTGCCTCTTCCATTTTCTATGTAATTGCAAAAGTGTCTCATATCCCGGTTAACCAAAAATTATTGGAAAAGGTTGTCATTTCGAATTTTTGCGATAATTTTTATCAATAACCATACAAAATTTTGTTTTTATTTTACAAAATAACACAAGAAAACCATAAAAAATCACTTTGTATCAATCTTAGGGAAAATCTTCAATACAGAATTCTTTTATTTTCTACTTCGATTGCTTTCTTCCGATTCCAGCCTTGTCTACTAACGATGTTTCTTCAATGTTTAAACTTACGTTCTCCATAAACTCCATTTACTCTTCTTCTGTTTCGGCCTGTTTTATGTAATATGAAACAGCTGCGTCATCTTCGCGATGTTAGATGAAAATGTTTTTCGACTAAGAGAAACAAAAGGGTCCGAATAATAGAAATGATCTCATCAAGTCTTCGTTGGTATTGATTCTGGATGTTTTCCTTGTGTGGTTTAGTCGATTTTTCCTGATAATTGTATGGGTAGCTTCTAAAGTTTCTTCCGAAAGTTCGCCAATGGGTAACTCGAACATGGAATTGGCGCTGTATCAACATTTTATGTACCGTCAAAAGCATGACTTCAACCAAACATTTCCAAAAATATAATTTTAATAAAATACTTCTTTACTCGATAACAATTAAACCCACTTGGAGTTCAATTTTGAGCAATACACGACGCAAAATTTGTGCAAATTCTTCAAAACGTGCTCAGGTGTGTCATCCGATAAGCATGACGCCAAACAGCGGAAAACACTGGCGTTTTTTTTTGTTTTCCTTACATGTGACCCATTTTTCAAAAATCTTCTGATTTAAAAGCAATTGGCGTTGTTCTACAAAAGGTTAAAAATCTGGTAGAGTTGCGAAAAGTTGCAGCTTATTCACACATGGTCTTGTAAAGGACACTTTTACCAACAATTCTATGAAAAGTTTGGGTGGAACTCGATTGAACTTTTTTTGAATCTTTAATCAAAGTTTGAATAGTGTTTTTAAGAAGATCAAATTCTACACAAGCTATTCGTTCCTGTTTATCCGAACTGAGACCAAAATTAATCCAATTGGTAATTGTAACACACTCTACTGACCGTGACTGTTATTGTCCATTTTACTGGAATTGATTTTACGCAGTAGAAAACTTTTCCGAGTATATTGAAAAACAGTGAAATTTCTAGACGATATTCGAGTTAATTTTCCTCTCTGAACACTGACGGTTCACATGGCTGTAATAGTAACTAACCAATACTTGTTTACATTGCAGGGGCATCCATAAATACTTCTCAGTAGTTAGTTTACCCAAATAAAACAAAGTGAAAATCGATTTTTGTCTATAAGCTAACTCACTGTGATCGAAATGACATCTGACGTCTGATCAAAATGACATAGAGAAAAAAAAAATGTTTTTCGGGAAAAAATATTTAAAAAAGATTTAAGTTTATATCTTGAAAAGCTAATATCTCAAAATGTTCTTGTTCAATCTTTAAAAAAATTGAAGTAAAGCTCAGAAAAAATACACTTTTGGAATGTTTAAAATTATGGACTCTTAAAAATTAATAAAAATCGCAGAACATGACCTTATTAAATATTTGATCTTTTTGAACTTTTTGTTAAAACGTTTTTTGATAAAATTTATAAAGACGTTTCCAATATAGAAATAACATTAAAAAGCATACTAGCAAAAATATCACATTTTTCACCAAAAGTTCTTGTTCAACGATTGTTGTCAATTTTCAAGTGTCTATGGTTTTATATATTACAAAAAATTTCCTTTTTTTATGATTTTTTTTAATAAAAATCGAAGATGTGCTTTTTGAGATATTGAAGTTTTTAACACTCTTTGGATTTTTTTTCTTAAAATTAATAAAAGAAAGATACCATGTATATTTTTTGCCAGTAAGACCGTATTTTTATCTACAAACTTTGTCTCAGATGTCATTTCGATACGAAGTAATGTTTTCGTGCTACAATCTATTAAAAAAAATACAAAAACGCCATTCTGAAAAAAAAATTAAATATATGTAAAAACCATACCTATAGCACACAATTTATGCAATTCGGAGAAGGTCTAGTTTTCTCGATTCGTCATTTGGCGTGGAACTGCTCTAAAGTTTCATACAGATCAAAGAAGGTCGATGCAAACATTCAATTTTTGTTCCGCAATTTCAGAATCGTATCAAAATGGTCGAATTCCACCACACATTTGAGTGATTGCCCATAGCGAACTGTTCTGCAAAATTCCATCACAATTGAAGAGCTTAAAATCTGATCGTTTCCTCATTTGGCATGGAACTGCTCAAAATTTCACCATGCGTTCATCCCGGTTTCTCCCGTTTGTTGGTAAACTATACCCACATTTGAGCTTCCTGCTCACACGTTGTACTGTGTGGTTGGTTTTGTTGGCAACTGCACCATCCTTCTTTGACTATACATTGCCAATCACTCTCTCGGACGAATCCTCTCCGCGCGTAGCAGCACGTGTTACAAATAATTAACATTCTTTCACCCTTTCTTGTTTCTTCGGTCGCTGGTCCGTTTCACTCCTGGCTGCGGCGCACGCTGCGTCAAAGACCAGCAAAGAGGGCAATACATTAAGATTAATGAGTCGCGAATTGACGCGCGGGTAGCGAGCGGTTCGCATTGTGCGCTTTTCCGTGACAGTATCGTTTGTTCCCATGCCAGAACTCTACAGCTGTAGTCGTCGTCGACTAGAGTGACCTTTCTGTTTTTCGTAGTTAGTCGTTGGGGTTGGGCGGAGGGGGGGGGGAGGGTTGAATGTGACAGAATAGGACCCCACGCTCTCATTGTTTTCCTCCGTCGTCGGCCAGTCGAAAACAAGCTGAATGAATGTGCGGATGACAGTTTTTGAGAAAGTCCCATTTGTATTCGTGCATCGTGGAGCCAATGGTGCACCTGGGACAGATTTAGCTCGCTCGCGCTCGTTCGAGCGCGGGTGCTGAGCGGGAAAAAGGGGGTATTTTTAAACAAAGATGCATAGGTTGGCATATGTAAATGAGGAATTACTGGAAAGCTTGGAAGCTGGCGATCTCGAAGATTTATTTCATTCATAGCATGTCTTGAGGATCAATATTTCAAGAATTTCTTTGACATCAACGTAAATTATCTAAAAGGTAGAAACTAGGAATTAATCAAGTTTATTGAAAATATTAAGTTAAAATGATTGCGTCGCTTGACGAATAAGAGTATTGTGATTTAGGTGTTCCATTATCATTCAAATGCTTCTTTTGTAGAAGTAGACCGTCCATCAATTCCACCAGCAGACAGATTTCCCATCAAATTACCATTTATACTACCTCCAGTCAGTTACCGGTCTAAATTCATTGCTTTGCATATATCCACTGTCTAGTAGTATAAGACAGCAGTTCACTTGTCCTATTAGGTCTATCGAACACACAAACAGCCTACAACCTGCTAGACTCGAAGTCTGCATCAAGCATGGGATTGGCTGTGCCATCATAAATTACGGCCCCCACTTCCCTCGTAGCTTGCCATCCCAAGCTCCACAAAACCCCGGCAATTACGTCGTGTGTGTGTGTATGTTAATCGGACATTTAAAATATGATCTATGCCTCAAATGCAGATCTCCCCCCAGCTCGGATCTCAGCCCGGAGATACAGCCCTCGCTGCCATCATCCGTCAATTCCATCGCCGGCTAATTGAAATTTAACTGCCATTTATAGGTTAGGTGGTGGGTTGTCCGAGAGTACGATGCATGCCAATGTGTGTGTGTCGCTATGCGAGTGGCGTATTTTCGGTTCGATCTACCCAACCGATTATGATAGATAATGCTTTGCTTGATTTACGAGCTCGTAAATCGCACACTGTTGCACTACTACTACAACTAACTGTCGGCAGCTTTTCCGGCACTTCCGTTAGAATTGAGAGAAGATTTAGTGCACATCATTAGAGCAGCGATCCCATCATGTAAAGCCCAAAAACTGATGACCTTCAAATCCGTGGCAAGCAAAAATTCCACCCATCATCAAATGGGCCATTTGCGATTGCGAGTGAAAGATTTCCCCGTCACCGTCGTCCGTAGCAAGGCAAGAACCTACGTCGGTCGATGGATGGTGGTGGCGCTCCTTGGCATTCAGCGACACCGGACACGAAGTGTTAGAAGAATTTCGTGTCAAATTAATCTTGGTGTTTCACGCTCGGTATCCGAATTCCGACGGATGGTCGACGGGCCAAGCGATCATGATGATGATGATGATGAAAGACGTCATAAATTTGTTCTAAATTTGCGAACCACCGAACGAACAAAGGGACTGCTGCATGTCTCGAGGTCGTCTACTTACCGCGAGCGATGATTTGCGAAACGACGAAAAGAGAGAAAGCCCTCCTCCCACTACGTCGGCGTCCCCCACGAACGGGTTCTTTGTTCTCGTCGTCTCCCTCTCTGGTGTGATGAGTGGAAACAACTGAGCTGAGCTACCTCCATATGCAAAATTAATGCGAGATCAGGTTGTGGCGGTTCGCGTTTAGGGAGTAGCTCGCACAGCTGTTGGCGTAAAAAATTATAGATACATTCTTTGCATACCTTTTTGTAGAGTAGCGTCGATGTCGGTTATTATCGGCATCGGTGGACCGTGTTCTTCCTGTCCAGTTTGGGTTATAAGTGGAATGTGGATCACGCAACTGTGATCTAACATCTGATATAGCTCATGACACGAGTGCGTTGGCGATATGGGTTGAGGGCACCATAATCCGGTGGCAAATTGATCGTTAGGAAATACCTATCTAACTAAATTTCTGCTAAAATAGCTGCCGACGAATGTTGTGAAACCCCTATAATGTATACTTTTGATTTGGGGAAAATTCATCAACGGGTTGCATTTGACATTAATTTAGCTCTCCACTGCCCAATCTAAAAAAAAAAGGCATTTAAAGATTGAACATCCACCCCAAAAATCTCTCAGTATGCTCTATAAAATCGGTGATTTTTTTTTATTTAATCATATTTAATGGTGGTGACCCTTTTTAACCATATGGTCATTCAGGCCAGGAGATCTGTGAATATGGCCTTTAAAACCTCTAGACTGAAAACCTTCCCTGGCATTTTAAGTTGATTGATAATACTCTCGAAGTAGACTGTAGTAGGTCTATTAAGATGACCCATGATAGCTAAAATCGATGGATAAGGCGTCTAGGCTGAAAGTATAAGGCCTGTGGAGCTATGCCAGGCTTCCTATGGACTTACTAAAGTTTTAAGTAGATTCATAAAGCCTTTGCAGCTGATCCAAACGACCTCCAGAAGTAACCCTCTGAGGATAATCCACACGGTCCAGGGATTCAACTCGTAAGATGTTCGTAATTAACTCTCTACAGCCCATTTTTGTTGTTGATTCTACGTGCTTGCTTTGGTGGAAGGCAGTATGAAAAAATGATGAAAATTATTTTGATTTACATCAATTGGGTTGTTTAGGCACAGACAAACAGACATAACACTCGCAAGTAGTTCATCGTACATGAATTTAACGGACAATTTAAAAGTATCGTAGTTGGTAGTACAGCCACCTGTGGCGCGCATAGTCATCCCTTGCGTTTGACGTTTATACACTACCGCCATCTGTTCAGCGCAGTGCCCACCACAGTGCACTCAACAGATGGCGGCAGGGATGGAAAATCATTTACATTCATTTCGTGCATTCATTTACATTCATTTGCCTCTAACTTTTTTCATCAACAGAATACCGTTAAATGATGTATGAAACTTTTGTAGCTTTTGATATTAACTACAACTTTTGTAAATAACTAAAATCTGAATTTCTTATGCATGATGAAATAGACCTGGCAGAACATGTTATTGTTTTTCAGGGAATGCAATTTACATTCACTGAAAAACAATGGTGGGTTCTTATCGCTCTGATTCATCATGCATAAGAGATACAGATTTGAGTTGTTTACAAAAAATGTAGCTAATATAAAAGCCTACAAAAACTTCAAATATTACTTTACGGAATTCTGTTGATGAAAAAAGTTAGAGGTAAATGAATGTAAATTAATGCACGAAATGAATGTAAATGATTTTCCATCCCTGAATGGCGGTAATGTTTTAGCGACGATGTTTTACAGTGAGAAATATTCAATGTGTTATGTCTGTTTGTCTGTGGTTTAGGTGTATTTAGATAAATATTTATATAATTGGCAATGCACCCGTGTACTGAATGGGAATTGTGGGTTCGAATCCCACCGGTGCCCTTAGATTTTTTCGCAAATTTTCTCACACGCACGTCTCTTGCCGATGATATGTGCTAACCTCTCAGTATCTTCTAACTGTCGCATATAACAAATAAAAATTGACTTTCAGTCGCTAACCTAAATAGATAAATACATATTCGTTATCTGCATTAAAAATGGAACCGAAATCCAAAATTTCATCAATTTTGCTACACTGGAACTATTTTAAATAAGTACGATTACATTAGCAAAAATCACCATCTTAGCACCCCTTGGAGCGACTTTGTACTGGAGCGAGCTGTCAACGAATAGATTTAGTGTCAACGATCAAAAATTTAAATCTTGATTTAAAAATCGAGATGAATGTCTACGAGATTGATGAAAATATCGTTGTGCTCAGAAAACGAAGCTCTATCTGATGATATATAAAAATTGGTATATTTTTCGAAGTTAAACAACCCAATTTAAGGTTGTCTAGAGTAATTTTTGTAAATAAACATTTTTTTTTCAATTTTGTCACGAACGATTATACCAATTTCAACCAAACTTGGCCAGCTGAAACTACAGGGGTTACTCAAAATAACTAGGATAGGCAAATTTTTGGTCAACTTTGGAGTGTTGTAACTTCGTCAAATATGATCCGACTTGAAATCTTCCAAAAGCATTTGACTGGAAAACTAATAAAATAATCCTGGTCACCGGATACCGGAAATATTCCGGGTTTCCGGAGGGCTTGTCTAACTTGCTAAATTTTTGGTGAAATTTTATATATGATGCTGGTTAAATATATATATTTTTATTAAATACAACGAAAGAAGAACCATTTCTAAAGCGAATCATATGCCAAGAACTAAAATCGGCCTATAATCAACCGAGATATGGCCATTTCCATGGAATCGGTTCTGCTGAAGGGTTCTGAATGCGGGCAGATCATTTAATCACTCAAAACATGCCGTGCGACAGCTCTTTCTTCATGGTTTCTCGTCAATACTCGAATGACTTTCGATAAACTTTAAATGCATCATTGACCACATTGGCCACTCTCGCCCCACAGTATGCCCCCGGGGGACAATTGCATTTTTACACTAAAGCATGCCGTGCGACAGCTCATTCTTCATGGTTTTTCAAGAATAGGCTTTCCATAAACTTCAAATGGATCATTGACCACATTGGCCGCTCTTGGAATCACGGGATACCCCCGATGGATCCTATAGCAGGGGTCAATTGCGTTTGCGAGGTGAAAAGCCATACTTAAAGAAATATTTGAGAAAAAAACTGCTAGGACAACTTTCTTTAAATTTGAATAAATCAATTTTAAAAATTTCCTAAAAAAAACTTGAAAATTACCTGTAACTCAAAAATGTTTAAACATAACAACATACTGTCTTCAACAAAATTGTAGGTTTTGACTAGATCTTTAAGTCTTCTTTGCACAACTTTTTTGTAGAATGTAAAGTAAAAGAGATAGAATTAATTATGGTTTTATTTTATATGTATCAGAATTCTCTATAAATTCGTTTTAGAATTCCTTGTAATGTCTCTTCAGCAGTCTTTCTAATTCTAAATCTAATCACAATCAAAATTTTCAAAAATTTATGAATAGGGTAGAGAACTACTTCGGTCTATAATCGCCCATTTTGGGCCTATCGAGCAGCTAACTTCAAATAAGTCCATGATTTCGCAGTAAACAAGTCAATTATGCGTTTGGTACGATACTTTAGTTAATAAGCTACCGAACGAAGTCAATGAGAACGAGTGATATGAAGGTTTGCACCCATTATTCCCAAAAACAAAAGAAGCGCTCCGACCGAATCATGTTGTATCTTCATCCGATAGGCCGAAGTGACTTCATTTGCGTTTCAATGCGCTAGGCCGAGTTTGGCGTCAAGAAGCAGTGTTAGACTTTAGACACTATCTCAACGATTGGTTTCTCTTTATCAAATCTTACGGTACGTACGGAAAGGTAAATAAATTTTAAAGCCATCAGTAATAATAACATTCCGTTTGGTGCTAAACTGCGCTAAATTAAGAAAAAACTAAATGTGTGTTGTTCTTAATAGGCCGGAAATGGGGTAGTTAACCCTATTTACGATGCAAGTTATTCCGTATTCCAATTCCAGAGTTCACTATCTCATTTTTCACATTTCAATCTATTGAACCATTCAGTCATATAACTTTCGGTCGGTGGTATTCGAAAAATTTTGATTCTGTAATTGAGGATGATTGATTATACTTTATAATTATTATTTTTTTATTTTTTTCGATGAGACCCGTGGAATCCTATTTTCCAAATAATTTATTTTAAAACAAACCTTTTCCTAAGCCCAGAATTCAGGTTGAGATCTGTTAAATTTCGTTCTCCACATCTTTTACCAAAACAAAAGTGTAGAATACATTTTCCGAGGTTTTGAACAAAAGGCTCCTAATGTGTTCATTCCAGACAGGTGTAATTTGATATAATATTTTACGTATTAGAATAGTTTTCTATACAGTTATTTAAATTTCGGGCAATATAGATCAATAACTGCAGCGCAACGATTTTTAATTTGGAAATAAGTATCACAGGCATTGTTCATTCACTACATGCTTTAAATTACCCGTGAAGATTTGAAGGAACATTATACGAGATTTATTTCAGATTATCTGAATTATGTAGAAGAATTGGTAGGGAAATTTCAGTTTTCGTGTCTTCTTTTATTTGTCAAAAGTGGTAAGGGTGTCCTAAGCTTCTGGATTAATTTTTAACACATTCAAAGAAGATGAACTAAGGAATACCAAATGCTCAATAATGAATCACCTCTATTCCCGTTTTCGTACGAACCGGATTCGTTCGAAACGAAAGCAATTTCCCATTCCCGTTTTCGTTCGAAGCAATTCTAACTTTCGAACATCGTTCGTTCGAACGATGTTGGGCTATTCCCATTTTCGTACGAATGCGTTTTTTTTTTTGTCTGCTTTCCAAACGTCACTCTAAACTCGCGAATCGTGAGACAGGCAGAGGATAAAAACTTTGAAATATTTTGTAACCCCAAATAAAAAAGTTATGGTTGATTGATTGATTTATCTTTATTAAGGAGGCTTTCAGCCTGAGGCAGGTTGACCTCCAACGTGTTCGGGGTATCATGCAAACTATTTTTGGAATAGTTCAATCATTTGGGTTATCGTTCGTGTGTGGTATTTTTTTATAAGGGATGGCCTTAGTGTACAAAAAAAATCTACAACCAAATTGTTGATGTTTGATTGTAATAATTTTACTTAAAATTACGTGAAGTTAAAGATCTCATATGGAAATTGATTGAAAAATCATGCAATAAAAATATAATTTAGATTAAAAAAAGGATCGAAACAACTAGAAAATTTTGGACAAAGGCATTTCTGTAACAGCTTACATAACAAATATTTATGTATTTAATTATGACTCCAAAACATTGCCATAGCCATATACAGTCAAGATTCCTATAGTGCGGATTCGTTCTTGCCGGATTCCTATAGTACTGATGCCAGTGGATTCCTATAGTACGGTCGATCCGGCATTAACGAATACACGTAGCATATGGGATTAGAGCTAATTGGGACCAAACACTGATTGTACGGCAATTTGAAGAGATAACATCCTGATGTTTCTTGAGAAGTTGTTAAGCAGAAAGTTGGCTACCTTTTGGGACGATTCAGTTTCCGGTAGGACACAAGTCTGATCCTGTGGAAGATCCGGAATATCCGTAAAAGTGGCCAATTCATGAAAATGATCCTAGAGCTCCACGGCTTTTTCGAAACCACTCATAAATGTCTTATCAGAATGAATTCGGAGTTGTGACTGGAATATTGGCCCTGGGGACCACGGGATGGTTCACCGGAAGATCCGGAACATCCGTAAAAGTGTTCAATTCATGAAACTGATCCTAGAGCTCCACGGATTTTTTGAAACCACTAATAGACGTCTTATCACAATAAATTCGGAGTTGTGTTCGGAAAATGTACTCTGGGGATGGAATGGTTCATCAAAAGATCCGGAACATCCTGAAAAGTGGTTAATTCATGAAACTGATCCTAGAGCTCCGTGTTTTTGTTTAAACCTTTCATAAACGTCTTATTACAATTAATTCGGAGTTTTGGCTAGAATTTGGACTCTGGGGACTACAGGATGGTCCACCGAAAGATCTGGAACATCCGCAAAAGTTGTCAATTCATGAGACTGATCCATGAGTTTGCGAAACCACTCATAAACGTTTTATCAGAATGAATTTGGAGTTGTGACCGGAATATGAACGCTTAGACGGAAAATAATGGACCTTTGGGACCACGAGATGGTACACCAGGAAGATCCTGAACATCCATAAAAGCCGTTTTTATGAAGACAAAAATATTAGCACCGAAACCATCACTTTTAGGTATATGGTGTCTTGGGGAAAGCTTATTCGTATTTTTAAGCCGATTTGAAATTAGGGTGGTCCTTAAAATTGGTAAATTGAAAATTCAACCTTTTTTATTACTTGAGATAGACTAATGCAGTTTTTTTTTAAGTTGTAGAACAATCAATTTGAACCAACTTTGCTCACGGCATCAAATTTTTATCTCTTATGGTTCATGACTTATGGTTATTTTAAACAAGTAGGTTGGAGTGGCCTCTAGAAAATCTTTCTTTAAATATTTTTATTGGTGATCAACGTATAAACAATATTTAAAGAAACCCGATTTTCTAGTGGCCACCCTAACCTCTCGTAAAAACATTATTCTAAATACTTTTAGAACTTTTTATGACGCATATTTTTGCAGAAGTCACTAATTTGCATCTCCTTTATTTTAAAGTTATGGCTAGTTTTTGATAAAAAAAAAAGATTTTTTTTTTTAATTAAATTAAATACTTTAAACAAAAAACGCTCTCACAGTTTTTCCACAAATACTGAAAAAAACACGATCTTTTAAATGAAATCGAAAGTTAGAAAATCGGTTTGCTCCATTTAGAGACATTGTCATTTTAATAGAACCATT
The DNA here is from genome assembly GCF_037179485.1 of Ochlerotatus camptorhynchus. Taxonomy (NCBI): domain Eukaryota; kingdom Metazoa; phylum Arthropoda; class Insecta; order Diptera; family Culicidae; genus Ochlerotatus; species Ochlerotatus camptorhynchus. The sequence goes on along the minus strand of NW_027040818.1, from coordinate 14,798,702 downwards.
TTTTCGAAGAAAATCTCCATTAATTTTAAAAAATTTAAAAAAATGGCAGCCTGGTTGCTTCAGCAGAAATATGCGTCATCATAAGTTCTAAATGTAACCAAAACAAGGTTTTTACGAGAAATGAACTAATAAAAAGATATTCGAAGAAATCTGTTTTTTATGGGCCATTCTAACCTGCTTGTTTAAAAAATCATAACTCATGAACCTTAAGAGATAAAAATTTGGTGTCTTGAGCAAAATTGCTTCGAATTGATTGCTCTACAAGTTTTAGAAAATTTCATTAGTCTATCTCAAATAATTAAAAAAAAAGTATGTATATTCAAAGCTTCAATTTTGTGGACCACCCTAATTTCACTAACATAAAAAGATCGGCCAAACAATATGAAGAAACTTTCCCGAAGACACTACATATCTAAAGCTGACGGTTTGGGCGCAAACATTTTTGCCTTCCTAAATACGGCTTTGGGACCATTTGGTCCTCCGAAAGATCCGAAACATCCGTAAAAAAGCTCAATCGATGGAACTGATCCAAGAACTCCGTTTTTTTTTTCGTAAACTCTCATAGACGTCTTATAATTATAAATTCTGAGTTATGATTGGAAAACAGACCCTGGAGACCATGAACGCTCCTCTGGAAAATAATAGACAACTCATCAGAATGAACTCGGAGTTGTGACTGGAAAATGGACCCCAGGGTCCATTGGATGGTCCTTCGGAATATCCGGAACATCCATTAAAGTGGATAGGTCAAGAAAACTGATTTAAGCACTCTATGGTTTTTTAGAACTGCGCATAGACACATTTTTTTTATTTATTATCATGGATGATTTCTAGGTGGTATTTAAGTAATTAATAACTTCTAGACACTTTTAACGGAATTTTTGATGATCTTCCGGATCTTTTAATGGACCATCCCGTGGTCCCCAGTATAAACTGTCTGGTCAATACTCCGATTTTATTGTGATAAGATGTCTATGAGTGCTTTCTAAAAAAACGTGGAGCTCAAGGATCAATTTCATGAATTGAGCACTTTTAGGGATGTTCCGGATCTTCCGGTGGACCATTCTGTATCCTCCGTATTCTTATTTCTGAACACAACTCCGAATACATTCCGACAAGACGTTTATGAGTGGTTCCGAAAAATCCGTAGAGTTCTAGGATCAGTTTCATGAATTGACCAATTTTCTGATGTTCCCAGGGGAAGTCACTCTGCCACCTTGTGTCCGTGCTTACTGTGTTTCATGTTTGTTTTTGAGTGTCGGAAGGTGTTTCTGGGTGTTTCATCGTGATGACCGAGCAGTCAAAACTTCAACCGAAAATATATACTTTCTGGCAACCATATCCTCAACCATAACATAAAACGCTGTCCAGACTGGAGAGTTATAACATGTTATAGCGCTATCTTGATGGTGGTTTCTGTGTTGCAATTATTTGACAACCGTTATAACATGTTATAACTCTCCAGTCTGTACAGCGTTTAACGCTGAAAATGACAGGCTTCTGCAACTCCTTTGCTGTTATTTGTTTAATGAAAAAGCAAAACCGACGGGAAGGTTAAGGTTATTTGGAGCCAATACGACCGCAGCTCAGTGCACCGGCTTTCAGAGTAAGACAGGCCCTGCCGCTGCAGGAGGAAGACGAATAGGCACGTACCACCCGGGAACAAGGACCAAGCAATGGGTACAATTTGCAATTAATTTGTGGGGCCGTAATTGGGTTGCTGCTAGTGAGAACCTATGATACACAATGAGACACTGCTCCGTTGCGTTTGTCTTGATTTTCATGCGAAACATTTACCTTTTTAGCATCTGTTCCTCCTGATGCTGCTGTTTTCGTGGATCCCAACCGGTTTCGGATTTCCTTTTCTTTGGATTTCAATCCAGATCCAGAATGTTTTTCTTTCCCGGCAGGATGGTACGGCGGTTTTTTGCTCGTTTTTTTCTCAACAACAAAATAACAATCGAATGTAAACAGTATTTGCAGTGGTTCCAGAATTGATTAAAAATTTGCTTATCATGTGACGTAATGGTGTTTGTGGGTGTTTTAAGTGTGTTGAAGTGTGTTTTTGTGAGTGTTAACACAATGTGGCAGAGTGACTTACCCCTTGGATCCTAGGATCAGTTTCATGAATTGACCACTTTTACGGATATTCCGGATCATCCACAGGATCAGACTTGTATCCTACCGGAAACTGAATCGTCCCAAAAGGTGGCCAACTTTCTGCTTAACAACTTCTCAGAAGACATCAGGAAGTTATCTTTTCAAATCAGTGAGATTTTCAAATTTTCAACCAAAAAATTTCAACAATGTTATTGTTTTGTTGACATCGTTTGACAGTCCACTTGACCGAATAATGTCAATTTCGTGCGCGGTCTATGCTTCGAATTGTTAAGAAATGTCAAAGTGCATCTGGTACCACTAACACTGTTTATTTTCGAAAAAGCTTGCGTTCGAACGGGTTCGTACGAAAACCAGAATGCCGTTTTCGAACTCGTTCGAATCGAGTCGTTCGTACGAACGAACGATTCGTACGAAAACGGGAATAGAGGTGAATATCTAAAATTTGTAGGAACGATTTTCTTAAATTGGTAGCTCTTTTCAGAAGCTCTGGTAGAATTTCAGAAATCCTAGATTAATTCCCAGAATATATTTCGGATTATACTTTTTAGGTCATTCGTGATTTGTTCGGGGATGGGATTTGAACTCGTAACCTTCATCGTGATAGGTATGGATTTCAACCCCTATGCCAGGCTCGTCGTCTTACCAGAATACTTTAGTTGTTTGAACTTAGTTGACTGATGAAGTCATTACTAAGTAATAAGCATTCTAATTAGCCGTTAAATTCATAAACGATGAACAGTATGATGAGTGTTAAATCTTTTTGTCTGAGGATGGGGATATTCGATGTTTCACCGGAGATACCCGTCCTCGATCGATCGGAGTAAATTTCCTAGGAATGTGTTTCTAATCTTGCACAGGGGTTTCTTAGGCAAGTATGTCTTGTGAATGTATTTTACGATGACTTAAAAAACAAGTGCTTCATGAACCTTTTGTAAGAACATCGTAGAGATTCCTAATCCAGTCTGGATAAGCTATGAAAGTACTCAAGGAATACTTAGTTGAGCAATGATTGATCATCGATTCGGAATTATTATTTTTTAGCACGGACATTTTTGAATTTTGTTCAAGATTTGAAAGTGGCATAGGCATACTGAGGAAAACCGATCTCCTAAGATATTCATGCGGATAATTAAAACGAATTATCTGGTTACCTTTTCCTGCGAAACTTGTTCTCATCTTGCTCAAAGATTTCTGAATCAAGTACAATCTCGCAGGCGTTAAACTTCGTTACCAGATTATGTTTTACGGTGTCTTTAATAACAAGTGCTTTTTGTGGCAATAATCTTTAACATAATCGCTTGGTGTCCCCGGAGATGTCCTCATTCCGGAATTTCGTTCTTTTTTCCTATCGGCTTTTCGCTGTATCGTGTCGCTTCCAACAATCTTCCACTCACTGGTCGGAAAATGGTCGAATTCTTGCCATTCCGTCACTCATCATCATGGGTCCCCCAGTCTCCCGTGCGGTTATTTTCGTTTTCACATTTTTGTTTTTGCTATTTCGCTTCCCTCATCCGGTGACGGCCCAACCGCCCCATAAGTGAAATTTGCTGTACATTACTGCGACAGCTCTTAAAAGCATATAAACAGCCATTAATCGGTTTTTGTTGCTGGGAACGGGTCGTTCCATCGATCGACCGTAGTGCAAAGAAAAAAATCCCTGCAATTTCCCACGAGCCAAATCCGGACACCCCCATTTTCGTTGATGATGCGATGCCTTCTGACAGGAACGGAACTCCACCGTTTCTACGCAACATCCTCATTCGGTCGGTGATGACGGTGCGCCCGATGCGATGCGATGATGCGGCACTGGAAAATTGTTACTTCCGCTCGGCACCGTACGCGCACGAGATAACGAACGTTGTCCCCCGGAGATGGCTGCAAGTGTGAACGAACCTACCATTTTGCGGAAATCCCCTGAGGGCGGCATCGGTTGGACGGTGATGTTGTTGGATGCGGAATACCGACCAAGTGGCAGCGAAAGGTCATCGTGATGATGGTAGACGAGGATTATCCTCTAGAAGGCATTTTCAAGTCACATCCGGTGGTTGGTGCTTTATGTGGGGGTGGAACGTCGATTATGCGGTGGAAAAAAAATCCGACGTTCTGTATCTAGTTTCGTTCGGTTCGTTTCACAGGTGGGCACTGTAGGTTAAGTACTTTTTTGGTACCTAACTTAAACGAATTCTAACTAAGTATATTTTTCTTCTGGCATACATATGAAGCATTTGCTTTTAATGATATCATATAAGATATTCTCTTAGGACTGCGGAAATTAAAATTTTATTGTTATTTTAGCATTTTTAGTTACGGAAAACGGAGTATGTATTTACGTATCTACCGCAACAGGAAATATGGAAGCAATGACAGGATTTCTCTGATCCATCTTAGAAATTGATTCGAAAATCAAATCTTATTCCATATTGAAATTGATTTTCAATTCTGCTTCCATCTTATGCAGTTACTCAATTTTCGGAATCTGACGCACCGTATGCCCATATCTCTGTTGCTATCAATTTCGTAAAACCCTTAGAAAAACAATCCCCTTTGTCCGAAGCTAAGCTTCGGCAGTAAAAACAGGATCTCACTCTTCCCAAGCACCAGGAATCTTGTCGGAATCAGATTTTGCATTCCAATATGGATGAGTACATGCACCACTCACAGGGCTCAGAGAAAATCCCTTTTTACCCGACTTTAGCATTTATCAAAAGCATGTGTATGTGCGCACTGTTCCGAGCAGAATTTTCCCAGGGATATGCCTCCGTTCGTCTCTGCTGCTACTGAGCTGTATCAACAGAGCAGCAAGCGTAAAAGGAAAAACAGGATTTTAATTTCAAATTACTGCACATGTGTAGCCGTGTGTGTCAGTCAGTGCGTTCTTCGACTGCAATCCTTTATCCTTTCGAGTAATCCACATTCCCGTTTACGTATGTATGTATGTAGGAGGTATTTTCACAACAGAGAAAAGTTTTTCCCAGATAAACAATCATCAATCTTTCGGACTTTCGGATTCGTTTGTTATTTTTCCGCTTCGAACAACTGTAGCAGTAGTAGTTTTTCGGGCTCAGAACCGGACCGAAAACGAAGTTTTCTCACAGCTGGAGTTTTTTTTTCCGGTACGCTTTCTGAGGTCGGGAGAAATCTGATGGAAAATAAATACATCTCAATTAGTGACAGGAATAAATTGAGATTAAGGGGCATCTTCTGGAGGAATAGGACGGAAGAATAAGTTTAGTTTGTGTTTTGGAATTTAGTCACGGCCATTTCACCGGAAGCTTTTCGACCAATAACAATTGATTTGTTTTTCAAGAATTTCATGCAATGCGAAGAGAGAAATCTCGTACGATATGATTGCGGAATAAATCAATAACTTGGATATTCCAAATTAATAAAAATTAATTATGTTTCCAAATGGGTCGTTTTACCGAAAATGTTGAACATTTTTCTTAAAAGACTTTCAGACAATCTTAATCAAATTTGAGCCAATCGTTAGTCATAGCTTCCAATGGGGTAACAATACAGAAACCTCAACGTGCCAAAACGACAAAAGTCACAACTTTCCATGAAGGGCCATTTCGCCGAAAATGTTGAAAGACTTCCGTAGACGACTTTCCAACAATCTTAATCCAACTTATACCGCATCGCAAGTTACAATTTTCAATCTAGCAAATCTATTGAAAGCAGCCAACGGCATACAATCAACCCCAGGCAGCAGTTTTCCGTTCCATTGAATTCCGGTAACTGTGTTTCCTGCGTTTCCATGCGATGGAGGCAAGCTGGTGTGGAGAAAATGTTCCATTCGACTTGAATTGCTCTCTCTCTCTCTCTCTGTGTGTATGTGTGAACCGCATTAGAAAGCAAACCCTTCCGGGATTACATTTTCCATCGAATCCGAACTGCATTTGCCGTTTGTGGGTCTTGTTACATTTGACCTAATTTCCTCTCGCTCCTGCGCTGCATTCCCGAGTTGTGTGTCGTGTAAGATATGCTGAAAATCGACAAACATGCAAGCTTCCCCATTACACAACAAGCGAACCATGTAAATCGAATCGAGGAGCGGTTAAAATCCCTAGAATCATGTCCTTTTGCCTGCTCCGGAGTATTCCTCCACGCTAGTTTCCGTTCAAAGGGGAAAGAAATTCCACTTGTTAGCAGAAGAGTACCCGGCGTTCAGGAAAAGTATCCGGGCATCAAGTGGGCAATCCTAAGCTCTAAAGGAGAAACTTTTGATTATCTCCTCCTCGGGCTATTTCGGTCCAGAAGAAGGACTTAATGATTAGCTGCTGGTTCTCCGAGCCAGTCAAACGGCGACGAAAACGACGGCCGGAGGTTTGTAATCAACAGCTTTTCTCTTTTAACTACTTTCTCCCGGTGGGGAGTTCTTATGCCGATCAACAGCAACGCAACGGGTGGGAGCGTATATTGAAAGGAGGACCGAGGAAGTTTGCCACTGGAAAGTACTTCTGCCAATATGACACTCTTTCTTGGCCGGATAGTTGAGACTTGAGTAATCCCATTGGTTGGCTCAGTGGTGGCTAGATGCGTCCTTTCTTGGAACTTTTCTGAACGTGTTGGATCCATTTTTCGGGAAAGAAGTTTTCTCGACGACTAGGACAGAGTTTGCTTTCGGTCCAGGGAACCTCGTTTGATGGACCCGGTGAAAAAAAATCCGTCGAGGTGTACCCTGTGCGGGATTGGTAGTGAGTCACTTTTTAGTTTTGAAAAGGCCTATAGAAAAATATCAAGCTTATCTTCAGCAAATTTTTACTCGAAAACTGTTTGCCCGATCGGTTTGGTGACTTGGGCAATATTGCAGATAATGGATGAGACGATTGGAAAAAATATGCACTATAGTGAAAGTACACCAAATTTTCAATAAAAAAGCATTCAAGTAAATTTTTTCTAAGTCGCACCGTTTTCGAGAAGTAGCGGTTTGAAAGTAGATATTTTTAAAATGTTGGTAGTTTTTGGCCATTTTTAAATGTATTTCGCGGTTCTCCAGTTCCGAAAAAAATATTATTTATCAAAACAGTAATTGGACCAAGTTTTGGGTATTTTTTCCAAAAACTTGAGTTATTTTTTAAATCAGAACTTTTTTCTCCATCATTTCTCCATCTTGACTAATCTACTGCAATACATGGCATTTTTTATCCCCTAAAACATATAAAAAAAAAAAATACAAAAATATTTTTTTGGGAAAAAATTGTTTTTAATACCTTATTTGAAATTTAAAAACAAATTGGGTATTTTTTTAGAGTGCATTTTTTTATTAAATAGTCTCATCCTGCAATATTTTCCAAGGCACCAAACCGATCGGACAAACAGTTTTCGAGTAAAAAAATTCTGAAGATAAGCTTAATATTTTTCTATATGCCCTTTTCAAAAATAAGGCTGGATTCAAAATGGCATTGTCGGTCACACGGAACGTTTCCACAAATTTTCAACCAAATAAAAAAATACACCGATTTGCGCACTCGTAGGGAATTGCTCTAAACTCACTTTTTTTGTAATCAGTCACTATTTTCGTGAATTTATTTAAAGTTAGATTATTCTCCTTGGTTCTATAGAGGTTTTTGACGTTTAATCGTCTTTCTCTATCTACTCATTTGTCTGCATTTTCCAGATTTTCCAGAATTTTAACGGATAATTTATATTTTCATAATCATGACTATCAGTTTTAAAGAAACAGCTTTACAATAAACTTCATTGAATGTTGAAGTTTAAAACTTACTGAATTTTAGTAAGCCTAAGATCGTATTCCATGTACAAGTTCAAGATATTGAAAATTGCAGCAAACTGCCTTAAGAACTTCAAAGCGGTTCTATAAACTTCTGGAAAAATGCAGGAACTTTAAAGAAGTTCCTAGAATTTTAGAGAACTTCTGAAATATACAGAATTTGATTAAAAGTCATGAATCAGAGAAGCTAAAACTAGAGATCTTTAGGGAAATTCAGAGATCCTAAGGGCAGTTCCCGTTACTTTAATTCAGACTTCTGGAGCAGTGAGTTTAGAAAAATTCAGGAAGTTTCATGATATGCTGAAGAAAAACTACAAGGGACAACCCTATGGGGTTGTACGCAATGGTGACACGTAGGACTACGTGGTCTAATATAATAAATTCTCGATTACTTTTTCGAAGGGACGTATCAGCTTTTGTAAACAACGCATTTCATCGTCGATTTGGCGTACCTGGTAGCTCGCCCACGCATGCTAACACTTCCATCAGATAGAGGAAATTTTCCCCTATCTGCTAGTGGTGTTAGTAACCGAGTGGAGCTACCAGTTACGCCAAATCGATGATCAAATGCATTGTTTACAAAAGCTGATAAGTCCCTTTTAAAAAGTTATCGAGAAATGTTATTTGTTAACTGCAGCAGGAGCTTGTGTTTTGCGTAGGAATAGGAATTTGAGCGGGGTTCTCTCTGTTTATACTCTTTAGTATGACGCGCCTGACATACACAGTTCGAAAAGTAGTGTAAATTTCTGTTCAATATGATGCACACAAATGGAGCGTCATATATCATATAAGTTTACATTATATATCATGTAAAGTTCTAGCACAATTCATGCAATGCAGCAAATATTGTATACAAATACCCATCTTTGTAAACAACATTGTTTACAAGTTGCTCGGTTGTGTGAAATTAAATTTAAGTTTACGTGAATGAATGTTTACATCACAATTAAAATTCAGAATTTTTATCTGTGTAGATGGCCCACAGCGACTCACGAAGAGCTACTGATTCCGATCAATAGCGGTGCGGCTTCTTCCTCCTTCTGTGGATGCTCATGTGGGCTGCAGTTCGCTGCTTGCAGGCAACCTTTCGTTGTGTACTAGAGAACACCATCACTCACCACGCGGTGATTGAATAAACACCGTTTGGTGAGACCGGATGGAATTCAACTTTGAAGTCTGTGTTAGGGAAATCGCTTTTCGCAGGCAATCGGTGATAATTTTAATTATCATAGCAAAAGTTGCACATTCGTGCAATTTTCAATAGTGACATTTTGAAAAATGATTAAGTCTTAATTTTAGCAAATGCATAGAAATATTTCTGATCGATTGGTGATAAAGTTATTGAAATTGGTTCAGAGGTAGCTGAGTTATTAACGTTCAAAATCTATCATAATTTCGTTACTTGTTCCATTTTCGGTTTTCACAAAGTGTACCCCCATATAGAAATCACAGACGTAGTCCTACGTTGAAAACAAATCGAGAACCCTTAAGATGTTCCAAGTTTTTCAGGGAAGTACAGAAACCTTCAGAGAATTTATGAAAACTTCCAAAATATGTCAGAAGTCCAGAGAATTTTAGGGAAGTTTAAACGAGTTCCATTTATTTCAGAGTAGGACCGAGGCTTTCAATATAATTGAGAGCTTCAGGGAAACTCCGAGAACATCAAGTCAGATCAGAGAATCAAAGAGCAGCTCAAGTACTTTCAAGAAAATTGCAGAAACCTTAAAGAAGTTTCGATAAGCTCAGGGAATTTTCGGAAACTTCAAAAAAGCTCCGAGAGAATGTCTGGAACTCAGTAAAAATTATATGAACATCTGGAAAATTTAAAAATATTTTAAGAGTGATATATCATGGAAATTTCAAGAGCTTATTAGATAAGGCTCAATCGAATTCACTTTAAAGAGCCAAGCATTTTTGTTCATTATACAAAACATCGGTACAGCACAACAAACGCTTTATCTTCCGCAATCCAATAAGCCTCCTCCATCAGAACGGGATCCGCTTCCAGTGGTCTCATTGTATGGCAGTTACGCCAACGAGGGTCAGAGAGCTTCCATTGCAGAAATGGACGCAAAACCGTGGTAATCACTCACACACTCATCACGAAACGGTTGCTTGCCAAAGTCGACGACGCATCGAACTGCTGATGAAGAACAATGAGGAAGATCACGAAATCGTTGCTGCCGAGTAAACAGGCGATCGCCCTTGACACTCATCGAGAGTGGCCTGCTTCTGTTGACAGCCGAGTGAACACTCGAGTTTAGCTAAGTTGATTAGAGAACATCAACGAAGTTACATTAATTAAAATAAATTGCGAGATCTTTTAGCAAGCACCAATATTTTCAACAAACTCCATGGGACATTTAGATAGTTCCATGATATTCAGCGAAGTTCCGAGTATTTTCTGGGCGATCAGATAACTTCAGAACAATCCCATTAACTTAAGGACATTCACAGTGGCTTAAAAGGAGTTTTATGATCCGAAAACTTCAGAAGTGCCAAGGAATTATGAATATACATATGTATGTCAGAAAATTTGCCGGAACATTAGGCAAATTCAGAGAACTGCAGGAAAGCATAGAAAACTTCAGGAATGTCCAGATAAGTTCAAGGAAAATTAGTGATTTAAGGCAAAGTTCCGTGAGCGCTTATAAAGTTTATGAAACTTAAGGAATTGTGGAAGCGGCGCCGGTATTGTAGTGGGCCTGAGTTCAATCCCAGTCGGCACTGCCGGGATTTTCTGAGGCATAAAATCTCTGATCACGCTTTCCTTCGGGAAGTAAAGCCGTTGATCCCTGGTCCATGAGTTGATGGGTCGATAAGTAGGGTCCAGGTATGGGAACTGCCTCCCTGGTGTCGGTAGCATTAATACTGTACGGAAAACAAGATCGACGGTAAACAAATCATTAGAAATTGTGGAGGAATCAAGGTAAATCTATTAATTTCAGTAAAATTGCGGGTTCTTATAAAAAATACTTAAAAATTCAGGTCAACCTTAAAGGAAATTCAGAAGTCTTTTGGGCAGTTTTGATAACGTCAGTGAAGTCTAGACAATTGATGAAGTTATCAATTAGTGTCGCTTGCAGGATCTTAAAGAAGTACCAGAAGTGCAGAGATCTCCAGAAACATTCCGAGAACTTTATAAAAAGAACTTAAGGGAAGATCCGAGAACTTCTGGAACTTTAGTAAAATGAGGGAGCAGTTCAAAGAAATTTAGTTAGCTCCAGAAATAGGGGGAATTTCGGGAGGAGTTCAGTTCTATTAGTTTCAGAAAGTTAGCGGAAAATTTAAAGAAGTTCAGGACTTCAGAGATGTTAGGAAAATTATTGAGGTCTTCACATAAGTTTAGAAGTTCACGGAAGCTTAAACATATTTAGAATAGTCCATTTAAATTCAGGGCAGTACAACAAGCTTCATGAGAACTGCAAAAACTTAAGAGAGGTTTTGATAACTTCTGGGTAAAGCAGAGAACCTCAGAGCAGTTCCGTTAACGTTCGAAAAATTGCATACATTTTAAGAAGTCCTTAGCATTTCGATGGAACTATCTTCCGAATTAAATTTTCCTTGAAGTTCTCCTCAGTAAGAAACCCTTTGGAAAGATTATCTGAATCAGTCTATCAACCAAATCTTCTGTTCTCGGGAACTGTAAGAACTAATTTTCGGGATCCTTTTGACAATCATGGAAAATCGTAACCGGCGAGGTTCCCTGCGATTTATTTTTTTAGTGGTCTAAAACAACATCTTCAATTCTCTACACTCATACGAGGATCCCTGGTGTTGTTTTGCACGAAAAATGAACTCTTTTGATCTTACGGGACGTATTCAAAGGCCTTCAAGTATGTACCAATAAACAAGTCTCATTTCTATCCTCATTACTCTCCTTCAATTAATGCTCCAGCTCAAAACAATGAAGCTACTCCCGAACGGCATCCGTAGGATCAATAGTACGTAGCCGTACTTTCCCAACCCGGCGGGGAAGCATCCTTGTGGTTTTTGGCTCACTTACTCCGACGACGATGATAATACGAAGCCCCCACCTGGCTCTCACACTCGGTCAATGGCCAATCTCTTGTTGCAAATAGCAATCCTCCGGTGGCCACATGCTGTTCAAACTTGGCCCCCCGGAGGAGGAAGAGAAGAAGACTCAAAATAGTTTTCCCTGTGATACAGTGATACAGACACAAGGCGAGCTTTGGTTTTAATGGCCTCAATAGCAGCCTCCAGGGGATTCGGACACGGAGCTATAAGCGCTTGTGGTTTGAACAAGAGTCCGTCGGTGATACCGAAACTACTATTATCAACAGTAAATTCATCTTCCTTTTGAGGAAAACTCGTCTGGCAAGGCGTAGTTTGGAGTAGGTCATAATCAGAGCAGAACTAGTGAGGGTGTGTTTGTTTTTTTTTCCCGACATAACGACGAACCACATTTATGTTTATCGTCATTTGCTGACCACTCCTGTCGGGGTCTATCTGTGTGTTGGCAGAGGATGCTCTTGTTATGATACCTACCTTGTGTGATCGTTTGGTGTCGTCTGCCGAGATTTTTCCATTTTGAAATAACAAATTTCGTTGAATACTAATCAATTTCGATCTTCTCTTCTTCGCTTGCAGCACATGGTCCAGGGGATGGGACCGTTTCCGGGAGCCGCCGGATTCCCACCGTCGGCAGCACAGGCAGGCCTCGGAGCCGACGGGCTCTCGATGCAGGTCGTCAAAGGCGCTGGAGCAACCGGTGGTGGAGGTGTGGCCGGTGGAGGCGGTGGCCTGGCCATGACCGTTGCCGAACACCAGCTCAGTAGCCTCAAACAGCACCAGGAACAACTCAACCAGCAGCACCAGCAGCACCAGCAACAGCAACAGCAGCAGCACCAGCAACAGCAGCAGCAACAACACCACCAGCAGCAGCAGCAACAACATCATCAGCAGCAACAGCAGCAGGCGGTGGCCGCGGCAGCTGCCGCTCAGCTTGCCAACTCACAGACACTCAGAAATGTAGGTATCCGGTGGGGGGTTTGGATTTAAGGATGGGTTTCAATTATCGATGTGATGTATAGCAGGTTTGTAGGAATTTCACCAGACCGATTTAGGAGATTTCTAGATAGAGCTGGAATTAGGGCAAAACAGCTTTTGTAAACAATGACTTCTATCGATGATTTCTGGGAACTCAAGGCACGCCGACGCAGACCAACATAACCATCGGATAGTGGAACTCTGTCCCTACCCGATGAGGATGTTGGTTGCGTGGGCAAGCCAAGCCTTGAATTTCTAGAAATCATCGATAGAAGTCATTGTTTACAAAAGCTGTTAGGCCCTAATTCCAGCTCTATCTAGATTTGTCAAAGAGTCGAGGGAACGTTCGTTGTTCAATTTCTTCAAATTAGCTTGAAGATTAAGTCGTTCTTATTCTGACTTTAAGGTACTTCTGAATTTGAACAAAGATTATACAAATATGAGATTTTATTATTAAAAATACGTGTTAGACAACTGTTGTGGAAGTTCTCGGAATTTTTTTGAAGTACTTTGAACTTTTTTGGACTGAAGTTTCTGGAAATTTCTTGGAAGTTTACTCAAAAATTATCTGAAAACTTCTCTAAAATTAACTCTAAACTTTTATGAAATTCGCTAAAAACTTTTCAGAGGCTGCCAGAAAAATGTACTGAGTTTACTTCAGGATTAACTTCAATCCACCTGTGCATCAGCTCTCAAACCACGAATAAATCTCGAAATGTTGCTTGCAATTGAAACATATCATTGAAAATAGAAGGTTCTGTGCATTTTGCTGTCGATTTTAATATAAATTTACCTAGACATCACGTTTCTAAAGCTGATGCACAGGTAAAAAGTGAGGTTACGCGACGCCACTGAATTTGTGAAGCTCCCTGAAAACTGTTCTAAAATTCCCAGAAAACCTTTCTAAAATTCCCAGAAAAATTTTCTAATTTTTTTCTGATGTTCCCGTCAAAATTTAGTTTCTGAAATTCCCAGAGAATTTAACTGAAGCAGACAGAGAGCTTCCCTGAAGTATCCAGAAAAAGTATCTGAATTTCCCACAAAACGTTTCGGAGATTCCCAGAATACCTGTCTGAGGTTCCTAGAAAAACATCTGAAGTTCCTCAAAACTTCTCTGAAGCTCCTTGAAAACTTGTATAAAGTGCTCTGATATCGTTTCTAATGTTCCCACAACACTTTCCTGAAGTTCCCAGAGAACTTCGGTAAAGCAAAAAGAAAACTTCCCTGAAGTTCATTGGAAACATCACTGAAGTTTCCTAACAATTTCTCTGAAGTTTCCAGAAAAACTCTGATTCTCAGGAAATTTTGCTAACGCTCCCAGATAAATTATTTGAATTTCCTAGAAACTTCTCTTAAGCCCCCTAATTTTTTTTTCTAAAATTCTCAGAAAACTTTTCTAACCCTCCCAAAATTCTTCTCTCTGAAATTCCAAGGATTTTTTTTCTGATGTCCCCACAAAAATGTTGTTTCTGAAATTCCCAGAGAATTTCTGTGAAGCAAACAGAAAACATCCCTGAAGTTCCTAAACAAATCCCCACAAGTACTCAGAAAAATTCGCTGAATTTCCCATAATTAATTCCTGAAATTCCCAGAATACTTTTCTGAAGATCCTAGAAAGGATTCTGAAGTTCCCAGACAATCTTCTCTGAGGAACCGAGAAATCTTCGTTCATTTTTCAAAGAACTTTTCTGAAGTTGCCAGAAAATTTGTCAGATGTTCCCTCAAAACTTCATAGAACTACTTTGAACTTCTTTGATGTATTATGAACATCACTGAAGTTCCTGGAAACTTACTTGGAAGTTTACTCAAAGCTTATCTGAAGTTCCCAAACCAATTCTTTAAGGTTCCCAGAAAACTTCTCTAAAAATCCCTTAAAACTTTTATGAAATTCCCAGGAAACTTTCTGAAGCTCGCTTAAAACATTTTTAAAATTCCCGAAAACTTCTCTCTGAAATTCTGATGTTCCTACAAAATTTTAGTTTTTTTTTAAACATTATTTACGAGATTTTTAGCCAAATTTTTGTTTCTGAAATTCCCAGAGAATTTATCTGAGGCAAACGGAAAACTTCCTGAAGTTTCTAGAAAACATCTCTGAAGTCCCCAGAAAAATTCTCTGCATTTCCCAAAAAACATTTCTGTAATTCCCAGAATACTTTTCTAAAGTTCCCAGGAATAAATTGTGAAGCTCCCAGAATTTTTTTTTTGAGCTCCGAGAAATCTTCTCTGGTGCTGATGTTCCCAGAAAACTTCATTGATTTCCCAGAGAGCTTTTCTGAAGTTGCCAGAATGTGTTCTGATGTTCCTTAAAATCTTCTCCGAAGTTTTTAAAACTGTTGTTACATTTTGATTTTTCATACAAATATTGGAAAAAAAAATAATTAAAACTCTATAAAAGTCTGTTTTTTTCCTATTTTTCCAAAACAAATTTGTGTGTAAAAAAAAATGTTATCATGGCACAAAGTTGGACTCAAAAAAACCGCAAAAAGTTAGCTGTTTAGAGTCCAACATTTGTTCATGATAAAATAGAAAAAAAAAATATGTTTACACGTAAATTCTCAATTAATCTAAGGAAGAAGTTGATTATCTGGAATTTTAAATCATTTTCCAACATTTTTAGAAAATTCCAAATATGCCTCAAAATAATATAAATAAATTTGGGTGGCAAGCTTCTTCTCAAGTTCCCTGAAAACTTTTCTAATGTTCTCACAATAGTTTCTGAAGTTCCTAAACTTTTTTGAATTTCCCAGAACACTTGCAATCAACATTTCAGAAATTCCTGGAAAACTTTTCTAAAGTTCCCACCAGGGGTTGAAACTGTTGACGTTTTTTACTACACTCGCTTCGTTGTCGTGCGTGACAGTTTGTTTGTTTTCGTACTCTCATGTTCTCCCGTGGTCTCTCATACACAACACAAACGGTAGAACAACATTCGAGTAAAAACAAAATTATCAAATAACCAAGGTTGCAAACACTCATTTCAGCTAAAACAATGTTTTTCTAAATTATGAAATAATTAGATGCCATGATCAAATTTTGAATTGGTAGGATACAAGAAGAGGTTGCAAAGAATGTGTTTGACATATTAAACCTGTTTATTTCACTTCATGAGAGTCACAATCAGCGATTTTTCACAAACTCACTCACTCACTCACTCACTCACTCACTCAGCGATCAGCAAATCGCTGATTGTGACTCATAGAAAGCAAAATTTACAGGTTTTATGTTTCCAACGCATACTTTGTAACCTCTTCTTGTAAGTTACAAGTTAAACATGCCATCATACCATCTTTTGGTTTTATTATTCCGAAAAACATTATTTTAGCTGAAATGAGTCTTTGCAACCTTGCAAATAACTATCATGTGACATGTGTGATTTCGTTCTAATTCCTAAATTTGGTGTAAATTAAACCATTTGTGATCGGAAATGTTATTACCCGGACATCGTTGCTTGCTATTATGAGATAAACTAAAATACATACACTCGTGACGGTCTTCGGCGACAGTGTCGTATGACAGAGCCTGTCATATGACATTTTAGTTTGGTATTGTAATTTGATAGCTTGGCAAAGGCAGTCGAACATCATAAAAATGTGTCGACTACGGTGACCGCTTACAAGACTTGTTCCCATAATACTTTTCTGAAGTTACCTGATAACTTATCTGAAGTTACCTGATAACTTATCTGAAGTAAACAATAAACATCTGAAGTTGCCTCAAATCTTCTCTAACATTCTTAGGGAGCTTTTCGGATGTTCTCACAATACTTTTCTGAAGTTACCATAAAAATTCTCTGAATATCATAAGAAAACTTCTCTGAAGATCTTAGAAAACTGCTCTAAAATTCCTAGGATTTTTTTCTGAAGTTCCCATACTACTTTTCTGAACTTTCCACAATACTTTCCTTTAGCCCACTGAAAATTATCCAAATCAAACAGAAAGCTTATCTGAAGTTCCCAGACAAATCGCCTAATTTCCCAGAAAGCTTATTTGAAGAAAATTTTTCTGAAGTTCCTTCAAAACTTCACTGAAACTCCCAGGAAACTTCTGAAGTTCCCACAATTATTTTCTGAAGTTCGCAGGCAATAAGAAAACTTTTGGTATTCCCAGAAAATAAATCTTTTCTGAAGTTCCCAGAAAACTGAAACTGAAACAGTGAAGTTCGCAGAAAACTTCTCTGAAGTTCCCTGAACACTTCTCTGGAGCGTTAAGAAAACTTCTGAAATTCCTTGAAAACTTGTATGAAGCTGCCACAATACTTTTCTGAACTTTTCTGGAGTAAACAGTAAACTCATTTAATGTTAAGTTTTTTTTCAGAAAACTTCTCTAACACTTTCTTCTTCTCTTAAATTCCCAGGGAACTTTTCTGAAATTCGCACAATACTTTGCTTAAGTTCCCAAAATACGTTTCTGAAGCTCCCACAGAACTTCTCTGGAGCATAGAGAAAACTTCCCTGAGGTTCCTAGAAAACGTATGTGAAGTTCCTGAACAATTTCTCTGAAGTTTGCTGAAAACTTCCCTGAAGTTCTCAGATAACTTCTCTGAATTTCCCAAGAAAACTTCTCTGAAGTTCCTTCAAAACTTCTTAGAAATTCTTCAGCAGGGGAACAAACACTCTGATACCTGATATCACTTTTTACTTTGAATTTCACAGGAAAAGTTTTCAAAAATTCCTATTATACTTTTCTGAAGTTCATATATAACTTCTTTGAAGTAAACAGTAAACTTCCCTGAAGTTCCCAACAAACTTCCCTCACAACTTTTCCAATGTTCCCAGTAAATTTGTCTGAAGTTCTCACAATTATTTGTTGGAGTCCCAGATAACTTTTCAGAAAAGACAGAAAACTTCCCTAATATTCCCAAAATACTTTTTTGAAGTTCCCTAACAACTTCTCTACTTTTTTGAAGTTCCCTAAACTTCCTTGATGTTCCCAGAAAAATTATCTGAATTACCCTAGAAAACATCTCTGAAGCTCCCATAAAACTTTTCTGAAGTTCCCAGAGAACTTATCTGAAGCAAACAGAAAACTTTCCTGAAGTTACCAAAAAAATGCTTTGAGTTTCTTAGAAAACTTATTTCAAGTACTTTTTGTAAAATTTCCAGTTTTTGAAAAATTCTCGGAATTTCGCAGAATAGAGGTATGGATGTAATGTCGGCCTAAATGCCTCTAATTTGGACCCATACATAATTTCAGCAATCGACCAAATTCCCGATAGCGACCAAAAATATCCATTAGTACCGTCCCAATGACGCGTTCATCTAGATAAAATGGATAAATAGCAGATTTTTAGCTACGGATCCAATCTTAGATCTATTGGCCAACATTAAAGCCATTTCCCCTACTTCTATGAAGCTTAAAAAAAACTTGCCTGAAATGTTTTCTAAGCTTCCATTGAAAACATCTCTGAAGTTCACAGAAACCTTTTCTGAAGTTCCCATAATAATTTTCTGAAGTTGTCACAATATTTTTCTGAATTTCTCAGTGAACCTCTCTGAGCCCAACAGAAAGCTTCCCTGAAGTTCCAAGAAAAATGCGTTGAGTTTCTCAGAAAGCGTATTTCATGTTTTTTTTCTGAAGTTCTCTGTTTTTGATAAATTCTCGGAATTTACCACAATACTTTTTATAGCTCTCAAAAAACTGGTCTGCAGTTCCTTGAAACTTCTTCAAAATTCCCAGGAAACTTTGCTGAAGTATTTTGGGATACTTTTCTGAAGTTCCCAGAGAACATGCCTGGAGTTCCCAAAAAACTTCTCTTAAATTCCTTCGAAACTTCTCCGAAATTTCAGGGTTTTTTTTTAAGTTCATAGAGAACTTAACTTCCTGCAGATCACACAGTACTTTTCTGAAGTTCCTTGAGAACTTCTCTGAAGCAGATATAAAACTTCGCTGTTGTTCTCAGAATACTACTTTGAAGTTCCCTGTCAAGCTTAAGCTCTCTGAATTTCCTTAGAAAACATTTCTTAAGTTCTCAGAATACTTTTCTGTAGTTCCCATAATAATTTCCGGAGTTCCCACAATACTTTTCCGAAATTTCCAGAGAACTTATCTGCAGCAAACAGAAAGCTTCCCTGAAGTTTCAAGAAAAATGCTCTGAGTATCTTAGAAAACTTGTTTGAAGTATTTTTTTTTAGGAAGTTCTAAGTTGTTGAAGTTTCTAAAAAAATCTTGCATGATGTTCCCAGAATACTTCTGTGAAGTTCCCTTATAACTTCTGTCAAGTTCCAAGTAAACTTCTCTGAAGATCCCAGAAAACATCTCTAAAGTTCCTTCAAAACCTCTCTGAAATTCCCAATACTTTTCTGTTGTTCTGTTCTTCCAAGTTCCTATAAACTTATCTGAAGTTCCTTAAAAACTTTTTCTGAAATGCTCTGAAAACATTTTCAATGCTCTCTGAACTTCCTTTTTGAAGTTCCATGAACTTCACAAAAGATCCCAGAAATTTTCTCTCAAGTTTCCAAGAAACTTTTCTGAAGTTCCCAGAAACTTTTTTTTAAATTCCCAGAAAACTTCTTTGAAGTATCCAGAAAACATCCCTGCAACTCACAAAAAAAAAGTTCTCTGAAGCTCCTAGCAACTTCTCTGAAGGTCCCAGAAAAATTATCCGATTTTTCCAGAAAACTTCTCTGAAGTTCCCAGCAACTTCTGAACTACCCAGAAAACTTCTCGAAGGTTCTCGTACCTGAAATATTCTCTGAAGCTCCCAGAAAGCATCCCTGAAAAAAAAAACTCCAGGGAAGTTCTTTGTAAATTTCTGAGAAGTTTTCAGGCAATTCCAGCAAAGGGTTTTCAAGAGATGTCAAGAAAGTTTTCAACAAGCTTGAAAGGAACTTTAGTGATATTTGCAGGAAACTTTCGAGAAGGTGTCAGAGAATTTCAAATGAATTTTTAAGAAAATCTGGGCATTCAAATAAATTTTCAAAAAATTTAACAGCACTTCCGAGAAGTTTTCAGGAGGAGCTTCCAGCTTGATGTACGCTGGGATTTTCCTTAAAATTCCTTTGAAATTTTCTGAAACCTTCTCAAAAGTTCCTGAGTAATGTGTAGGATACTTTGAAGAAGGTTTCAGGAAACGGCAGAGAAGTTTTTAAGAAACTCCAGGTGAGTTTTTAGAAAGTTTCTGTAAATCTTCAGACTTTGCTTTTGTTTTATTATAGTCACTTTAACATTCTTGGGTCATGTGTCCGGGATGAGATTTGAACTCGTGGCTTTGGCGTGAGGGGTATGGATGTTAACCCAGTATGCTTTAGAATCTTTAGAGAAGGTCATCTTAAGATGTTCAGGTAGCTTCAAAGTAGTTCAGAAAAACTCAGAGAATTTTTCAAGGAACTTCAGTGAAATTTTGAGGAAATTTCTTCAAATAGATCCCTGAGTACCTGGCATTGAACCTCAGAAATCAGTAAATAATCGAACTAGATGCTATGCGGATATTTTTCAAATTTATCACGATGAATTTACTTTAGGGAACTTCGTTGTTCTCAATTGAAATCCTTACAGACAGAATGATCCTTATTCGGTTCTCCATTTCCAATTTCAGACTGTCAGCCAGTACAGCTCCCCATCAGTATTAGGCGTTCCGCCGGGTGCCGGTGCTCCGGCACCGACGTCGCTGGCCGCCGTCTCGCTGCCGTCGCTCTCGGCGATCGTCAGCAGTGCGGTAACCGCCAGCAGTACCACAGCAGTCAGCAGTGCCATCACCAGCAGCGGCGTCGGCGGTGCCGCTGGAGGCCCAGTGTCCGGAATCTCCAACGGAATTGAACAACAGACTGTTAGTATTGTGAGTATTGTCGTTCTTGACTCCCAAGGCTAAAAGCTTTCAAACCCGTCGTCTCATTTAGCCGCCGCACTGCTACAACATTGAGTAGCTTCTTCTACCCGCTTCGCTTTTTCTTTGTGCAATTAGCTGGTAAAATTTTCACACTGTTACAGCGCGTGCTAGTCAACGTAATTGAATGGAAAACTTATAATCCTTTTTTCTGAACGTCGGAAAACTCAAGCATCCAGCGTGTCGAAGTAGAGCCGTCGTCGTTGAAAATTCATCTTGAGTAGCACTGCGCTGCGGGGTTGCACCTTTCAGACCCCCGGCATTGCGCTGTATTACATTGGTAGGAAGAGAAAGACGAAAGCAAAACGCGAATGAAATCTCTGCTAATGAAGAATCCACGACGACGTCGAGGACGACGACGACGACGACGGACCGTGGCACTCCTTCTGTCCGCCATGCGGAACAGGTTAAAAGCTTTTTGCTCGCTATCTCATCAACATTTCAAAGATACTGACTGTGTATGGTGTGGTGCAGCAGTCCTCGCGTAAAGGGATTGAATTAAGGGGAATTTGCATCAGCCGAGCGTGTAGAGCGTGGATTACGGCTGAATGTTGACTAACTCCGTTGATAGTGGTAGCACATCAAAGGGGGATGAAATCTTTGAAAAGGACATTGTTTGGGTAAATATGCTTCAAAGGCAATGTTTTTGACAACCATTCAAACAAATTTGCCTTCCAGGAAACCTCGTTGGCTCAGTGGAGTTGATGGAAACCGGCGAGGTGTCCTTGAAGTTCTTTACTTGCCTGAGTACTAGGATCATTTTCTATGAAAATTTCTCATACTGCACTACACTCCAACTTTCTTAAACAAACATTAGCATCAACTTCTTCCCGTTCACTTAAATTTTACCCAACCCATTAGCGACGAAACGGAACCATCTGAGGCGTAACTTTGAAGGGTAGTTCTTTAAAAAAAAAGCTAGAAAGCTCACCACCAGCCAGCAACCGGCAGATTTAATGATAATGAAGATGAATTCTACCAACTCGTCGCGTCGACCGACGACGGGAAGGCTATTTGCGGTGAACTCTCTTTCTCTGGCCCGAGTGAGTCGTCGGAAAAATGTATTAAATTACTCCGCTCTGCTAGGAATAAGGCAAAAACAGGCTACAAGGAAACGGCAGAAATTAATTCGAAGATAGTTTCGCATTTCTTCTGCCTTCATTTCGTCCTTTCCCCGGTTTGGAGCAGTTTTGTGAAATTATGATGAGGGTGTCTGGACTTGATTGAATTATGGGGCCTTTCTGTGAAACTGGCCGCCGCCGTCGTCGTTGGTCGGTGTCAGGTGTAGCAAAGATGAAACATGAAGATGACGACGAGTCACGTGCGTGCATTCCGACCGACCAACCGACCGACGACGACGGGGCTGTGGCACGTACTGCTGATAGGGCTGATGAACCCCCGAACAGCAGGTGCAGCAGTTGAGGGTGATAGCGATGGTTTTTGATTGCTTCATGAGCATCTTGGGATGGTTCGGGAAATTTATGAACGGGTGGTAGCCTGTCAAATGGGATTCTCATTTCCGTTCCGATAAGTTTTGGAGGAAGTTTTGGGGTCGGTTGAAGACGTGGAATAGATGTATCGTATAAATCTTCGGGAAAGTTGTCTCAGGTGAAATTATTTTTGTTGCTGCGATTTGGAGGATTCGTGGTTTTCAGAAGAACGGAATGTTCTTCTAGTGATCCTCGAATAACAGTTTTCGTTATGGTTAAACGAGGTTCCCCTAGTGTAATTGGAGAATTTGTCTTTCGTTGCCATGCGATGCTATTTTCTGCACCGTTATTGGATTTTTTCCTATATCAGGAAAGTTAACCTTCAGGGAAACTCGGCAAACTTAGACAGTGAAAGTCCTTGGTGAGAATTTTCGTCAATCTGATCCTAATTTTCGATTAAAGAACGGAATCTCAAAATAAGAATTCTAAATTTCCCTGTAGATTAACAATCTTACTGAATGAATTTCAGATGACAAATTTTCCCTTGCAAGAAACCTCATTTGAAGTAGGAATTCAATGCTTCCAATTATTAAAAGTTAATTAAATTAAAAGATAGTCATTATAATTTTCATTCCAAATAAAGAATTTTCCTGACATAGAACTTCGCCAAACTCAACTTTTAAATGTTGTACAGATGTCCTGAAATCATAAAGTAACAAATTTTTAATTGATTAGATGAAATTTTCTTTGGTGGAACCTCAAAACATTCTAAATTAGCCTGTTCCTTCATGGAAGACAAAATTTACCTTTAACGATTTGTTTTTTTAAATCCTTCCATTGTATTTTTTTTCTGAAAAGAGGACCTCGCTTGACAGTGGCTTCCATTGCAAAGTAACGAGGTGATGATGGTGAAATCAAACGGATTATAATTTTTGATTTTCCAACATTATTTCGTTTTAAAAAATCGAAGTTTACGCTGATGTCAATATTATTATATTCTACGTGTTATTATTCTAGAGAAGAAATTTTTGGTTGAAATTAAGCAACTTTCTTCAAACAATTCATGAAGTGAATCCTGCCATCGAAAACAACAGATCCTTCCTCTTATTTTAACCTCAGTGTAGCCTTAATAATTCTCAGGGAACCTCGTTGATGGTCCTTTAGTGGCTTTCCAACGCAGTTCCTGGGAACCTCGGTGAACTAAACCATCATGATCAATCCAACGAGGTTCCCTGGAAGACAAAAGTGCTCCAATCGCCACAGTAAAGATAATTTAGCATTTCCATTGTTCTGTCAAAGCCTCCAATTAGTCAAATTCACGGTCCTTGTTTGGAACTAACGGACTGTAAATCATAAACGGCAGATCCTTCAGAGTGTTTTTTTTTTGTTCTACTGGCATTTTGCAATCAAATCACTCTCCACCAAACCCGGATCAAATCCTCGCAACACCCATCAAGTAATGGAAACCCAAACCAATTATCTTGCGTAATTAATCTCTGTGATAGATTGCCTCCCCCTTCCTAGCCTTCTCCATATTAGATAATGCATTTCACTGCTTATGACCGACCTCCTGAGTCCTGGTCCGGCTTCCTCCGCATCAAAAATTATTAGCAATGACAAGGCGAAAAAAAAAGAAGAAGGAAAACTTCCGGCCCGTTTTCCCTTCGGCACTGGAACCACGCCAGTGCGGTCAGCTTCTTTCAGCGTCAATCGTTGTTAGAATGAAATGATGTGCGGTCAGTGGACGTTGTCAGCTTCAATCGTGGTCTCCCGGAGAAAATTGATGATTCCGATCCTGATGAGGATGACGATGACGATGCTGCCTGGGTTTTCGGATCCAATTAGGGGGCGATTCTGCTCTCTTCCTCACCAGTGTGGTGCGTGGCAGGCTGAAATCGATTGATCGACTCCGATTGTATGTGTGCACGGCGCCCACTTGGTTGAAAAATGCTTTTACCTAGTGGGTGTGTAAGATGGTACATACAAACACACACGCACATACACACGGCTGGCGTTATTGATGACCGAAACGTTTCCAAATGTCTTGAGCAAATTGATTCTCTGATCCCTCTGCTTTGTTGCTGGCAGCATTCAGTAGTAGCAGGACGACGAATGTTCCATGATATCGTAGGTGGAATTGTGAAAGTACAACATTTTTCAGTGTCATCCAAAACCTGACGGGGGGTGGGGTTGATTGGTTGAAATGGAATTTAGTTCAATAGACAATTTTCTTTAGTTCGTTGTCAGTGTGCAATAGCCATCAAGATGGAACTCAAGTGACATGCATGTTCCTTGCACATGGTTGGAGCTCGGTCGAGTGCAAGAGACTGAAAATCGGAAGCGGGACGGGAAAAAGGAGGTCATGCATGAATGAACATCGTCGATGACAATTTTGCTGTCGAAATTGCCGTATTGGAGAGTGGTAAACAGTTTTGGGTTTTGGTGAATTTCGTGCTGGAAGGCGAAATGGGTTTTGAGGAGCGAAATTTCCCTGCTCCGCAACCTCGTTGACGGTTTGGAATTATGGCAAATCCACGAGGTTCCCTGGAGGGGCAGTATAAAATTTGATAAATTTAAAACTACCAGTAGATTCGACGTTCTAGACGTTAAAACGCTTTAGATATTCTTTTTAAATGTTTTAACAATAGATCAATATGACTTCAGTTTCATTGATAGTAGTTGAATTGATCTCAACCTCGTTGTGGAACATAAAATTGTTTTTTCTCAAACAGAGGACTTCGTCAAAAACATTCAGCTAAAAGTTATATTAAAAAAAAATATTCAACCAAACCGATTTCTCTTCCAGGGAACCTCGTTAAAACGATGTAAACTTGTAACTTTACGAGCTTCCTTCTGCCATAAGTATTTCTCCTTGCCAAATGATACTCATTGAGCTTCCCAAAGGCCGAAAGTTAAAAAAGACGCTTCAAGAGCAATTTGTCATCCGTTTTAATGTAAAATGTTTCATGAGGGAACCTCGTTGCCTTTCTCCAGTGTATGCAAATAAACGAGGTTCCCAGGCTTGGCTTTAGTTAACTAGAAGGCACATGCTAAATTGAGAGCAGTTTGGGATTCATTTTAATGCGTGCTTCTGTAAAAAAAAACTGTATAATGAATGAGAGACGGATTAGTAGTTTCCATTTAATTCCACTAACTTTAATTGTTTATCGTTGACAGATGCACGTATTTCGTCTACAGTGTGCAGACTTCTTCCGAGTTTTGTACTAATAGTCGAGATCACTCGGGAAATACGATTGAAAACTTTGATGAGGGAACCTCGTTGCATTTTCTACTCAGTGTAGTGTGCTCCTTTCGATGCTTGTTCTTTTTCTTCTTTAAATGATCGTTTCAAAATTTCGAATTAAACTCTTCAGTTCATTTGATTTGATGACTCTTTGAGTAACCTTTATCTCGACCAGTTGAATTTGATGATGGAAATTTTGGACGAGGTCAGCGCGTTGCTTTTCTACGGATAAAAACTTAAAAATTGAGGTTCCCTGAACGTTATTCTTTTCGAGAATCTTAGTTCAATTATTGAATTTTGTCATCTCCCCAAAATTTATTCGTGTAATTTTTCCACCAGGTTCCGTGAATAAAATTACTCAATTTTATTAATTCTAATCATTCAATTTCCATCCCAAAATAACCGTCAACCCTAGTCAACCGAAAAAAGTCACTATGGATAATAAAAAAAAAGTCACACCATCTCAGGTTTTCCGCTAACGAGGTTCGGTGTTTTGTTTTTCGATCTTCACATAATTTTTTTTTTCTTTGCCCGCCAGGCAGCATGAGTCCCCTTAATGAGTCCTTTACCGCTTCTATCCTTCGTCCGATAATGATGTCACACACACACCGACATTGGCATAGCTTCTGTTCGCTTTCGCTTGGATGGTGAAATTGAACCCTCCCTTAGAATATGAACTGTTGTCGGTTGAACTTTGGAAGCTTGATTGAAATTGATTCACAATTACAGAAAGCTATCTTTGATTGTTGCATTTTGTTCAACTTACAGCAGAGAATCTCGATTGGTTTCTAGAAACACATTTACCACAACGAGGTAACCTGATACGCAATTTGCTGCAAACACAGTTTTCATCGATTTACCGAAGGAGACAACCTCGTTTCAGTGAAATACTTTTTTACAATATTTGACTTTATTTTGCTACGGTTAAGTGACTTGTAAGTCAAGTTTTTTTTTTTTGTGAGATTTGCTGTTTTGCTTTGCCTATTTTTTCTCAGTATCTTTTTTCGAAAACTATTTGAGATTATTACGAACTTCGTGAGGGGATTTAGATTCTCTGAGAAAACCAATAGCATTGTGAAACGCCTTTAAAGTAAAGTGAAAAACGAAAAGGCAATCAGGTTACCTTGTTGCTGTAAAATAAGTCTACAGGTGCAAATTTTCATGCTCCAATGCTAAAATATGTCAAATAATGGTGTATATTTGTCTTAACCGTCTCAAGAGCACATGATGATAACCTTTCTTATTTCACATCATATCCTGGCTGCAAAAAAAAACTAAGCTTTTCTTCAAGGTTCAGACATAATTAATTATGAATTTGAAAATTTAAAAATAAAACCAGCAGGGAACCTCGATTGTTGTCCAGAAATCCATTAGTTAAACGAAGTTTCCTGATAAGCAGTTGATTGCAAGAAACAGTTCTCATTTATCAAGAAGGTCACCTCGTTTCCTTGAGCTACTTTTAATAATACTTGAAGCTGTCATAGTCAAACAAGGGCCTTCAGTTTTTAAATATAAGTTCTCAATTAAATCTCGCGAAACTTCACTCAATTACGAACCAGTTTTTGCAATAAATACTCAAATCTTCGTGTGGGAACCTTGACCATTCCTCAGAATACCGATACACTAATGAGGTTCCTTGGGAAGTAAAATGAAAATAGGAACTTGTATCTACAATTTAGACAAACAGGCAACCTCGTTGCAGCGAAATATTTTTTTTTATTATTATTATTTTCCACTTAGCACTTGCTCTCGAAGTCCCTGTAATTGAGAAAGCATTCTGAAGAAAATTTAGTCGAAATTACTTCTTATTTTCGTTCCTATGTTGCAATGAACATAAAGCTATTCCAAATCGCAGTGAGCGAACCTCGACCCTTTCTGAGAGTGTCGATGCCTTAACGAGGTTCTCTAGAATGCAAAATGAAAATAAGAACATTTTTCTTCAATCAAGACAAACAGGCAACCTCGTTGGTATTATATATCTGTCTACTGACGGAAAAGAGTCAAACTTGAACTCATATAATACTAGTAAACTTAAAACGAAGTTGTCCTTCAAGAATGCATACAAAATTATATATTTAAGAACATGCAGCAGGAAAGCTTTTTTATTTCCCAGTAATCCATGAGCTCAACGAGGTAACCTGATTAGCAATTTGTTCCGAAAATCAGTTTTTATCGAGTTTACCTCGTTTCCTATAAACAGGAGAATCTATTTCAATCTATTATCAATTATCAATTATTCTCTCGAACCAACGAAAGACCAACTATTCGCTATCCACGGGGTTGTCTAATACCTACTTTGGTATTTAACAATGTTTTAATTACAAGTCTTCGCGAGGGAACCTCGATCTTTTCCAAGTATACCGATGGCTTAACGAGGTTCCCTGCGAAGTAAAATCAAAGCAGGGTCACTTTCCTTCATTTTCGACGAACAGGCAGCCTGGTTACTCGAAAATAATGGTCAATTGACGATTAATAATTTCTTGTGGTTTTCCACTAAACCAAATTTGAACTTTAAAAAAAGTAAATTAATTTAAAATGACTGGCTTTGAAATTCCCTGAAATGTTTAAAGTACCCCTTATGGGGTGAGAGACCATAACGCTTACCACTACACCACCGCACAGTGGTCTAAAAGTGCCAAAACGTGCGTTTTTTGTTTATGCAAAAACGGTCCATTTAAGCCATAATAGTGTCTTCGAAGAATTTGCAAGAGAATGGAGCAAAGTTTTAGACAATATTAAAACAAACATTTTTGCTCAAGACGTCAACCCTCTATCTCTTATGTTTACAGAGATATGTCATTTTTTTTTGGTATGAGCCTTCAGAAAATCACTTTTTGCAAATAACGTTTCAGGAAGTAATTGTTTGACATTAGTAGGGTAGAGAACTACTTCGGCCTAAGCGCCCATTTTGGGCCTATCAAGCAGAAAACATCAAATAACAGGTTAACGATCAGCGTTAACAGGTAAATTATCCGTTTGGTACGATATTTTAGTTCAAATGCTACCGACGAAAAAAAATAAGAACGCGTGATATTAATGTTTGCACCCAATATTCTCAAAATAAATGAAGCGCTCCGACCGAATCAATTTTCAACTTCATCCGATAGGCCGAAGTGAATTCATTGGCGTTTCAATGCGTTCGGCCGAGTCTAGAATCCGTAGGCCGAGTTTGGCGTCAAGAAGCAGTGTTAGACTTTTGACAATATCTCAACGATTGGTTTCTTTTTATCAAATCTTACGGTACATACGGAAAGGAAAATAAATTTGGAAGCCATGAGTAATAATAACATTCCGGTTGGTACTAAACTACGCTAGATTAAGAAAGACTAAGTGCGGGTTATGTTCTAAACTAATGTTTGTTTTTTTTAAAAATACGCCATTTTGTATGGGGAAGCAAGTCCCTATCGTCAATATTTCTTGGGATATTCAAGGTTTTGATCCAAAATTAGCATTATTTCCATGGCCAATAGCTCGAAGTCGGGCAAAATTGGGTAAACCAGGTTGATTACATTTGAAAGTATACTTAAAATGCTGCCCAATGCATACCAAATCATTCGTCTTCTTTAGTATTCTCTGCTGATCTGCTTATTACCTAATCTCTTTAAACCTGTTTAGCGTTGTTTCGTAACTACGGGCATTGTATCAATCATTGGTGATCTGGTAGATAACATGATCTGAACTGCAGGATAATTTGGAGACCATTGAGCTACTTATAAACATCAAAATCGGTTATAAGTGATGCGCTGAAACTCTTTGAACATGTTTGGGTAGGTGTTGTCACTGAGGGAATCGTGCAGGTCTTAGTTGATGAACTCCAGGACAATTTGAAGAATCTAGAACATCTTATACACATAAAATTGAAACGTAAATGATCTGCATAATCGTCATGAATCTGTTAGGAATTGTTTGGTTACTGAAGGTCTTGTATCAGTATATGGTTGATCTGGTAGATAATTAGATCTGAACTCCAGGGAAATTTGACCAATGCTACCGACACCAGGGAGGTAGCTCCCACACCTGGACCCTACCTATCGATCCATCATCTACTCATGGACCGGGGACCGAAGGAAGGCGTTGTCAGAGATTTTAGAGATCAGAAAATCCCGGCGGCGCCGACTAGGATTTAACCCAGGCCTTCTGGGGTGAGAGGCAATCACGCTTACCACTACACCACCGGCACCGCTGTCCTTGAGAATCTTATACACCTCAAAATAGCATATAAGTGATGCGCAAAAACTCCATGAACATGTTTGGATAGGTGTTGGTTGATCCAGTAGACCAAATAGGTTGAACTCCTGGACAATTTGGAGACCCTAGAACATCTTATACACATTGAGCATTGTATCAGTCATTGATCATCCGGTAGATAATTTGATCTGAACTCCAGGATAATTTGGAGAACCTTATATATATGATAGTTATGCTTAATGAAAATGTTTGTACAGGTGTCGCCACTGAGAGCATCGCACAAGCCTTGATTGATCCAGTAAATCAAATAGTCTGAACTCCAGGTCAGTTTGGAGTACTTAACATGGCAGAGTATTATCCGTCTCTAAATATATCGTAGGTTTTGGAGATCTAAGCCTTTGAGTTTGGCTATAAACTGGTGTTTTCATATCTTTCCTATATAGTTGACGCCCAAAACTACAACTTTGCTGAAGAAGGTATGTAGTTATCTATTACTTTTGATTTTATACAACCAATCATAAAGCGTAGTCATACAACGTCATTTATTCGGGTTTGAGCCATTTTTGAAAATTTTAAGTCTATTTTCATCTATTTCCTCTGTTATCCGGTTGAACAGCCTTCAATGTTCCCGACTATTCTGAACAGGAGGAAACCTCGTTAACATTTAAAATTCCATATTAGATCCGTTGCTCCAGCCTCCCTTAGCTCAGTCGGTAAAGGCGCAGCTACAAAGCAAGACCATGCTGGAGGTGGCTGGGTTCGATTCCCGGTCCGGTCTAGGAATTTTTCGGGTTGGAAAATTTCTCGACTTCCCTGGGCATAGAAGTATGATTGGACTTGCCACACAATTATACCAATGCAAAAATGGTACAGGCATCGAAAGCCCTCAATTAATAACTGTGGAAGTGCATCTAGAACACTAAGTTGAGAGCACGCAATAAGCTAGTATGCGATATGCAATAAGCTTTAAATGCGAAGAGGAAGAAGAAGATCCGTTGCTGAAAATTTAGTTAACGGAATAAACCAATACATTTAAATCAATGTTCCTCGTTCCTTTGTGAGGCCTCCTACGAATAAATGAGGTTCCCTGATTAGCATTTTTTTTTCAATCTATGTAGATCATTTTAACCAACGAGACAACCTCGTTTCTTCAAATTTAAGGTTCGAAATCGACCATGTTTTTTTATTTCGAATGTATTTTCCATCTGAGGTTCCCTTGATTTTAGTTTTACATAACAAACAGTTTTTCGATAGTTAAACTTCACAGGAAATCTCGTTTTCTCCTGCGATGTAGTTTCAAATTTCATGCAAAATACTTCGAATCGGTTGCTGGCAATTTAGTGGTCAGAATATACCGTGGAAATAACATCGAGGTACCTCGTTGGTTTGTGAGATCTCGAATGAATAAACGAGGTTCCCTGGTTAAGATAGTTATTGTTTGATCAATTTTAATCATCTTAACCAAACAGGCAATCTCGTTTATTCAGATTTGAGCTGGGAAAACGAATGTTTTTGAAAATTTAATTTTGTTGAACGAGATTCAACGTTCAACTAGTTTCCATTGTTAAACGTATGTACAGCTTTCAGTGTTCCCGGCTATTCTAAACAGCGATACAATTTAATTCGTAGTAGATAAGATCCGTTGCATTTAAATCAAGGTTCCTCGCTCCTATGTGAGATCTCCTACGAATAACAGAGGTGCCCTGATTAGCAATTATTCAATCAATTTTGATCATTTTAACCAACGGTTGCTGGAAATTTAGTCGTCAGAATGTTCCGCGACAAATACATCGAGGTACCTCGTTCGTTTGTGAGATCACCAACGAATAAATGAGGTTTCCTGGTTAAGAAAGTTTTTGCTTGATCCTTTTTAATCATTTTATCCAAACAGGCAACCTCGTTTATTCGAAATTAAGCTGGGAAATCGAGTATTTTTGAAAATTTTAATTTAATTTTAAACCTAATTTTAACGAGGTTCAATTGTTATCAGTATCTACAGCCTCCAATGTTCCCGACTATTCTGAACAGTGGTAAAATATAGAATTCCGTGATCCGTTGCGTAAAATTTAGTTAACGCAATAAACCACCAAATTTAAAAAAAATCAAGGTTCCTTGCTTCTTTGTGAGATATCATACGAGTAAATGAGGTTCCTTGGTTAGCAATTATTCAAACAATTTTGATAATTTTAACCTTCGTTTCTTCAAATTTGAGGTTGGGTATCGACCATGTTTTTTTTTAATTTCGAGGGTTTTTTTAAACCTGAGGTTCCCTTGGTATCAATTTGAGATAACAAGCATTTACCGATAATTAATCTAAACAGGACACCTCCCTCTTTTTCTTCTGCGATGTAATTTTAAATTCCTTAAAAGATACTTAGAATCGGATGCTGGAAATTTAGTCGTCGTTGCAATCACATCGAGGTACCTCGTTCGTTTATGAAATCTCCAGCGAATAAATTAGGTTCCCTGATTAGGGCATTTATTGTTAGCTAAATTTTAACCATTTTAATCAAACAGGCAACCTCGTTTATTCAAATTTGAGCCGAGGCAGTCGACTATTTTTGATCATTTTAATTTTATTTTCATGTTCCCGATTATTCTGAGCAGTAAACTTCGTTTCCCTAGCAATAATATTTAACATTCCGTGTTAGATAAAACCCTTTGTGAGATCTCCTACGAGTAAATGAGGTTCCCTGATTAGCAAATAACCTAGTTTCTTAAAATTTTCGATTGGACATCGACCGTGTTGTTTTTTTTTTTTAATTTCGAGGGTGTTTTCCATTTGAAACATTAACTTTCATCATCGTCTCAAATAATCCGATCATGACAAATAGTGCTGCAGTTAAAAATTATTACCAACCAGCACTCACCCGGCGTACTTCGAATTTCGAGTGCTCAATTACCTCTAGCAGCAGTAATAATTCTCCCGCCATATCAGGTAATTTCCACTTTGAAGATAAGAACCGTCCTTCTTTTACTATTTCCATCCATTTACCACTCTGTTTTTTTACTATTTGACTCATTTCTTTCCGTTTTATAGTCCATCACCTCCCAGCTGGACGGAGTCGTTCGAATTACAGTATCGTAATTCGTCGTAGCAGTTGTAACTCAATTCTTCTCCCGGATCCAGGACGGGAAAAAGGGGAGTTAATTTTTCATTTACGACTGTTCGTTTCTCTGGGCTCTTACGTTACGCACTCAAATTTGAACTGTAAAATTTGCATGCAGAATTTGTCGGATTTCATTACATTTCCCATATTAAAACTATCGATGTGCGTAAAATGTAATGAAATCTTATAACATTTGCCTGATTTCCTTGCAGTTGTGGCATGATTTAAAATCGAATAGGGGATAATCAAATCAACCTTTCGGTGCAAAGGTTGAGAGTTGCTTCCACTAAGATCCTGCACATTTTTTTTCCACCGATGCTGGAGTCGGAAAAATCTCACCTTTTCCCTGCGTTCCCTTTCCTCGAGCAAGTGTAACTGTGGATGGAGAATGAGAATTTTCTCGGTAAAGGGCTGACTTTTACTGTTTCAAGTTTAATGAAAAAATGATGGCCGCCGGACCGGAATTGCAGTTTTGTAGCACTTTCTGGGTTTTCTCATTGTGCCGTTCCTGGGGTCCATTAAATGCGAAGTTGTTGGAACCCTGGGGGACGGAGGAATTGAGAGGAAAGTTTCAATTTCACAACCTGCTACTACTACTACTACTGCTACTGCTACGACTGCCAAAGGGAATTGAACGGTGGCTATAAAGTGCAGCTAATAAATTAAAGATGAAGATGTTAAGTCGTTAGGACTTTTGTGTTTTCCAGCGGAAATTACTTACCAGGGTAGCTGCCATTAATGGGAAATTTTCCCAGGACGAGCGTTGGGAAAAACTTTTCCCCTGACTCGGCATTTGTTGATCGCTAGCAAGCTTCAATTCCACATCACTTTGCAGCAAATCTCGGAGCTTCTCTTTTGCGCTATTTCATTAAGCTGTGAACCACTTTGCTGCTGCCGCGATGCGAAAAACAACAAATAGGTCAACGGAACTTCGACGTACTCGACGATTGTGTCTGTCTAAAGCTGTGTGCATCATCATGGGTCCCTTTTGTCTGGCTTTTTTCCTTTGTATTTCAGAAGCAAACGGATACGGATGGAATTATGACACGCGGAGAAGATTTATCATCCTTCGTAAATGAGTCGTGGGCGGTGACGTCCTCGTTTGGAGGTTGGTGTTATCGAGCGAGAGAAAACGTTCTTTGTTGATGAAATTTGCATCGTATTTTTCCCACAAGGAGGCTGCCTGGGTTGTTGGATGGATGAAAATTATCCATACTATCGCTGGGATCACCAGGCAACCTCGTTTAGCAACCGCTGGTTCCAAAATCAAACGAGGTTCCCTGGAAACTTCACTAGTTCATGTTTAAGAAAAGTAATTTGAATCGTTTTTACTAGGCTCTTGAGATTTTCCAACAACTAACGCTTTAGTGGACAACTGAAAGCTTTAGCGTTGCTCGGTAAACACTTCATCCAAAAACCGTTCAAAACTGGCAATCAAAGAATGAAAAATATCATTTCTAAATCTTGAAGGTTTCGCAGAATCATGAAATATTACTCGACGAACGCTTCGCTTCAAAACAGATGAAAACTTCTAGCGTTTCTCCATCAAACTTTTCCCCCACTTCCCATAACCAAGAACTAGGACAGGTGTGCTTCTATTAATCCTATTTACTACTTAACGTAAACATTCTCCAAATGGATTCCAGCCGGAAAGTTTATCGCCAAGTTCCATCGGACTGGAACTTTTCCCATTCCAGCTGGTTCCAGAGTCCATCCTCACGTTGCAGGCAAAGGAAAATTTGTTTTTCTTTGCGATTGAAACTGCAATATACGTCTCCTTGAAAGTTTATCCAGTCCTGCCATACAAAGCCGATAGATGCACAACATGGACTCGGAAATTGCACCACAACGGGGCGGTGTCATAAAAATCCGACAAGAGACGCAAAGTAGTTTCTGCTCAAAATTGCCACAGAGGAAAATCCCAGCTCTGGGTTGAGCACAGTAAACTCGGTGCGCCGTGCCAGTTGCCATTATTCAAATCTAGCGTGATTACTCTCTTCAGGGGGGAAAAGGGAGGAATCCGAGAACCGGTTTCCGGATGGCATTCACTTGCATACATATTTTATGTTTATGGATGATCTTGGCTGGTGGTTCCGGCAAAATAGAAAAAAATGAAAAGGAAATCTTCTCTACGGGAGGAAAATATGTGAACCATGTTGGGTGAGGGAAGAGAGATTATAGAGAATGTTCATCTGCTGGCGTCTCATAGTTGCGTTACATATGGTATTATGACAATAATCTTCTAAGAAGGTTAGAAAAGCTGAAATCTTATTTTTGGATTGACGATCCTATAATTTTTGCCGTAGGATTACGTCTTTCGGCAACAAATTAGGGGTTCAATTTTAAAAAACCAAAATCGACCGCGTTACGAAAAGTGGTCTGTTTTTACCCACTTATAACTCTGTCAATAGTGATTGGATTTTAATTCTAAACAAGCCAATCGATTGAAAATTTATCCACGAATCTGCTTTATCACACTTTATCAATGTTCAATGAGTCACTATTGAAAATTACACAAATAACCAACTGTTGCAATGGTGATCAAAATTATCACCGATTGCCTGCTAAAAGCACTTTCCCTAACACAGATTTCAAAATCGAATTCCATCCGGTCTCGCTGCACCGTTATTCAATCACCGTGTGTGGTGGTGTCAGGTCGGTCGGAACAAGGTTAATTTTGTCATCAAAGATGCGTTTCCGTGATGGGAAAAAGTGGTTTCCCTAACACAGTCGCCGAATATTGGTACCAAGTACGAAATCCTTTGTCAAATCAACGGTAGTGTCCTGGATACAACCTCTTACTTTTTTGTGATGCGTTTGTCGAGCAACGCTTGAAGTTAATGATAATAACGGGTTTAGATATAATGTTTGTCCTACTAAGCATAAGTCGCACTTTAGCTTTCTTTTTCAAACGGGTTTGAATATGAAAGTGGAGTGTTTCTACCACAGATGACTTCCAATTTGTATTCACCTTTCCGGTACATTTGAAAAAGAGTCACAAATTGTCTATATTTTATTAAAAAATAAAACCCTGCTTCTTGAATCTAATTTAGGTCTACGAATTTTAATTTCGTACGAACACATTGAGACGCCATAGGATTTACTTTGACATACGGATGAAGTCTTAAAAGGAAAGGCAAATGGATTTGCTTGGAGCGAAAAAATATAATGGGTGTAAACATTCATACAATGCGTTCTTTTAGACCTTGTGTTGTAATTTTTGAACTAATGTTCCGTCAATATCAAGTACGGCAGAGTGGACTGCAACATTTTAGTCAATTTTTCACTTCTTACTTCTGCATGAAAAATGTAGAAATATAAATTGTTTGCTCAAGATCTCGCGACGAATAATATCTGTAGTAGTCTCAAAATGTCGGAGTAGTCTTCTGGCTTCCTTCAGGAGCTTCTTCTTCTAACTACCTCCGGAAGGTTTCTTTCGATTCCATTTGAACGATTCACCCTCCTTTATTCTTCTGGGAGATTCTTCTGACTTCCATTGAATGTATTTCCCGACTACTCCCGGTTCTGGATTATCCCAGGAAGGCTCTTCCAATTTTTCCCAAAACTTTGTTCCATCTTTCCGCGGAGGCTAGTTCCAGCTTATCACTCCGAACACGATGCCTCCGGTAAAATGTGTAACGGAAAATTTACAGATTTTCTGAAATTTTCGAAAGTTTGACGCTCACTGAACTTGTTTTAAAATCATGAAACTTCCCTTAACGTCACCAAACCTCCCTGAATTATCCTCAATTTTCCTATTTTTCATGGATCTGAGCTAGGGAGAAATCGAGTAAAGGAGAGTTCACTGTACACCAGAAAATTTTATGCTGATTTTGACTTGTTGAACAATTTAAGATCTTCAAAATAAAACCTGATGGACTAGAAGAAATCTTATGTATATATAGGGTTAACTACCCCATTTCCGGCCTATTAAGCACAACCCGAAATTTGTCTTTCTTAATCTAGCGCAGTCTAGCACCAAACGGAATGTTATTAT
This sequence comes from Ochlerotatus camptorhynchus, assembly GCF_037179485.1. Classification (NCBI taxonomy): domain Eukaryota; kingdom Metazoa; phylum Arthropoda; class Insecta; order Diptera; family Culicidae; genus Ochlerotatus; species Ochlerotatus camptorhynchus. The sequence continues at coordinate 14,762,046 of NW_027040818.1, read as the reverse complement.
TACTGATGGCTTTCAAATTTAACACATTGAAAAGTCATTTCAAAGTCACTTCGGCCTATCGGATGAAGATAAAATATGATTCGCTCGGAGCGCTTCTTTTGTTTTTGGGAATAATGGGTGCACACCTTCATTTCACGCGTTCTCATTGACTTCGTTCGGTAGCTTATTTACTAAAGTATCCTACCAGACGCATAATTGACTTGTTTGCTCTGAAATCATGGATTTATTTGAAGTTTTCTGCTCGATAGGCCCAAAATGGGCGATTAGGCTGAAGTAGTTCTCTACCCTACCCTATATATATATAAAATCCAGAGGACATTATGAAGATCATTGATTGTCTGGAAAAGTGAATGACAATTCTGGTAACATGTGAGAATATGTGAGCATCGAGATTTCAACGTGGTATTATGAAAAAAAAAATACCTGAGAGAAGTGATATAAATTGATGGACAGTTCAAAATTTCCAGAAAAATTTCTGACCAACCTGAAGTCTTGAACAAATATCAAGTACTACCAGATGTCGTGAGGTTATTTTCTCAAGGTATCAGATCGATCAGGTATTAATCTGAAGATCTTCAACTGCCCAAATCACATTTGCAAGTTATTCTCTCTAAACCGGGTTGCTCAAAAATTGATCGACAACCCGGGACTTAATTTCAGACTTCAGCTAGATCAGGTATAATTCTGGAGATCTGCAACTACACAAAAATGCAAATAACAACTCTTCGATATTCTCTCGATATACCAGGTTGCTCAGAAACTATTCCAAAGACCTCCAAGTGATCATACATGTCCAACAACTCTTCTTGGAATTTTTAAAGACTTCATCTGCACAACAATTCAAATAACATCTATCAGATATTCTCTCAAAGTTTGCTCAGAAATTATGTCCAAGTCCTCCAAGTAATCATAAATTTCCTGAATGTCCACAACATATTTGTTCAAGACTTCAGTTTGATTAGGTATCATTCAAAATAATTCAAAAACCTCCAGGTGATCATATATCTCAAAAAAATCCTCAATATATGTGTTTTAGACTTCAATCACATTCTCATGTCCCAGATATTCTCTCATCATACCAGTTACTCAGAAAATATTGCAAAGACCTCCAAAGGTCTTCAATATTCCACTACCCAACAATTCAAATCATGTCTCTCATGTATCTTTAAAGATACCAGGTTGCTCAGAAATTATTCAAACAAAAGATATTCAAGATTCTTCAAGATATTTATTTTGACTTCAGCTTAATCAGGTATCATTCTGAAGATCTTCAATTGCCCAAACAATTCAAATCACATCTCCCAGATATTCTCTCGATACTAGATTGCTCTGAAATTATTTCAAAGCCAGGTGATCGAAGTTTTAAATAAAGTTCTCATGATATTTGTTCAAGATTTTCTCTCATATGAAACACAGCAGCTTAGCAAGTATTCCTAAGTCCTTCATTTATTTTAACGCTCCGAACACGATGCCTCCGACTTTAAAATGTGTACCGGCAAAATGGCAATGTTTGAAAAATCACTCCTCACCGAATAAAATCTTCAAAGTCTGTAGTCAAGACTTCAAGTTGATCAGGTTCTATTGTACTGAAAATATCAAACTGTTCATCAATTCAAATCACACCTCTCGGATATTCTCTAATGATGCTAGGTGACTTTGAAAATATCCCAAAGACCATCAGGCTGCTCAGTGATCTTTGTTTTCTAAGCTTCTGGTTGTCCAAGTTTTGTTCCGAAAATCTTAACTAAAGGGTGATACGGTCAAAATTTGGTCAAGGGAAAACGCGTGTAAATCGGTGAAATCGTTTATTTAAAAAATCAAATTAAATTTCTTTTTCAAGTTCAATTAGTATAAAATTCAGGAAAAATATTCAGTTAGGCTTCCGCTTTTCCAAATCCGAATTGCCGGGCCTTACGCTTGACCGCTGCCATCAGATTTTGTACAGCTACCTTGTCCACCTTCTTCGCCGCAGAAAGCCAGTTTGCCTTGAACTGCTGCTCGCCCTTAGCAGTTTTTTTGGTCTTCTTTAGGTTCCGCTTGACAATAGCCCAGTATTTCTCAGGGTTCTTGTCCTTGGGAACCACCTGCACGTTGTTGGCGGCGTACCACTCCATGGCCTTTTTACCGTAATGGCAAGATGCCAAATCCGGCCAAAACAGTACGGAACAACCGTGTTTCTTCAGGAAAGGCAGCAGACGTTTATTCAAACACTCTTTCACGTAAATTTCTTGGTTGACAGTCCCGGAAGCTATGAAAATTCTGCTTTTCAAGCCACAGGTACAGATGGCTTGCCAAACCAGATATTTCTTTGCGAACTTTGACAGTTTCATGTGCTTGAAAACATCTGCTACCTTTCCCCTTCCTTTTGCCGTATAAAACTCCTGTCCCGGAAGCTGCTTGTAGTCGGCTTTGACGTAGGTTTCGTCGTCCATTACCACGCAGTCAAACTTCGTCAGCATCGTCGTGTACAGCCTCCGGGATCGCGCTTTGGCCGTCGTATTTTGTTTATCATCGCGATTTGGAGTTACTACCTTCTTGTAAGTCGGTTGTTGACGATACACCCAGCTTATTTGCGGCATCTCGGAGAGAGAGGTTAGGGTTTCGCTTGAAACTACCGGCAACTCTCTTTGTCGTCTCAGCGGCTTCCGGTTTTCGATTTCCCCCCGATCCAGACTTCCTGGCTGTCGACAAACGTTCCCCAAACACTTTAATTACATTTTTTTTTTTTTTTTTTTCCTTTGGTTTGTTTTTTCCGTCGATCTTGTTTTCCGTGCTGAGCACCAATGCTACCGACGTGCCAGGAAGGCAGCTCCCACACCTGGACCCTACCTATCGACCCATCAACTCATGAACCGGGGACCAACGGCTTTACTTCCCATCCGAAGGAAGGCGTGATCAGAGATGTTATGCCTCAGAACATCCCGGCGGCGCCGACTGGGATTGAACCCAGACCTGCTGGGGTGAGAGGTAATTACGCTTACCACTA